>NC_083877.1:3798214-4431250 GCF_032452875.1 Bos javanicus | reverse complement strand
TATATCGGAGAAAGCAATGGCACCCCACTCCAGCACTCTTGCCTGGAAAATCCCATGGACAGAGGAGCCTGGTAGGCTGCAGTCCATGGGGTCGCTAGGAGTCGGACACAACTGAGCGACTTCACTTTCACTTTTCACTTTCATGCATTGGAGAAGGAAATGGCAACCCACTCCAGTGTTCTTGCCTGGAGAATCCCAGGGACGGGGAGCCTGGTGGGCTGCTGTCTATGGGGTTGCACAGAGTCGGACACGACTGAAGTGACTCAGCAGCAGCAGCAGCAGCAGATGTTATATATGTTAAATGAAATACTGCTTTGATTTAGAGGGAAGAAAGAAAATGAGAGGGACTTCCCAGGCACTCCAGTGGTTAGGACTCTGTACTTCCACTGCAAGGGGCACAGGTTTGATTTTTGGTCAGTGAAGTAAGATCCTGCAAACCTTGCTATGTGGCCAATAAAAAATAAATAAATTTCCAAAAAGAAAAAAGAGAGGGACCCTATAAGTGGGAATCACATTTGTTTAAGGAAAATTAGTGTCGCAAAGCTCTTGGACACACGTAGTTATGTTTTTGTGTGTGTGTCTTTAGAACAAAAAGGTGGTTCAGCAATGTATGAAACACTGACTAAAGGAGACAAATAGAGGACATTCACATACGCGTTTCATAAAGGCCTAGTTCTAACAGAAATTATTTTTGCAATGCTTAGACCATACTATAAAAGTGAAAATCGTGAAGTCATGTCAGACTCTTTTCAACCCCATGGACTATACAGTCCATGGAATTCCCCCTGCCAGAATACTAGAATGGGTAGCTGTTCCCTTCTCCAGGAGATCTTCCCAATCCAGGGATCAAACCCAGGTCTCCCATATCGCAGGCAGATTCTTCACCATCTGAGCCACCAGGAAAATCCAAGAATCCTGGAGTGGGTAGCCTATCCCTTCTCCAGCAGATCCTCCAGACCTAGAAAAATTATTAATACCATGAAACAGAATGCCGCACTTTTGATGAGATAGTGGCCTATAGAGACAAATTGGTGGTGTTCAGTTACTAAGTTGTGTCTGACTGTCTGCACCGTGAACTATAGCAGGCTCCACTCTGCTTAACTATCTCCCAGAGTTTGCTCAAATTCATGTCCATTGAGTCTAACCATCTCATCCTCTGTCGTCCCCTTCTCCTTCTGCCCTCAATCTTTCCCAGCATCAGGGTCTTTTCCAGTGGGTCAGCTCTTCGCATCAGGTGGCCAAAGTATTGGAGTTTCAGCTTCAACATCAGACCTTCCAATGAACATCCAGGACTGATCTCCTTTAGGATGGACTGCTTGGATCTCCTTGCAGTCCAAGAGTCTTCTCCAACACCACAGTTCAAAAGCATCAATTCTTTGGCACTCAGCTTTCTTTATAGTCTAACTCTCCCATCCATACATGATTACTGGAAAAACCATAGCCTTGACCAGACAGACCTTTGTCAGCAAAGTAATGTCTCTACTTTTTAATATGCTCTCTAGGTTGGTCATAACTTTCCTTCCAAGGAGTAAGCATCTTAATTTCATGGCTGCAATCACCATCTGCAGTGATTTTGGACACTGACAGAAGCAGAAGATATTAAGAAGAGGTGGCAAGAATACACAGAACTGTACAAAAAAGATCTTCATGATCCAGATAATCACGATGGTGTGATCACTCACCTAGAGCCAGACATCCTGGAATGTTAAGTCAAGTGGGCCTTAGGAAGCATCACTACAAACAAAGCTAGTGGAGGTGATGGAATTCCAGTTGAGCTATTTCAAATCCTCAAAGATGATGCTGTGAAAGTGCTGTACTCTATATGTCAGCAAATTTGGAAAACTCAGCAGTGGCCACAGGACTGGAAAAGGTCAGTTTTCATTCCAATCCCAAAGAAAGGCAATCCCAAAGAATGTTCAAACTACCGCACAATTGCACTCATCTCACACAGTAGCAAAGTAATGCTCAAAATTCTCCAAGCCAGGCTTCAACAGTATGTGAACTATGAACTTCCTGATGTTCAAGCTGGATTTAGAAAAGGCAGAGGAACCAGAGATCAAATTGCCAACATCTGCTGGATCATCGAAAAAGCAAGAGAATTCCAGAAAAACATCTATTTCTGCTGTATTGACTATGCCAAAGCCTTTGACTGTGTGGATCACAATAAACTGTGGAAAATTCTGAAAGAGATGGGAATACCAGACCACCAGAGCTGCCTCTTGAAAAGCCTGTATGCAGGTCAGGAAGCAACAATTAGAACTGGACATGGAACAACAGACTGGTTCCAAATAGGAAAAGGAGTACGTCAAGGCTGTATATTGTCACCCTGCTTATTTAACTTATATGCAGAGTACATCATGAGAAACGCTGGGCTGGAAGAAGCATAAGCTGGAATCAAGATTGCCGGGAGAAATATCAATAACCTCAGATATGCAGATGACACCACCCTTATGGCAGAAAATGGCAACCCACTCCAGTACTCTTGCCTAGAAAATCCCATGGACAGAGGAGCATGATGTCCATGGGGTCACAAAGAGTCGGACAGGACTGAGTGACTTCACTTTCACTTTTTCACTTTATGGCAGAAAGTAAAGAACTAAAGAGCCTCTTGATGAAAGTGAAAGAGGAGAGTGAAAACGTTGGCTTAAAGTTCAACATTGAGAAAAGTAAGATCTATTCCTATCACTTCATGGCAAATAGATGGGGAAACAGTGACAGACTTTATTTTTGGGGGCTCCAAAATCACTGCAGATGATGACTGCAGCCATATAATTAAAAGACTACATCTTAGATTTGTTGTAATGAATGGGTTAAATACAGGTAAAGTGCTTCAGAGAGGAGGATAACACTTTCATCCTGACTTAGCCCACTATTCATGGCTGATGGATAAGCTATTCAGTAAGCGCATAGATCCAGATCTTGACTGTTGTGTTTTTTCCCTTCCAGACCATATGGGTTCACTTTCCTTTGTAAGGAACAATCCATCTGCCACTTAAACAAGAACAGATGTATTGCTTTCCACTTAAAAAAAGACATCTGTAAAGAGGAACTCCATCTTTATGGGCCTCATCTCCTTGCCTCCTCCAGCCCTGCCTTGATGGTTGTCAGACATCCAGTCACTAGAGTGGAGCCAAGGGAGAGAACTCAGAGGCAGTGCTCTAAAGGGGATGTGACATAAGAACCAGTAGTTAATGACCTTGGGAACTCCATTACTTTCTTTCACTGTGTCTTACGTAGCTAGAGAACAGGAAGCTTCCCAGCCATTCATTCATTGGTCAGTATCGGTGTGCATTGCAGTAGCTTTTTCATTTCTCTCTTCAAGCAAGGAGACGAAAGTGAGGGCAGTTTGAGGCCTGATTGTGGCAATTTGAGCCATTGGGGAAGTTCTGGGATTGGTTAGTGTTCTGCGACATGGTTAGTGTGACAGTCGCTCAGTCATGTCTGACTCTTTGAGACCCCATGACTGTAGCCCACCAGGCTCCTCTGCCCATGGGATTCTTTAGGAAAGAATACTGGAGTGGGTTGCCTTGCCCTTCTCCAGGAGATCTTCCCAATCCAGGGGTCAACTCAGGTCTCCTGCATTGCAGGTGGATTCTTTACTGTCTGAGCTATCAGGGAAGCCCTAATGTATAATATAAACATAATTAACACTGCTTTATATTATATATGAAGCCCTATGGTTGGTATGGGGAGTAGATAATTCAGACTGCCTGACAGTTGAGGGCTTTGGGGAAAAATAGGTCGTGATTACTGACCTTTTGCTAAGATATTTCCTTTATTTTTCTTGGGACTAACTCATTAGGACCCAAGCTGTTTTCTGTGAGTATAACAACCTACTCAACTTTAGAAATTTAATGTAGTTCTATTTAATTTTTAGGATAGTATGTTCAAATGCTTAACAATTCAGAAGTTTCTATGAAGCAGTCCAGTTTCCATTTTCAAAGTCAATTAATATTACCAGCTCATTTGTGTTCTCTTCCAGAGATACTTGATACATATGCAATCAATAACACATGTGCATATGTAAATGATTTTATGTCTATCTATCCATACCCAGGAATCAATCTATCTCAGCAGTCATCCCATCTCAATACATGGGGAGCTTTCTCCTTTTGTTCTTCTTTTTGACTGTCTTAATATTTCATTGCTTCAGTGTATCATTTATTTTAACCAGGCCCTGTTGATGGACTTTTAGGTTGTTTTCAATCTTTGCATTACAATGCTCCTATAATGAACAACCTTCTATGTATATGAAATTTTGTACAAGTGTGAATGACTATATCAGTAAGGTAAAAGAGTAGTAGACTTGCTGGGTTAATAAACATACGCATATGGACTTTGGTAGATTTTGTACTGTTAAAGTGCTCTTCACAAAGGTAGCATCAATTTATACTACCACTGTTCTCCCAGACTCTGCTAAGAAAATGTCACTAAATGCATTCATCTTTGCCAATCTAATAAGTAAAAAATAACATCTCAAAAAAAATAATATCCAGGTATAAACTGCCATTTTTCAAAAAGTGAGGATGAACATCTTTTCATAGGTCTAAGACAGAGGATGAGATGGTTGGATTGCATCACCAACTCAAATGACATGAATTTGGGTAAACTTTGGGAGTTGGTGATGGATAGCGAGGCCTGGCGTGCTGCAGTCCTTGGGGTCACAAAGAGTAGGACATGACCGAGTGACTGAACTGAACTGAATTGAAGAGCCGGGGGTATTCCCTTTTCTGTGGACTATCTGTGTACACCTTTTGCTCAAATTTCTATTGAGTTATTGGTCTTTTCACATGGATTTAATAGGAGATCTTCATGTGTGGGATAAATTAGCCATTGTCTGTGACTTAAGCTGCAAATATTTTTCTGAATGTTGGTTTTACTTTGCTTTTTTCCATGGATATATTTTTTATTTGAAAATAATAGAATTTATCATTATCTTTTATCGGGTCTTTTTTTTTCTTTTTTTATGCTTAGGACGGATTCCTAAGATGTAAAGATTATTAAAGATTATACTCTGGTTTCTTCTAATACTTCTGTGGTTTTGTTGTTTACATTATAATCTTTGACCACTACAGAATTTATTTTGGTGTGAAGTATAAGATGTTGGTGTAATTACCTCTTTTTTAGCTGCTCTAGCACCATTTTGTGATAATCTGTCTTTCCCCAATAGTTTTGAATTCACCTTTATCATATATTAAGTGTTCATGTGTGTATTTTGGGTCTGCTCCTGGGCTTCATATTATTTCCTATTAAGCTGTGACTCTGTTCATGCATACTTATAATACTTTTTTATGGTAATATTTTGTGTTTTATTTTACATATATGACATTGTATACAACATTCTGTAACTTGCTTTTTTCATTCAATATTTTGTTTTCACAGATAGCTAGTGGGAACCTGCTGTATAGCACAGGGAGCTCAGCTTAGAGTTCTGTGGTGACCTAGATGGGGGTGATGGCAGGAGGGAAGTCCAAGAGGGAGGGGACATATGCATGCATATAGCTGATTCACTTTGTTGTACAGCAGAAATTAACACACAATTGTAAAGCAACTATACCCCAACGAGAAAAAATACATGGTTTCAAGATCTATTCACGTTGACCCATGTAAACCTAGTTCATTGATTTTTGACTGGTGAACAGTATTCTTCACTGTATAAGCATACTTAAATGTACAATACTGTATGTATCAAATGCATTAGTTGATGCAAATTTGCACAGCTGAGTTTCTGGCTGATAGGGAATCTTTGTAGTGCTTGCCTATACTCAGGGAACAGACAGCATTTCTAGGTGAGTATAATGAGAAAAAATTGTCAGTTTGTCCTTAACACCATCCATATCTGACATGATAGCAAAGTGTCCAGTCACTTAATGGGGCAAGTTAAATACCTCCTGAGTCTGACATCACAGTAAGTGGCACAGAGGAAACTTGGTCTAGGCTAAGACTCCTAAAGAGGTAACTGAAAGGATCGCCATCTCTCCTTGAGAAAGAACACACAGAGGAATAAAGAAAGAAGCACGCCCACTCTGACTAGAATGAAGATTTAACACAAAATAATTCTTCTCTGAACAGTAATGTCAGGAAGTTGCATTCTCATTTCTGAGCTTCTAGAAATGGATCAGGAAGTTTCTACAGTATTTTAAAAGATTTTGAAATTGACCTGGGATGGAAGAAGATAGCAAAGTCTGCTTCTGTAGCCATTATCCTCTGCCTCCTCGAACTTGAAGCACCTAAATGCTCATTAGCTAGTGTCTTAACTTGGTGGGAAGGAGAAATCAGAAAGAGAAGAAAGAAGCCTCCTTGTGGGAGAACTGGGTGTCATTATCCAAGATCTTGTCTCAAGTCGATGAAGGCCAGCTGCAGTGTGTCCTCCTGGGACCCAGACACTGGGCCGGATCTGGCCAACTGTCCACATTCTCTGACATCCAAGTTGAACTGCTGTAATGTTTCCAAGATGAGCTGCCGTTCTTCAGCTTCCAGCAAAAGTTGCATCAAAGAAGTGGCTAAATGCTTGCAAGCTGACATACATGCAGTCTGGACCACCTTTCCGGGAAGGTGTGTGAATAGAGCAAAGGTGCTATGTAGAAAGGCAGTGAGGTCTACTAGGTAATCACTTGCTTTGCTGCCCAAATCTCCTGTCATCCAGTCATAGCAACCAGCTGTAGAAACTGGTCAATTTCCTGGCTTAAGTTGGTATAAATCTCTTCTTCAGCTGCATGTCTGGCAACCTTACAAGTCACGGTGCCATACAGCTTGGTAGCATGAACTATCCCTGGAAGCACATTAGTGATATTGGTTATAAATTCTTCCAAGTACTTACAGGATTTCTCCAGGTGTGTTGTATTGATAATAATCTGGACAAGCTGAGTAAGTCCAATATTCTGCCTTTTAATGACATTCTGCAGAGAGTTGCTTAGAGTCCTAGTCAGCAACAGGTCTATAGATTTGCGAATCACGTCATCAACTTCAGCTGAGCTCAGATGAAGATCTGAAAACTTCAGACAGGTGTAGATAAATTCTTTAATTTGGCTGTACGCTTTTGGCACAAATTCAAAAAATGGAAACTTTTGGAAATGGTTGCTTTTCCAGCTCTGTATCTTGGAATGGGAATTGTCCTACCATCTTTTTATACATCTCAGGACTGTAGTTGTCAGAATCAAGTATGTTTCTGAAAATACTCGACCACTTCTTTAGCAAAGTTTAACTAGTCTCTGATTTCTGGCAGCATGTCAAAAAACTGATTTACAGGAAAACCATACACCTGAAGTGTCAACAAAAAGCATAGTGAGGTTCTTAAAATCTAATGTGAGGTTTGGATCAGAGCAGTAAGACGAGTGAGTATGGAGTGCTGCAATGGTTTTTGAAAGTGCCATTTCCCACAGTTCACCAATGTGGGCTCTATTTACTAAGTCTTGCATTGTATATAAAATGTGATCTTCACAAAAGAAAAAAAAAGCTGACAATTTGATTAAAATATTTCCTGTAGCCATCTAAAGTTTTATGCATGTTAGACAGAGGCTGGAGCACCAAACAAGCCTGTTTTCGCCTCTGTTTTCCATAGTAGTTCTCAAATGTTTCCCAAGCCCAGGACACAATATGTGTAGACATTGATAAACAGGAGAGAAATCAACCATATCTTGGGTCCCTTCATCATCTTCCTCATCTTCAACATCCAGAATTCCTGAATCCTGTTCAGACTTGGGGCTAGTGCTTTCTATCTCTGTATCCAAAAATTGTATATGCTTCTTTCTTAGATTTTTCTGTTCTGGGTTGTTTCAAGATATTATCCAGGTTTCTTTTTTGTTGAGCTTGCTTCATGGCAGTCTCTCCAATTTTGTCTGAATGTTGTGAATACTCTCCAGAAAGTCTTTGAGATCAAACATAGACACATTCTTAAGTTTCTTCTTGAAGCTTGGGGATATTGTCTACCCTCACCTTGCAGAATCGATAGTGGCTTACTTGAGGCAGACAGGTGTGTTCTACCTATATTCCAGAGTTTTCAGTTCAGGATAACGCCTTTTAGTTTTCATCTGGTCCCTCAGTTTGCTATACATCTCCAGGACTAGAAGACACAAAATTAATTTATCAACAGTGGCAGAAATATTTCTGTGTTGTAGTTGAAACTGCTTCAGCTCTTCCATTGCTATTACCAGTTCCTTTCCCTCATGTTGTAGTTTTCTATTCATATCTGTCACTTGATGTTTGAGTTCCTGGGCTTCTCCTCTCACTTTCAGCAGTTCTACTATAGAGTCCACAAAGCCCTAATAAATGAAAGTTGCACAATTTCTCGGTCATGATTGCAGATGTGAGTTTCAAGCTTCTCCATGAATGGTCCATGTTCTTTACCATCATCAACAGACCTGAGTGTGGGCTGGATGCGGGCCATGCGGGTGCTCTGGATCTCTCTCTCTCTCTCTCTCTCTTTTTTTTTTTGGCTTCACAGTGGTTTAACATGAACAGAGTTGAATATGACATTGTCTGACAGAAGAATGAACATTTTGCTGAATAAAAGCCCCAAGTCAGGATATATACACAGCAAAAATGGGGCCTCAAGGCTCTCAGCACTTGTACACAATGAAAGAAGGAATCTTTAAAAACAAATAGTCAATAACAGATACAGATGAAAAAGGCAGCAACACCACCAACAATGGAAAGGTGGGAAAGGGAGCAGAGCTTCTCTCTAGGGGCTGCTTAGGCCCTGAAGCCAGAGAGCTGGTTTGTCTCAGGGAACGTCAACATTTAGATGGACATAAACCCCATATTAAAATTCAATCCTTAATCTCTCTGTTCAGGGTCTTGTCAGAATCAGTAATCCTTTTCCCCAAGACTATATAAAGAAGTCCAATCCTTCCATGATAGGAAGTCTAATAAGCAAAGAGCCCCCACTTTTGACCTGACACCAGAGTTAACCTGCTCCCATCCCACAACTTGGGATAGACTTCGGGCCCCAGCAATCCAATGACCACCTCCCAGAGAGAAGCCCAGGAAAGCTGCCAGCCTCAAGAAGCTGCTTCAGACTCTAAGATTTAGCAAATCTATACCCAGCTGCTAACCCTAGCTCAGCATCTGGGGAGAACGCTGGGCTTCCATGGGAAACAAGTACTGCTGCTAAGTCGCTTCAGTTGTGTCCGACTCTGTGCGACCCCATAGATGGCAGCCCACCAGGCTCCACCGTCCCTGGGATTCTCCAGGCAAGAACACTGGAGTGGGTTGCCATTTCCTTCTCCAATGCATGAAAGTGAAAAGTGAAAGTGAAGTCACTCAGTCGTGCCCAACTCCCAGCCATCCCATGGACTGCAGCCCACCAGGCTCCTCCGTCCATGGGATTTTCCAGGCAAGACTACTGGAGTGGGGTGCCATTGCCTTCTCCCGGAAAGAAGTACAAGCAGTCCAATAACCCTGTGACCAAGCTGGGGAGGGCAGTGACACATCTTGCCCCTAAGCCTCATTCAACAGCTCAAAGTGCTTAGGAGAAGTCAGACTGTGGTTTGTTCATGTGTTTCTACCTTGTGGCAGCACTAAATAGTATGGGGGAGGGGAGGGAGAATGGAAGGAAGAGAGTAGTGATGTTCTTCCCTACCACTGGGAGGTACCTAGAAAATGATCCACTCCCACACTTCAAGGAGTTAATCTGGCAGTAGTGAGTTTCCCCCTCAAGGTGGCCCTCAAGCCACCAAACCTGCAGAGCTAACCCGTAAAAGTAGCAAGGGCTTGGGGAGTGAGAGCTGCTGGCGCAGCCCATACTGACTCACCTGCTGGTGAGCAAGAAACAGGCAGCCAGAGTGGAGAGCCACAAAGGAGGGGCTAGGCAACAGGATCTCCCTGACTTTCCTGTGGCTTTCTTCTGATTCTGAAGCTGCCATGATGATGGGCTCAAAACACCCACACACCTTGCTCCACACAACAGACTGCTTGCTGCTGCTGTGTCGCTTCAGTCTTGTCCAACTCTGTGTGACCCCATGGACTGCAGCCTATCAGGCTTCTCCATCCATGGGATTCTCCAGGCAAGAACACTGGAGTGGGTTGCCATTTCCTTCTCCAATGCATGAAAGTGGAAAGTGAAAGTGAAGTCACTCAGTCGTGTCCGACTCTTCGTGACCCCATGGACTGCAGCCTACCAAGCTCCTCCATCCATGGGATTTTCCAGGCAACAGTACTGGAGTGGGGTGCCATTGCCTTCTCCCAACAGACTGCTTAGACTCTAGAATTACTGCCATGAAAAGCAACAAGGGAGAAAGTATAGCAAAAGAATTGGCCTAGAGAAAATGAGAGCTTCAGAGGTATCTTCCACCTTTCCCAAAAGAAAAAGGTCATGCAGGTAGGAAAGGCAGGGTCTTTCCCTGCTCAGCATTCCTGGTTAAACCTGAGTAAGAAAACACTCCTGGACTTGCAGTATCAGTATGTATCCAAGTGCCCACCAGCACAAGACCCCCCACCCCCAGGTTAGCCTTCTGGTATGGGTAAATGCCCAAGAAATTGCCTTCCAGTCCAGTAACCCCATCCACTCCCCAACCCCAAGCAGAGGGCATCTGCCTGTGGTTTCCCACGTCCCCTCAGAGAAGAGGATCCTAGTAGAGTGCCCACGGTATAGTCAGGTACCAAGGGACACAACACCAGACAGTCTATTAGACCAGGGGATGGGCAGACGACTTCGGATCAGAGAGAGAGAGAGGCTTCGTGCAAAAACCAATGTCAGTTCAGCAGGAAAGCAGAGGGCAAGTGGTGAGAGGGGCTCCTACTGGCGCACCTTCCCGGGGATGTAGTTCCTGTCAGTTGCCTCCTCCTGCAGGAACATGTGTAGGCAGCATTCTGAGCCAGTGGGTGCCCAGCAGTTTTGTTAATAAACTATTGCAGGCCCTGCCTCCTTTCTTCAATAAAGGTCTCCTCAAAGATCCCTTCGTCTCCTCGGATAGGGTGCTGCCGCTTCAAGGCTTTCCCAGGGAGTGGTGGTACTACAATCTTGCTATCTCGCTGCAGCTCATTTTTTAGCCACTCAAAGTCACTGTAGCGTCGTCGTACCCGGGACTGCTTCAGTTTGAAGGAATGCTTCAGTTCGTCCGCATGCGAACCTCACAGGCGGTGAGGCGCGCGGCCCAGGCCCACCGTCTGTGGACTAAACATGGCGGTCTCCAGGAAGTTACTCGGAGGCCCGTAAGCGTCAGGCAGGTCCTCCTGCGGCTTCGAGTAAAGGCCCGGAGCGTTAGCTGCTGCCGTGTCTGACATCTTTCCGAAGGAGAGAACGGGAAAGGGGAAGGGGGCGGGGGACAGAGGCCGAAGGCAGGAGCCTGCTCTGGAACTCCTGAAGAACCCGTTTGAGCTCCGCCACCTTACCCCGCTCCACAGACCGGGGGAGCCCCACACCGCGTCCCCTCCTGCTGCGCTCGGCTTTCACTCCCTCAGTCTCCTCTCTCCCTCCAGGCTCCAGAGGCTCCTCAGCCTCCGGCCACCTGCAGGACGACTTTCATGCGGTTTTAATTATTGTCACCTTATAATATGCTTTAATATCTAAACAGGCTAGTCATCCTTTTCACTCTTTAAGAATTTTCTTTTCCTATACTATCAAATTTCGTATGAATATGAAATACTAATTAACATATTGTTATTAAAATATGTATATATTACTTCAAAAATCCTTTTGTTACTTTTATTAGGACTGCCTTACAGTATGGCTTAGTTTACAAAGATTTGATATCTTTCTTTGCACTATTGCTGGTTTACAATGGTTGCCGGTGCTGCTGTTGCTAAGTCGCTTCAGTCGTGTCCGACTCTGTGCGACCCCATAGACGGCAGCCCACCAGGCTCAGGCTCCTCCGTCCATGGGATTTTCCAGGCAAGAGTACTGGAGTGGGGTGCCACTTAGTTTCATACATATATATAGACAATATATATGTATTCAGATACATATATATATATTCCTTTTCATATTCTTTTCCATTGAGAGTTTCCGGTTAATAGGTACACACTACTACTATATATAAGATGGATAAGCAACAAGGACTACTGTATAGCAGGGGATATTATATTTAATATCTTAATAATAACTTACTATCTTAATAATAACCTATGAGATAGTATATTTAATATCTTAATATATTATATAATTGTAATTATATGATAAACATAATTACTATAATACTAATTAATTATAGTATAATTATAATATAGTACATATAGTATAAATAGTATATATAGTATATTAATATATATACATATATACTATATATAATATGTAAGAATTACATAATTACTATATAATAATTATAATTAAAATATATTATTAAATTATATAATGACATAAATGAATTATAGCAAATATAAATGAAAATAATTATATTTACTATAATTCATTTATATGTCATATAATTTAATAATACATTTTTAATTATAATTATATAGTAATTATGTAATTCTTACATAATTATATATGGTATATATACTTATATACTACTATTTATACTATATATACTATATTATAGCATAATTATACTATAAGCAACAGTTAGAACTGGACATGGAACAACAGACTGGTTCCAAATAGGAAAAGGAGTACGTCAAGGCTGTATACTGTCACCCTGCTTATTTAATTTATATGCAGAGTACATCATGAGAAATGCTGGGCTGGAAGAAGCACAAGCTGGAATCAAGATTGCTGGGAGAAATATCAATAACCTCAGATATGCAGATGATACCACCCTTATAAAGTGGAGAGTCAAAAAGTTGGCTTAAAGCTCAACATTCAGAAAACAAAGATCATGGCATCCGGTCCCATCACTTCATGGGAAATAGATGGGGAAACAGTGGAAACAGTGTCAGACTTTATTTTTTGGGGCTCCAAAATCACTGCAGATGGTGACTGCAGCCATGAAGTTAAAAGACGTTTACTCCTGGGAAGGAAAGTTATGACCAATCTAGATAGCATATTCAAAAGCAGAGACATTACTTTGCCAACAAAGGTCCGTCTAGTCAAGGCTATGGTTTTTCCAGTGGTCATGTATGGATGTGAGAGTTGGACTGTGAAGAAAAGCTGAGCGCCGAAGAATTGATGCTTTTGAACTGTGATGTTGGAGAAGACTCTTGAGAGTCCCTTGGACTGCAAGGAGATCCAACCAGTCCATTCTGAAGGAGATCAGCCCTGGGTGTTCTTTGGAAGGACCGATGCTAAAGCTGAAACTCCAGTACTTTGGCCACCTCATGTGAAGAGTTGACTCGTTGGAAAAGACTCTGATGCTGGGAGGGATTGGGGGCAGGAGGAGAAGGGGACGACAGAGGATGAGATGGCTGGATGGCATCACCAACTCGATGGACATAAGTTTGAGTGAACCCGGGGAGTTGGTGATGGACAGGGAGTCCTGTCGTACTGTGATTCATGGGGTCGCAAAGAGTCGGACATGACTGAGTGACTGAATTGAACTGAGCTGATATATAATTAATAATTTTTAATAATTGCATGTAATTATATATAACAATTATCTAGTGCTTTATAATATATTGAGATATTAAATATATTATCTTATAGGTTATTACAAGATATTAAATATAATTTCCCATGCTATACAGTAGTCCTTGTGGCGTATCTATTTTATATATAGCAGTGTATACCTATTAACCCCAAACCCTCAATTTGTGCCTCCATTCCCGCTCCTTTGGCAACCATAAGTTTTTCTTTGTGCATCTGTTTCTATTTTATAAATAAGTTTATTTGTATCATTTTTTTAGATTCCACATACAAGTGATATCACATGATACCTGTCTTTCTCTAATTTATTTCACTTAGTATGATAAAAAGATATGGTATCTTGATGATAAAGGTCTCTGATGTGTGTCTTCCTGTCTAGCACTATCTTATGCCAAAGAGTAACATGGGTACCATTCTGGGAGCTTTTAACAAAAAATGTCAAGCTTTTGAATGCATTATGTGCCAAGGATTTAAAGTGGGCCTTGTATAAGTGCACCAAAAATTTCTATTTTAGGACTTGGACAGACATCTTGATACTTTACGCTATGGTTATGTCTGTAAAATTAATAGTAAGGATTTTAAATTTAAATACATATAAAGAACCTTAAAAATTCATATTCTAGTAATGTTTGAAAACAAGAATAGAATTAGAGATATAAAGATATGTATAAGAATGCTTAGTATAATATTTTTCATAACAACAAAAATTGGAAATAATATAAATGCATACCAGTGGAGGCTTGATTAAATAATGGTAATCTTTATCTTAAAATACCTTTCAGTGAGTCAAAATTTACTTTTCATAAATATTTATTACCATAAATATTTTAGTTACAATTTTAAATGCAAAAGCAAAAGTTTAATTAGTATGTTTCTAATTTGTTTTTAAAAGTTGAATGTGTATATATTATGTAGTTTTTGAAAAAATACAAGAAGTCAGTAAACCAAAATGTTAGCATTAGCCATTTACAGAGTTGGATCGTGCTTAATTTTATTTTTGCTTTGTGTTTTGTTGTATTTCCCCCTTTTCTATAAGAAGCAGGATTATTTTATAATAATTAATTCTTAATGAAATCCTTAACAATGAGCTTTCATAACAAGGTTGTGGTGAACAGCAGGCATAGGAGGTGTATCAGTAGTTGAAAAATATTTTCTGAAATCAGAACAGCGTAAATGCTGAGTGATCCTCCACTTTATTTATGTCATATTTGCCTTTCTGAAGGGCACTGCAAGTTTGCAAAGTCCTGGAATCATGGTTCCATTATTGAATAGCTGATATATAAAAACATAGCTTCAAAAATGGTGACTCGTAGGAAAAAACATGAAACACAATAGTAAGATTGGATGTGCAAAATTAGAAAAAAAATGAATTACTGGATAATTTTATTGTTTGCCAGTGGCTTGACTGCAAACATTTTGTAAAACATAACAACAGTGATAGAGAAATCAACCACTGTTATAGTTTTACTGTCCAAAAAAAATGGTCTTAACCATCTATAAATTAGCAAAAAGAAAGAGGCTAATTACATGATTGTGATATGGATCAAGAGCAGATGAGGGTGCCAGTGTGTCTGCTCTGTTTTTACGGCTGCGCAAACACCTGCTTCCCATTGCGTGTTTATATGCTCTCAGGATGAATGTTGTCAACTATCTGTTGCTGCTCCTGGGCTGTGTTTACTGTGTCGTTCCCTCAGACACAAGGGAACGACTGAAAACTTACTTGAACTCAATCTTAAGAAGTGACGATTTCTCTTTTGTTAGGTTCTATTTGAAATATTTATGGAAATGCATTTTCCTTTTATCCCCAAATTCTTTTATTGCTGAGTTTTAAAATGTTTTTTTTTTTTGAGTTTTATAAGAAATTAAATTTATAAGACACATGGATTTTTTCTGGAGACTTCAATAACTACTGTGGGCTGAAATTTTGTTGACACATGAGTGTAACTTTCAGTCAATGAAAGAGCATCAGGGTTTAAAATGAAAGAAGATTTACAATGGCAACCCTTTGTGTGCGGGGGTAGGGGGACAGATGGGGAGAGTAAAATTTTTCCTTAAAAATGTGTGGTTTTTTATCCACTGCTGACCCTTGACCTTCCAACATGAGATATTTATAATCAAATGTTTTTCTAGGAAATGGTGATTTTTTTCAGGTTGAGAAATAGGACTCAGAGTTCTCAGACCGTTGCAGTATAGAATTAGTTCTACCCTCACCTACAGCTTCATTCAAAATCTGTTATTGAACATATACTATATGCAAGAGCCTGAAGATGTAAAGATAAATAAGACATAGTTGATGCTCCCAAGAAGGGTTAAGATGAGTAAAAGGCACAAACCAGGTAAGAATATAGTCGTAGTATAAACTCCACTTACCTGGTATTGTGAAAGATGAAAGAGGAGCACTTGGACTCTGACCCTATATAGAAATTTAATCCAGTGGGTGGTATCCTCAGTGGAATGGAGTAATAATGCTAATAATGATTGACGGCGAAGACAACAGTGATAACAGGGCCAGACATCGTGCTCAATACTTTATACATATTAATACATTACCTGTTTAGGCTTTGCCATAGTTCAGTGAAGTGGGTGGTACAGTAATTTCTTTTTACAAATGATGAAACGAGAGGCACAGCTAAGATGCAAACCTAGGTCCATTTTATTCCGAGTCCAAACCCTTAAAAAGTTCGTGCTTTGAAGTTCCACACACTAAATCTTCTTGCTGAATACCTACCGGTAAGTTACTTTACCTCTTTAAGCTTTGATTTCCTGCTTTGTAAAATGGTGATAATTAATAACACCCGAGAATGCTGTCTGCCTCCTACCTGATAGCTACCTCTCCTTCCTTCTTCCATGCCAGTAGAGCTCACCTCCAATTACTAAAGCTGAACATTCCAGATGCTCATGTTCTCAGCTGCCCTTATAGCCAGGGCCTGGATGCATGACCAAATCCTGGCCCAGGGAACCTGAGAGGGAAATCAAGGGGAGGAACAGTTCATCTCTAATAAGAATTAATGCTAGGAATCTACTTTCACTTCCTGCGGTGAAGCCCTATACTACTGTAGCCAACCTGCAATCCTAAAGAGCCGCCATGGACACGCTGAGGAGAGCTCCCAGAAGGCGGTGAGCAGAGGAGTCCGTGTTAACATCATGGAGCGATGTGGACAGTACATTTTCTTCCTTATTTAAACCACTTTTAATTGGATATTCTGTGACTGAAAGGTATTCCAAATTTATTGAGTTTTAGATGAGCTAAAGAGTGTACAAAGCACTTAGTATAATCCTTGCATACAGTAAGTGCTCAAGAATAGAGGGTCTTATCATCTGCTTGGTCAAAGTTATCTAAGTATGGTTTTTGTTTTGTAGCTTTTGATCGTTAGTAAGATACAGAGTTTTCTTTTCTTTTTTTAAATAACCATTTCTAAATTGACCAAGTCTAGACTTATAAATAATATGTAAACCAAATCACTGATACTCTTTGACTCCTCAAGGGATTAAGCATAGTGCAAAGTAACGGCTGGGGGCTTCGGAGGTGGTGCAGTGGTAAAGAATCCGCCTGCCAATACAGGAGACTCAGGAGACTTGTATTCCATCCCTGGGTTGGGAAGTCACTCTGGAGTAGGAAATGGCAACCCCTTCTAGTGTTCTTGCCTGGAAATCCCATGGACAGAGTAACCTGCTGGGCTATAGTCCGTGGGGTCACAAAGAATCGGACACAACTGAGCACACAGGCAGAAATTAACAACTGAGTTGGCCCAGACCACTGAGCTCTCAGATACGCTGCCGAATCAATCATTAAATCCAGATGCATTCCAGAACGTGTATGAAAGGATTATAGGCATCCTCATGCATGCATGCTAAGTCACTTCAGTCACGTCTGACTGTGTGTGACACTATGCACTGTAGCCTGCCAGGCTCCCCATCCATGGGGATTCTCCAGGCAAGAATACTGGAGTGGGCTGCCATGACCTCCTCCAGGGGATCTTCCCAACCCAGGGCTCAAACCTGAGTCTTTAATGTCTCCTGCATTGGCAAGTGTGTTCTTTACCACTAGTGCCACCTGGGAAGCCCAGGCTACTCATAAAGAGGCTTTTCTCTTTTTAAGTTAAAATCATACACCTGACCATCAAGAACGCACCTGGAACTCCGCTTTCCACCAGGTGAGCACTGTAGAAGTCAGCAGTCTGCAACCTGGAAGAGGGCCCGCACCTGAACTCGACCATGTTGGCACCGAGGTCTCAGACTTCCGGCCTCCAAAATGGTGAGAAATACATTCCTGTCTGTGCTCTGTGAACAAAAATAAGGATGCACCTATAGTTAGACAAGGTGGGATTATTACTCGGTGCAGAGAGGGGAACACACATCATGGGGAAGGATGGAGCACCTCAGTGAATGGTTGTTAGGATAGTACTACAGGACTGGGACTTGGGTTGGGTAATTTGGAGACTCTAAGGAGATGGGGGTTTGTTCCAGATCACATGATGTAAGAAAGAAAGACCAATTCTATGACTGGGCATCAACCAATCTTATCTATAGAGAAGGGAGATTAGACTGAGGATAGAGTTGTCACTGACTAATAAGTAGCAATCAGTCATCTTGGCCAAGCAAGGAGATGTTTGGCATTTTCAGGTAGTACAGTGCCTTTATTTCTGCTTGTGCTTAGACAAAATTATGTAGGGACCTTATTTGGTCTCATTTTATTATGATCTTGGCGTAACCTTGCCTGAGGTTGATGTTCTGTGAGAGAGATTGACATCTAATAGTATGACATGGCCTCACTGTGAGTATAAGGCAAAATTTTGGATGTCAGGGACTGTCATTTTTGTTTTTATTTTGATGCAAAATGCAGTGATATTAGATGCACATGTGCTTCTCTCTATGTAATGCTGTATTTTGAAATCCAGAATTAAAATCAGTATGGGGATGGTGTGTGTGTGTGCTCAATTGTGTCCGACTCTTTGCAGCCCCATGGACTGTAGCCCGCCAGGCTCCTCTGCCTATGAAATTTTCCAGGCAAGAATACTGGAGTGGGTTACCATTTCCTTCTCCAGGGGATCTTCCTGACCCAGGGATCAAACCCACGTCTCTTGTGTCTCCTGCACTGGAGAATTCTTTACCACTGAGCCACCTGGGAAGCTTCTACCTGGGATGGTACTTTACTGTAAAGGGAACAAGAGCAAAATCCTGTTGTTTCTATTAATGGTCCATGTTGGAAAGATTCTATAATTCTTTTTGGCTGATGTAAGGAAGTTAGAGTAGGAGTACCCCAACAATAGCAGGAAATTACTTCCCCAGAAAGGGTGTAGTCTCCAGCTAGCCACATCTTCCTTCATCGCTGGACAAAAGATAAAGGAGGAATATTCTACTTTATGTTTTATTCATTCACAATTATTTTTTGACAATCAAATCCAAGCTATCATTCTAAGTTGTTGGGTTTTTTTCAATCTGGTGTTTATTTTTAAAAAGATCTTCAACTGTCCTTGGTGTCTCCCTTTCTGTTCTTGTTCATATATTTAACAAGTGATTACAAAAGACCATGATAATGAGAATAACTTAAGCATTGCTCGGGAAATGGTATTATAAGTTAAGATGAGCTACAGTTGATGTGTTTCAGTTCTAGAAAAATTTTCATAACATGTGGCCAGTTGCAAACTGAAAATAAACCATGAAGACTTAGGGGTAGGAATAATGACAAAAGCTTCTGGATTACAAGTTGGAAAATGCATTTGCACAGGGAAGCGTCAAGGAGACACTTAATGAAAGCATGTTAGTAACTGTCATTTCTTAAAGAAACAAAAATAAATAGTGCTTGGATGATAAAGGGAATAGATGTTCAGTTACTGCCCCGAAATAAGCACAAAACTCTGTCTCACTCCCTCTCACTCCTAATATATGATTTTTAACTCAAGATTTTCTTACTTCATCTATGTTTCAAAAACAATTTTCTTCATTCAGAAGAACTATTGAAACACTTATATTTTATTTTATTTTTTATTTTTTTTTGAAACACTTATATTTTGAAATCTTTTTCATGTGAGATATCCCATCCTCAAGGGTGAGGATTACCCAAAGTCGTTCTCATTCCTTTTTTTCCATTTTTTGTGCCTGGCTATATTAAGTTACTGATTGTTTTTCCATTCTCTTCTGTTACATATTTAACTTAGATTTATTCCCGCAATAATAATTTATAATCTATTACAAACTTGTCTTGAATTAATAGGTATATATGCAGCTCAACAATAATCTGCTTTATGATATATCCAAGTTGCAAAGCAAAATGAACAGCGTTTGACTGTTGCTGCCTTTCCACATGTCCTGACAGAGAGGATCTAGTGTGAGAATAGAGGAAGCTGGTTCGTGAGGAAAGAGGAAGCTAGGCTATGGGCTTGGTTCTGTGCTTGTTAGTGGAAGGTAAGGGTGAGGGCACTACTGCTGGTTCTCACACTTTATTGTGCATCGAAATGACCAGAGGCTGTGTTAAAACATCAGATGCTGAGCCTTACCTCCAAGAGTTTCTGCTTCCTTAGGTCTCAGGGTTGGAGAATTTGTAATTGCGATGAATTCCCAGGTGATGCTGTTACTACTAATTCAGGGACCACATTTTATATTTAAAATTTATTTTATCAACGTATAGTTGATTTGCAATATTGTATTAGTTTCTCTTGCACAGCAAAGAAATTCAGATATACATATATTCATTCCTTTTCAAATTCTTGTCCCACAGAAGTCATTACAGAATACTGAATATAGTTCCCTATGCTATATAGTAGGACCTTATTGTTTAATCCATCCTATATATAATAGTTTGTATCTGCTAATCCCAAATTCCCTTATCCTTTGGCAACCCCAAATTTATTCAATATGTCTGTGAGTCTTTTTCTGTTTCATAGATAAGTTAATTTGTGTCATACTTTGAATTCCACATGTAAGTGATATCATATAGTACTTGTCCTTGTCTTTCTGACTTCACTTAGTACAGTTATCTCTAGGTCCATCCATGTTGCTGCAAATGGCATTATTTCATTCTTTTTTATGACTGAATAGTATTCCATTGTGTATATATACGTGTGTGTGTGTGTGTGTGTGTGTGTGTGTGTGTATACCACATCTTCTTTATTCATCTGTTGATAGTTGTTTGTTTCCATGGCTTGGTTATTGTAAATAGTGCTTCTATGAACACGGGGTGCAGGTATGTTTTTAAATTGCAGTTTTGTCTCGATATATGCCCAGGAGTGGGACTGCTGGATCATATGGCAATTCTATTTTTAGTTTTTTGAGAGCCTCCATACTGTTTTCCATGGTGGCTGCACCAATTTACTTTCCCACCAATAGTGCAGGAGGGAAGAACCACATTTTAAAAACCTTTACCCTTGCTGATAAATGTCTGTTGATCCCCCAGCTATGTGGGTTACAGGTTCCTCCTTTCCCGTATAACTTCTTACCATGCTGAGATAAGTTGGGGTGGCCTAATCTCATGTCTTCTCTGCTAGCTTGTTATCTGGACCTCTGGTCTAGAGCCTGAAGCTTAGTGTCTTCTTAGGCTGGGTCCTAGTTTTTCAGGCTCTTTGCTCATGTCCCTGAGCCTTCATTTCTTTCATAGCTTAGACTGGACATTGAATCACCGAAACATCTTCTCTTGGCCTTAACTTCTAGCCTGTCTCCCATACCCATGTGACTTACAGTGCCTGTCAACCCTTCTGTCTGCATCAATCATTCTTGGCCTGCCATGTAAATGGCAACCCAGTCCAGTATTCTTGCCTGGAAAATTCGATGGACAGGGAAGCTTGGCTGGCTACAGTCCATGGGTGGCAAAGAGTCAGACACAGCTGAGCATGTGCGCACATGCTCTGTTATCATCTAAGTCTCTTGTGAAACTTACCACCTACAGAATTCTGATTTCATTCAGTTCCATTACTATGATAAATATAATAAATTAGAGTTCCTTGGGAACTCAAAGGACACAGAAACATGTGATCTGATTGAGTTTGAAAGAAGCAATATGTGGTTGTTAGTTATCATCAGAGCTAATAAGACAATGAGAAGTTCAGTTCAGTTCAGTCACTCAGTCGTAGCCTACTCTTTGCGACCCCATGAACCACAGCACACCAGGCCTCCCTGTCCATCACTAACTCCCGGAGTTCACCCAAACCCATGTCCATTGAGTCAATGATGCCATCCAACCGTCTCATCCTCTGTTGTCCCCTTCTCCTCCTGCCTTCAGTCTTTCCCAGCATCAGGGTCTTTTCTAATGAGTCAGCTCTTCACATCAGGTGGCCAAAGTATTGGAGCTTCAGCTTCAGCATCAGTCCTTCCAATGAATATTCAGGACTGATTTCCTTTAGGATGGACTGGTTGGATCTCCTTGCAGTCCAAGGGACTCTCAAGAGTCTTCTCCAACTGCTCTGTGATAAATGACCATAAACTTGGTATCTTCAAGTAACACCCATGTATTAGCTCACAGTTTTGTCTGTCAGAAGTCTAGAAAGCAGAGCTGGTCCACTCCTGGGATCCACACAGAGGTGAAATCAAAATGTCGACCGGCGGCATGCTCTTATGGAGGCCTGAACAAGGAAGAACTTGCTTCCAAGCTCATTTGTGTTATTAGCAGAAGGCAGTTCCTTCTGGTTATAGGACAGAGGTCGGACAGAGGTCTTCCTTTTCTTGCTGTCAGCCAGGTACCACTCTCTGCTTGTACACAGCTCATGTAATTCGTTGATTAGGCCCAGCTGAACAATCTCCGTTTTGACATTTAACATAATCATAGGGATGTAATCACATTCTTAGTTTCCACCAGCACTTAAAGGGGCAGATGATTTGATTATACAAGATTGAAAGACACTGGGGTAGAATTCTGACTACTGCAGTCCACTCTCTCCCCCACAACAATCCACATCTGTTTCACACACAAAATACCTGTACCTGCTCCAACCTATCCCTTTTCAATATCAACTCAAAAGTCCAAAAAAAAAAAAATCTTCTAAATCAAGTTCTGATGAGGCTCCGAGGGCACACTCCCTCTCTAACTGTGGTCCTGTGGAACTACAGAGACAAGTAGTTTGCCCCCACACTCTCAAGATACAATGGTGGGCAGGCACGAGATCACAGTTCAGGCATTCCAGCTCAAATGGGGTGAAAACGGAAAACACAGAGGACTTATCAGTCCAAAGCAGTTTTGACATCCAGCTCGGCTAACTCATTAGGCCTGAAAGCCGGAGAATAATTCTCCTTGACTTTTTGTTTTACTCTCTTGGCTCTTGGTTCTGCCCTCTGAGTAAGGGCTACTATGGGTCATTCTTAGACTAATGTTACTGTAGTCATGATTTGATTTTTGGTGTAGACTGCATTTCAGGTATCTTGAGGAATTCATGGCAGATACATGGGAATGCATGACATTTATATTAGTAAGTATAATTCAAACATTTATAAAGCTAACAAAATGGCACCCCAGTTTTTAAGCACAATGATATTAACCACCTATGTCAGTCATTCCCCAAGCCATGAGCTCATAAGATGATGACTTCTAGGAGTAAAGAGCACCCATTAGGAATGGTCACCTGATAGAAGACTATCTCAGTGAAGAAACAGGAGGAAATCAAAGAACTGAGAAAACAAGTTTACAGTAAGGCTTTAAATAAAGCCTACTAGTATGTCCTTAAGCCGCCTTTTCTCTAACATAGTCGAATATCGTCAGGAAGAAAAAACCAACCAAAGGTCATGTATTTGGGTACTTGTTAACATCAAAAAAGAGACACCTAAGACCTAATTAAGGACCAGTGTCCAGTACATGGATGACTCTTTAAAGTTATTTTGGCAGTGGCCTCTAAAGCATACAACCTTGGAGACTTCTACACGAGGCTGCCCTGAATGTGACCCTTAGACAAAGCCACAAGAAGGCTGCTACAGACAAAGAGAGAGAAGACCTTTAGTCTAATGATTTGCAGCAGACAGGGGGAAGTTGAGGGAAAAGTTACAGTGATAATGTAGACACTTCACACTTCACATATTAAACAGTGGCCCAGGCCCACTGTGAGCACAAAATGTTCTTTGAGATGCTTTTCAAGTTGCAATTGTGGATTTGTGCTAATATAGTCATCATTTCTTGTCCAGTCTCTCCTGTGAACAAGGGCAAGTATTACAGTGGGTTATTGTTAGAATTACTGCAGTGATTGGGTCGTGTGAAAATTCAGTTTGTAGTGGGAGAGTGAGACCCACTCAGCCAAGCACAGATAGAACAGGAACTCTGGGTTCTGGCCTTGTTCGATAGCCTAATGGCCACCATTTATGGCGTGCCCTCTGTGTGTAAGACACTGTTATGTGTTTTACAAATGTTATCACATTTAGTTCTCAGAGCAATCCTTAGGCAGCAGGAACTTTGATTCGGTTTCATATTTGTAGACACTGGGGCTCTGAGAGAGGTTGCCATTTGCCCAAGGACATGCAGTTGGTAGGCGATGGCTGCCTCTGGAGCACTCTGCGTAGTTTCCTCATAGCTTGCCCATCATGTTGAAATTACCTGTTCGAGTGTTGCCCACGCGACTATAAGGTCACAACAAGAGGGATTCTGTCTTATTTGGAACCTAGTGCAGGCAACATATGTGTGTTGAACTGAACTGTCAGCCCCTAAAGCCCATGCTCTTATCATCTGTCAGGATGTGCTAACTTCCTAACATGATAAAAATGTGGCAGAGAGATAACCAGGGCTTGGAGACAAGGAGGGTGCAGAGTTCTGGGGTTAGAAGACCTTCTAGAAATGACCTACATCTGTCTTTTCAGAAGAATTCATTCTTGGAAGTCTTCATTCATGCAAATTCTTGCTGATGAAAAACTATTTCCATGGACGATACATAGAGAACTGTTGTAGAAATTCTCTCTTCCTCTAATTTCTTCCCCCACCCAGAGCACACGGAAAGCAATAGAAATTGGACAAGCTATTTTTTACATTTTTCCTATGTTCCTGTCAAGGCTGCTCAAGAGAGCTTTGGTAAATGGGTAACAAGGCGCAGAGTAGGTCACGTATCTCTACCACGTGTCTGCCACCTGGACCCTGGGGCTATAGCCACCCTAGGCCTTTTTACCTTGAGAGTGAAGTGACCTGGGCACAAAAATGTTCTGGATGTACACTGACCACTGTCTGAGGCTTGACGTCCAGGCCATAAGCTAGTATGGACGCCCGTGGAAGCTTATAACAGTGGGTATGTTTTAGAGAGTGGAATTTCCTGGGTGTCGTATTTACTCAAAGAAGCCAGAAACAGCAAAATGAAAGGGGTCAGTGCAAACCAAAATTCATATGAGCCATCCACTTGCGTTCCAGGGAGACACGGTCACATGTCAGGTCTAAAGGTAAATCTATCTGCACGTGGACAGTAAATCCAGTTCTGGGGCCAGGCCTGAAAAGGCAAGTGGGAAGCAATTAAGGGATACAAACCATGAGCAGGACCCAGGGGGAGGTCTGTTCTCATGGGTGTTTCTGCAGTGGTAGAGGGACAGGCCTGCTAGCTCAAGGCTATGGGGCAGGCCCAGAGAGGCAGAGTCCTTGAAGGAACCAACTCTGTGTAGAAACTCAGCCCCAGGACCTAGAGACCCAGGGGGCTGGGCAAGTGGCAACTTGTAAAGGAGACATGCATTACTGAGAAAGTACCTAGGGGAGGCATGTATTGAGCCGGCCAAAAAGTTCACTGGAGTTTTCCCATAAGATTGATTTTTTTTAAGTTTTTATTGAATTTGTTACAACATTGCTTCTGTTTTCTTTTAATTGGGGGATACTTGCTTTACAATGCTGTGTTGGTTTCTGCCATACAACATGAATCAGCCATAGGTCTACATACGTCCCCTCCCTCTGGAACCTCCCTGCCACTCTCCTTCCCATCGCGCCCCTCTCAGTGGTCACAGAGCGTGGGTTGAGTTCCCTGTTATACAGCAGCTCCCACTAGCTGGTTTGCTCACGGTAACGTTTGCGTTTCAGTGCTACTCTCTGCATTCTTCTGCGGCTTCTCCTCCCCTGGTCGTGTCCACAAAGAGGCTGTGTCCTCTTTGTCTGCGTCTCTGTTCTTACCCTGCAAATAGGTTCATCAGTACCATTTTTCTGGATTCTCTGTGTATGTGTTAATGTCCGATATTAATGTATGATATGTTTTTCTCTTTCTGACTTACTTAACTCTGTATAACAGGCTCTAGTTTCATCCACCTCACTGGAAGTGACTGCTTTCTATTTTTTACGTTTTGTTTTTTTTGGCCCCGAGACATGTGGGATCTTATTTCCTTGACCAGGGATGGAACACACACTCCTTGCATTGGAAGGCAAAGTCTTAACCACTGGACCATCAAGGAAGTTCTGGGTGTTTCCATAATATCTTAACAAACAAACATTTTGGCTAACCCAGTAGCATTATGATTCAGAACTTGAGTTCTGGATTCAGATTATCTGGATACCAAATCCACCTGCCACAGCTGATCATGTGATTTTTCTTTACTTATTCAATCTCTCAATCCCTCTGTTTCTCCACCTATGTAATAGTACTCACAGCATTCATTATTAAAAAAATAAAGCAGCAATCCTAAAGCTTTTTTGCACAACCCCTTGCACACTGAAGTACTAAATACATGCTTAGTGTATTGTCTACACTACATGTATAGCTATCAGGGACGTTTTTATAGTGTATTGTCAGTAGCCGCAAATTTCAGTACTAATTAGCAACAAAAAATATCCCATGGACAGAGGATCTTAGTCGACTACAGCCCATAGGGTTGCAGAGTTGGACACGAATGAGCAACTGAGCACACAGCACACACACGCACACACACACACACACACACACACGCACAATTAGCAACAAAGGAAACTTACGAACAAATTAGAAGAAACTTAGGAACAAATTAGAAACCCATGGTCAGCCCTGGAGCCCTCAGTGCTCTCTCAATGGCCACGCTTTGCATTCAGTGCTCTGGGTGCCTTCCCCAGGTCAGAGGCTCCTGAGTCGTGCTGGTGGGCTTGAGAGAAGGCAGCTTTGAAGTAATAGTCTGGAACTGATGCAGGATGTGAAAACACCAAAGAAGTGAAGGCTGTGAAAGTAAAATTCATCTCCTGGGCCCTGTGAGATCATATGGGTGTTCAGGGTGTGGCAGACAGGAACCTAGGAGTGGATCTGGGGCTCTGTCCCCAGGGCTGGGACAGAGGCCAGGAGCCCCCAGCCCAGGTTGTGGGGTGGTAGGGGACCTAGATGGACTGCTGCTTAGAAGCCATCCGATTCCTCCCTCTTCAGTAAAGTGTGGCTCCTAAGACTTGGGTAGGGTGCCATATGCTTGTACCTGATAAGAACCTGTCCTGTCTGATATCAGTATAGGTGGTGACAGAGAATCAACACCAGGGTTCTTCACTTAGGGTGGGACTCATCAGGCTAATTCTTCAGTAAGCCATTCTTGAGACATTGCTGGGATAATCCATCAGCCATAAAGATGTATGCTTGGGCCTGAGCTAAAGAATTCTATAGTGGTTTTCTATAGTGGTTTTAGGTTTTCTGCCCAGTGAGTCCTACTGAGAAGACACTGATGTGATTAGAGGAAGCATGGCTGGGACCCACATGTGTGATGTCATCTCTTTAGAAAGCTGGAAGACAAAGACTTATATGACCGTAGTTCTCAAGCTTTGTGAGCATAAGAATGGTTTCTAAGATGGGTTTACAATGCAGACTCTTGTGCTTCACTTTAACTCTTAGTGAATCTGAATTTCTGAGAGTGTGGCCCAGGAAGCCTCATTTTAAACAACTTTCCTTGGTGATTCTTATTCCTGAGGTTTATGGGTCTAAGAAACAATGATGTAGAGGCTCATTCTGCTACAGCAAGTGGAGATGGATTTTCCATTTTATGAAGGCTGGATGAAATCCGGCCCGATTCTGTTCATCTATAATGGCTTAGATGTGGTTGTAAGGAGTTTGGAGGAGGTGTGGTCATCGGACTCTGCCATAACTGATAAAGATGAGAAAAAATGGATAGATGTTGATGGTAAAATTTCTAGATTCATCAGGCCAACTGGGGATGAGGCCAAGGATTACTGGCGAGGTGGAGCTACTTCTGGTTAAATGAATAGACATCCACACAGGCATGGGCAGCTAGTCAGGGGAATGGACTCAGGAAGGACTCAGACTGAAGCTGCAGCCAAGGCCATCAAACATGGGCTCTTTCCCAGCTGCCCTTAATGTGCTGACAGGAGTGTGCAGCTGACATGGGCCTCGTATCTGGGATGACTCTGGCTTCCTTCATCTGTCCGACACCTGGGAGTCTCTTTTAAGCTATTAAAAAAAAAAACAAAACCCAAATGCTCAGAACAGTTTCCCAGCTCTGAGTTATCAACTACATCCTCATCTCTTCAAGAAACTTGAGCTTCTATGCCAGAACTGCTAAACAATACTCAGCTGGGATGGGTTGGGATGTGAGTGGGGAGGCTACCAGGGGCTGGAAGCTGAATCTTAAGAATGGTTGGAATCTTTCTCATCCATTGCTCCTGGAAAGCTAGAGCCCTGACAACTTCAGGAAGCGAAATGACAAAGAAACAGACACTTTTACAACAACGCAAGATTTCTAGCTTGTGATAATGCGACCCAGAGAAAACTGTCAGACTATGGTGACCTAGTTGCTGCCTCCTCTTCTCACATTGTTCAAGGAAGTAAAGAGAGGCTCGACTGAAACACACTATGGGGGGTCTGGAAATTTCTCAGCTAAAAGAATTCTGCCCTGCACACTTCTACAATTTTAAGATTCATTTGAGCTTACAAGTTTCCTTTTTAAAATGCTAGTACCCCAAGGATGTCTTCTTGCTTGAAGCAGGTTACTTTCACCAGGCTGCACATCTCCTAAAACCTCTAGGAGGACAACTGCACTGAGAGAAAGTAAATTCTAGTTGAGCTGCAGAAACAGGAAATTGTGGATTATAATGCACTTCAAGGTGGGGAGTGGAGACTTTGTACATTCAGAAGGTCGCCTAGTTTTCCACTCTACCTGGACAGGAAGTGGGAAGAAAGAAAGGGCCATCTCTGGTGTTTTTTCAGCTCCTTGTTTCTCAGTGGGGTTTCTAGTCTTTCCTATTGCCTTTTGACTGGGCTTCCTCCCACTAATCCTTGAAGATCCTGTTTAACCATCACCTCCTTTCATATTTGCCCAAGGAGAATTAGAGGTTCTGTCCTTTGAGCTCTCACAGTTGTATACATATCTTTCACTCTGGTCTGTTTATTGCCACATTTCTCCCACCATGAATTCCTTGAAAACAGGGATCATACTCATTAGCATCTAACACACTATACAATAAGGCACCCCACTCCAGTACTCTTGCCTGGAGAATCCCATGGATGGAGGAGCCTGGTGGGCTGCAGTCCATGGGGTCGCTAAGAGTTGGACACGACTGAGCGACTTCACTTTCACTTCTCACTTTCATGCATTGGAGAAGGAAATGGCAACCCACTCCAGTGTTCTTGCCTGGAGAATCCCAGGGACGGGGGAGCCTGGTGGGCTACCGTCTATGGGGTTGCACAGAGTCGGACACGACTGAAGTGACTTAATAGCAGCAGCAACAAGTGACATGAGGAATGAACTTACCACAAAATACTCTGGTAAAACAAATTATCAGTGTTAACAGATTTCTTTTATAAGACAGGCATTTCTAAATAGTTTGGGGAGCATATACATTACTATACTATTCTTGTATAACTTTTATATTCACTTAAGTAGGTTCCTTTCATACTTTTCTGAATTAAACTGATGTTCAGTTAGTTACTAAAAATAAGAAGTATTTTGTCATTCATTCTATCTTTTCCCTAAATTAGACCAAGTTAACAAAGTTTACCAAAACTGTGCAAGCTGACTCTTTCATTGAGGCTTCTGGTTTAAGCAGAGAGCAGCAAGAATTAAATATTTGAAAAATCTTCAAAGGAAAACTTTGTAAGGAATACTTCACTAATTATAGGAGATTACATGGACCCCCTCCTGCAAAATCACAAGGTGTCCAGGCAAATTTGGGAAATTTTAATGTACTAATTTACACATACCAAGCTAGCAAGAACTTTAAGAATTTAGCACACTCTCCTGCCACTAACATAGCAGATTGGCCTGACTCTTTGGGAAAATGATACAATATGTATGAGAAGCCAGAAAGATGTTCCATAATCCAACTCCTGGAAATTTATCCCAAAGCAATATGTGAAAAGAAGAACACAGCTTAGACATCTTGAGCATGTCTGTCGTTCTAGTAGTAAGAACACCCCTTCTCTTTTAGTCCAGTTCCTTTCCATCACCCTTTCAGGATGGGGTGATGTCCCCTCCGGGCTTACAGTGTCTTGGGGGCTTTGCAAGGAGGTGCCTTCAGAGGCACCTGTAATGTCTTGGGTCTCAGGCAAGACCAGTGAGTCAGAGCTGTGGATGCAAGGACACACGGCTTCGCCTCAGAGACAAACTGGGTGTTGGACTCTGCTCCTCCAAGTGCTTCCTCTTTTGACTGTCATCTCCTGGGCGCTTACCAGAATGGGTTTACTCAGAGGCTGCATCTGGTCCTTTCCCTCCTTCTACCTCTCTAGTTCTCACCTGTACCACCTGCAGGCTCCTTGACCATGAGTCCATGGTTCTCCTTGTTAAATCCCTAAAAGCATTCTGCAGTTTTCAGGAAGACAGTAATTGCTGATTAAACCAGAGTCCAAAACCTTAGCGACCAAAGCAGTCCAAATCAAACCAAGCAAACCAAACAAAGCCGTTTTTCTTTCCAGTCATAGAAGGTGACCTAGGAGATAGGTGCTTAGGACACAACGTAAGATCTTTCCACAAAAAAGAAAAAGGAATTTTAGTTATCTCTATTTAAGAAAACAAAAAACTAAAAACAAAGTTTGGAAGAACAAATACAGACAAAATCTTTAGAAAGGGAGACAATCTCCAACAGGAGGTTGATGAGTAAATCAGATGTTTTTGTTCACATATATGAAATATTATTTACCCTCTTCCATATTTCTAGGCTAACATTTAAATTTTTTCATCTTATGTTTAAGCAGTTCCAAAGGATGAAATTTCCTGCGTATTGTAAAAATGACATTTTAAAGTCACTCTTTTGTACTTTAAAATGTCATTTTTCCAATACGGAGGAAATGGCGGGCTTCCCTGGTGGCTCACTGGTAAAGAATCCGCCCACCGATGCCGGCCTCATGGTTCGATCCCTGTGTCAGGAAGATCCCCTGGATTTTGGCAACCTACTCCTATATTCTTGCCTGGAAAAATCCCACGGACAGAGGACCCTGCCAGGCAAACAGGTAGACACAACTTAGTGACTAAACAACACAGCAAGTAACTCTTTCAAATGAATCCAGTGAAATCCAGTATCATAGCAATTATGCCTGTTATCAGCCATTTACAAAATGTATGAACAAACTCTTCTTTACCTTCAGCACATTTTATGTAATTTATTTTTCTTTTCATACTTATAACTCCATTCTACATCCCCATCCCTCAAGAGTTTATCCTAATTTAATGTATATTTTTGTTTGTATTTTATTGATCATCCTATTATATTTCTCTGCATTGAAAATATATTTAATTTTAAATTTCCATTTTCTTCTAGATTGAGAATTATTATATTTACTAGTAATGATGAGGTATTCCAATAATACAAAGTATATTATAAATGTTTATGATTACTAAACATGTAACTTTTTACAATTAGTACACACAACTGCATCTTACAAGAATGAGATAGAATTTAGCATCAAATGTTTTTCTCAATTTTTAATTTTTACAAATCCAAAAAAATGTTTTTACATTAATAAATATATACAGTTGTGAGAAGTGTTGATATGTTGTCATATCAATGTCACTTAATTCTTTGAACTACTTCTAATTTATAAACTCACTTAGTGATCTTAAGGTCATACTTTGCTGTAAGCAATTACTTGCTGTGCAAATCAATCACCTGGCCTGCAGAAGAATTTGTTATCCAGTTAGTGAAGTATACTCTTAGTACAGTCTAATATTTTAAATTGATTAAGAACTGACAGAGGTTGCCTGAGGTTTTTACATTTTGGAACAATGCACTATTTTAAGATTCTAAGTGAGTGAAAGTTATGTCCTTTCTTTTTGACATTTGGGAAATATAGGGCTATTGTGAAAGAGTTGGGAAATGAAACAGGGAGACACCTTACTATATTCCTTTACCAGCATATCCGTTTTAGGAAGTCCTATAGATGCAAGTTGAAGATTTCAGAATCTGGTGTCCTTAAAACTAAGTGTACACCTATCCCTTGAACATCTCCTGGGGGATGCACATGTGAGATTGAAGACCACTGATGTCAATTTTTACATCCCCTTATTGAATTTGATAAGAGAGATAGGTCAGCTCAGGTTAGGCCTTGACTGAGAATCTGTACTCTGGTGTTTACTCTTTGGGAGTATAGAACTGTGGCCTGTAACACTAGAGATAAAACAGTCAATCCCTCTTGGTTGTTTCAATTTTTTATTGATAGCTGCTCTCATCCTTTCTACTCTGTCCTTCTGTACTTTTTTCTCAGTGGTAATAACTTTTAACTTCAATTGTGGGGTAGTGATGTTGAGTTTACATACTGACTGCCTGAGGCAAATGTAATGCCCCACTTAAAAATGATTATTAAGATCATAAAAACTATAAATCTTTAGAGTGTATTAAAAGGGAAAAAGCAAAGTTTGTAGTTGTATGAAATTTCAGTTCTACGAAGCTACATAAACTTCTGAATAATAAGTCAATGTGCAAAAATGAAGTTGTGATTTTTTTAAATAAAATGTCTTTAATGTTGCATTACTTTTAAAGTGATAATGATGATAACATTTATGAAACTGAGGGGTCAGATAATTTAATTCTCTCTTTTTCTCAGTGGTACCAAGCAACTGTGAGTTTAAGTTCCCCAGGGGACTGAAAACTATTGTTTTTTTTTTTTCAAAACTATTTTCTCATCATGATTCATTATGGATGTTATTCTCCAAACATATTTAAACTTCTCAACCGAGTTTAATACATCCCACGTGTTAACGTCACGAATTCCACAAGTTTACTTCCTGCTGTACGAAGTAGTAATTCTTTTCTTTCACATTAACTTTTTAGCCTCATTTCCTGGTCTGATTGCTTAAAGTCAAGAACTCGACCATGTTGACTTACACTGGTCTCAAGTTTTATCACTCTTTGAATCTTTACAGTTTTTTTAAGAGTTTGTATTTTTAAAAAATAAGTTTGACACCACCTAAAAGGAATCTCTTCCTCAAGTTTGTATCCTGCGTTGTTCTTATTTGGCTTTTTCGAACCCTCCCAACGAGCTCGGTATATTCCAGGGCCCACCAAAGGAATAAGCCGTAGAAGAGGCTAGTTTGAGACAGTTTATGTCTGTGAAAAAAGAGTATAACGGCTACCACCCCTCCGGAGGTTGTGGCCTTGGGACTCGAAAGCCCCCCGAAACTAGCACCCAGAAAGGCGGAGCGCGGAGAAGCCCGCGAGATCTCAGTGGCTGGTCCGCCAACCCCCGGCCGCCGCCGCCTACTTGGCCACGCCCCCTTCCGGACCGCCCCGCCCCGCCCCGCCCCTAGGCAGTTGCTCGCGGCGGCCGCCGCCTTCCCCCGGCCCAATGGCTAGGCTGCCGCGTCAGTGATGTGAAGCCGTGCTCTGGCTTGTTCGGCCCCCGGCCCTCAGCCCCATTACACCATCCGCCGCGGCAGCCGCTGCAACCGCTGCCACCCGCGCAGCCTAGGAGGGCGGGAGGCTGCTCGGCGTGGCGGGGCGGGGCGAGCGGCGCGGCCGGATTCATTCCTGTGGGGCGCGGGGCATGGCGGAGCGGGGCGGCCGCAGGCGGAGCGGGGCGGCCCGGACGGCGGCGCGGACAACGGTTTCACTTTGAAGGGACGGCCGGCGGCGGCGGGGAGGACTAGCCCCCGGGCAGGTAGTGGCGGCGGCGGCGGCCCGGCGGAGCCCAGGCTGCGGCCTGAGGGGCCTGAGGGGAGGCCTGGGCGGGAAGGGGAAGGAGGGCGCCCCCAGCCGCGGAATGCGGGAGGCGGGCTGGAGGCCACGGGCTGGGCGGGCGCCGGGAGCGGGTCGCGGCCGGTCGAGGAGCTTGGGGGTGTGGGGAGACTGTATCTGGATATGGTACAGGTGAAGGTTATGTAGGGGCGATCGTGGTTTGGGGAACTTACGGATCCCTTGGCGGGGAGGATCAAAACGGGGCGGATGAAGTTAGCTAAAAGGCAGCCGGATTTCCTGAGTCTCGAGTAGTTTTAAAGGGAAGAGAACCTTTCGGGTGAGGGTTTTGGCGTTAGCTGGCCGCAGTTTGTTGAGTCCGACCTTTTTTTTTGTTCCTTCTGGAAAGCCATCCAGGCGACAACAGGGCCTTCCAGCCTCGCGCCCTTGGCCCGCTCTCCTCTGCAGATGTGAGAAAGGGAAACATTTCTGCACCCGCGCCTCCTGCCTCTGTCGGTTGTACTCTCCCTGGGCGTGTGCAGAGCAGAAACTAGAACAAAGCTTGGCTGCTTAGGAGGCGAGAAAACCGGTTGCGTGTTTAAATTTACCGTATATAGAGAAGAGACTGCCTCCCACGAAAACATTGGGGTCTCTGTGTGTATCTTTTTGTATTCTCCTTTCCGACCTTTTTCGGGGCCGGGGGCGGGGGGTTGCGGAGTACTCCCTAAAGTATGGCTCCCTTCCCCAGAAGTAGAAATTAAGAAAACCTAGTGTTTCCGCCTTTACCTGTGGAAAATTCAAAACTGCTACTTTTTTTTCCCTTCTTTTTCTAGTTTGGTGCTCTGGTTGTCAGATGTTGGAAGGCAGTAGACAGAACATACTCTCCGTGGTTTTATATCCGTTCTGGGGTGCAGTGATTAACACTGAACTTTGGTTCCTCTAACTCTTGCCTGGGTCGATAGAGTTAAGCTGGAGCGTTGCTTCGAAGGATAAATAAAGCACAGCCTCTCAACTGGACATAAATGGATCTAAAGACAGCAGTATTTAACGCAGCTCGAGATGGCAAACTCCGGCTTCTCACCAAATTGTTGGCAAGCAAATCCAAAGAGGAGGTTTCCTCCTTGATCTCTGAAAAAACAAATGGGGCCACGCCACTCTTGATGGCCGCCAGGTATGGGCATCTTGACATGGTGGAATTCCTCCTAGAGCAGTGCAGTGCCTCCATAGAAGTAGGGGGCTCTGTCAATTTTGATGGGGAAACCATTGAGGGGGCTCCGCCTTTGTGGGCCGCTTCTGCAGCAGGACATCTGAAGGTGGTTCAGTCTTTGTTAAATCACGGAGCGTCTGTCAACAACACGACTTTAACCAATTCCACGCCCCTTCGAGCTGCCTGTTTCGATGGCCATTTGGAAATAGTCAAGTACCTGGTAGAACACAAAGCTGATTTGGAAGTGTCAAACCGCCATGGGCATACGTGCTTGATGATCTCATGTTACAAAGGACACAAAGAGATTGCTCAGTATTTACTTGAAAAGGGCGCAGATGTCAATAGGAAGAGTGTTAAAGGTGAGTTCATCTTCTTCTTTTTAATTTTTTTAAGTGTTTGCCACTTATTTTCAGGAAGTGTGACACATAATTTTAAGCAGTGGTGTTGAGTAAGCCAACATTGACAGGCCTGTTTTAATTAGGTGTCCCTTCCTAAAAAAGACCTCTATCACTGTTAAGCAGCATTTTCTCTCTTTATTTGGAGTGACTTCCAATTCTTGGAGAGTGGGTTCCCCAAGTTTAGAGCATGTTAGTGGCAGTTGATCTGAGCTATTAGACTTGTGTTTACTTAAGAATATACTTTGATGTGATGCATTATTCTAGGTTTTATTTTTTTAGAGCACCCTTGGAGTAGAAACTACTATATTTAGTGAGTCATCGTTTTGTTTATCTTAGGTAGGCATTTCATTTGTTATTACATCAGGGAAGACCAGGCCATACTGACTTGGAAGGATTAGTATCATTGAAAAGAAGAAAATCTGTTTCCTTATTCCCTACTTATTTTGTGGCCAGTAGAAAATCCTTTCATTAAATATAGCAAGAGGGAAGGCAGGTTTTTTAAAACTGCTACAGTGCTGAGAGCAAAACAAGGACTAGGTTAAGCAGCTGTGGATTTGTTGACTAGCAACAGTGTAAATATCTTTGTCCAGAAGAGGAGCTCAGGTTTATGGTTGTATATCCTTTTTTAGGATATTTTTTTAACTGTTAAAAACAACTGCTATGATAGTATAATACTGATGCTTAATGTTATTTTCCTTACACATGTTTGTTTATGCAAAGGAAAGTAATTCACTGTCTAATGTTGAAAAACTATAAAATTTAAAGGAGCATACATACATGATAAAAAAGAATCATACAATACAAATTGATTTGTAGTGTTTGCTATGAAAAATAAGTCTTACTACCTTTCATTTCTAGACCTCCAACCACTATTTAGAGTGCTTTGTGTGTCCTCAAGATAGTCTATGCAAATGAAAGTATATTTGTATATCTCTCCCTCCTCCTTCTTTGTTACTTGATATATACTGTTCTTTCTTTTCTTTTTTTAATTTATGTTGGATATCATTCAACTCCAACACACACAATTATCTCATTCTGTTTCATGGCTACACAGTATTTCATTGTATGAGAGTGCATAATTTATCTAGTCCCGGTTGATGGGCAGTTAGGTCACATCCAGAATAAACAGTGCTGCTATGAATATTCTTGAACAAATGTGTGTCTTTGCACACTTCTGTGAAAACAGCTCTATTGTAAATAAGTGGATTTGCTGAATTAAAGTGAATGCTTATTTGTCACTGTGTTAGTGACTGCCTCTCAGAGCAGCTAAACCTCAAAATTACAGGTCTCTACAAAGTTACTGGACATATTTACTGAAGTTAGTATAATCTTTTAAAAAAAGATTTGTCATAAAAATGATACAATCTCATTGTGATTTTAATAATTTTTTTCCCAACCAAGTATAAAAATCTCACAAAATTCTAGCACTTAGAGATAATCCTCCCAAAGATACTGAATTTTGCATTTAGATATATGTATGCAATTTTATTTTATATGCTCTTGTGTACCTATTTTTTAGCTTAATAAATGTTATCCTTAATGGCATTAATTATAGCTCTTTAATTTCAATAGCTGCTTACTCTTCTGCTAATGGAGTTTTACATTGCTTTGCTTCTGGCTTCTCACTATAAGAAATGTTTCTGTAAACATTCTTGTAGATTCATTGTTCCTGATTATCTTTGAGGTAGGTATTGAGTCAAAGGACAGCATGACTTATTTTCTGCAACAGTCACCATTCTTTTAAAGAATGATTGTTTTGAAAGAACAAATTACTGCTTAATTGGCCATGTTAGTATTGGGAATGCTTTGAAATCATACCTAGAAGAGAAGGGGTTAAAAGATATGGCTGCATGATAGGCTTGTTGAATTTTTAGTTTGTTTCGGCTTTTTATTCATCATCCTAATGATGTACAGATTGTTGGTAAACTCATGTATTTAAATCAATTTGGAGCATGTTTTAAACTCATGTCAGTGGAGGGATGAGTACTGGTACTATCTCCCTTCTGTTTTTTGAAATTTTTTATGCTTCTAAAGATATACTATTTGGGAGAACTGTACTCTAAATAGCCCATATTTTAGTGAGCATTTTTCCTTAGTAAACTGAACAATATTTAACTCGATTACCTTTGGTATTTAAGAAGACTATTCCTTTAAATACAGTCATCATACAGTTTTGTACTTTAGGATGTATATGCTCTCTGCTCTCTCTTGGCTAATTCTAGAGTTGTTTTTTTTTTTTAATATACTTTTTTTTAAGGTACATGTAATTTTTTAATACCAAAAATTGTTTTATATAGCTTCAGTTTTATATACATATATATACAAACAAACACATATGTATTATTATATGTATATATAATATATCACTTTGTGTGCAGTATTTGAATTTTTGTATGGTGCCTTTAAATTTGACAGTGAGTCTTAATTAATGAATGTTGGGAGCAGATTAAAGTACATTTGTACCTCCCCCACTCTGATCCTGAAGCTTCCATTCTTTGATAATTACTCTCTCATCTACTATTCAGATTTTTTTCATTTTTTAGTGTTATGGGTTTGGGGTAATAGAAAAACAGGAACCAGTTGAAACTGAGGCAGGAGCACTGTAGAAGGATCTGGTAGAGCATCAAGAAAGGATTTTTTCCCCCCACATTTTTTATCCTCATCCAAAAAATGGGAAAAACTGATAAGACTAGGGGTAAAATGGAATAATTTCTTAGGAAATTTTATTTTATATGTCAGCTGTTGGAAATGGTTCTGAAGAAAGAAAATGCCAGTAGCTTATGCTTGGTCTGCTAAAATGTAAAATTCATGTGACTTCTACCTTCCGTTACTTTTTAACAGGCAGTTGGCATTTGAATATATTAGTTAACCTCTTTCCATTACTTTTTAACAGGCTGTTGGCATTTTGAACATGTTTTAACCTAAGGTGGAATTCATTCATTAATTGAGAGTATTTATTGAGTTCCTTGAGTGTGCCAGGCTGTTAGGAAGAAAATGGCAACACACTCCAGTATTCTTACCTGGAAAATCCCATGGACAGAGGAGCCTGGTGGGCTACAGTCCGTGGGGTCACAAGAGTTGGACCTGACTTAGTGAAACCACCAGCTTACAAAGATGAGTAAGACAAGATTCAGTCCTTGATTCCCTGCTCTTGAGGAGCTCATGGCTGGATTGGAGAGACAGGTTCATAAACAGATACTTAAACCACAATATGGTAAGTGCAGCAGTAGTGTTTTCTTGTCTTAGATTTTTGGAAATACTTTATCCCCAACTAACCCGTTATCTGAAGGGGCAATGGGTTCCCATGGCATTTAGAAAGAGGAGAAAAACTGAGATATTTTATGTGCTTCTCCAGTTTAACACAGCAGTTGATTTTTGAGACAGGAAAGTTGGTTGCTATTTAAACAGAGTCCCTAAATGAGAAGTGATTAGACAAGCCCATCTTAGAGCCATCCACATTTATCTCAGTACTTCATAGTTATAGTCATTTTTGACTTTTTGACTTTAATTGGTCCTTTTTTATTTGAGTTTTTTGTTTTTGTTTTTTTGTTCTGTTTTTATTTGAGGGTTTTTTTTGTTTGTTTGTTTTCAAATGCCAAAAACAAACAAAAGGCTCTGAGTAGGACTTTGCAGATCTATGAAAAACTTAAGTCCTTAATTCAGCTGGAAATTGAGCAGCTGAAAGTGATTGAGTGCTAGAGACCTATAAAATGACTCTGAGTTGGAGCTGGGGAGACTGGCCCCAGAGGACACACTATCCTTAGGCATGGGTCGATCACTTTTAATTATCCAGGATAATTAAATAAATTGGTAATCAGATAATTCCTGTGCATTTTCTGTCGGCAAGGTATTGTGTCAAGACATTGTGGAGGCTTTGAAAAGATAGAGCACATCACATGTGTTCGCTGTTAAAGGAATAGTATAAATTCATTCTATAGAATTTTGGAAGAGTAACTGGAAAGGCTTCATGGACAAGTTAACTGGGCTTTAAAAGGATTGCTGGAGTTCAGATCTGCAGAAGTAATCTGATACAGTTTTTAAGACTTAAGGAATGATGTAAGGAAAGGCACATTGAGAAATATGCTTGGAGGGTACAGAAATTGGAAAGTAGGCGTATTTGGACCAGTGGGCACTCAGGGCTAAACTTTACAAGACATTGATTTCCAGGTAAAGGACTTTGATTTTATTCTTTATGCAGTGGTAAGCCGGTAAATGTTTTTAGTAAGGAATGACTGAGTTTTTTTTTTTTTTTTTTTAAAGAGAACCCTATCTTACAACATTCTAATTCTGTTACATTGTGAGCTCTTTGAGGTTAGAGACCTGGTGTTTGTATCCATGTGTTAGAAAGAGAAATCCCGACCACAATGGACATTTGGTCAATAAGCTTGTTGAATGAATGTGTTGCATTTAAGAGAGGAAAGAGTATGAGCTCTTTGATGGCAAGGACTAGGGTTTTCTAGTCATTTTAGTACAGAAACACATACATGAAGACATTGGGACAGTGAGTGAAAAATAAGTGGTACAGGTGGAGCTCTAGAGCCGTTCAGAAAACAGAAACTCATGTAGGCTCATAAGTATAGACAGTAGGTTGGTGAAAAAGTAACTTTGGCTTCAGACCATGAATTTTAAATCATTATAACTAGGCTCAAACACATCCTTGTTAATCAAAATAGGAACCATTACAGTCAACACATTTTTGCCAACGAGTTTGTTTATTCCTATAACATAAAAATTTGTGCTTCAGGACTCAGTGAACTCTTGGAAAGCACTTTCTGCCTCCTCCTTGTTGTGGAAGCATTTTTTCTGCAAAAAGTTGTGGAGATGCTTGAAGACATGGTAGTCAGTTGGTGAGAGGTCAGGTGAATTTGACAGATGAGGCGAAACTTCGTAGCCCAGTTTGTTCAACTTTTGAAGCATGGTTGTGTGACGTGCTGTTGGGCGTTGTTGTGGAGAAGAATTGGGCCCATTCTGTTGACCAGTGTCAGCTGCAGGCATCACAGTTCTGTGCATCTCCTCCATTTGTTGAGCATACCTCTCAGATGTAACGGTGTCGCCAGGATTCAGAAAGCTGTACGGATCAGACGGGCAGCAAGCCAGCAAACAGTGACCACGACTTTTTTTTGGGTGCAAGTTTGGATTTGGGAAGTGCTTTGGAGCTTCTTGGTCCAGCCACGAGTCTGGCCGTCACCAGTCCACTTTTCACTGCATGTCACAGTCTAATCGAGAAATGGTTCATTGTTGTTGCATAGATTAAGAGAAGACAACACTTGAAAATACAGCATTTGTGATTTTTGGTCAGCTCATAACGTATCTACTTATTGAGCTTTTTCACCTTTCCAATTTGCTTCTAATGCCGAATAGACCATAGAGGTGCCAATGTTAAGTTCTTCAGTAACTTCTCTGTAGTTTTAAGAGGATCGGCTTTGATGATCCTCTCAGTTGGTCATTGTCAGCTTCTAGTGGCCAGTCACTACGCTCCTCATCCTCAAGGCTCTCGTCGCCTTTGCAAAATTTCTTGAACCACCACTGCAGTGTACGTTCAATAGCAGTTCCTGGGCCAAATACATTGTTGGATGTTGCGAGTTGTCTCCAAGGCTTTATGACCCATATTGAACTCAAATAAGAAGATTGCTTGAAATTGCTTTTTCTCTAACATCACTTCCCTAACTCTAAAATACTTCCCTGGTGGCTCAGACGGTAAAAGCATCTGCCTACAAAGCGAAAGACCCAGGTTCGATCCATGGGTTGGGAAGATCCTCTGGAGAAGGAAATGGCAACCCACTCCAGTATTCTTGCCTGGAAAATCTCATGGATGGAGGAGCCTGGCGGGCTGCAGTCCATGGGGTTGCAAAGAGTTGGACACGACTGAGCAACTTCACAATAAGTCATTAGCAAAAAACATAAAGTGAGAAATGCATATTAAAATGATGTATAACATAACCACATTTATTTAAGAATGTATTCCAGTATCAAATGGCAGAGTTCAACTGCAGTTATTTTTGCACCAACCTTAATACTTAATAGCTTTAAAAGGATTTGAGAGAGAGTTAGTTCAGGCAGTTTATTTGCCTGTTTATTATGGACATTTTCTGACTTAGGTGCAAGTGGAGAAAGTAGAGAGAAGAATACTTTAAACTGCTATGTACTTACCATCTTGCTTCAACAATTATCCACATTTGCCAGTGTTAAAAAATACATTTCCTTCATCCACTTATTTTGTTATCTACAGTAGTTTAAAGCAAACCCCAGGCATTATTTCTCTCCCACGGTATAGGCAGTTTTAGGTATAGATGTATTTCAATCAAGATGATTTTTTTTTTTTTAAAGATCCTTTTTTTTTTGTTACCCACTGTAAATCCAAAAAATACATAAAAGAAAATCTCCACTGTAAATTAAGAATGGTTGGAAATAAGGTAATGGACAAAGATAATGACTTGCCATGTAAATAGGTTATTTGCATACTTTAGGACTTAAGCCCTGATAGATCAGTTGGTAAAGAATCTGCCTGCAGTGCCGGAGACCCCAGTTCGATTCCTGGGTTGGGAAGATCCCCTGGAGAAGGGATAGGCTACCCAGGCCACTATTCGGGCCTGGAGAACTCCATGGACTGGATAGTCCATGGGGTCCCAAGGAGTTGGACATGACTAAGTGACTTTCACTCTACTCCACTCAGGACTTAAGAGTGTTGGAAGCTGAAATTCTCTTTCTCTTTGAGAACTCTAGCTTAGCTCTTGGTTACCTCAGGATACACCTACTAGCAGAGAAGAGTAAAACAGAGGGATTTAAAATTTTCTACTTGTAACATTCTGTGTTTATTTTGATTTAATAATAATATTTACTAGTTGAATTTGTTAATTTTTTTTTTTTTTGGCCACACCACACGGCATGTGAGATCTTAGTTCCCTGACCAAGGATTGCACCCAAGTAGTCTTAACCACCCGACCACCAGGGAAGTCCCAAATTCATTAACGTTTTAATCACAGATCAGGTTACTCCCACAAGCCGTTTCTTGTTCATTCCTTTCCTTCCTGAATCCCCTGGCACACTTTCTCTGTGTCCTCAGGGAGACGTGGCATCCTGGTTGGGGAAGCTGAGCTGTAGATGGCGTGTCAGTTGACTGGGGCTGTAGGAAACTATCCATTGCGTTCCTCTGTCCCTGGAGATTAGGCTGGGCGCTCTGCTCCTTTAATATCCTAAAGGGTTCCTCTCTACCCTCCCCACCTGCTCCCTTAACACATGGTGCTGTTGTTGATTAGTTGCTAAGTCATATCTGACTCTTTTGTGACCCCATGAAATGTAGCCCGCCAGGCTCTTCTGTCCATGGAATTTCCCAGGCAAGAATACTGAAGTGGGTTGCCATTTTCCTCTCCAGGGGATCTTCCCAAACCAGGGATCAAATTCATGTCTCCTTACCAATTAGCTGTTGGCATAAATAGCTAATACCAGGAATAAATACAGGAATAAAATGCTTGAAATCAGTTTTTTTATGCAGTTGAACTACATACCCCTCTCCTAGTCTTCATAGGTAGACCTCTCTTAAAGACTCAGCTTAGCCCCAGCTGCAGGGTTGAAAAATGGATGCCAAGCACAGTAGGCTAAAGAGGAGGGATGAGAACTGTTTTTGTGCATTTCCAGATGAATCTATTACAGTGAAAGACCTTTTAATTGCTGCTTTTATCAGTCAAAATTTATACTTTACTAAAAACACACTGTGGTTTTAAAACAGCTTTGACACATAACTCACATACTGTTCACCCATTTAAAGGGCGCACTGATTTTTAGTATGGTCGTAGATTTGTGCAGCCGTCACCAAAATTAGTCTCTCATCCCCCCCTCCCCCCAAGACCCCTTTCCCATTAATAATCACTCCCATTCTCCTCTTCACTCCATCTTCAACCCCAGGTGCACTCATCTTAGGTGACCACTCATATTTCTGTCTTTGTAAATTTGCCTGCTCTGCACATTTCTGATGAGTGGAATCATACTATGTAGTCTTTTGCAACTTTCACTTAGCATAGTGTTTTCAAGACATCCATTTTGCAGCATCAGTGCTTTTTATTGCTGAATAATCCAGTCTATACATACACTGCATTTATCCTTTCATCACTTAATGGGCATTGGGGTTGTTTCTGCTTGTTGGCTATTATCAGTAATGCTGCTATGAATATTTGTGCACGAATTCTTATGTGGATATATATTTTTCATTTTCCTCAGGCATATATGTTGGAATAGGATTTTGGGGTCATACGGTAACTATTTTTTTAAGGAACTGCCAAACTGGGTCTTTCAAAGTTGCTGCATTCCTATCAACATTGAAGAAGGGTTCTAGTTTTTCCACACCTTTACAAACATGCTATTACTCTTTTTTAAAAACTAAGTTTCTATTTATTTTTGGTTGCGCTGGGCCTTTGTTGTCGCTCATGAGCTTGCTTAGTCTTGGCAAGTAGGAGCTGCCCTGCAGTTGCAGCTCGAGGCCTTTTCATTGCAGCAGCTTCTCTCACTGCGGAGCTCGGGCTCTAGGGTGCACGGGCTTCAGCAGTTGCAGTTCATGACATTAGTTGCTCTGCTGCATGTGGAGTCTTCCTGAAGCAGGGATTGAACCCCTGTCCCCTGCGTTGGCAGGCAGATTATTAACCACTGGACCACCAGGGAAGTCCCCTTTCTTTTTTAACATAGTTTTTTTAGTGGCTCTGAAATGGTGTCTCATTGCGGTTTTGATTTCTTTTTCTCCAGTGGTTAATGATGTTGGGCATCTTCTCATGTGCTTATTGGTCATTTGTATATCTTCTTTAGAGAAATGTCTTCTTATGCTTTGCATGTTTTAAAATTGGGTAATTTATCTTTTTATTACTGAGTTGTAAGAGTAACTTACAACTTTTGTTGGAGTTGTAACATCACCGACTAGATGGACGTGAATTGGCATCATTAACTGGAGTTGGCATCACCAACTTGATGGACATGAATTTGAGTAAGCTCGGGGAGTTGGTGATGGACAGGGAAGCCTGGCACGCTGCAGTCCATGGGGTTGCAAAGAGTCGAACACGACTGAGCAACTGAAGAGCAATTTATATATTCTGAGTACAAGTCTTTACCAGATATATGATTTACAAATACCTTCTCCTGTCCTGTGGATTTTCACTCTTTTGATGGTATTGTCTAGAGCAATTTGGATTTTCTTTTACAAATTAATTTTTTTAAAAATCTGACTTTGGATCACTTCAATTTGACTTATTGTTAAAAATAGTCTGCAGGGTTTACTGATACCTTTTACTACATGGATAAAAGCTTTCTGTGGATCAAACTATAATCTAGTTCAGTTCAGTTCAGTTGCTCAGTCATGCCTGACTCTTTGCGACCCCATGAGTCACAGCATGCCAGGCCTCCCTGTCCCTCACCAACTCCTGCAGTTCACCCAGACTCACGTCCATTGAGTCAGTGATGCCATCCAGCCATCTCATCCTCTGTCGTCCTCTTCTCCTCCTGCCCCCAATCCCTCCCAGCATCAGAGTCTTTTTCCAATGAGTCAGCTTTTCGCATGACGTGGCCAAAGTACTGGAGTTTCAGCTTTAGCATCATTCCTTCCAAAGAAATCCCAGGGCTGATCTCCTTCAGAATGGACTGGTTGGATCTCCTTGCAGTCCAAGGGACTCTCAAGAGTCTTCTCCAACACCACAGTTCAAAAGCATCGATTCTTTGGCGCTCAGCCTTCTTCACAGTCCAACTCTCACATCCATACATGACCACAGAAAAAACCATAGCCTTGACTAGACGGACCTTTGTTGGCAAAGTAATGTCTCTGCTTTTGAATATGCTCTCTAGGTTGGTCATAACTTTCCTTCCAAGGAGTAAGCGTCTTTTAATTTCATGGCTGCAGTCACCATCTGCAGTGATTTTGGAGCCCCCAAAAATAAAGTCTGACACTGTTTCCACTGTTTCCCCATCTATTTCCCATGAAGTGATGGGACCAGATGCCATGATCTTCGTTTTCTGAATATTAAGCTTTAAGCTAACCTTTTCACTCTCCACTTTCACTTTCATCAGGAGGCTTTTTAGTTCCTCTTCACTTTCTGCCATAAGGGTGGTGGTGTCATCTGCATATCTGAGGTTATTGATATTTCTCCTGGCAATCTTAATTCCAGCTTGTGCTTCTTCCAGCCCAGCGTTTCTCATGATGTACTCTGCATATAAGTTAAATAAGCAGGGTGACAATATACAGCCTTGACATACTCTTTTTCCTATTTGGAACCAGTCTGTTGTTCCATGTCCAGTTCTAACTGTTGCTTCCTGACCTGCATAACAAATTTCTCAAGAGGCAGTTCAGGTGGTCTGGTATTCCCATCTCTTTCAGAATTTTCCACAGTTTATTGTGATCCACACAGTCAAAGGCTTTGACATAGTCAATAAAGCAGAAATAGGTGTTTTTCTGGAACTCTCTTGCTTTTTCGATGATCCAGCAGATGTTGGCAATTTGATCTCTGGTTCGTCTGCCTTTTCTAAAACCAGCTTGAACATCAGGAAGTTCACGATTCACATATTGCTGAAGCCTGGCTTGGAGAATTTTGAGCATTGCTTTACTAGCGTGTGAGATGAGTGTAATTGTGCGGTGGTTTGAGCATTCTTTGGCATTGCCTTTCTTTGGGATTGGAATGAAAACTGACCTTTTCCAGTCCTGTGGCCACTGCTGAGTTTTCCACATTTGCTGGCATATTGAGTGCAGCACTTTCACAGCATCATCTTTCAGGATTTGAAATAGGTCAACTGGAATTCCGTCACCTCCACTAGCCTTGTTCGTAGTGATGCTTTCTAAGGCCCACTTGATTTCACATTCCAGGATGTCTGGCTCTAGGTGAGTGATCACACCATCGTGATTATCTGGGTCGTGAAGAACTTTTTTGTACAGTTCTTCTGTGTATTCTTGCCATCTCTTCTTAACATCTTCTGCTTCTGTTAGGTCCATAATCTAGCAGACCCACCCTATTCCTGCTATGGCATATAATGTTTAAATTTAGAATAAAGAGGAATGGAGAATTTTCATTTCTGTATGATATAAAACAGGTCTGTTTTAAACTTCTATTCTTAACACTTGATATAGTTACTGGACATGTTAGCTATATGGCAAATATCTATGTAGCAAACAAGAAAATAAAGATTCTTTTTCTATTTCTTTTCTGCTCGAAGTAGCGAAGACCAGGAGTATAGTCATCACTTGGACCCATGTTGGCTCACCTGAATCAGAATCTGTATTTTGGTGTGATCTCTGGTGTTTTTTACTATAAAGTTTGAGAAGCACAACATTATTTGACTTATACAAAAAACATACACAAAGTTTGAACTCTGTGAAGACTTTTAAGAAAAGCAGAATCTGTTGAATTGATATTGTTAGAAAAAGCAGTTTAAATTATAATGGACATTTTGCATTTGTTAAATATTTTACAGCTTTTATGAAGACTTTTCATTTCATTAAAAAGATAAATTCTGTTTGCTACTTGGGAGTACTTTGAAAACTGGCAGTTCTGATCCTAGTGAATCTTAAGTAGTTTTACCCAAATTGAGATATTTATAATGCTGTATTGAAGTTCTTGTATAATTTAATTATGGTTGATGGTTGGTGACACCACTTATTTATTGTTTAGTCATTCCCTGAACATCTGGTTTGGAGCAAGGGAACTCTTCGGGCACAGACTAATCCTTACTCAGAATACTAATATGTTTTTGGATTATTAACTTTAGAAAAATCTTGACTCCACCGTTAGGTACCTTTCACAATTGAGCATAAATTCCTATCTCTTTTGAGCCTGCTATCAAAAATTTACAAGTCTCTTTAAAGTTACCAGCATTTAGGATTGGCACTTCACACAAGTCTTTTTGAGGAATACCATCATACTTTAATGTGTGAGCACTTCCCACAATCTCCTTCCCATAGTAGCCATCTCCAAAGTAGCCCAATGAACATGGCTGTGTTTTCTTCCTTCATGGTTTTAAAGCACTGTCTCTGTGTTACTATATAGTTGAAAGCTAGTGTATTTGGATGGTTACTATTTTAACTTTCTTTGGAAATAATTTTTAACACTTAATGTATCATCAGTTTGATTTTATAGAAATGTCCATATAATAGACACATCTTTTGAGAAATCATAAAAAATTTGCCATTATAAATTCAGTACCAGAAATTTTATTTTTTTCTCCAGAAATTTATTTTTTATTAATCAGGCATTGAGAATTGTATAATAAGGTACTGGTGACCCTTGAACAACATGGGTTTGAGCTGCAGGGGCCCATCCATATATTAATTGTTTTCAATAATTATAATACACACTGAAGATGAGGAACCATGGATACCAAGGGCTGACTGTAAGTTGTCTACACTTGAATTTTCCACTGCATGGAGTGTCGGTGTCCCTAATCCCCGAGTTATTCAAGGGTCAGCTGCTCTTAATCTTTTTTCTTTAGCTGAAGGTAAATTCATTAAATTTTAATGCTAAATACCCTTTATTTCACTTTTTAGAGAAGATAGGTATTTTTAACTAGTTAACTTCTGACTGTGCTGGGTCTCATTGCTGCCCACGAACTTTCTCTGGCTGTGGCAGGTGGAGGCTCCTCCCAGGTTGTGGCGCACAGGCTCGGTAGTCGTGGCTCATGGGCTTAGTTGCCCTGCAGCGTGTCATGAGGGATCTTAGTTTGCAGACCAGGGATCCAACCCATGTCCCCTGCATTGATAGGTGGATTCTAAGAGGCACATAACCCAGGGAAAATGCCTGAGTTGAATCTTCAGTAGTACCTTCTGTAATCTTCAGTAATGCAATAATATTATGCATTAAAAGTTTAAATCAGTGAAGTTACCTAGCAAGAGTTAGATGTGATATTACTGATCTTTGGCATATATAGTTTAACACAAACTACTCACAAGGCCATGGTAACTTGATTTTTAAATCAGCTTGTTATATTTTTTCACAGGACCTTGCATTTATAGTGTATCTAATTCTTGAATGAAAGAACAAAGGAAAATATATGCAGTAAATATAACAGACTATTATATACATATATCATTTTATAAAGTACTTACATGTTGAAAATCAGACTTACCCCAGAAATGGGAACATAAATATACATGTCCTGAAAGAAAATAAAGTTTGTGAACAGACATGGGAAAATGTTCTGGATACCCAGGTATCAGTTCAGTTCAGTCACTCAGTGTCCAACTCTTTGCAACCCCATGAATCTCAGCATGCCAGGCCTCCCTGTCCATCACCAACTCCCAGAGTTTACTAAGACTCATGTCCATTGAGTCAGTCATGCCATCCAGCCATCTCATTCTCTGTCATCCCCTTCTTCTGCCCCAGCATCAGGGTCTTTTCCAATGAGTCAACCCTTTGCATGAGGTGGCCAAAGTACTGGAGTTTCAGCTTCAGCATCAGTCCTTCCAATGAACACCCAGGACTGATCTCCTTTAGGATGGACTTGATCTCCTTGCAGTCCAAGGGACTCTCAAGAGTCTTTTCCAACACTACAGTTCAAAAGCATCAATTCTTCTACGCTCAGCTTTCTTTATAGTTCAACTCTCACATCCATACGTGACCACTGGAAAAACCATAGCCTTGACTAGACAGACCTTTGTTGACAAAGTAATGTCTCTGCTTTTTAATATGCTGTCTAGGTTGGTCATAACTTTCCTTCCCAGGAGTAAGCGTCTTTTAATTTCATGGCTTCAGTCACCATCTGCAGTGATTTTGGAGCCCCCAAAAATAAAGTCTGACACTGTTTCCACTGGTTCCCCATCTATTTCCCATGAAGTGATGGGACCAGATGCCATGATATCCAGGTATAGAGGTAATATAATTACAGTTAATTTCCAGTGCTAGAAGGAATACCATAGAAGCATTCTTTTAAAGGAATTTATAATTCTTTTGAATTATAAAGATTCAAAAGAATCTTTTGAAAGATTTTATGACTCCTTTGGAAGTGAATTAAAGATGTCTCTTAAGCTGTCACACATTTCTGGTTCTAAGGTAGGGATTAATTTTTATGTCATTTGTTTATTGAAGTACACTTCATGTACAATAAAATCCATCCTATTTAGTATATAGTTCTCTAAGTTTTGATGAACATAAGCAGTAATTTAACCACCACTACAATATAGATGGAATGAAAAACTCCTGTATTGCCCCTTTGCATTCTCTCAGCGCCCACCCTCTGGCAATCACTGGTCCCTTATCTGTCCTTACATTTTTTTAGGCATTAGTCTTATAGTGAAAATTCTGAAGCAGTGCAAATGTCCATCAGCAAAGTGTTTATGTAAATTGATAGTATCTGTGTAGTTCATGTAGACTATGTACATGGAACATGACAGAATGACTCACATGTAGGTGAAAAGCAGGAAACAGTTGTATATTTTCTGATTACAACTTTAGAAAAATATACTATGTAAAAAGACTTGGAGACATGACATAGTTGCTTTAAAATTATGCTTTTCGGACTTCCCTGGTGGCACGTTGGATAAGAATCTGCCTGCCAGTGCAGGGGACATGGGTTCAGTCCCTGGTCCAAGAAGGTTTCACAGGCAGAGCAGTTAACTCTGTGGACCCCAACTTCTGAATCTGCTCCAGAGCCCGCGCGCGGCAGCTGCCCTGCCTGCGTGCCACAGCTCCCGAAAGCCGGTCCTCCGCAATGGGAGAAGCAGCGGCGGGCAGAAGCCCGCACGCTGCAGCAAAGAGCGGCCCCTGTTTGTGGCAACTAGAGAAAGGCCGTGCAAAGCAACGAAGACCCAGTGAAGCCAGAACTGAATAAATAAAACTAGGCTTTTGTTTTGGATTTTGGTGGGATTTTTTTTTTACCTATTGTCTAAACTTGTAAGTAAAGAACTAGGCTATACTTTGAAGATTTTTTTAGGGCTCCTAGGGCAGGGGCATGAAAGTATGGTGGTTATATACTTGTTAGAATAAAGACTATATCCTCCTGCTAAGATTTTACTTTTTAAAGTTATTTTGTCCTTATTTGAAATAATGTTTTGTGATATCTGGTGTTAAAAATTTAAGAATCTACCTTAGCTTTGATATTGTGCTAACTGCTATCTGGGATGCAAAGGAAATACAGGCTCTGTGTACTTTAGGAATAGGCCGTTTAGGTCAGAAAACCTATTTGTGAGGCCAGAACATATGTTACTTCCCTTGTGGCCCAGAAAATAAACAATCTGCTTTCAATATGGGAGACTTGGGTTCCATCCCCGGGTCAGGAAGATCCCCTGGAGAAGGGAATGCCTACCCATTCCAGTATTCTTGCCTGGAGAATTCGATGGACAGAGGAGCCCGACAGGCTACAAACTTATATTGTTGCAAAGTCGAACACAACTGAACAACTACTACAACAACAACAGCATATTATGTGGGCTTCTCCAGTGGCTCAGTGGCAAAGAATCCACCTGCCAACGCAGGAGATGTGAGCTTGATCCTTGGATTGGGAAGGTCCTCTGGAGAAGGAAGTGTCATCCCAGACCAGTATTCTTGGCCTGGGAAATCCCAGGGACAGAGGAGCCTGGGGGGCTACAGTCCATGGGGTCACAAAGAGTTGAACACGACTTAGTGCCTAAACAACAGCAGCAGCATACTATGTAATGTATTACACAAGGTATTATATGAGTACTTATCAGGATGAGTGAAACATTTATTCACCAGACAGTCTCAAAATGATAAATTAGTATAACCAAGAAAACCTCTTTGAGCAGCTAAAATCTGTTGAAACATGGCAGAAAAGTTAAAAAAGTAAAGAAGGAGGAGTATATTATAGGAAAATTAAGAGGCACGGAGGTGGAAATAAGCAGGGCTGTTTGTGGGGCTGGAAGAGGTAACGCAGGATAGAGGGATTGGAAGGCTAAGCAGCTTCTCTGTCTTGGGTATAGCAGGTATTGATAATGTCTTTTGGGTCAGAGTGGGTGTTGGTAAACTGTGTCCCAGAGGTCAAATTCTGCCCACCCCCCAAAAAAAAAAAACAAAAAACAAACAAATTCTGCCCACCCCCTGCTTTTGTATTGCTTGAAAGCTAAGATAGGGTTTTTGTATTTTTTAGTGGTTGAAAAAAATGAATAATATTTCAGGACACAAAACCTGTATTTTAGCTTCCATAAATAAAGTTTTGTTGGATAACAGCCATTCTGTTAATTTAACCAATTGCCTGTGGATACTTTTTGTTATATGGTAGAGTTGAGTGATTACAACAAAGACCGTATGGCCTGCAAAACCTTGAGTACCATCTAGTCCTTTACAGATCAAGTCTGTGGCTCCTGGGCTAGATACACAGAGCAGCGTTCATATTGGACGTAACGAGAAGTGAAGCTGGAGAAGTTGGGTAGGGAAATATTTCTCTTTTCAAAAATCTATTTCCTGTAGTGTTTCTTCTTATGTGTGTTTCCACTACCAAGATTAAACTTAACTTCACAAAACATGCCTTCTGAAACTGTAGATGTCTGCTTTGTTGCTTTCTCACCCTCTCACAGATAATGATTTGAGAATCAGTGCTGTAGAATTTTGAAATCTTAAAGATTTTCAGCTGTTTCCTCAGAGGAAGCATAAAAGCTTTTGAGTTGGAAAGTAATGTGATTGGTAGACGTTTTGTTACGAGGTTTGATTTTATTAGAAATAACTTATTCACAGGAGTATAGTATGACTATCATTTAAAATACCACCTTAGATATGTGCAGTACATTGAAATGGCAAATGGGAGGCATGGATTTTGATTTTCATACTAATTCCTCTGGTTTCTATTTGTAGAACAAGTTTATCTTCTCTACTTTGCATAGTTACTAATATAAGATTACAAGAGGGCTGCTGCTGCTGCTAAGTCGCTTCAGTCGTGTCCGACTCTGTGCGACCCCATAGATGGCAGCCCACCAGGCAAGAACACTAGAGGGGTTGCCATTTCCTTCTCCAATGCATGAAAGTGAAAAGTGAAAGTGAAGTCGCTCAGTCGTGTCCGACTCTTCGAGACCCCATGGACTGCAGCCTACCAGGCTCCTCCGTCCATGGGATTTTCCAGGCGAGAGAACTGGAGTGGGGTGCCATCGCCTTCTCCGTACAAGAGGGCAGTGGTTAATACAGTGGTTAATACTGGTACCTTTTTTCTTCATTTATATCTGCTTTTTATTATTCACTTCTAGTTTCTCTAGGCTTACTTTACCTTTTTCTGTATAACTTCACGAGATGGAAACTTAGCTGTTTTTCAAACATCCTTTCTTTTCTAATGTACATTTAAGCATACTTTTAGACATATCCCATAAGATTTTTTATTTAATGTTTTTATGTCATCCAGTTAAAAATAGTTTCTGCTATCTTTTGGGATTCCTCCTTTGACCCATGTGCTATTTAGAAGTATATTTTTAAATTTCAAGGATGTGGAGATTTTTCTAGGGTGTTTTTTTTTCCAGCTGTGCTGGGTCTTTGTTGCTGTACACAGGCTTTCTCTAGTTGAGGCACTCTAGGGCAGGGGCTTCTCACTGCATCAGCTTCTTCTGTTGCAGCTCCCAGGCTCTAAAGTGAAGGCTCAGTAGCTGCGGTGCACAGGCTTAGTTGCCTCGTGGCATGTGGGATCTTCCTGGACCAGGGGTTGAACCTGTGTCCCCCTGCATTGGCAGGTGGATTCTTAACCACTGGACCACCAGGGAACTCCCATTTGTTTTTAATCTAACTTGTATTGTGAACTTAGAATATATTCAGTGGTTTCAGTCCCTAGACGTTTATGTGAGTCTCATTTTATGGCCTAGAATGCGGTCAATATTTATATATGCTCCAAGTATCCTTTGCAAAAAAAATGAAACTCTATAGTGTTCATTATGCAAAGTCAAATGTGCCTTAGGAAGTATTACTACAAACAAAGCTAATGGAGGTGATGGAATTCCAATTGAGCTGTTTCAGATCCTAAAAGATGATGCTGTGAAAGTGCTGCCCTCAATATGCCAGCAAACTTGGAAAACTCAGCAGTGGCCACAGGACTGGAAAAGGTCAGGTTTCGTTCCAATCGCAAAGAAAGGCAATGCCAAAGAATGCTCAAACTACTGCACAATTGCACTCATCTCACACGCTAGTAAAGTAATGCTCAAAATTCTCCAAGCCAGGCTTCAACAGTATGTGAACTATGAACTTCCAGATGTTCAAGCTGGATTTAGAAAAGGCAGAGGAACCAGAAATCAAATTGCCAACATCTGCTGAATCATCGAAAAAGCAAGAGAGTTCCAGAAAAACATCTACTTCTGCTTTATTGACTATGCCAAAGCCTTTGACTGTATGGATCACAACAAATTATGGAAAATTCTTAAAGAGATGGGAATACCAGGCCACCTTTCCTGTCTCCTGAGAAATCTGTATGCAGGTCAGGAAGCAACAGTTAGAATTGGAAATGGAACAACAGACTGGTTTCAAATCAGGAAAGGAGTATATAACAGTAGTATATTGTCACCCTGCTTATTTAACTTACAAGCAGAGTACATCATGAGAAATACCGGACTGGATGAAGCACAAGCTGGCATCAAGATTGCTGGGAGAAATATCAATAACCTCACATATGCAGATGACACCACCCTTATGGCAGAAAGTGAAGAGGAACTAAAGAGCCTCTTGATGAAAGTGAAAGAGGAGAGTGAAAAAGTTGGCATAAAGCTCAACATTCAGAAAACTTAAGATCATGGCATCCAGTCCCATCACTTCATGGGAAATAGATGGGGAAACAGTGTCAGACTTTATTTTTTTGGGCTCCGAAATCAGTGCAGATGGTGACTGCAGCCATGAAATTAAAAGATGCTTGCTCCTTGGAAGAAAAGTTATGACCAACCTAGACAGTATATTAAAAAGCAGAGACATTACTTGGCCAACAAAGGCCCGCCTAGGCAAAGCTATGGTTTTTCCTGTGGTCATGTATGGATGTGAGAGTTGGACTATAAAGAAAGCTGAATGCCGAAGAATTGATGCTTTTGAACTGTGGTGTTGGAGAAGAGTCCTGAGAGTCCCTTGGACTGCAAGGAGATCCAACCAGTCCATCCTAAAGGAAATCGGTTCTGAATATTCATTGGAAGGACTGATGCTGAAGCTGAAACTCCAGTACTCTGGCCACCTGACGCAAACAACTGACTCATTGGAAAAGACCCTGATGCTGGGAAAGACTGAAGGTGGGAGGAGAAGGGGATGACAGATGGCATCACCAACTCAATGGACATGAGTCTGAGTGAACTCTGGGAATTGGTGATGGACAGGGAGGCCTGGCGTACTGCAGTTCATGGGGTCTTAAAGAGTTGGACACGACTGAGCGACTGAACTGAACTGATCGTGTTCATTTAATTTTCTGTATCATTACTTATTTTGGTCTTCTATATTGAGAAAGATGTGTTGAAATGTATTGTGAGTGGATTTATCTGATTTTCTTTGTAGTTCTGTTGATTTTTGCTTTATTTTGTTGTGTTTTTATTTGAAAACAAACTTAAAATTATATCTTTATGTTGTTTTGAATTTTATTATAAAATGTTTCTTTATCTCTAAACATGCATTTTGTTTTACAGTCTACTTAATCTGATATTTTACTATCAGATAGCTTTCTTATGGTTAGTTTTTGCATAAGAGTATATATATATTTTTTCATCATTTTACATCAGTCTTTTTCTGTTCTTACATTTAAGGTATTTCTCATGTAAGCAGCATGTAGTTGAGTTTTATGTGTTTGTATTTTAATCTGATAGTTTTTGTATTTTAATGGCACATTTAATTTGTTGTATTTAATATAACTACTTAACGTATTTGGGTTTTAATCTCCTAGCTACTTACTAATTTTTATTTTTCCAGCTATTTTGTAGTCTTTGTTTCTGTCATTTGGATTAGTTTTCATTTTTTTTTTTTCTGTATTGTAGGATATGTAGTAATTATCTGCATGTATACCCTCTATTATTTTAGTGGTTCTTCTAGATAGTACTACTTTGACTTTTTAAAGGCTAACATAAATTACTAATTTTACCTTTTTCTAAGCAATGCAGAAATCTTAGAATACTTTAACTCGTTACCATCATTCAGTTCAGTTCAGTTCAGTCGCTCAGTTGTGCCCAACTCTTTGCGACCCCATGAATCGCAGCATGCCAGGCCTCCCTATCCATCACCAACTCCCGGAGTTTTACTCAGACTCATGTCCATCGAGTCAGTGATGCCATCCAGCCATCTCATCCTCTGTCGTCCCCTTCTCCTCCTGCCCCCAATCCCTCCCAGCATCAGAGTCCTTTCCAGTGAGTCAGCTCTTCGCATGAGGTGGCCAAAGTACTGGAGTTTCAGCTTTAGTATCATTCCTACCAAAGAAATCCCAGGGCTGATCTTCAGAAGGTACTGGTTGGATCTCCTTGCAGTCCAGGGGACTCTCAAGAGTCTTCTCCAACACCACACTTCAAAAGCATCAATTCTTTGGCGCTCAGTTTTCTTCACAGTCCAACTCTCACATCCATACATGACCATGGGAAAAACCATAGCCTTGACTAGACGGACCTTTGTTGGCAAAGTAATGTCTCTGCTTTTGAATATGCTCTCTAGGTTGGTCATAACTTTGCTTCCAAGGAGTAAGCGTCTTTTAATTTCATGGCTACAGTCACCATCTGCAGTGATTTCAGAGCCCCCAAAAATAAAGTCTGACACTGTTTCCACTGTTTCCCCATCTATTTCCCATGAAGTGTTGGGACTGGATGCCATGATCTTTTTGTTTTCTGAATGTTGAGCTTTAAGCCAACTTTTTCACTCTCCACTTTCACTTTCATCAAGAGGCTTTTTAGTTCCTCTTCACTTTCTGTCATAAGGATGGTTTCATCTGCGTATCTGAGGTTATTGATATTTCTCCCGGCAGTCTTGGTTCCAGCTTGTGCTTCTTCCAGTCCAGCGTTTCTCATGATGTATTCTGCATGTAAGTTAAATAAGCAGGGTGACAATATACAGCCTTGACGTACTCCTTTTCCTATTTGGAACCAGTCTGTTGTTCCATGTCCAGTTCTAACTGTTGCTTCCTGACCTGCATACAGATTTCTTAAGAGGCAGGTCAGGTGGTCTGGTATTCCCATCTCTTTCAGACTTTTCCACAGTTTATTGTGATCCACACAGTCAAAGGCTTTGACATAGTCAATAAAGCAGAAATAGATGTTTTTCTGGAACTCTTGCTTTTTCCATGATCCAGCGGATGTTGGCAATTTGATCTCTGGTTCGTCTGCCTTTTCTAAAACCAGCTTGAACAACAGGAAGTTCATGGTTCACGTATTGCTGAAGCCTGGCTTGGAGAATTTTGAGCATTACTTTACTAGCGTGTGAGATGAATGCAATTGTGCGGTGGTTTGAGCATTCTTTGGCATTGCCTTTATTACTTGTATGCTATTACTATCAAGCATTTTTCTTTATACACGTCTCAAACCCTGCTATAATGTTTAAAGTCAATATTTATTTAGATATCTCACAAATAAGTTGGCATTTATTTTCTTTACTGCTTTAAGGCTTCTTTTGTTTCTGATTAGATCTTTGCCGGTCATTTCTACCTATTCTTTTAAGATTTTTCTCTTTGACTTTAGTGTTCAGTTTTGCTGTAGTGTGCCTCGGTGTAAGTTTCTTTTTTATCTAGCCTTCTTGTTTGTAAAACTTTTTAAATTTGTGGCTTAATCGTTGATCAGCTTCAGGAAATTCTCAGACTTTATCTCTGTAAATCTTGCCTTGCCTTGGGCCCGTTTTCTCCCTCTGGAATTCTGGTTTTAAGTATACTAATCCTTCTGACATCCTTTCCTCTGTCTGCTATAGTCTCCTGCTTTCTCATCCTTTTACTTTCTTGCATCTTTCTGTGGATTTTCATCTGACTTATTCTCTAGTTCACTGATTCTCTATTCAACTGTGTGTGGTCTGCTTTTAAAGCCACCCATTGAGTTTTTCAGTTTTAGAATGTTCATTTGGTTCTTTTTTTTAGTTTCCAGTTTTCTAATTCTGAAAACTTTAAATCCTTCTGAATATTCTAAGCATAATTATTACATCAAAGTCTTGTGTTTGATAACTGTATTATCTAGGTCCTCTGTTAGGCTTTTCTCTTAGCTCTTATTTCTCTTGGTTTTTGTGTTGTGGCTCCTGATTTTCTCTATTGTCCATTATGTTTGATTAGATACCAAACATTATAGATGAAGAATATGTATATAAATAAGTTGAACCCTAGTGTGATAATTGCTTCATCTAAATAGTATTTGTATTTGCTTCTGGCTTTTGATTACATATGCCAGCAGTCCCGGATTACTTTAATTCCATATCAAGATGATTTTAATTTCCATTTCAGTTCCTGTGATGACGGGTTTCTTTGCACTTCATCTTAACTCCTAGAGAGCAGCCCCACAGAGCTGTACCCTGAAGTGTAGAGGGATTTCTTAATGGCCTCTGGACTTTAGCATTCTCCTCTAACCCTCCAAGATCAAAAGCTCTCCTCAGTTTTTCAGCTGCCTCTTCCACAATCAGTAGAGGTCACTGGGGGAAATTTCCCCAAATTTTGGACTTAACTATTTTTTTTTATTCTCCTGGATGTTGTCTCCATGTGAGCTCTTACCTACTGTCATAATGTCATTTTTTAAAACACACTTCTCAGCTTTTCTAGTTCTTAGCAGGAGGGGATCCTATTACCGCTGCCGTTACTAGATGTGAGTCTCTTAGTCCTTTAAAAAAATAAAACAAAAACCATTTTTTTCAGCATATGGTGTATTCAAAATATATGTATATTCTGCATTTTTCCAAAACAGCAATTCAGTTAATTAAAAGACTAGCTTTTGCTGCATTTTTATTTTTGATTTTATTACTATGAATGGAGAAGAATGCCATCTAAGCCTTCTCTTTATTACACTATTTCTTAGAGAAAAAGGAAGTATTGTGGATCCTTAATTCAAGAGCGTTTTAAAAATATACTTAGTAGTAGTCATGTTTAATTGAAACTATTTTGAGCAAATAAACAGTAGTCAGAAGTTCTGGGCTCTTGAGTGCTTGGTTACTGTACACATTGCTGAAACCTTCTATCAGACGCTGTGAAATGCTGAGTCAGAATAAATATACAGATGTTGTCAATGTAATCCCTGTAGATACAGAAGACAAATAAGCAGGATGCATTTGTGAAGAGATTAAAGTTCTATTATAACTTGTGCTTTTTTGAATTTTAGTTGTAGATTTGTAATGTGAAGGATTCAGATTTAAACCTCTTTCTAGAACACATCCTGCACCTGGGGTTCCCATGGCCACCCCCACGTTTGGAGTTAACATACAGTCGTACTCATTGCTGAGATTTCTTCCAGTGATGTAGTAAGGACATAAATCTGGATCATGAGAGGAAAGGTACAGGTGGGTCCAGGGGACTCTTGGCAGGCTTGTTTATGCTCTGTCCTTCTTGTGAGAGGTCACTCAGAGCACAGTCTTCTAGCAACGTAAATGTATGCGTGTGATGTTCCTGCCCAGGGAATCCCATTGGGTTGATTAGAAGCTCCATGCCTGAGTTTTGATTGGGTGCTGGTTACGTAGGCATCCTCTGCTGAGCACATATTCAGAATTCCAGCCTCCTGGAAGGAAAGCAGATAGTCCTCATGAATTTACCCTTATCATTTAGGGAAACTTAGATCTTGGAACTGTTTACCAAGCAGCATTCCAGATGCCAGCCAAGGACCATCCTTGCAAGCAGGTCTTTCTAAGAATAGCTGTCTCAGCCAGCTAGGTTAGCTCTTTTCCACACAAATGCCTAAAGTGACTCACTATTGAAATTTTCTGTAAACACTATGTGAATACCAAAGGTCTCCATGATAATTTCTGTTTTGATCATAAGTAGAATGTTTATCATTAAATTTAGGTAGCTAAAGTAACTTCAGTGGTTATTATGTCTTAGTATGTTCCATCCATACAGGGCTTTTTATTAATGTGCCAGTGCCTGTTGTCAGTTTTAATCCATGTGTGGGAAGAAGCGGACAGTATTAGAACATTTCGTACATCTAAAAAGAATGTTTAAGAAACTTAAATTACAGTGGGAAGTAATGCATTATGAAAGGATACTTCAGATGTCTCCTTTTAAAGTTCATATTCAACCACCCATATGTTTTTTAGATTTCAGTGGATTTGTTTTTCTTATGGGAGTTTTTTGAAGAAAGTTCTTTGTTACCAGTATTTTTTACTAAAGCTGAAGTTCACTTGGCAACCTGGAAATACTGAAAAAATAACTTCTCACTCTTAGACTCAAATTGAAGAATCTTAGATACTTATAGAGTAGATTTCTTGTTTATAAATGGGGAATCTGACTCAAAGTTACGTGACTGTCAGCAAAACTGCACAGCTGGTTAATTTCATCAGTTTTTAGTTGTAGAATATACACTTGAAAACATCAAAAAATACCGAAAGGGCCATGGACTAATTTTGAATTCATTTAGTAACTTTGAATATCTTTTCATGCCTAATTTGGTCATTTCATTTATTCAGAGAACTTAACCAATATTGTTTTTCCCTTGCTGTGTGTCAGACATTAATTTTAGGTGCTGGGGATCTTTTTTTCTTATTTGGAATCAAATTAAAGAATGTCTCATTGAGGGTGGCTTGGAGCTGCCTACTTTTCTTTAGATTTTAAAGTACACTTATGTATTACATTGTATCCCGGTTCCTCAAAATATGTTATTTCTTTTTTCCTTCTCTAAGGTAATACTGCATTGCATGATTGTGCGGAGTCTGGAAGTTTGGACATTATGAAGATGCTTCTTATGTATTGTGCCAAGATGGAAAAGGATGGTTATGGAATGACTCCCCTTCTCTCTGCAAGTGTGACTGGTCACACAAATATTGTGGATTTTCTGACTCACCATGCACAGACCAGCAAGACAGAACGGATCAATGCACTAGAGCTCCTGGGAGCTACATTTGTAGACAAAAAAAGAGACCTCCTTGGGGCTTTGAAATACTGGAAAAAGGCAATGAACATGAGGTACAGTGATAGGACTAATATCATTAGCAAACCAGTACCGCAGACACTAATAATGGCTTATGATTACGCCAAAGAGGTGAACAGTGCAGAAGAGCTAGAAGGTCTTATTGCTGATCCTGATGAGATGAGAATGCAGGCACTGTTAATTAGAGAACGCATTCTCGGTCCTTCTCATCCTGACACCTCTTACTATATTAGATATAGAGGTGCTGTCTATGCAGACTCTGGAAATTTCAAACGATGCATCAACCTATGGAAGTATGCTTTGGATATGCAGCAGAACAATTTGGACCCTCTCAGCCCAATGACCGCCAGCAGCCTGTTATCTTTTGCAGAACTGTTCTCTTTCATGCTGCAGGATAGGGCTAAAGGCCTGCTGGGCACCACTGTTACCTTTGATGATCTTATGGGCATACTGTGCAAAAGTGTCCTTGAAATAGAGCGAGCTATCAAACAAACTCAGTGTCCAGCTGACCCATTACAGTTAAATAAGGCTCTTTCCATCATTTTGCACTTGATTTGCTTATTAGAAAAAGTTCCTTGTACTCTAGAACAGGACCATTTCAAAAAGCAGACTATATACAGGTTTCTTAAGCTGCATCCAAGGGGAAAGAATAACTTCAGCCCTCTTCATCTGGCTGTGGACAAGAATACTACCTGTGTAGGGCGGTACCCTGTTTGTAAATTTCCATCTCTGCAAGTTACTGCAATACTGATAGAATGTGGTGCTGATGTGAACGTCAGAGACTCCGATGACAACAGTCCCCTCCATATCGCTGCTCTGAACAACCATCCAGACATCATGAATCTCCTTATTAAATCAGGTGCACATTTTGATGCCACAAACTTGCACAAACAAACTGCTAGTGATTTGCTGGATGAGAAGGAAATAGCTAAGAATTTGATCCAGCCTATAAACCATACCACGTTGCAGTGTCTTGCTGCCCGTGTCATAGTGAATCATAGAATATACTATAAAGGGCACATCCCAGAAAAGCTAGAGACCTTTGTTTCTCTTCACAGATGATATTTTGACTGTTAAAGCACGAATTGGTAACAGTTGTTTCATAAATGAGCACTGTTGTGATAACACCAGCATTCATTTAGCTTGATTCCATCGTGCTCTCATTGGCTAAAGCATTGTAAGCATCAAATTTACAGGATTGGTTTCCCAGTATTTAATATAAATATACCATATAATATATTGTTTGTGAATTACTGAGAAATGAAATGTCATATTCAGTTTCTAAAATTGTCTGCCAAAGGCTTATCCATTCTGGTTTTGTTTGTGTTTGGTGTTTGGGACAGAACCATTTTTCAGTGGTGTCTTTATACTTTTTTGATTTGTGAATTTTATACAATTGAAGGTCTTTTTTTCTGCTTCTTCCCTCTTTTCTCCAAACTTCTCTCCTGTTTCCACTTTATTTTTAACTTAACCATTTCTACTTAGCAGTTTTTCTCCCCTCAAGGGCACATGTTAAGTTGTACAACTTTATGGACTTGTTAGCATTTGCAGTTTACCATAAGTGCTTTATCTTCTCTATGCACGGGCTTCAACTTGACTGTTGTATGTGAGCATATTTCTATGCAGCAGTTGGTCAGCTTCAACTCTGAAACACTGTTAAGTGCGTTACAAAGTTCATTTTATGAAAGCACTCTTGTAGCATGAAAATTTGTAGAGCTACAGGTTAGCTACCAGAGCTTGAGCTTTTTTGTTGTTTTTTTCTTTACATCTGAGATTTCTTTTTCTAATCCACTGAAATTATTGTGTACTAAATTTGGGAAGCAAATCTATTCTAATTCATTAACCCAGTTGAGATTTAGGTCTGTCATCTTAATATATCATGCAGTAAAAGGAAGACTCTTCACAAAGAAACACACCTTTCATGCTATGCCAGCATTGTCCTGCTTGTGCCGATGATGTGATTAAATGTAGAGAATTTGCTTAAATTTAACCTCAGAGTTTATCACACAGCTTAATGGGTCTCATTGAAATATTCAATAATTGAACTGCAAATCACTTTTAGTTACTAAAAGAGCTGAAGCATGTCAGTGGCATGATGCTTGCCAAGCCAGACCTAGGCATCTAGGATAATTAAGGTATTTTAGTCTGCAATTTACTGCCATAGTATCAAAGGTCAGTAACAGCATTCTTTCTTTCTTCAAGCTTAAGTATACCTTTGAAGATCACTTGCATGGATTTCTTTGGTCTCAATTATTTGTCACCAGAATTAAACACAAAAGGTTGCAGTGCTTCCTGTTCCTTTAATGAAAATTAACTTTTTTCTCTTTCTTTTTTTTTTCTTCCTTCCTTCCCCTTGCTTCCTCCCTTCTTTCTTTTTTTTTTTTTTTAACAGCTTTGCTAATGCCACAGAAAGGGCTCTTTTAAGAAAAAATAAGTGAAAAGTACTAAAAAAAGTTCAGGTAATTATCATTCAGCACTTTATTGTTACTCAGAATAAAATTTATGATGGCATATTTGCCTTGCCAGTGTCTTAATAAAGTTGTTCTGAATAAAAAGCTCCTTATTGGTTTGAGAAAAACTCAGTTTACCTGTGAGTTTAATGAGCTGGATCACTTGGATTTTTGTGTTGGCATTTTATTCTGAGGGTGGATGTAGTGGTATTAAGAGTTGTCATTGCAAACAGTCATGTTAGGTTTATTTCATCTTTACTTAGTAAAAAACTTGTAATGAAGAATTGTAAATAAATAAAAAAGCTTTAGACTCACTTTCTGGTTAAAAAATTGAAGTTTAATTTTTTAAAAGATACCCTTACTCATTTTACTAGGTTGTACATTTAATTTCACCATTGAAAAAAGTGGTTTGGATATAAATGGTTACTCTCCAAACTTTTGATGAAGAGATTTGCATATCTTGTTTACTGTGGGCAAATTTGATGAAATATTTGAACTGCCACCATTTGTGATTTAGAGAAATATTCTGGAAATATCAGACATCAATTTTTGAAGTCATTTGCCTCTAACTCTGTGGTATAAGAATTATATATGCATAAACTACTTTTTAAAAAAAAAATGAAAACTTTTAAGTATAGTAAATTTGCATTAGTTAATCTCAATAATTTACAGATGAAAGGTGAGCAATTGGATTTTAAGTGACTTAGTCCTTTTTTGGGGATGGGGTAGAAGGACTTTACATGCTCTTATAGTAAGGCACATCTCACACTACGTTATAGGTGAATTTGAATTGTGCAACTTGAGTATAAAACAAGGATTTCTTTACATTGCATTTTCCCACCTCTGACTATAGGTAACTTAGAACTATTCCTCAGTCTTGATAACTGAAATGCATTATTTCAATTAGGATACAGTTTTGTTTGCCATCTCCCCAAATGCTGTTAGGAGCTCTTGAAAAATCAGTTAGTTTAAAAGCTCAAAATTATCCATTTTATTTTAAAGGAAGTTGTTTCATAAATGTGACCTCAGGCACTGTTTAAGGCCTTTGTCAGAAAGTATTCTCAAAATTATGAGGCTGAATTTTTAAAAAACTTACATTTGTGTTGTTTTTTAAACCAACAGATAAGTAATTTAATACTTAATGACTAATTGTACTCTCTACTGTACACTGTAGCATGGTAATGTTGACTGGCGCTAATGTATATGATTATATTTCCATTAAAGTTCTCAGTTAGGGCCTGATGAATTTAGATGTTCCACTCTTGATCGTTTCTGTAAAAGAAATGGTAATTTTACTCAGATTAAATACCAGTCTAGTTTATAAAGACAAATGGATTATAGATTTTAAAAATAGTCCTTTTCTTCCTGTTAATTGGACAGGGACATAAGCCTACATCAGCAAAAGGTAATTTGGTGCCCAGGATGATTTTGCAGTTAAGTGATTGCTCATTTGTAAAATGACTAGCTTAAGTTTTCAAGACCCCTATCTACTGTGACTTGGGAAAACTGTTTAGGTTATATTTGAAAAAGTAGCTTTTTAAAATCATATAAGCCCAGCAGAAACCCTAGGTTGAATTTTACAGGTATAATAATCCTTGTAATTTTCCCAGAATTGTGGGGGCTGGATGAAATAATAACCATATTCTTGTGCATTTTAACAGCAGTTTTACTGCTTGGACCTTTAACCATTTGAGTTAGCTACTAAGGGAAGTAAAATTAATTGGTTGTCACGGTTCCCCGCGCCCATATCACTAAACAACTAGTTCCCCTGCCCTTTTGTCAATGCCCATTGTGTGTTTTTCCAAGAAGTACTGTATTCTGGTGCCAGCCAATAAATTGTCACACAATGGAAAATGATATTCATTGTAAGGTTTAATAAAATTAAATTTGCACCAAATACTAGTGTATTATTATTAACTCAATACTTGATTGATATTATCTTAGTGAACTCTTGTCTCAAAACACCCACTGGTAATGTATAGTTAGAACTCAGGAGATAGCGTTTATTATTATACTTCTGTGTGAAAAGCAGGGAGGATTTATGTAGTTCATTCTAATTTTTTTTTTCAAGTTGTAACCGCAGAAACTAAAGATACAGTAAGATTTTTGTTGTGAGATGAATGGGAGAGGGACTGCTTTTACCTCTTCTTTTTTAACTAAACTCAGTTTTTTAACTGAGTTTAAGATTAAGTATCAGAAGTATGTCATAAATATATTACTATAAAGTTAAGTTTTATAAGCTTACTTGCATCACTTCTATAAAAATCTTAAGTAGTCATTATCTTTTCCATATGTGTAAGTTCCCTCATATAAGAAGTTTTCATAGATCCAGAAAATGCATACTTTCTCAACTCCAGGCATAAATTATAATCTTCAGTTACATGGGCTTTCCTCTTTTGAAATTTTGAATTTGTTATATTTTGAATATATTATTGAAAATTTGAATTTATTATCCATAACAGATACGGATATGTCTGTCGTCATTTTGACAGGACTCTCTTCAGTGTTAGTATTCTTTACCCTTGGTCCTATGGTCGTTCTCAACTACAACTAGAGATACTTAAAAGGAAATCTTACCAAACTTACAAGGATAAGCATATTTTTAAGGATTTGAACCAAAAAAGTTGTTATATCCTTTTTTCCCTCCGTCTCTGCACTTTGTCAGAAAATTCTTTGTTGAGTAATATTGGGATTGTGGGAGAACTGTGAAGTTGCTGGGTTTTGTGTGCCGTGTTATCTTACATTCTATTATAAGGCTCTTAATATTTTTTCCTAAAATTAATTGTTTTTAAATAATTATCTCAATTTAGTTTCTTAATATGTCTGATTTAAATAAAAATACGGTTCCATGCCTTTAAAAATTTGAAAATTTAAACTTTAAAAAGAAATACACTTCAGACATATGTTCACATTAAAGGATTTAATTTAGTGCTACTAAAACAATTTGGGTGCTTATCAATCATTATATTTTGGTGTAAGTCAAGGAGTGGAGTGGTATAAAGTACTTGACATCGCCAAAAATATGAATAAGATAATTTTCTTGGTGGCTCAGATGGTAAAGAATCTGCCTGCAATGCAGACCTGGGTTCAATCCCTGGGTCAGGAAGATCCCCTGGAGAATGGAATGACTACTCACTCCAGTCTTCTTGCCTGGAGAATCCTATGGACAGAGTAGCCTGGTGGGCTACAGTCCACAGGGTTGCAAAGAGTCAGACATGACTGAGGGACTTAAAGCCCCAGTAAAACAATTAGAATATATTTTGTTGTAAGTCAAGGAATAGAATGGTTTGAGATATTTGAATTGCCAAAAATATGAATAAAAGGTGTTATGGTCTATCACTGAAAAATTACTTAACAAAACTTCCCAGTAATGTCTTTTCTAAAGTGAGGTTTACTTGATTTATTTTAGACATTTGAGCCTTATTATTTTTTTCCTTTTCCAGAGGAAGATTTTGTTAATAGCAGTCTCCCTTTTTGTTTACATAATAGCCATATTAATTGATCCTAGGATTGATACTTCTAAAATACTTTTATCCATATAAATGAATGGGTTTGTAGATTATAAAGCTTTATAAGGATACTTGTGATAATACTTGGTTCTAAAAGTTAGAAGGTACCTCTGTTTTATATATGTCTTTTAAAAAACAAAATATTTAACATGCTCATTACAAGGATTCAGCTGAAGACAACTGAAAAAACTAAAATGACACACAGCTTAACAAATCAAAGAAAGGACAGACATCTAAGGAATAACCAAGGCAACACAGTGAAAGAGGCTGACAGTTGGAACCCGGGTTCTTGGGTGGAGGAAGACCTGCTCTAACCGCAGTTTCTCGGCAGGCACTTAAAAGTTGTGGGTGTTTCTAGAATTTAGTAGTGTGTGTGTTCTGAGGCCTGTCGATGTTGGGTTCGATGTTGGGTTATACCAGGCTCTACGTGGAGAGCAGGTGGTCCTGACATCACGCAGGTGGACCCACTTGCCCTCCAAGCAGTCCAGCCCGACGTGAGCCTGGCGTCCACGTGGTGCCGGTGCAGGCCTGAGGAGCTTCACTGCGCACGCGCTGCGATGGAAGCTGCCCGGGAACCCCAGGGACGGACCTGGAGTCTTCACGTACCGTTCCCGCTGCACTATGGATGATACCCCACTCATTTGGAAAGCTCTGATGCAGGGTAGGCAAGAATTTCCTTATCTCCAGACTTCCCGGGGGTCACCAGCTCCTACTGGAGCGTCTTGGTCCACGGGCTGTCGGCCCCTCCGCTGGGGGACGTCCCATTCCTTTAAAGGAGTGGCTGTGGGGTCTTGGATCCAATCGGTCACCTTGATTCTGTAATAGCAAAAGTAATACCAGTTCAGTATTCAGTCAATTATATTGAGTTCCTGCAGTAACAGACATTGTCAAACGATTGTTTTACTCACTGGAAGATTTTCAAAGATGATCAAAAAGAAACTAATTATCCCATACCTGCCAGTTATACACAGTTAATGCTTTAGTATTTTTTATTTTTCTGTTTTCAATCTTAAGTTCTTTCAAGACAAATTCTAAGTAATGGATTGTAGCTAAAACTCGGACAATTCTGAAAATAGAGTTAGGTCACAATGAATTTAGATGAGTGTGACCTGTTTATACTGGAGTGTTAAGGCAAAAGTAGGCATATTCTCCATGCCCTTTCAAGCTAATCTTCACAAAAAAAATCAATTAGCAAAATGAGTCCACGTTCTTTGTCAGTCGGTAACAATTCATTCCTGTTTATCTCTGAAATAGCTGATGTTAGGACAGCTTCTAGTCACGTAAATATAACTTATTAAAGAAAATATGGAAACTTTAGCTACATAAACAGCTTATAAAATACATTTAATTCTTTCTGATTTTTAACAGATGAATTACACAAATTAGTAAGAGTTGTAGAATATTTTTATTTCTATGAATATACCAAAACTTTTAAAAGTTTTGGAGTAATTTTAGATTTACAGAGAAGTTGCAAAGATAGTACAGAGTTCCTATATACCCTTTTTGACTTAGCAGCAGCAGCAGCAGCTTTGCCTAATGTTCACACATTACATACATGGTACCTATTTGTCAAGATTTTGTTTGTGAAAACCAAGAAATTAACATTGGTATAGTGGTATACTAAATGTTATACCAACTATTCACAGCTTTCCACTAATGGCCTTTTTCTGTTGCTGGATGACATTTAAGCCACCACAATTGGATTTAGTCCTTGTGTTTCCTTAGCCTGTTAACAGTTTAGACCTTGAAGTTTTTGAGTACTACTGGTCAGATACGTTGTAGAATGTCCCTTGAATTGGATCTGTCTGATGTTTTCTCATGATGTTAGTGGGATTGTGATTTTCTGGGGAGGAATACGACCAGAGACGAGGTGCCCTAACCCTTGTATCACACCAGGAGTGCGTGGCACCAACAGGACAGCACTGATGATACTAACCTTGATCACTCGGTTAAGATCGTGTCTGGTGGGTGCCTTTATTTGAGAGTTATATTTTTCTATTCCATAGGCTGTTCTTTAAAACTGAGTTGCTAAATCCATCCCTTGTTTGAGGAGGAGAGGAATTAAGCTCCTCTTTCTTGACAGAGGTGTCTATGTATATTATTTCTAATGGAAAGGAAGTTTGTCTCTTTTCCCTCATTCAGTCATTTTTCAGTTATAGGCTCATGGGTATATATTTTATTTTTTTGTGGTATAATTAAATGCTGTGATTGTTTTATTGCTCAGATTGTTTCAGCTTTGGCCATTGGGAGCCATGCTGTTTGGACATGACCCCCTTTTTCCTCCTTAGCCTGCCTTCCTTTCTGTAAGCATGCCCCAGACTCATGTTGTATTTTTTCTGCCCCAGCCCTAGAATCCATTTCTCTAGAGCCCTGTTGTCTTAACTGGAGAATGGAATTTACAATCCAAGATTTGATTGTTGGGTGTACTTGTTGAATGTATATTTACACGTGTAAACACACATATCTTTAATTATTTCTATATCTGTATGTATTTAAAATAAACCTGAGTTCAGACTGATATCTCCTACACCCGGTCTGACAGCACAAAATTTTTTTTTTAATTTAAATTTATTTATTTTAATTGGAGGCTAATTACTTTACAATATTGTATTGGTTTTGCCATACATCAACATGAATCTGCCACGGGTGTACACGTGTTCCCCATCCTGAACCCCCCTCCCACCTCCCTCCTTGTTGAATGTATATTTACACGTGTAAACACACATATCTTTAATTATTTCTGTATCTGTATGTATTTAAAATAAACCTGAGTTCAGACTGACATCTCCTACACCCAGTCTGACAGCACAGAATTTTTTTTTTAATTTAAATTTATTTATTTTAATTGGAGGCTAATTACTTTACAATATTGTATTGGTTTTGCCATACATCAACATGAATCCGCCACCGGTGTACACATGTTCCCCATCCTGAACCCCCCTCCCACCTCCCTCCCCGTACCATCCCTCCGGGTCATCCCAGTGCACCAGCCCCAAGCATCCTATATCATGCATCGAACCTGGACTGGCAATTTGTTTCTTATATGATGTTATACATGTTTCAGTGCCATTCTCCCAAATCATCCCACCCTCTCCCTCTCCCACAGAGTCCAAAAGACTGTTCTGTACATCTGTGACAGCACAGAATTTGTTACAGCTTCCTCCCTTTGCTTCTTTGAACTTCTTTCTCTGTCAATGACAAACCTAAGTCTCATTATCTACAGTTTGTTTACTTATTTTTTCAGCTCCAGTACGCACATGAAGTACTTTTAAAATGGCTAACGCAGTATCCTTGTGAGAAATTTACCTGTTAGAGTACAGTGCTCATTCACATTTTGTTTTCTACTTTTGTTGTTAGCTTTATAGTATTTAGTCAAAATTCTGTATCCCAAGGTAGCACCTTTTATCCCCACAACTTTTTTAATGCCTATTTAGTAACAGACATCAAAGAGAGTAACTTTAATGTTCTAACTAGAAGTTATAGCTCTCTAAAACAAAGAAGTGTATAAAAGACATAATGTATAAAATGTTAAAGTAAAAATATATACATTCAACCTCTAACTAAAATTGCCCCCTTTTTCCTGTCTCAGCTGATTGTTCAACCAAGCTCACTACAGTATCTTTTCACTTTGCTGATTTCGCTAGTTTTTTTTTAATGTTAAATTTAGAAATTGTGATTACTGAAATAGAATCAAAATGTCAGTTGGTGAAATTCATTGCCTGATATTTTGAGTAGGCCTTAAAAAATGAGGTGATGTTTGAGTATTGTTAGAAGTAGATGGGAGCAAGTTTAGAGAAAAGTCGTTTATCTTTTTAAGAAAGATTAAAGGAAATTATTCTCCGTGTTTAAATACCGAAACACTTTATTTGTGCTAAAAGCCAAAATAAGGGAGTTGCTGGTAACCACCACAACAGTTTATAGATCTGTGGTGAAGGCACCGGCTTTTCTTTAGACCCCATCTACCTCATCTGCATGCAGCAACATGACATCAAGTTTAAACTTCCCTAGCTTACCAATGTCGGAGAAGGCAATGGCACCCCACTCCAGTACTCTTGCCTGGAAAATCTAATGGACGGAGGAGCCTGGTGGGCTACAGTCCATGGGGTCGCTAAGAGTTGGACAGGACTGAGCGACTTCACTTTCACTTTTCACATTCATGCATTGGAGAAGGAAATGGCAACCCACTCCAGTGTTCTTGCCTGGAGAATCCCAGGGACGGGGAGCCTGGTGGGCTGCCGTCTCTGGGGTCGCACAAAGTCGGACACGACTGAAGTGACTTACCAGCAGCAGCAGCAGCCTACCAATGTACTGAAAGTTTAGGGAAAAGAGTCCTTATGACCGAAGGGAAATAAATACGGGAGGAATTTATCGTGTAAATTCACACATTCAGTAAATGTGTTGGCCATGCAGTGAGTGAGGGTATAAAGACAAATGATACAAGTCTGCCATTTAAAAGAGCAATATTTTTAAGGAAGCAAATGAAACTCTTTCAGCTGTATTCTGAAGGGCGGAGGGTTTTTCTGACTTTAGGTAAGAAAAGAGAAAGATCTTGAATTAAAATTGCTTATACGTTACCTTGTACACTTAAAAAAAACGTCGTTCATATTTTTAAGACTGGCTATTTCATCTTTTTATCAAAATGAGGTTTAGAGGAAAAGCGCATAGCCCACTGACTGTTCCTCATCATTTTGACCTCACTGTTGTGTTAAAATTTGTACTTTGTATTTTATTTTGCAGTTTGTCCTTTTCCTTACATAACATTATAGGAGCTGTCCTTTGAGTGAGTGAGAGAATGTGTGTGTGTATGTTTCCAAGCAACGTCTTTTGTATTCTGAACTTGTTAAATCTGGCCCGTGCTGTGCATTCAGAATTTGTGCTCACCAGGATTGAAAATCAGTCAGAGCCTAGCAGGTTCATTAACAAGATCTATTCTCTGAAGTCTGGAATTTCAAAGAAATTTTATTTTATTAAGACAAGGAATTGGCAGAAGAAAAAAGTTGAGTGAGGGGTCAAAAATAAATCTCACAGTTTTAACCTTTTGCTAATCTTTTAAGCCATCTAAAACTGTGTTTTAATTTTAAAACTGATCCAGAAAATTTAACTCCTCAACTACCATTAGAATGGGGGAAATTTGGTTTGAAAACAATTTTTTTCCTTTTTTCTATTTCGTAACCTTTGTTTATAGTCTGGGCTTAGTGTTATCGCACGTGAAAATGATTTCAGGATATTAATCAAATGAGAATGTCTGCCTCGGAAAACTAAGTTGCTGAGGAAGGTATTAAAGAGGATGGGACCCAAGTGTGAATATTCTGATCAACAATAGTACATGTGGGTTTTATTTCATTTTTAATTTAATCTGAAGTTGTCTTTTAACAATTGCAGTTTAACTTATTCACACTTACTTTCTAATTCCTTTGGACTTAATTTCTAGCATCTTATTTTACCATGGTTTTTTTTTAGCTTTTATTTCTCATTTCCTACTTCAGGGAGATTGTTTTCTATGTTTCTTTTTCCCTCTATCTGTTTGGAAGTTTTGCATCCCATTAGAAAAAACAGATTTTTAGTGGCTACCTGTTTGTTTTTAACATGTGCACTGGGTTAAATTGTGGTCTCTAAAGATACGTCCGCCCAGTACCTGAGAATGTGACCTTATTTGGCTTAAGGTTTGCAGATACAACTAAGGATCTTGAGATGAGATCATCCTGGATTAGACTGGGCTCTAAATCCAGGGAAGAGTGGAGAAGGCAGTGTCAGAGGGGCACAGAACAGAAGGCTGTGTGAGGCTGGGGCAGGGAAGGGCATGGTGCGACGCCAGGTTAAGGAACGCAAAGGGTTGTTGGCAGCCCTCGCAGGCTGGGGCCAGGTTCTCAGAGACCCCAGAAGGAGCCAGCCCTCTCGACACTTTGATTTAGCACTTTGGCTTCCACAGCTGTGAGAGAATGTATTACTGTTGTTTTCATTACATTTGTGGTAAGTTGTTATGGCAGTCCTAGAAAACTAGTCCAGCGTGAGTCCTGAGCTATGCATACTGTAAGGACCTTGGGGTGTTTTAACTCGTCCTTTCTCATCTTGTTGTTTAGTTTCTAAGTCGTGTCCGACTCTCTGTGACCCCATGGATTGTAGCCTACCCGGCTGCTCTGTCCATGGGATTTTCCAGGCAAGAATACTAGAGTGGATTGCCGTTGCCTTCTCCAGGAGATCTTACTGACCTGGGATTGAACCCACGCCTCCTGCATAGGCAGGCAGATTCTTCAGTGCTGAACCACCTGAAAAGCTGCTCTTGTCTTCTGTTTGTTTGTTCAGTTGCTAAGTTGTGTCCGACTCTTTGTGAACCCATGGACTTCATCACATCAGCCTGTCGTGTCCTTCACCATCTCCTCAAGTTTGCTCAAACTCCTGTCCATTGAGTTGGTGACGCCATCCAGCCATCTCATATCTTCTAGGTTGTTACAAATCTGAGATAATTGTCCACCTTGGTTTAACCTCCCTCCCATCCAGATGAATCGTTGTGTTGTTTTAGTTTGTACTCATATATACTTATTTACCAGTCTTATTAATAGTACTACTCATTACTTGGGCCCCATTTCTTTTTGAGAAAATTTGTCTTCTTTGTAAAGCACTTCAGATATTTAAAAAACATATATTAAAATACCTTTAATATTCTTCTGTTGTTAGTAGGGGTGGGTGTTGGGTATTATGTCTCACTCTGACAGCTTGTCCCTCAGCATTTTGAAGATACTATTACATTATCTTTTGGCCTCTAATGTTGCTGTGAAGTTCTGTCATTCTCTGTCCCATTGTGGTAATTATTTTTTAAAATCTCATTTGCATTGAGATTTTTCTCTGTCTTCAGCATTTTGCTGTTTCCTTCTTAAGTGACTAGGTTGGGATTTATTTACTTAGCTTGCTTTTGACTCAGCATGAGTCTTCAGTTTGTGGGCTAGCATCTCACTTCAGTTATGGAAAATTATCCATGAGTGGGCTTCCCTGGTGGCTCAACTGGTGAAGAATCCACTTGCAATGCCAGAGACCTGGGTTCAATCCTGGGTCAGGAAGATCCCCTGGAGAAGGGAAAGACAACCCACTCCAGTGTTCTTGCCTGGAGAATCCCGTGGACAGAGGAGCCTGGTGGGCTCTATGGGGTGGAAAAGGGTCTGACACAACCAAATGACTAACACACACATGTATCTATGTGTATTGACTCTTCCTCAGTCTGTTTTTTCTTTCCTTCTGGATGTCCTATCAGACATATTTTTAGACTTATCTGATTGCCTGTCTTTTACTTTTTCTCAAATCTTCAGTCTCTCTGTACCAGACTCTGATTTTCTTAAACCTTTCTTCCAGTCACTAATCCTGTCATTTCTATCTAACCTGCTAACACAACAGTGAAGTTGTAAAGTTTCAATGCCTGTATTTTTATTTTTAGAAGTTCTGTTTCGTTCATGATTTCCTATTCCTTTTTCAGTTTCTACCTACTTATCGCTTTACACGCTTGTGCTCTGTCGTCCCCTGTAGTCATGCCGTCTCGAGTTCCTGGCGTGCCCGCTCCCCTGTGTCCAGTGCTGCGCTCTTCGGGGTGGCTCCTCCTCCTGGAGGTTGTAACGGGGCTTTTGTGGCTTTCTTCAGCATTCAGTGTTTCTGCAGGTAGAAGACCTGTGTGTCCGGGGTTTTGTGAGTTGCCCCATGGAGCAAACAGGGCTCCAGAGCAAGTTTTTATATTGAATCTTCGACTTGGGCACCCTAGAGGAAGGGCCCCTTCACTCAAGGGGAGTGTCTCCTGGGTTCCTTACAGTCTGTGTGGAGCTCAGTTCCAGCTTCCTGTCTGACTGGGACTCAAGCAGATGCCTCTGTGGGTGCGAAGCCCTCAGCCCCTAGTCGTTAGACATCCCTGCCCCCGTCAGTGTCGCAGCAGCTCACGCACTTATGCTGTGGCTGTGAATTCCCCTCTTCTGAAATTGAAGTGCTCTCCTTTCTTCGCAGCTCACCTCTGTATTAGAGAGGTGGGGGAGGTTTATCTGCCGGCCGCTTCCACGTGTTTGGAGTGAGAGCGGCCTGCCCTGAGCGCACCAGCCTGTCCTGCCTCATGGTCTCCAGTCCTGTGCTGGGTCACCAGTATCAGAGTCAACTAAGGGGTTTTCAGTTTTAGAAATTACAGTTGAATCAAGGGTATTTTTATGTTGACATTCTCCTTAGAAGTCAGTTGCACTTTGTTAATGGACCAGGAAAGCATAGGATTAGAATTGCGACCCTGGGTATGCCCACGGAGTTCTGTTCTGAATATGAGCGGTGTTTTTCCTCTTCCACAATAGAAACCGAAGTTGCTTAGAGCAACCTGTGCTCAGGCCAAGACTTGGGGCTGAAAACCTTTGAGCCACAGAGCAGTCTTCACTTCATAATCACAGACTGTAGGCTTAGCTCAAGTGAACCCTGCTGCAATTTCCAGGGCAAAAAGGAAGATGAGAGTTTGTATAATGTGTTTTCTCTGATTTACTGGAAAAATTCACTCATGGGTTATTTAAGGGTACAAAATACATCTTTTCTTTTTCTTTTTATGTATCTGAAGCACGTAGTGTTTCATGATTGTATGCCTCTAGCAATGAACTAGTATCTCCAGATACCTTAAAGAAGAAATGTGTATTTAATGTATCCTTTCATCATAAACATTCCATTAAATGTGTGTTATATATTGACCCATAAGACACTCCATTTAATATGCACATATAAAAATACAAATATATATATACACATACATACATAGATGTCTATATGTGTTTGTGTGTGTATGTATATATATAGAGAGAGAAGAGAGAAAGATCCTTCCCAAAGCATGATTAAATATGTGACTAAGAAGTAATGCACTTTGTTGGGCTGTACCAACAGCATCACAGATAGGATATTTGTTAGAGTGCTTGTGTTCAAGTCAAGGAGTGACTTAGTTAGTTATAATGCAACCCACTCCAGTACTCTTGCCTGGAAAATCCCATGGAGAGAGGAGCCTGGTAGGCTGCAGTCCATGGGGTTGCTAAGAGTCGGGCATGACTGAGCGACTTCACTTTCACTTTTCACTTTCATGCATTGGAGAAGGCAGTGGCAACCCACTCCAGTACTCTTGCCTGGAGAATCCCAGGGACAGAGGAGCCTAGTGGGCTGCCGTCTATGGGGTCGCACAGAGTCAGACACGACTGAAGCGACTTAGCAGCAGCAGCAGTCTTTAGCCCTAGAAAATGAGAGGCATTCAAAGGTCAGGTGTCTAAAGTTGGGTCCGTCAGATGGGAACATACTTTAAATAATTGTGAGCACATTTGTTTTGCTTGCTTGTTTCCTGGTTACACAGAAGCCCAGGACAGCGCTGCAGCCACAGGGAAGAGATGGTAAATTACCCTGGTTATCAAACAGCTGAGAAAATAGTTTGGCTCTGGTAGTGAGTGAGAAACTTATGTTTAGAAAATAAATCAAAGCTTATTGGAGATCTTTTACTGCGGTAAATTCATTCAACATACCTTCTTTGTAACATAACATTATAGTGTTAAAAGATTAAGCGTTAATTATGGATGTTCAGTTTTCTTAGGTAGCTACTGAATACTGCCTTTTCAAGAAATGTAAAATTTCACGTGATTTTATTTATTCATTCAGTTAGATTCTACAAGTCAGGTCAATGGCAGTGATGAGCAGAACACAAAATTTAAAACAAATAATTTATTGGAGTGTAAAGATTAATACATACTTGATGCATGCATATCTGTTACTAGCCCTGTGACCTTGAGCTTCAGTTCCATAGTTTCATGAGAGTTAATAATGCCAGCCTCACAAGATTTTTCTGAGGAGTAAATAGAGAATTTCAAATGCTAAGTAGAATACCTGGCACATAATAATTTTTTTAAAAATAAATACAAGTAGCTGTTAGTATTTTTTGGTGGAATAGTAGATAACAAATGCTGGGTTTATTTGTATTTTAATCCTCAAACTTAATAGGTACAGTGAGGTTATTTTATACTTGACCAAAAATGTGAACTTTTTATTTTATGAACTCCAAAGCATAAAACTGAAGAGTGCAGCTGGTTTTGGAGTCTAGTAAGTTGTGCTTTCTTGAGAGATGAACTTGGAAGGTATAGTAGGAGGAGAGAGCTTAGAATTAGAGAAGCTTCATTCTTAATTTTGAATCATGAAGAGCCAGGCTGTGAGACCTAATACATCAAAATTCGGTAATATCTGTGAGATCAAGCCCTGCAGTAGCTGGTCCTGGAATGAGAAATGTGCCTAACTTTTCAAAGCTTTGCTTTGAAGGATCCCAATTGTATTGTCTTTCAGACAGGGAGACCTGATTTCTAATTCTGCATATAAGAGGAAATTGGCCATATTTTCAGAATTATGAGCAGATTCCTAATGTCCAAAGGGAATTATGTTCTGTCTTTTATTGCCTGTGGGAGGGGTGTTGCTAAGAAACAGAATTCCTGCTACATTCTGAGGAAGGCAGTTTGTCCTTTTAGTGATGCACTGAGAATAAAACACACTGAAGACAATGTAAATTCAAACTCTAGAGCTGTTACTATCCAAAGAAGACTCTTTCTAGACAGCTAGCTGTAACTCATCTGGTTAGGTAAGGCTCAGAAAACAAACCTTAAAAGCTTATATGTTGACACACTAAGAGCATGTGTGGCCTGCCAAATCATTCTTTTATGAGTGTTTGAAGGATGAAAGAAAATGACCTACAGTTTGAAGGCTGAAGGAAGCAAGCAAGCACCGAGGACTTCCGTACAAGCACCGAGGACTTCCGGACAAACACCGAGGACTTCCGGACAAGCACCGAGGACTTCCGGACAAGCACTGGGCTGGACTCGGTCACAGTTGTACCTTGCTGATGCTCCGTGATAACCTGCCAAGTCGGGGCCATAATTTCCACTTTACATATAAGGGGATAAGTTCATCTGAAATGACCAGTCTCAAGGCCATTGAGTGTCATTACTTGCAACTTCCGACTTACGTTTTCTCACTCCAAGTGCAGAGTTCTTGCCACTACGCTTACCATCTACTGGCTTCCATTTTTAGAGACTAAAGTAGGGTCAGAGTAAGACCGCAGCTGCAGGGGAGATCAGACAGAGTCTGTGATGCCAGGACACAGGCCTAAATATTCTGGAAGGCCTCGATTTCTGGTTCCCTTGGCCACTAAAGAACAGCTGCTTCCTCATATTTCATCCTCTGAATTACTGTACCCTCAAGTGAATAGGAATTTTTGGCAGAGATCTTTCAGGTACAGAAGTCAGGGAGGTACTGACAGCCTACCAGTGGCCGTGTGGTCTGGTGCCATAGGAGGCTCTCTGAAATGACGGGCCTCTCAGGGCCCACCCAGTTCTGTGTCTCACATACCACCACGTTTTCAGACACCTGTTCTCGCTTTTTTGGCACTCAGGTAAGCTTTCTCTATTACGGTAACTGGGGTCACAAACAGTTCATGGAAATAAACAGTAGGAGAATTCATTCATCCAGCAGGTATTGATGGAGAGCATGCCACGTGAAAGGCAGTGTCATGGGAACTGGGAATCAGCAGGAAAGACAAAGCTCCTGTTCTCAGGGGGCTTATCTTCCAACTGAAGAGAGACATACATATGATTTCAGATATTCTTATGTGCTCTTCAGGAAACAAGGGCAATGTGGAGGGATGGAGATTGAGTAGGGACGGGAATGTGGAGGGGTTTAGAAGACTGGTCTGTAGTTTGGCCCGCTGTTTGTGCTGAGACCTGAGGGGTAGGAGGGAGGGAGTCGTACCACCCTCAGGGGACAGTGTTTGAGACAGAGATAATAGCAGGGTAAGGTCCTGAGACGGGTGCTCCAGCCTGGTTATTTAAGGGGTGGCAAGGACACAGGACCCGGGTGGGAGGGGCTGGCATGTGTGTGGTATCGGCCTGCATGGCTGCATGGAGGAATCTGGGTCTTCTTTGGGGTGTGATGGATGGGAAGTCACTAGAGGGTTCTGACCTGTTATTGAATGATGAGTCTGGCCGCTGTTGGGAGAATCAGTTGTTTGAGTGGAAGCTGGGAAACCTGTGGAAGGCTCTTACTATAGTCTGGATGAAAGATGGTGGCACCGGTAACAGGCCTGGAAATGGAAGGATGCAGGCTAACGCTTAGAGGTAGTTCTTAAAGGACTGCTGATGGACTGAGTGATGAGTATGAGGGCAAGGAGTCAGGGACTCTATAAACAAATGCTTGGCAACTTGTAACTTTCTTAACAGTTGTAAAACAGAACACCCAGTCTTTTCTGCCACTCTCTGAAACCCAGCAGCAGTGACTGGCTGTACACTCTACTTGTGAGTGATGATGAGATTTTTTAAACTGAAGCTTTAAGTGCTTTCTCCTTTCATTCCTGCGCTCATGCAGTCTGTACGCCCAGATCAGGCCCAGAATGTACCTTCTATGTGCACTTCTGGAGACCTTTGTCCCTTTGTCCTTGCTGTCGGGATTTAACTGGTTGTAAGGTGGGAATTTCCTATGGTCCTGACTGGTAAGTTTGGGGTACTCTAGAAGCCCAGTCTCTTCTGCAAGTGGGTCCTAAGATCCAGACCCAGGAAGCAAGTGGTATAAATTCTGTCTCGAGGTCACCCTGATTCAAGGCAAGCACACGTGCTGTGAAGAAATCACAGCAGTCCTAGGGGGTGAAAGGGCAGGGAGTAAAGGAGATAGGGTAGTTAAGGAAGACCCCTCTTAGGACGTGAGCTTTAAGCTGACGCATGAATATGGGAAAGGAGGAAGCTATCATGAAGATTTGTGGACAGAAGTTTTGGGGCAGAGGACACAGCAAAAGTAAAGTCCTCGATGGGAAATCAGCTCAGATGTTCCAGAAGTAGCAGGAAGACCAGGGTGGGAGAGTGGTAGGACAGAAGGTCAGAAAGAGGAGCAAAGGAGCAGGTAGTGCCTTTGAGGCCCTGATTCAGTTCAGTTCAGCTGCTCAGTCGTGTCCGACTCTTTGTGACCCCATGAACTGCAGCACACCAGGCGTCCCTGTCTATCACCAACTCCCAGAGCCTACTCAAACTCAGTGTCCATTGCGTCAGTAATGCCATCCAACCATCTCACCCTCTGTTGTCCCCTTCTCCTCCCACCTTCAATCTTTCCCAGCATCAGGGTCTTTTCCAACAAGTCTGTTCTTCACATCAGGTGGCCAAAGTATTAGAGTTTCAGCTTCAGCATCAGTCCTTCCAATGAATATTCAGGACTGATCTCCTTTAGGATGGATGAGTTGCAGTCCAAGGGACTCTTAGAAGTCTTCTCCAACACCACAGTTCAAAAGCATCAATTCTTCAGCACTTAGCTTCCTTTATAGTCCAACTCTCACATCCATACATGACCACTGGAAAAACCATAGCTTTAACTAGACTGACCTTTGTTGGCAAAGTAATGTCTCTACTTTTTAATATGCTATCTAGGTTGGCCATAACTTTCCTTCCAAGGAGCAAGTGTCTTTTAATTCCATGGCTGCAGTCACCATCTGCAGTGATTTTGGAGCTCCCCCAAAATAAAGTCTGTCACTGTTTCCATTGTTTCCCCATCTATTTGCCATGAATTAGGCCCTGATTAGGAGTTTGGATTTTATCCTGAGCATGATGAAAACCACAGGAGGGTGTCGAGTACAGAAGTGATGCAGTCAGATTCGTGTTTGAAAATGCCTCTGACAGCTCTAGGGAGAAGAGATGGAGAGGAGCTAGGATGGAGGGAGGCAAGGTGGTGGACGTGGACAGATTTGGAATATGTTTTGGATATGACTGATACATCTTGTTAAAGTTTTGAATATTAGATATGAAGGAATAAGAGGGAATCAAGGATGCCTCCTAAGTATTGAGCCTGAGCAACCAGGTATATATATGGTGGTACCATTAATTAAGATGGGTGAGTGGAGGTGGAGGGGGAGTGGAGGGCAGAGTTCTGTCTGGGATATGTTACACTTGGGATCTTATTGGACATCCAAGAAGAAATGTGAAGTGTAGTCCAGTCTGTAACTCTGGGGAGAGACTGGGGCTGGAATATAGCCATCAGTGTCGAGATGATGATGTTTCAAGTCATGGGTCTGGCTGATCTCACCTATGGGGAAGATCTCACCTATGGTCTTGCCTCACAGGCAAGATTCTTGAGAACTCAACTTTAGAATGGAAAATGGAGGCTGAAAAGGAGACTGAGAAAACAGTTGTTAGGATCCTCCAGACAAACAGAATCAATAGGATATGAATGTATAGAGAAGGAGCTTTATTTGTTTATTTCAAAATGTAAACTTTTTATCTTGTATTGGGGTATAGCTGATTCACCAGGCTTTCTTGCTGGCTCAGACAGTAAAGAGTCTGCCTGCAGTGCAGGAGACCCAGGTTTGATTCCTGGATCGGGAAGTATCCGTGGAGAAGGGAATGGCTACCCACTCCAGTATTCTTGCCTAGAAAATTCCATGGACAGAGGAGACTGGTTGATTGCAAAGAGACGTGATTGCAAAGAGTTGGACAGGACTGAGCGACTCTTTCATAGCTGCCTAACCACGTTGTGGTCTTCAGGTGAACAGTGAAGGGACTCCGCCATACAGATACCTATATCCATTCTCTCCCCAACCCCCTCCCATCCAGGCCGGCACATAACAATGAGTAGGTCCTTGTTGGTGATCCGTTTTGAATATAACGGTGTGTAACTGTGTACATGGCCTTCCCAAACTCCCTAAGTATCCCATCACCACCTCCCACCACCACCCAGCCGGCAACCATAAGTTCATTTTCTAAGCCTGAGAGTCTTTAGAGACTAGAGATTTATTGTAAGGAATTGGCTCACACAGTTGTAAAGGTTGGCAAGTCCAAGTGTGCAGGAGGGGCCAGCTGGTCAAGACTGGGGTGAGCTATTGGTGCAGATCAAGTCCCAGGGCTGTCTGCTGGAGAATTCTCTTTCACTTGGGGGAGGGTCATGAGGCCCACCCACATTAGGGAGAGCAATTTGCTTTACTGATTAAAATGTTAAACTAGTCTAATGTTAAACCTATTGATATAAATGTTAATTCCACTCCAAAACATATAGAAAGACACAGACCAGATATCCAGGCATCCTGTGGCCTAGTCAAGTTGATGCATGAAATTAACCATCACAGTGGTACAGTCAGGTAAGAAAGTGGGTTTCTTGACTCTTGATACTTAACACTTTCTTATGCATACGTATATGAGCTGAATAGAAGTGGCAGAGAAAAATGGCATATTTGAGTCTACTTTTCAGCAAGAAGCATAAGACCCTGAAAGAGACTGTAAAGTCCAACTTTCCATCCAATTTTTCGATCTCGGCTAAAACATTTGCAGTGCTAAGGTGCTCACTACTTCCTAAGATAAAAGATTCTGTTAATTTGACTCTCTGTTTCTTAAGACAAAAAAAGTTATCCTCATGTTGAGCACAAGTCTTCCTTATGAAGCCTGCATAGTTGTCAGCTTCCAGGCAGGTAGTACAGACGTGAAGCTGCCAGATCACCCCTGCCACGGCTTGCGTCAGTTCTGGAGCTTTGTGGAGTTTGGAGAGCTTTATCAGTCCTGGAACACAAGGCTCTTTCTCCCCCGGACACCAACATGCCACCCAGGTAGCTGGGTCAGGATGGATGAAAGTACTGTTTATCTGAAACCACTTACCAGACACTCAGGCCTTCCTGCTAAATCTGCCGGCTGCTTCAAACGGTGAGCATGTTCCCAGATGCCTCTCTGGCCCCACCAGCTGACATCTGTCAAAGCTGAAGGCTGTCAACCCTGACAGCATACGTCTGAGCCAACTATGGACGTGCTGCTTTTTTTTTTTTTTTTTTTAATTTCTCAGCCTATGTTTAGGTCAGTAGAAGTGAATAGATTGGAAGAAGGAGACACGTGGTTTAGCTCCAAATCCCTGTGCAAACATTAGCTCCACTCTCCCTGGAGATGCTGTAGTTGGGGGGACCACACATCGCTTCTGCTTTTGTTCCTTGGTGACACATTCCCTTTTTATAGCCAGTGGACTCAGCTTTGCCCTAATACCAGCACCACTTTTATAAAAACGTGTGCAAGTTACAACAGAGACATCGATGAAACAAGATGGTTTCTTTGGGAGCGAAGCCCTGGATTGTAAACACATTCCAGAGGCTGCCAGATTTCCGGTGCTGGTGGAGACACAGGCCTCAGAACTGTGCAGATGCCACTCTACTAAGAATCGTTGATTGTAAAATTGACCACAGGCCTAGGAGAGAAATGTCATATAAGCCAAAGGAAGAGGATAGGACAGGATTAGGTCCAACCGCTTTAAAGTCTTGCCTTCTACCCGAATAAATAAAATAAATACTCTTAGAAAAGAGTAGTGCTCGTGGAGGAGGGGACTGGCTCAGGTGTTCAGAACCCTGCCGGGCAGTCTCTTCAGCCTGCTGTCTGCAAACACTTGGGTGTGATGCTCAGGCAGAATGTTCGTGTCCTCCACTCCCACATTCATCCGTTGAAACCTTATCCCCAGTGTGATGGTATCAGGAGGTGAGACCTTTAGGAGGCAGTTAGGTGGTAAGGCAGAGCCCTCATGAATGGGGTTGGTGTCCCCAGAAAAGAGACCTCAGAGAGCTCCCCACCCCCTCCACCCTGGGAGGACACAGTGAGAAGACCACCTCCAGTCTTTGTACCGGGAAGCAAGCCCTCACTAAACAGAGTCTCCCAGAACCTTGATCTCAGATGTCCAGCCTCCAGAACTGTGAGAGAGAATTTCTGTTGTTGATAAGTACTCAGTCTCTGGTATTTTATTATAACAACCTAAACAGACCGATACATATAACATCTTTTGTCTCTTGTTTTTTTGGAAAATGCAGTGGCCATAACTTTTTCGACATGTTGTCAAAAAAGGGCAACACATCAAAAGAGGGCTTGGTACACAAATAATCACCAATGATATGTTTGATTATTGAGTTCTATTAGGAAACTGGGGACACTACTGAACTGAGGTCTGGCAAGCAGGAACCACTCTGGGTGTGAGTCTTTATTTTCTTCCCTACAAGGCAGTGTTCACCCTTCAAATCTTCCCCAACCCCAGCTCCCCTCACAGGATAATAAACTTTGTCCATCCAGTAATTACAGATGCACCTCAGCATTCACACCTCTTTCCTCAAAAACAGTTTCTCGCAACATAAATACTCTGAGAACACTTATGCCTTTTTTAGAGTTTGTAGTGACATCAGGCTATTCAGTTTTGTTGATTCAGTGGTGAACTTGAGAAGAGGATGATAGCTCAAATATCTTTTTAGGCACATATATTCGCGAAGACTCAGACTGACTAACATTTTCACGTATTTTGAATACAGTCCTGAACTTAATGAACCATAAATATGAAGGGGTAAAAATAATAAATGCAATAATAAAGAGATTCCTATGTACTGATATCTCTTGGTAGTAAATTGCATTCTGTTTATGGTATATGCATAGTATATACAGTTGGCCTTCTGTGTTCACAGGTTCACATTCACAGAGCCAACCAATTGTGAATAGAAAGTATTGAGAATAATAATTCCAGAAAGGATCAAAAAGCAGCCCTTGAGCTTGTTGTGTCCTGGTGACTACTCCCATGGCATTTACATTGTATTACATACTATAAATAATCTAGGGATGATTTAAAGTATACGCAGGAGATGTGCATAGGTTATAGGCAAATGCTATGTATGCCATTTAATACAGTATAAGGGACTTGAGTATCTGTGGATTTTGCTGTCCAGGGAGGGGTCCTGAACCCAGTTCCTTGCAGATACTGAGGGACAGCTATATGTATATTTGAAATTAAAAAAAAATGACTGTTATTATAATCCCACTGTCCAAGTGTAACAATGACTGAAACTTTGTTGTGTTTACTTTAGTCTCTGATTAGTGGAATTATTAATACCACATCAAACAACTTTCCTTATAAGTCAAACTTTCCCTGTATAATTGTGCTGTTTCCAGCTCTTGGCTCACAGTAATGATCTATTAATAGTTAGAAAGAAGCTAATGTGATTTCATTGGTTTACTTCGTTTAAACAGAATCGTCTGTGTTCAGGGGCAGGTAGCTTTATTGGCATGGCCCTTCAGGTCTGAGCGGTATGTGCGTTGTTTAGAAAAAGCAGCTCCTGACCACACCCTATTGAACTTCAGGGTTTCAAGATATGTCTGTAAGTACAAAAAATGACTGAAGTGATTATTTGGATTTTAAGAGGTTTTTTGGGGGTGGGGGTTGTTAATTTGTTTCTTACCTTTTGCCTTAATGATCAGGCAGAACTGTTTTGAGATCTGAATTATCTGAGTAAAAAGTTCTTCAGTTTTCTGTTAATACTAAGTGGCATTCACTAACAAGTGGAAATGTTCCCATGGTGTCAACCTCTAGGCACCCTTTGGATATGCTACTTTTCTTTTTAGAAATGTGCTTACGCTACAGATCCCGAGGCCAATGATTCCTTGTCCTCTGGGACAGTCCGAACAGGTGTATAGATAAAGGGGCAGAGCTCTGGGCCTCCCGATTCTCATGGAAGGTGCCGTAAACTGGTTTACTCAGCACGCACTCCAACGCCCTTTTCTCTTGACTCCTGATCAGAGAGGCTGCAGAGCGGAGCATGTCTTTCTCACCCTTCTGGCCCCGAGGGCTCTCTGCGTGTGATGCTGCATCAGCTCAATCCAGGGATCTGTGTGGGACGAGGAGTGCGTGCAAGCTGGCAGGCAGTGGGAGTGGGAGTGGGCTGGAGCGCGGTTCTTTTGACAGGCGTGGTGCGAGAGGCATCCGCTCTTTTGGGGCAGCTGAGGCAGCGTTTCTAGCGTTCGGTCTCTGCTGGTGTGGATTCAGTGCATTGGCGGGTAGAGAGGCCTGTGTTCTGCCAACACAGTCACATGCTGTGGGGTGGCTTTCTTACAGTGTTTAGTTCTCTGTTACTCCCGGATTCCACAAACTTCTAGGAGTTTTTCAGTAACCCCTTTTGTTTACCCTAAATAGAAAGAACTCTCTTGACCTTAAATAAGAATCAGGTTGTAGAATGACATCTCTGGTCTTGAACCGTAGTAATTCTCCGCTGTTTGGATTTCTTGGATAGAAAAAATTTCCCCCAAAATATTTTGGAATTCCATTAGTGTGGCCAACGTTTCTTTTTCCAAGAAGAGATATTGACAATACAAAGTGAATAATTTGCTATCAACCATAATTTACCTGAAGAAATACTTTTGAAGACTTAAAAAAGTAAGGAAGGACATAGATGCAGAAAAAAGGACAGCTTTTAAGATGAAAAAAATTTGCATTATGAAAAGCCTCACAGAAACATCCTGATATTTTCTTTTATTGCCCTTGGTGAAAGGTATTCTTAGGAAGTCACCGGGCAGGACACCAGTGGTCTAGAAGGAGTCCACACACGCCAGCCCCCCGCTGACTGTTCTTGTGTTAGTATTTATTTATTTATTTGGCCGCTCTGGGTCTTAGTTGCAGCACATGGGATCTCCTGTCTTGTTGGGGCATGCGGGACTACGGGATCTTTACTTGCAGCATGTGGGTTTTACTTAGTTCTCTGGCCAGGGATCAAACCCAGGACCCACTGCATTGGGAGCTCTTGGAGTCTTAGCCCCTGAACCACCAGGGAGGGCCCGCCACTGATTTTTTTTTTTTTTTCGGTGCATGAAGTTTTCTTGGAATCCAACCAGGCTCATTCACAAATGTTCCTTCCCTAGGACTGTTTTCATGGGCGGCAGCAGACGTGAATAGTCATGGCCGTGACTATAAGGCCTAAGTCTGAAATACAGCTATCAGGTCCTTTAGCAAAAATTTGCCAACTCTGAGTGACTTGTAAGACTCCTTCTATCTGGAAGAGTCTCAGAACCTTGAGTACTCTCTTTCAGAGCAGATCCTTTGTATTCCCTAGAATTGTTGGGGAGTCTACTCCTTCAGCAAACTTTGATTGAATATCTGTATGTGCAAGGCTGTCTTCTAGACGCTGGGACACAAGAATGAATTGCAAAGACAAGTTCTCTAACCTCACAGAAATCATGTTCTAAGCAGAGATGGATGCTAAACAATTACATGAGAAAATGAACAAGACTATTTCATTGAGTAATAAATGTTTCCATGAAAATAAAACAGGTTCGGTGATGATGAAGACTGACCCAAGAGGAGGATTAGTGTATTCAGTTTGGGGGTGAAAAGAGCGGGTAATTATCAACTCTCATGTTACCTTATGCTGAATGGGTTAGACCATAAAGGTCCTAGCTGTAAATCATGTAGAAGCACTTCTGCCTGGACCAGTACGTACTTGTGAGTGGCGCAGAAAAAGGAGATGCAGAAACAGCTAATCCAGAGAATGTAGACACAAGTTACCAATAATATAAGTTCCTCGACCTGAGGGAAATAGATCAGATGACAGAGAGCTACAAAACTAGATCCTAGCTCTAGGTTTTAGACTTTTTTCCTGTATCAGGACACAAAAACAAGTTTAAAATCAAAATGTTTTACTCTGCACAGAACATTGTGGTATCGTGTTTGAGTTGAGAGGGACATGTAATTTCTCGTACTTTTCTATACTTTATGTATTTTTGTAAGGCCACTGTGGTGAAGGTGGGGACATTCTGTGACCAGGTTGAGAATCTCCTAAACAGAAAATAAAAGGTGATGCTAAACTGGCAGACAGGAGATTTATAGAAACCTTGTTCTCTGGAGAACTGTGGTTTCACACTATAAGCGATTTCATTTATTTTGTTGGTATTTCTCATTATTTAAATAATAAGGCATGCTCTTCTACCTAATTCAATGACACAAAATAAACCAGCCTAATTAGACTCATCTATTCCAGCCTGAATTTCTGGTCGGTCAACTTTGGAAAGCAAAAAACAAAACCAAAAAGTCTGAGTCTGCTTTTCTGAACTTTAACACTGGTATAATACCTTTTCAGGAAGGGGAACACCTCTTGTTTATCCTTTGATCAAATTCCTCAGATCATAACCAATGCTAAAATACAGTCTTGACTGGCACCCTGCCACGGGGCTTGGAAGTGATGGTATAGAGTGGACTTGAAGCCTCTGGTCTCTTGCTTGTTTTGAAACAGAGAGCCCCGTATTGTAAAAATGGCAGAGTTCTTACGGTCCCTGGTTGAGCATAGCTAATTCCCAATCCGTGGGAGCATGTTTGTATTACAGTGATCCTAATTTACCCATAAATAGATTATTCTCCTCTGAAGCCCATAATAAATATAGTTTTAATTGCATGCCAACTGTTAGACCCTAAAATTAGATCGCTTCGGTCCTCCTTTGCCAATGGGAGGAGGTGTTCCGGAATATTTGAGTGGAGATGTTCTGTGGTTCCAGAGACACTTTGGGAGAGAGGAGAGGCAGAGATATTCTGGGTGAATGTCTGAACAGATTTCAGTTGTAGAAGCCTGATTTCTGGGTCAGACAGAAGCCATGTTCAAATGTTATTCAGCCATTTGAAGAGTGGTATTCCAGCCATGCCTTTGATCATCTTGCTTCTTTTGAATCCCCAGGGTCCATTTTCATAGAGGAATCCAAAGAGGGTGAGTCAGAAACTGCCCTCCTGCCCCGTCCAGCTTTTAGTCTGCCTTCATTAGCAGAAACAGTACCCATTAGAAAAGATGTTTGTGCCCTGGTGACGAAGAGCCTTCAAACAGAGTCACTCTCTAAGGGGAAATGTAGGACAATCTTACAAATTGACTTGGGCACAAGGGAATATAGGCCATGTGTGAAATTAGGTTGGCCCCGATAGAAGTGAGGTTAAGGCGCTTGGGGGGAGAGTCTGAGCTACCCCACCCGCATCCGTACCCCTTCCCAGTCCCCTCCAAGCAGAGCAGCTTGCAGGAGCTGAGTGACTTCAGGCAAGTACTTAACCTCCTGACACCTGTTTCTTCAGTTGAAAAACAGAATAACAGTCCTTTGAACTGCAAGGAGATCAAACCAGCCTAAAGGAAATCAGTCCTGAATATTCATTGGAAGGACTGATGCTGAAGCTCCAATACTTGGGCCACCTGATGCAAAGCTCTGATTCATTGGAAAAGCCCCTGATGCTGGGAAAGATTGAAGGCAGGAGGAGAAGGGGATGACAGAGGATGAGATGGATAGATAGCATCACCTGCTCAATGGATATGAGGTTGAGTAAACTCTGGGACTTGGTGATGGACAGGGAAGCCTGGCGTGCTGCAGTCCATGGGGTTGCAGAGAGTCGGACACAAGTGAGCGGCTGAACTGAACTGAACAGTGCCTGCCTCCCCGAGTGGTTGTAAGGATTAAATCAGATGCTGTTTGTAAAGTCACCCCGCTCCCACGAGGGTCATTAGAAGGTACTGCTTGCTTCTCCCCTTTCTTCTGTAGTGAGTCACCTCCTAGCCCTGCTTTCCTTTGCTTCCCACCTTCCTCTGTACCCACATTGTCCATCTGTGGAATGATGAAGACAGGTGTACTAGGTAAGTTTCTTTGGAGAGAAAGGGGTTGTGTACTAATACTGGACTCGAAGCCCTGCTGTTGCTGCTGCTGCTAAGTTGCTTCAGTCGTGTCTGACTCTGTGTGACCCCATAGACGGCAGCCCACCAGGCTCCCCCGTCCCTGGGATTCTCCAGGCAAGAACACTGGAGTGGGTTGCCATTTCCTTCTCCAATGCATGAAAGTGAAAAGTGAAAGTGAAGTCGCTCAGTCATGCCCGACTCTTAGCGACCCCATGGACTGCAGTCTACCAGGCTCCTCTGTCCATGGATTTTCCAGACAAGAGTACTGGAGTGGGCTGCCACTGCCTTCTCCGCAAAGCCCTGCAGTCCTTGTTTAATGAGCCAGTTGATAGAAACCCCAGTTGGAGCCAATCCAGGATCCGGGGGGTGCCTCAGGATCATTGCAGTGATGGCAATCAGGACATTCTTGTCTGCTACCACGGTAGCATTCTGGAAGCTTCCTTAACCCCTGGACTTATTTTGGAGCGAAGCACCAAGTGTCCTCTTATTCCTCAGTTCACGTTTTTAATAGACAAGATCAAATCTTTTAAAACAATTTTGAAGCCATGTTCTTTCAAACAGTATCATCTTTCTTCCCTTTTTACTAATTAAAACTCTTATTTACTTAGGTATATTCAGAATTTTAATAACATACCTGCGACTCTTTTTTTTTTTTTTTTTACAAGTGTAGGGTAAGTATTCCATTAATAGATCAATAATTTGAATTCCTTGTTTCTTTCCTCTTTGGCAAGAGTGTAGGTTTTAATTTCTTTTTCATAATAGTCTTTGCTCACCTTTGCCATGCCTTCACATTTCCTTTCTCTTTGGCAGATCTGCCCTTCCACATTTCTTTCTTTTTTTTTTTTTCAGTTCTACCAGTTTGTTGCTACCAACCTGTCTCCCTCCACCCTCAAGCATGCATGCTCAGTCATGTAACCCCATGGACTGCAGCCCGCCAGGCTCCTCTGTCCATGGACTTTTCCAGGCAAGAATCCTGGAGTGGGTTGCCATTTCCTTCTCCAGGTGCCCTTCCACATTGCTGAGTGCATTTAAGAAATTTCCGAGTAATTGGCTAAAGCATTTGAGTACTTCTTTTTTCTAGTGCCTCTTGGCTTCTTAGAATTTCCTTTGTCCGTGTTTAATTATTTCTCCAAATATTAGAAAATAATGTTGCTGATTTTTTCTTTTTTTGCTTCCTCTAGATAAGGAATAAACAGGAAGCAAGAGAAACAAAGGAAATAAATCCTGGAAGCAAATTCCAGGTCTCAATTAATCATACACCAGTCAAGTAACTCAGGATTTCCCAATGATCTTGTCTGCAGGGACGAGCCAGTTTTGAGTCCACGTTGGATCTGTTTCTTTAATCTTTGCTTCCCATTGCTTTTCACTAAAAGGATACTGTTTATACATAATGGCATGCCTCAGGGAACCCTGCCCCTCTGCTTGAATGTTAAACCAAAGTGCCTTTGCTCAGAAATTTGGGCTTCCAGGGTGGCCTAGTGGTGAAGAACCTGCCTGCCTGCCAACCTGTAAGAGACATGGGTTTGATCCCTAGGTCAGAGGGCTGGCCATTCCAGGAGGTATTTGTAAGATTAATGGCCTTTTTAACTTTAATTCCTCACCTCCACCCTTCTCTGTTTTTTTAAGAGAACCTGGCATCCAAACCCCATAAGATGATTATTTTGAGACATTAGTCTGCCATCTTTTCAGTCTGCCAGCTTTCAAAAATAAAATCATATTCCTTGCCTCAACAGCTCATGTTGGATATATTGGCTAATCATGCAGAATGAGCCTGGACTTGGCAGGAGTTTCTTTTAAAATATCCCATTTGCTTGACTTTGCTTCTTGGAGAATGTATTCTCTGACAGGGGTTGGGGCATCCTTATTAACGTCCAGCACTTCAGCTGACTTTCCTTGTATAGTTTTGAGTAGATAATACATGTACATGTTCTGTTCTTTTATGAATCTCTGGGGTAATATTATGAGCAAAGCTTTTGTTTCCTTTGCTTTCACCACTTTCCCTCCATTGCCAGTTCCCCCACCACCAGTCCCTGCTACCACTTTCATCAACGTACTCATATACCCTTCCAGGGTACTTTAAACATATGCAGGTATGAGTGTACTTGTAATTCTTCCTTATTTTCACATGGTTGTCACCATACTTGTCACAGTGTTCGGCACCTCGCCTTTTCCAGTAACAATATGTGTAACAAATCAGTACACATAGGCTCCTGTGTTCCTAAAGATGGCTTCCTTCCCTCCTTGTTACCTGCATACATGTGGAGCTTTCATTAAATAATTTGTTTTGCACGTTCAGTGCCTAGGTCTCTGTTCTATAAGTAGGGGACTGGACATAGAAACTTAAGGCGGCTGACCGTTTAGTGAGAATCCTCGGATGCTCTGAGCTCCTCCTCTGCTTGTTGCTGTGTGAATCAGCGTGCCCGGTGACGCACAGGGAGGCCTCACAGGCTGAAATACCAGAGTTTGGAGCAGAGGCTGGTTTATCGCAGGGGCATGCAAGGAGCTGGGTGGCTCATGACCCCAAAACCTCAACCTCCCGGAAGGGTTTCAGCAAGGAATTTTCAAAGGCAGGCTGAGGGAGGAATGTGGTTAGTTGCTGCAAACTTCCTGGTGTAGGAATCCTTTGTTCTTGCAGTTATCCACATAGGTGAGGTCATGATGTTCCCGTAAAACTCCAATGAAACAAATGTTATTCTCTGTTCTGTAACTTTTTACCTCTATGTGAATGAACTCTTTTTTTTTTTTAATTGGAGGCTAATTACTTTACACTATTGTAGTGGTTTTGCATACATTGACATGAATCAGCCATGGGTGTACATGTGTTCCGCATCCTGAACCCCCTCCCACCTCCCTTCCCATCCCATCCCTCAGGGTCATCCCAGTGCACCCGCCCTGAGCACCCTGTCTCATACATAGAACCTGTACTGGTGATCTATTTCACATATGGTAAAATATATGTTTCAATGCTATTCTCTCAAATCATCCCACCCTCACCTTCTCCAATAGAGTCCAAAAGTCTGTTCTTTACATCTGTGTCTCTTTTGCTGTCCTGCATATAAGGTCATCGTTACCATCTTTCTAAATTCCATGTATATGCTTTAATATACTGTATTGGTGTTTTTCTTTCTGACTTAACTTCACTGTATAATAGGCTCCAGTTTCATCCACTTCATTAGAACTGATTCAAATGTATTCTTTTTAATGGCTGAGTAATACTCCATTGTGTATATGTACCACAGCTTTCTTTATCCATTCATCTGCTGATGGACATCTAGGTTGCTTCCATGTCCTGGCTATTGTAAACAGTGCTGTGATGAACATTGGGGTACACGTGTCTCTTTCCCTTCTGGTTTCCTCAGTGTGTATGCCCAGCAGTGGGATTGCTGGATCATAAGGCAGTTCTATTTCCAGTTTTTTAAGGAATCTCCACCCTGTTCTCCATAGTGGCTGTAATAGTTTGCATTCCCACCAACAGTGTAAGAGGGTTCCCTTTTCTCCACACCCTCTCCAGCATGTATTGTTTGTAGACTTTTTGATAGCAGCCATGTGAATGGACTCTTAGAGGTCAGAGCCTTGAGAATAGCCTTACCTGTATAATTCAGGCTATAGGCAACATTATTTTTACAAAATGTGCAGAGCCAGCATGACTAAGCCCAGGCAACAGTGTGCAAAGGTTGAAGTAAAAGGAACAGATCTAATATGGTGTCAGACTTGGTTTTCCCTATTGCATGCTGTCTCCCTCCCTGCCTTGGGTCTTGGGTGTATGTCCAGGACAGTATATTGGTCAGGAGGGAGCCATGGTGGACGTTTCTGTTATAGGTCCCACTCTAGCCCAGCCCTGTCCTAGAGCTGTGTTTCTCCTTGTTGCCATATTCAAAGGATTCTTGTGCCCATCTGAAGGATTTTTAAACTGATAGTCTGTGATACCTTTCTTCATTCTCTTGTCTATTCACATTAGTTCCAAGGGAGTGGACTTTGGGGGTCGGGGTTGGGGTTACATGGAAAGAAGTAGAAAGGTACGTTGATGTGATGTCAGCAGTGATTAAGTAAACACTCTTTGGCCTCTGGTCCTGGGGTGTACTAAACAGTTTTAGTATTGACTAGAGATTTGTTTTCTTTTGGGTGGGGTTGGTGATAGGCGTGCTCCAGGAGCACAGAGTGCACAGCTATTAGGGATTGAAAAGTCACGAGTCTTAAGTGCTGCCATAAATTTTTGTTCCTTTAGGACTACTTGGCCAATCGCCTATGCCCACAGTGCCCTGATTTTTTTCTTTTGTTGACTGTCTTGGGAGGAAGCCCAAGGACCCAGGTGATGCCTCTTCCTTGGACTAGCCTTGGGGGGGACAGGTGACAGGTTTGGCCATTGGATGGTATCTTCCTTTCCTAGGCCGAGGCAAGAGGACTCACTTTTATTGCTCTGGCTTCACCTCTGTCCACCTGGATCCCATATCCTCTTTTCTAGATCATTATCTGGATATTCCGTGCCCCAAGCTGTGAGGTCAAATCAGGCCACAGTGTTTATGCTCCCAGGTCCAAAGGGTAGCTGAGAGCGTGTTTTGGAGGGGGAGTGGTGTAGAGAAGGAGCTTGGATGAGAGCTTCTCACCAGTGTGTAAAGGCCCCTTGTGGAGTGAAATGGGGTGCAGTTGGCCACAAAGGTCCGTCTAGTCAAAGCTGTGGTTTTTCCATAGTCATATATGGATATGAGAGTTGGACTATAAAGAAAGCTGAGCACCAAAGAATTGATCCTTTTAAGCTGTGGTGTTGAAGAAGACTCTTGAGAGTCCCTTGGACTGCAAGGAGATCCAACCAGTCTATCCTAAAGGAAATCAGTCCTGAATATTCATTGGAAGGACTGATGCTGAAGATGAGACTCCAATACTTTGGCCACCTCATGCAAAGAGTTGACTCATTAGAAAAGACCCTGATGCTGGGAGGGATTGGAGGCAGGAGGAGAAGGGGATGACAGAGGGTGAGATGGCTGGATGGCATCACCAACTCAATGGACATGAGTTTGAGCAAGCTCTGGGAGTTGGTGATGGACAGGGAAGCCTGGCGTGCTGCAGTCCATAGGATCACAAAGAGTCAGACACGACTGAATGACTGAACTAAACTGGAACGAGATAGGGTTGTGAGCACAGGCCCTGGGCCCCATTTGTAGGCTTGTCATGGGCCCCGTGAATGTGACGAGTGAGCGTGGCTGGACCCTGATGTCTTAGACTCTGGAGCAGCCTTGATTTCAGCCTGCTTTCAGAGCCTGAACTTCAGCCTTCTGTGAATTCTGTGAGTTCCTCACAACATTTTGAATGGTTTTGCTTGAGTCAGTCTGAGTTGGTTTCTGCTATGTCAAAAGCCACAAAGAACACAGACTGAAACTGAAATCTGAAAGGGAATTTCATTCCACTTTCCATACAGTAAACACATTTTCTCCCCATCACCCTGGGGAGCATCCTTTTTTCTGGGGCTGAGCACCTGGGTTAGAGGCCAAAGTCACCATCCCATGCTCACACCAGCCTTTGCTTCACCTTCAAGCCAGATCAGAAAAGGATAAACAAATGAAACCTGTAAGTATTTACACTTGTAACAAGTTATCATCTGGGTTTTATCTGTTCTGCAAAAAAAATGACACAGTCTCAAACATTTGAAATATTAAAGGTTGAATATTAAAGGTTGTTAGAGAAAATTTGCATTCTGATGCTTTTTCAATGACTTTCATTTCAAAACTATTGAAATTCATTGTTATTTCTAAAAGGCCTTTATTACTTTAAATATGTATTTGAGAAGTAGTTAGATATGTAATGTTTGTGTGTGTGTGTGTACTCAGCCCACCAGGCTCCTCTGTCCCTGGAATTTTCCAGGCAAGCATACTGAAGTGGGTTGCCATTTCCTCCTCCAGGGGATCTTTCTGCTCCAGGATCAAACCAATGTCTCCTATGTCTCCGGCATTGGCTGGCAGATTCTTTACCACTAGGGCCACCTGGGTAGCTCATGTGTAATGTTTGTTGTTCAGTCGCCCAGTCGTGTCCGACTCTTTGCAACCCCATGGACTGTAGCACGCCAGACTTCCCTGTACCTCACAATCTTCTGGAGTTTGCCCAAGTTCATGTTCATTGCTTTGGTGATGCTGTCCAGCCATCTCATCCTCTGACACCCTCTTCTCCTTCTGCCCTCAGTCTTTCCCAGCACCAGGGACTTTTCTAATGAGTTGTCTGTTTGCGTCAGATGAGCAAAATGCAGGAGCTTCAGCATCAGCATCAGTCCTTCCAGTGAATATTCAGGGTTGATCTCCCTTAAGGTTGCCTGGTTGGATCTCCTTGCTGTCCAAGGGACTTTCAGGAGTCTTCTCCAAGCACCACAGTTCAAAGGCATTCTGCCTTCTTTACGGTCCAGCTCTCACAACTGTATGTGACCCCTGGGAACACCATAGCCTTGACTATATAGACCTTTGTCGGCAGAGTAATGTCTGCTTTTCAACACACTGTCTAGGTTTGTCATTGTTTTCCTGTCGAGAAGCAATTGTCTTCTGATTTCACGGCTGCAGTCACCATCCGCAGTGATTTTGAAACCCAGGAAGAGGAAATCTGTCACTACTTCCAGCTTTTCCTTAGTGACAAGTCTTCGCTCCCAGACTGGAGTTGGACATCTCTTTGAGGGCAGGAGCTGTTTCTGAGTCATCTCAGGAGCTTAGTGCCCTGCACACAGTAGGACTTCAGCAATATGTATATTGACATCATATATTTTACTTATCATTTACAATAAGGGCTACCATGTGCTTAGCTATTAATAGCATTTTGCATATGCTGATTCAGCACTAGTTCCTGTGGGCTGGGGAAAATAGACTGAATTTTAAAAAAATTAAAAAGAATACATATACAGGTATTTACCACCATTCCAGAGTAAAAAGTTCAAGGCACATTTAAAATGTTAGTAGTAATGATGTGTAAAAATTTGGGTAGAAGGGAAAGTGGAGTGATTGAAGATGATGATGGGTAGCGACATAGTAGAAGAGAAAGTTCCAGGCAAGAAGCCAAAGAAGAGAATGGGTGATAAAGAAAAAGACAAAAATCAGAATTACCAGAAGTATAAATAAGGTGACATTATATGTTGAGTTTCAGTCTTCAAAACTTTGTATTCGGGGCCTCTCACCTCTAGAGAGGTAGATGGGCTGACCACGTATCTGGTGAAGCATCTGACGATGTCCAGACACCGGGAAGCTTTTAAGAGAAGGAACAAGAATTGAAAGCCAGGTTTTTCCTCTGCTGCTTTTGTAGTGACAATTTGCCAAGTGAGTGAGACACAGACTAGATTAAGGGCATCTTTATTACAAAAGGAGAAAGCCCGCTGATGATAGCGGATCTTTGACAGTTTACATGGCAGGCATTTGCATTAACTTGTTTAATCCCACAACTTAATGCCTATGAAAAAGCTGAAGCAAGAGGTGATTCAGTAACTTCTCCACGGTGACATAGCTCCTAAATGGTAGCAATGGAAGCAGATTGAATCCTGTTTGGTTCTACAACCACATTCCTAGTCTCTTCCCCTCAGTCTGAATGTGCTTCTGCGGCCCTGGAGAAGGCGTGGTCTGCCGTGGTAGCACACACAGACACGGACTCCGCTGCTCCTGTCCTTGTGGGCACAGCAGCTGATCTGACTTCTGTGCTGATTGCTAGGCCAGAAGTACTAAGGATAGTGTCACTTATTTATTGAGCACTTACTCTGTGTGGCTTAATTTTATTCTCAAACATCCTTTAGATATTGACCTAAGCTGTAGAAACAAAGGCATAAATGGTAAGTAATTGTACAGGTTCACACAATGAGAAAGTGGCAGAGCCAAGATTTGGGGTAGAACTTTGTGATCCCAAAGATTCCTTTCTTAAAAGTTACATGAAACAACTGAGGTGCCTCTCTGCTCTCTCCCACACACAACTCTCCTCTCTCTGTACTCCCTGACCAGAGTTTTCATCACCAGTATTGTGATTGATGGTTGCCTTCTCAGCAGCCGTGCCCAGATTCTTCCTTGCAACCAGAACCATGATGTTGTTTATCTCTTGAGAGGCCAGTGATGGTTTTAGGCATGAGCATGCGTATGCAGTTCTGGCTAGTGAGTCCAGTGTCCTCCGGCCAGTAAATTGAGAGGTGAGTTGTTGGGGCAAGGAATAGAAACCTTCTTTGGAAAGTGAGCAGATCAAGAAGATGGTGGACTTATGTCCCAAAGAACCACCTTGCCTGAGTTAGAATTCAGGCTTCTTTAATACCTAAAACAGAGGGAGTAAAGCCAAACATTTCCTGGTAGGCTCAGCCTCTGGAGGGGATGTGTTCATTTCTTCCTTCCTGCAGTCATTCATAGGGTGGCCTGGTCAGGATGTTTCCTGTGAGCTAAACAAGGGTATTTTAGCTCATTACCTCGGAGACAGGGTTCTGAGAGATGGGCTATATACATAATGTAAACTTATAGGCAACATCCTTTTAGTGATTAATTTTTGTTGTTGTTCAGTCTCTCAGTCATGTCCGACTCTTTGCAACCCCATGGACTGCAGCACACCAGGCTTCGCTGTCCTTCACCATCTCCCAGAGCTTGCTCAAACTCATGACCACTGAGTTGGTGATGCCATCCAACCATCTTGTACCCTGTTGTCCCCCTCTCCTCCTGCCTTTAATTTTTCCCAGCATCAGGGTTTTTTTCTAATGACACAGCTCTTTGCATCAGGTGACCAAAGTATTGGAGTTTCAGCTTCAGTATCAGTCCTTCCAGTGAATATTCAGGACTGATTTCCTTTAGGATGGAGTGGTTGGATCTCCTTGCAGCCCAAGGGACTCTCAAGAGTCTTCTCCAACACCACAGTTCAAAAGCATCACTTCTGAGAAGGCTCTCAGCCTTATTTATGGTTCAACTCTCACATCCACACATGACTAGTGGAAAAACCATGGCTTGGACTAGATGGGCCTTTGTTAGCAAAGTAATATCTCTGCTTTTTCATATGCTATCTAGGTTGGTCATAGCTTTTCTTCCAAGGAGTGAGCATCATTTAATTTCATGGCTGCAGTTTCCATCTGCAGTGATTTGGGAGCCCAAGAAAATAAAGTCTCTCACTGTTTCCATTGTTTCCTCATCTATTTGGCATGAAGTGATAGGACCAGATGCCATGTAGTTTTTTAAATGTCAAGTTTCAAGCCAGCTTTTTCACTCTCCTCTTTCACCTTCATCAGGAGGCTCTTTAGTTCCTCTACTCTTTCTGCCATAAGGGTGGTGTCATTTGCATTTCTGAGGTTATTGATATTTCTCCTGGCAGTCTTGACTCCAGCTTGTGCTTCATCCAGCCCAGTGTTTCTCATGACATACTCTGCATATAAATTAAATAAGCAGGGTGATAATATACAGCCTTGATGTACTCCTTTCTGAATTTGGAACCAATCCTTTGTTCCATGTCTGGTTCTAACTGTTGCTTCTTGACCTGCATACAGGTTTCTCAGGAGACATGTAAATAGTCTGGTATTCCTGTCTCTTGAAGAATTTTCTACAGTTTGTTGTGATCCACACAGTCAAAGGCTTTGGCATAGTCAATGAAGCAGAAGTGGATGTTTTTCTAGAACTCTCTTGCTTTTTCTATGATCCAACAGATGTTGGCAATTTGATTTCTGGTTCCTCTGCCTTTTCTAAATCCACCTGGAACATCAGGAAGTGCTTGGTTAAGGTACTGTTGAAGCCTGGCTTGGAGAATTTTGAGCATTACTCTGCTAGCATGTGAAATGAGTGCAATTGTGTGGTAGTTTGAGCATTTTTTGGCATTGCCCTTCTTTGGGATTCAAATGGAAACTGACCTTTTCCAGTCCTGTGGCCACTGCTGAGTTTTCCAAGTTTGCTGGCATATTAAGTGCAGTACTTTCACAGCATCATCATTTAGGATTTGAAATAGCTCAACTGGGATTCCATCACCTCCGCTAGCTTTGTTCCTAAGGCCCACTTGACTTCACACTCCAGGATGTGTGGCTTTAGGTGAGTGATCACACCATCGTGGTTATCTGGGTCATGAAGATCTTTTTTGTACAGTTCTTCTGTGTGTTCTTGCCACCTCTTCTTAATATCTTCTGCTTCTGTTAGGTCCGTACCAAACTGATTAATTTATAATAGAATACAAAGCTTCTTCCTTGTTACACTATGAGGGAAAGTCTGCTGGTAGAGGGTAGTTTCCAGAAAATGTTTCTGTTTCCTTGGAAAAGAAAGATGTGATCTCCTCCACCTTTGGAGAGTGTTAGAAGAGGATGTGGTATTTGGAGTGTTGTCCACCATCTTGTCCCGGTGAACTTTAACCCGGGGTAGATCCAACCAGTCCATTCTGAAGGAGATCAGCCCTGGGATTTCTTTGGAAGGAATGATGCTAAAGCTGAAACTCCAGTACTTTGGCCACCTCATGCGAAGAGTTGGCTCCTTGGAAAAGACTCTGATGCTGGGAGGGATTGGGGGCAGGAGGAGAAGGGGACGACAGACAATAAGATGGCTGGATGGCATCACTGACTCGATGGGCGTGAGTCTGGGTGAACTCCGGGAGTTGGTGATGGACAGGGAGGCCTGGTGTGCTGCGATTCATGGGGTCGCAAAGAGTCGGACACGACTGAGCAACTGAACTGAACTGAACTGAGGTCACAGCTTATGTGTTGAGAAACTCACAGTGAAGGCAGGAAAGAGTGTGACTCCTTGATGACATTTTTGAGTCAATGAATTACTCATTGTGGAACTTCTTGACCTTGGGACTTCTCGTCATGTGAGTAATAGCATTTCCTTACAGGTAGAGTCACTTCTGTTTGGGTTTTCTGACACGTACACTTGCAGGCACCCACACTGTACAATTAGTATCCTCAGCATCACCACCACCGTCATTAACGCAGTGGCTGCTCATTGTTACTAGAAGCCGTTGAATTTGTATGTGTGTTATCTGAACTACAACCCTAGGAGCTAGATGCTTCTATCATTTTATTTTTACAGATGAAGAAGTTGTAGCTTAAAGAGGTTAATCTGTCCCAGGACCCCTGGTGAGGGAGTGCAAAAAAAAAAAAAAAAAAATAACGTGTAGAGCTCAGACTCTGCTTCCTTCTTCATTATTAATGTTTGCTATAAAAACAAGTTTTATGGTCCATGTTTTATTGATGAGGAAACTGCAGTTTAAAGAGATTAAGTTCTGCCTCCCGGCTTTTAAGTGCAGATTCAAACTGAGATCCCTTTTTTTTTAGGTTGTACAACATGATTTTTTTAAATGATGTATAATTTGATGATTTAATACACGTACATAGCAAAATGATTACCATAATTGAATTGACTAATAAATCCAGCATTTCATATAGTTGCTGCTTTTTATGTGTGATGAGAATACTTACAATCTACTCTCTTTGCAAATTTTAGCATATATGGTACAGTATTAATAGCTATATTCAGCACACTGTACATTAGATTCCCAGAATATATTCATCTTATAGCTGAAAGTCTGTGCCTTGTGACTAAATTAAGGTCTTTGTGACTGCAAACATGTGTTTTTACTGGTCTTTCCAAACTCTGAAGAACATCATGTTCTGAGCCTTTTGTTTATTTATTTATTTTTTAGTTATATATTTTTTTATTGGAGTCTAATTGGTTTACAATGTTGTGTTAGTTTTTGCTGTATAAAGAACTGAATCGGCTACGTGTACACATGTATCCCCTCCCTCTTCAATGTCCCTCCCACCCCACCTCCAAGGCTTTTCTTTAGTTCCTCCTTCACCACCTCCTACCTGTCTTGTGCCCCAGTCCTCCCTTGCTTTCTCCCAGGTGAGAATGGATACTAAAATCTGTTTACAAGAGATCTAACTAATCTGCCTTTCCAGGATGACTTACATCTGCTAACATGCACCTGTCTCTTGGCTGCCCTGAAATCTCAATGTTAGGATGGACAGTGTTGCAGGCCCATGATGGGGTGAAGCATGAGGGCCCCCTGCCTGCTTCAGACCACTGCTCACTGGCATCCTGTTGAGAATGCTTTCCTATGTGAGGCTTAAACTCTGCTCCGCAAGCAGTTAGAACACAAGACACAAAAACCTGTATTTAGCCCAAAGTAGAATGAAAATATGGACAGTGTTAAAACATCAGAGAAAGATCAGAAAAAGAGGAGGCCAGACAAGAGTCAGTCATTACTGTTATTGAGGGAGCCTTCCTGTGGTCCCTCAAAGTCCTGTCCACTTTTGCCCACGTGTCACCCCCTCTCCTGGAGGCCGAGGGCCCTCAGAAGCCATGCCAGTCTCCTAGCCTGTACTCTTGCAGAACTGCGTGGTTCCTGCCGCATCTTTCCATCTAGTCCTACCCATTTTTCAAGACTCGGGGTAAGTCTTGTTGTCCACAAAACACAATGACTCACCTGTGTCTCTAAGTTTCCCTGAGTTCAGGTTGCCATTTAGGAGTTGTGAAGATTGCTTATCAAATTTATTCTTATCAAATTTATTGCTTATCAAATTTATTCTCTGCTCTTTCCAAAGCCTTGAAACTTATGAGCCACGGCCCTGACCGATCTTTGGAACTGCTGACCTGTGAGCTGTCCCTGCCTGTACCCTCAGCAGTCTTATCTACCAAAGACTACCACATAACCCCTGCCAAGGGGATTTCCTGCTGTTGTTTAACCTCCATTCATTCCATCTTCTGGTAACATTGCCTCAGTTTTCCTTTGAGGCAGCAGTGTACATGCGTTCAGTCGCTCGCTCGTGTTTGAGTCTTTGCGACCCCACAGACTGTCACCAGGCTCCTCTGTGCATGGACTTTTCCAGGCAAGCATATTGGAGCAAGTTGGCGTTTCCTACTCCAGGGGATCTTCCCAGCCCAGGGACTGAACCCACGTTTCTTATGTCTCCTGCATTGGCAGGCAGATTCTTTATCACTATTGCCACCTGGGAAGCCCTTGGAGTAGCAGGAGGAGGGCCAGACCCAGCCAACCACTCATTTCATTTTTCAGACCTTCTGATTGTTTAAGCAGACAGGACACGCTATGCAGGTCAGTGAGATGAAGCAGTCCTGGGACTAATGTGGAGCTGTTCAGAAGGAGAGAAGCACTCTTTCCTTAGCCTAGCTGAATGAGAGCCTGGATTCTTCAAGCCTTCACATGAGGGTGTGCTGAAAATGAAGGCTGCACAGAGGAATTTGAATGAAGAGTTAGCAAGAGAAAGATTGATTCCTGGCCTTGTTTGATCTGAGTTAGGTATCCAGCCAGACCGACCCCTGAAATGTTTAGCACATGCCTTCTGAGCAAGGGGGTTTTTCTCAGTTGGAACTCAGAGTCCCAGCAGATTCATCCACCCAACATGTGGGGCTTCCTAAAGCCATTCTCTAAGCTCACAGCTGCTTGAAAAAAAAAAAATATTATCATCCCCCCAAACAAATGCTGTAGTTCTTCCTTGTTTCCCTCCCTTCTCCCTTCAAGTCCAGAAAAAGGTGGCAGGGCCCAGCATGTGGTCTTGAAAACCCTGGCTTTGAACTTGTCCTCGGACCAGTGACTCCATGCTTAGAGGAAACCGAGGCTGGTTCTCCAGACCTTGACACAGCCGCTCCGGGCCCAGTGAGATGCTTGTGCCAAAGGGCCTCTGCTCTCAGGGGAACCTGGTGCCAGGTCTTTGCTGGAATCACCCAGCATTCCAGACCTTCTGGACAGACTGAGACGACCGGGGCATGTTCTCAGCTTGGCAGCCATTGGAGATACAGCAACAAGAAGGCATTTTCCGAGAAAGATGGTGAATTTTCAGTAGTCTCTCTACTCTAGTGGTAGGGATTTTTTAATAAGTTTATACCTTTTGCAGGAATGGCAAGTTCCAGGGCTCTTTCAGTAAAGCAAGAAAGCTGGAGAGGCAAAGCAGAGAGGACGTTGTAGATAGTGAAGCAACATTCAACCGGAAAATGTAGCAATTGCATAAAAACCCAGAAAACAAAAGAAAACAGAACTGATACTTCCTTGCTTGCTCTTACTGTAGAAGCACTTTTTTTGTTTTTGGTAGAACAAATTTTTAAAAATCGAGTCATCAGATTGTTCCAAGGGCTTACCAAGCAGGAGGAAAATTACTGTCTGTGCGTTGATTCCCAGTGACCCCTCTGCCTTGGGTCCCCGTATAGGAGGGACTGGGGAGGCATCCTGAAGTCTCCAGGCTCAAGTTCTCCTCTGGAAGAAGGAAAAGGCTTGGATGAGTGACCCAGAGCTTGGGCGCCTCCTCCCTTTACTTCATGCAGGTGCCTGGACCTTGAATCCGGGAGGAAAGGCATTGAGGCTGACAGTGGATTTCTAGGTGAGGCTGGCGGGAGGCTGCCATGCTGGGTGAGGTGGAGGACGCTGCAGGCAGAGATGGCTGGCATTCTTTTCAACCAAATGACTCACTGGACAAAGACTTGTCACCGACTGGTTAGACTGGCATCTTGTAGGGCCCGCCTCACCCTGCAAGTCACCTCACTAGTATTTAAATATACAGGCTTTGTTCTCTGGGGCTTTTTACTATGTCTCCCATGCCTCCCAGATTCCTTAAAGCATGTTTGAGACCACGTTTTCTTTCTTTTTCTGTTGGTGTTAACTCTATTCTTAAAATTACCCAAAGAACTCATTCTTATTCTAGAAACAGGACAAAATTCAGAAAAACAAATTGAAGTAATAATAAGCCCAGAGATCATCTTTGTTAGCATTTTGTTACATGTATTTTTCTTTTTGTGTATGTTGCTCAGTAGTCTTTTTCTTTTAAGTGAGTATAATTTAGGTATCTTTGTTTGTTAATAAATACACCTTGATACAGTCATTTTAAAGGATGGCTGCATTGTATTGTCCAGGAGGTAGAAATTTCCTCCCTACCAGTTCTTTGAGTTCTTTGGGTTGCTCTAATAATTAAATTGACACAAGACTGATGAACTGGAGAAAAAACCAACTTAGTTCATACATACAAAGGTCTCATAGAAATGCGTGCATGCTCAGTCATGTCCCATTTTTTTGCAACCCCATGGACTGTACTCCACCAGGCTTCTCTGTCTATAGAATTTTCCAGACAAGAATTCTGGAGTGCGTTGCCATCTCCTACTCCAGGGGATCTGCCTGACCCAAGGATTGAACCTGCGTCTCCTGTGTCTCTTGCCTTGGCAGGCAGATTCTTTACCACTGAGCCACCATGGACAGAGGAGCCTGGTGGGATATAGTCCATAAGGTTGCAAAGAGACACAACTGAAGCAACTTAGCACGCAAGCACGAGCCACCTGGGAAGCCCCTCATAGAAATGCCCCCCACAAAGTGACGAAAGGCTGTTTATATATCACTTTCAGACAAAGAAAAAGTCATTTGTGAAGGGTTAACCAAGAGGTTTGTGCTTGGGGTAGCAGACTAATGGAGAAGCAACACAGTTTGTTTATACAGCATTCTTAGCCTTAAATTCACCAACTCTGGTGACAAGGATGCTTTCTATACTCCTGGTACAGGAAAGTTACTTTCACAGGGGAGATTTATTTCCCCCTTTCAGGGGAGTGGGGGAAGGAGAGGCATCAGAATATCTTTTTTATTCATGCCCTCCACCTGCCAATGGCTGTTTCTGAAGTAACTTTAATTCAAAATAATCAATAGGCCATTGTGGCATATCTCAGGTGACCTGCTCTGAGCCCAAATGCTGTGACATTGTCTGGATTTACATATTTATTTGCATGTCCCTGTTGTTGGATGAGAAGGTGGTTTCTGTTTTTTTTGTATGTAACATCCTTATAGGTGTGTACTGTACTGAATTTTTCACATAACTTCCTTAACTCAGAATTTTGAGTGAAATCATGCTTGTTTTAAGGTTTTTATGCCCTTTGTCCAGTTGGGCTGGTTATAAGTGCTATTACTTGAACACCAGTTTTCAGGTATTGATGGTAATTCCACTCAGGCTGCACCCCAAGGGCCACCAACCATACAGAATCTCTTTCTCTTCCCATCTATTTCCATCTTCTTTGTGATTTTGCCTCTGATGGTCCTGGATACAGTAAGACCTTTCAGGAAAATGGAGACATCTTCCCCTTCCGTATGTTTAAGGAGTATCTGCTAGAAGCCAGTTATGAGCTCAGGCTGGGGGCTCAGCAGAGCCGCATGCAGGACCGAGGCGCAGCAGAGCCGCATGCAGGACTCTCCCAGAGCTTGCAGCCTAATAGTGGTAACTGGGACCAGAATCTCACATGAGTGATAACCAGTTTGTGCACAGTAATTGTTAAAGTTTCCTCTTGATATGTATTGCCTCTTTTAGATCATATAGCAACACTGATACCAGTATTACTATCCCCATTTTATGGATGAAGACATCAAGGCAAAAAGATACCAGCTGAACCAGCTGAACTAACACAGAGTAGTTACTCTGCCTCTCATCCTCCTTCTGCTCTACCCCTAAGAGAGCAGAGGGGAAAGAAGGGATTATATTATGGACAGCAGAAAGGCCTGCTAACACAGAGTGCTTTGTCTCGTTGTCTTTCTTCTCTGAAGATCCTTTGTGCACTTATTTATGGTAAACCTTACCTCCTGAGCTGTACTTTTTGTTAAGAGGTAAATAGACATAAAGCCCCAAGAAAAACAACAATGTCTATAGGTTTCTCTTTATGGGAATGTCTAAGAGTGGTGGTTGAGTTGCAGAAATTCTAAAGAAGATGAATGTCTTTGATGCTGCTAAACTGTACACTTAAAAGTGGTTAAAACTGGTAACTTTAATGTTAGGTATATATATGTATATGTGGTCACACCCAATTTTAAAAGTCACCATAAACAAATAAATAGAGAAGCAGATGCTGTCATCTGTCAGGTTTACAAAAACAAACAGGAGGGTAGCATTTTAGGATATGAGCATTGCCTACTACATATTTAGCATACATGGGCTCTTTCACCATAATTGTTGGAACTCTAATATTGAAATAATTGCTATTTTAAGAGATGTAAGTTTTTAAAGTTATTTGACGGTTCAAGTCCAAAGTTCAATCACTAAGTTGTTTCTGACTCTTTGTGATCCCCATGGAGAGCAGCACGCCAGGCTTCCTTGTCCTTCATTGTCTGCTGGAGTTTGCTCAGATTCATATCCATGGATGCTATCTAACCATCTCATCCACTGCTACTCCCTTCTCCTCCTGTCCTCAATCTTTCCCAACATCAGAGTCTTTTCCAATGAGTCGGCTCTTCACATCAGGTGACCAAAGTATTGGAGCTTCAGCTTCAGCATCAGTCTTTCCAGTGATTATTCAGGGTTGATTTTTTTTTAGGATTGACTTGTTTGATTTTCTTGCAGTCCAAGGGACTCTTTAGAGCCTTTTCCAGCACCACAGTTAAAAAACATCAGTTCTTTGATGCTCAGCCTTCTTTATGGTTCAATTCAAAATGGCAATCCATCCAATACTCTTGCCTTGAAAATCCCATGGACAGAGGAGCCTGGTAGGCTACAGTCCATGCGGTCACAAAGAGTTGGACACAACTGAGCAACCTTACTTTCTTTCTTTCTCACATCTGTACATGACTACTGGAAAAACCATATCCTTGACTGAACAGACCTTTGTTGGAAAAGTGATGTCTCTGATTTTAATATGCTGTCTAGGTTTGTCATAGCTTTCTTCCAGGGAGCAAGTGTCTTTTGATTTCGTGGCTGCAGTCACTGTGCACAGTGATTTTGGAGCACAAGAAAAGAAAATCTGTCACTTGTTTCCACTTTTCCCCCTCCTATTTGCCATGAAGTGATGGGACCGGATGCCATGATCTTAGTTTTTTGAATGCTGAGTTTTAAGCCAGCTTTTTCAGTCTCCTCTTTCACCTTCATCTAGAGGCTCTTTAATTCCTCTTTGCTTTCTGCTATTAGAGTGGTATCATTTGCATATCTGAGGTTGTTGACGTTTCTCCTGGCAATCTTGATTCCAGCTTGTGATTCATCCAGCCCAGGATTTCACATGATGTACCCTCCACATAAGTTAAATAAGCAGGGTAACAATATACAGCCTTGTGTACTGAAGTCCAATAATTCATCTTTATTTCAGTATAATTTATAAATTATAACACCATCATATTCCGCGCATAGAGGTGTGCGTAAAGTCCAGAAACAAGACAGTGGATTTCTGACTCTCCAGTGTTGGCAGAACCAGTTCCCAGGAGCCATAGGACAGTCCTGATTGTGATTTAATCAAATTGGGAAAACCCAAGGTGTGGAAGGGTCATCTTAGAGATAGGAGAATTTTTGTGTCTGTTAATAAACAAATATATTTCCTCCTATTAGACAAAAATTTAAAAATTAGCTTAGACTTTATAATTCAGTGCTTTCCTGGTTTTCCAATCCAGGCCCTTTTATTATTTTTTTAAGGGGTTTGTTGGACTTTTGGCTTTTGTCATAAGATTTTTCATTTAAAAAAATGTAGATGAGGACTAAAAGATCAATAAAATGGAAGGCGATGTGAAAGCACCACTTGACTCGCAGGCTGAAATCAAAGGACAGAGTCAATTTCTTTAACTGTCACCCATCCAAGTTCAGACCCCTGCCTGCCTACATTTTACCTTTTACCTGAGGCAGCTGCCTTCCTGCCGTCCACGTGCAAGGTGTGTGTTCCCTTATCTATGACTTCCTTGGGCCTGACCCATCAAAAGAAGCCAGATGGTCGTCACGTCGGCTTCTGAAGTTGTTATTTTTAGGCTCAGAGAGCCTCTGTTGGAGAAGTGCTGTGTAAGTACGTCTGCTCCTCACACACTGTCAAAAGAAAAGTTCCTTGAGCCTGAGTGGGCAGGGTCACCCACTACTGCTGCTGGAGAGCTGAGGCCCCAGGACCTTCCAGACGGTAGCAGGGAGGAGAAGGAGAGCGTCCAAGGAGCTGGCCCTGGAGGTCGACCCTGGACTGGGCTGTGCTGCTCTGAGACGCCCTCTTCCATTGGCAACAGGTGCGTCAGCAGACCCCTCCATACACCAGCGGAACTTGGAGTTTCTGCTGGGGTTCTCATCTCTGAGGGGTTGGTTGCTCCAAAGGGTTTTCTTGTGTGGGATTTGGAGTGTGATGCTTGAGGACAATAGCAAAGATCCTCTGACCTGTTTAAAGGAAGAGAGATGAGCCACATGGGCTGAGGGCTGAGCGCAGGACCTGTCATTCAGGGTGGCGTCACTTCCTGTTCTCTAGCGCCCGCCCCCGCTCCCCCCAACTCCTCTAGCTTCCGCACCACCCTCGCACCAAAATGATCTCAAGATCACCAGGGAGCCTCCTGTAAGCTTATGTTTTGATTTTACTGGTTTTACAGGGATAAAGTCTCTACAGAACTCTAAGCAGTTTATGTTAGGATTAAAAAAGTGAGGAAATCATATCAAAATAACTTATTTTTCTCCTTTCATTTACTGGTCCTTCTGGAACATCGTGTATCACTTCAAAAATAACGAAAGTTCAAAATCTATTTCCTAGGATTAATGTTAATATATCCTTTTAAATAGCTAAATTTTTTTCCTTCTCCAAAGCAGATAGCTTCACTTCCTAGGCATTTCCTTTGCAAAAGTGTTTTCTCTCTTTATTTTCAAGGACCACACAAAGATAGCAAAAATGTTGGGAGTAGAAGTTCATTTTTAGCAACTAGGAAAACGTGTCAGAGGTTTTAGAAAGATGGACACTAAGATGCTAGCTAACAGCAGTAAAGCCAACTTATTACACTACAAGTTCAGGAGACTTCTTTGATACTATTTTTTTTTTAAGAGGATCTGTGGTCGTATATTCTAATTATTTTGTTACTTAAAGTGCAGTATGTAAATCAGCAGATATGACATCGTTTGGGAACTTTTCAGAAAAGATTTGGATGCTCTAGATTTAAATAAATATGAAAAAGATTGCATCAGCTATTAATAGAGAACCCAAATTTCCTTTGCTTCAGCTCATTGGTCCCAGTGAGCTCTAATTACTGGTAATAATTCAACTATCCTAGCTCAGATTTCCCTGGCAGTGCCTGAGACAGGATTTCAGTTCATCTTCAAAGTGTCCTTCAGCTTTCCTTGGAGTCCTTAGAAGGTCATCACCTGCTTCTCGGGGAGTAGATTCCCCCCACCCCCCCACCCCACCTCGTACTGTTGGCTGTGGCTTACTGCCTGCTGGGGTATTCCAAGGGAACCCCAAGTCCTCTCCCAGAGACAGGCACATGCAAAGACCATGTTTCCTTCAGTACTCACCACATCAGATTCCCCTAGGTCATGACCAGAAATGGGGAATGCCCCCTCACCCAGTCTCTGACACTATCTTGTATATACCCTAATATTATTGCCAGCTTGACTCTCCAGAGATCTAAGATCTCTCGAAGGCCTTAGATAGGCACCTGTATTTGATAGACACCTGTATCCTTACTTCCCACTTTCATCCAGGCCCTCTGGCACCAAGTCCTCCCCACAAGCTATTTCCTCCGTGAAAATCACCTCATGTAGAAACTGTGGGTTACTATTAGTACCAGTTCATCAGATAATCTCAGACTCTGAATCCTCCTAGTTCAGGCTCAGCTGGAACCACTCCTATGAAAAGCAGCAGTATAATGTAGATGGTTTAAATGATAAGACAACAGCCGTATCAATAGCCAGTGCTTGCTTTTGTTGTGTTGCTAAGCAAACCAAAATACTTTGGGAAATGTTCTTCCTTGATCACTGAAGATACTCTTTGATCTGCTGAGACCACAGCGAGGATATACAATTTAGTTTCAGGAGCTAAATGTTAAGATGGACATTCATAAACTGGAGAGGGCCAGTGTAGGCAAGAAGGTTGCTGAGGTATCTGGAAAGCATTTATATACAGAGTGAAAGGAAGTGGAGAGGTTTAACTTAGAAAATGGAGGTCAGGGTAATGTCTTTAAATTGTAAATAGCTGGCATGTGGCTAGATAAATTCTCTTATGAGAATTTATAAATAATCTTTAATGCACAAAGATTAATGAGAGGAAATTATGGAGAGGCAGATCCTAAGTCCACAAGTCCACTGGGGAGAAGTGAATGCCTTGGGAAGCAGAGTTCTATATCACTCATGTGTCTAAGATAAGAGGAGTAGTTTATATTAATTAGAGCACTTTAGGAAAAATTACTGAATTAGGAGGGATTTAATCCATAGTCTAGTATCTTGAAAAGTAAAAGTTGGAATGTTAGAGATTATTGTCAAAGTTTAGGAGACTAAGGCCCAAAGTGCAGGTTTGACTTGCCCCAGTTCACACTAATTGCTGTCCAAGTTTCTAATCACTGTCCCAGTATACTTCGGGCTTCCCTGGTGGCTCAGATGGTATGGAATCCACCTGCAATGCAGGAGACCTGGGATCAATCTCTGGGTTGGAAACATCCCCTGGAGAAGGACATGGCAACCCACTCCAGTATTCTTGCCTGGGAAACCCCAGGACAGAGGAGCCTGGCGGGCTACAGTCCTTGGGGTCGCAAAGAGTCGGACACAACTGAGCAACTTTGACTTCAGTATGCTTCTTGTTACATGCCATTCTTCCCACTCTCTACTTCTTTAATGCTGTATCTCCCCCAAGGGGACCAGGTGAATGAATAGGAAAATGGAAAAAAGTCTGGTGGAACTTGGAGAATTAAGTAAGTTAACTCTGTCCAAGCTAAACGACTTATCCTAGGACTCGTCTTTCCCGCCAACCAGTTGAATCTACACATTGAATCGTTCACGCCTACAAACTGGTTTATCTTTCAGAATATACTAACAGAGGTATTCTCCACTGACACTATGACTTTATTTGATAGCCACTACAACATGGGGAACCTAATTGAGATTGAGAGGGGGGCAACTGACAGAGAAATCTGAAGTCTCATTTGTGAATGAGAGGTGATATTGAGAGAGCAAGAGAATTTTCTAGGAAGCAGTAATCCACGAGTCCAGGTCTTGGGGCAACTTCTTCTTATCTTGAGAAACAGAGTTTGGTGGCTTGTGCTCAGTGCAAGGAGGGAGAGCAATAAGACACAAGAGTTGATGGAGGCTAGAGATGTGGAGCTTTTTGAGTTGGGATAAGGATTTTGGATTTGATTCTAAGTGGACTTGGAAATAGTAAAAACCTTTAGGCAAGGGAATGATGTGACACAGTTTGTGTTTTAAGACGTGCCCTCTGGCTGTCATTAGAAAGACTGAATGAGTTGGAAGAAGAGAGGGCGTGAAGTGTCCAGGTGATGGTGGTTGGGATGGTACAGTGACGTCAAGGCCAGTTTGAGTCTATGTTGGGATTAGAGAACGGAATGACTTTCTAATTAGTGTTAGTCGTATCTGGCCCAACTACATTTGGGCTCTTCTTATCCCACATAGTCAGTTTTGAAGAATCTGTAATTTGCTTTTCAGTAGTTGTCTCTGATCCTGTTGTCATGGCGTTTTTGTTTGTCTTTCTGTTTTTGCCACACTGTGTGGCTTGCAGGATATTAGTTCCCTCGCCAGGGATTGAACCTGGGCCACCACAGTGAAAGCATCAAGTCCTCACCACTGGACCGCCAGGGAATTCCCCCATTTTCATGTTTGATCAGTATCAGCATCAACTCACTCAGAAGTCTCCTGTCCTGGTTCTTACTCCTCACCTCCACGGCGTGGGTCTTTCCCTGTCCCCTTCCTGTGGGGCAGGAAGGAGGAAGATGATGGGAACCTGTGAAGGAGAAAGGAAAGACTGTAGGGAGGGAGCCAAATGAAGGCTGGCGCCCAGAGGAGCTTTGCTGACCTCTTCTGGGTTTTGCCACAACTTTTACTTTTTACTGCTGTTTGTGCTTGGAAACAGAGCTGCTGCGGGCAGAACACTTTTCACATCCTGCCTCTCATGTCCCCGCATAGTAGAGACAATGCTGAGAAGGCTGTGTGAGCAGAAGTACTGCCTTTGAGGCTTGGCAGCCAAAGTGGCTACAATTGTAGTGATTCCTTTGGAAAATGAGATATTCTCCAACCTCTCCCCCTCCCAGGGGAAAAGTTTTTGTTTTTTTTTTCACCGATGTCTGAAAATGTCTGAGGGAAGTGGGGAAGTGCTACAGTGGGTGAGGATACAGTCGGGGATGAAGGGATGGACCGCAGGTGCCTGGGAACCTTCCCGGGAAGGGTTTAGAGTGGACTTCATACATGCTGGAGCCCTGGGCTTAACCTGAAGACTCCTGTGAGAAGTCAGGTGAATTTCCTAGAAAGGACAGTACACGAATGCATTGACCTTTTAACTGTAAACCCTTAATTAAATTATGGAATGGGAAGGTGTTGAGCATTTTCTTAGTGACAGAGCTTCAGCTGGACCTTGTGTCGGGCCTTGTTATTCACAACAAGCCCCTTTCCATCGTACCCCAGTTTATGCTGACAGAGCGACTCTGGAGTGTTGGTGGGGTCCTGGGTAGCTTCACGCTGGAGCTGAAAGACTGAACAGGTGAGTCGTGGGTTGGAACTTTAAGCCCCTGCCCCGCCCCCCATTCTTCAGGGCAGAGAGAGAGGAGTTAGAAATTGAGTTCAGTCACCAGTGACCCATGGTTTGATCAGTTGTGCCTATGTAGTGAAACCTCCGTGAAAACCTCTAAAGCCTGGGCTTGGAGACTTCCAGGAAAGTGCTGACTGACCCACTTCCAACAATGTAAGTTGATCCAGGTGACCCGATAGTTTTGTTAAACGTATTTTTGTTGACTAGGTTTTGCTGCCCAGCATCCTTCATCCATTTCCCCTTTCCTCTGATAACAGGATATTCATTTTCCTGGAGAATACATCCTCCTGCTCTTTCAGGCCATGGGAGAAACTGACCCTCCCTATTCCCAGTAATAGGAGTAGTTCACAACCCATGGTGGCCGGTCAACAGAGTCCATCCTTTTAAATAATACTAATAATTGTTTCAAAAATGGGCACATGAAACAAGTTAGTTTAGTAAACTTAATCCTTGGATTTTTGCTCAACATTGCAAAAGAAAATTCTCTGTTTTCTTTTGAGATTGCTAACCTGGATGAATGTAAACAAAGACTTTCCCATGGCCATCTCACCTCCATGAGGGTGGTGGTGCCTGAGAATGGAGCCCAGACAAGAGGCAACTGAAGGCTGTGTTGCAGCGGGGAGGGAGAATCTTACTATTATAAGAGCCAATAAATTCTTATTTAGTGAGTTCAGGTTGGGTTTCTGTAACTTGGAACCAAATATATCCTTCTTAGCATTTTCAAATGCACCTTCCTCTTTAGTCTGAGATGGCTTGGGAGGAACATGGACAAAGCTCCTAAATCTATTGTCTGAAATTATTTAGGGTCAGGAGACTCAGTTTAAGTCCTGGTGCCACCCTTATTTACTAATAATGATCATGACAAGACATATAATCTCCCGAAAACTGTGGATGAAAATGCCTCCCCTGCCTGCCTCATGGGTTATGACTATACTAGAATGAGATGAAGGGCGTGCATATACTATCTTAGCCATGTGAACATACTAAAAACATTAGTGTGGAAAAGAGAAAAGCACTAATGATATTTGGTCTCTGCTTGTGCCAGACACAAGGCCAGGCATTTCACATATGTAATCATATTTCATCTTTCCAGCAACCCCACACCTAGTATATTTCCTGGTTTGGAGAGGTTGTTAAGTATTTATTTCCTGTCGTAAGTGTGCTGCCAGCTTAGGAATCTGAGATAAATAACATCTCCATTTCTCAGATTTCTTCAACTGAGGAGGAAGAATGGTGGCTTGAATGGTATTTAATTCATCTAAGCTGAATTGTTTAAGACAGATTTTGGAACTTGGCTTGAAAAAGAGTTCTATGATCACAAAAGTTTGGGACATGTGAAATCAGAGGTAAACAGGCTCTTGTCCAAGGTCATGTAACAAATCTGTAGGTGATGCGATGTTCTACATCTGATAGGGGTCTGGGTCAGCCAGGTGCATGCATTTGTCAAAACACAGCACCTGTTACCTTAGTATGTGTGCATTTCGTAGTATGTAAATTTTGTATCAGAAGTAAAGATCTGTAAAAAAAAATACTGAACTCTAATTAATAATATGCTTGCTGAAGTATTTAGGGGGTAGGGTATTGAGGCCTGTACATCACTTTAATGCACCCAAGTTAGCATGGAGTAATGGATGGATAGAGAGATAGATGGATGGATGTGATCATGCAAGTATTGTAAAACAAGGGACCTCCCTGGTGGTCCAGTGGCTAAGACTCAGAGCTGCCAATTCAGGGGCCCAGGTTTGATGCCCAGTCAGGAATCTAGATCCCACATGCCACAACTCAAGACCTGCATGATCCCACATGCCACCACGAGGATCAAAGAGCTTGCATGCCACAAGAACCGGCGCAGCTAAACAAATAGGTGTGAAAAAAGAAAGTACAGTAAAACAATAATGATTGAATCCAGATAGCGTTGTGCCAGCGTCACTGCAAAGTGCTTTCAGCTGTGCTGTACATTTGAGATTTTTTTATAATAAAACAATAGGAAAAAAATACCCCACAGCCAGGCTCAAATTCCAGGCCTGAGCTTTCTAATCTCTCTAACCAGCCCACGGCTGCGGCTTCCCTCTGGGCCCCCAGGAGAAGGTCCATGGCCCACAGACCCAAGAGCTCAGTCTCTGTAAGGCCCCTGAGCTGGAGCAGGCTCACTGTGTTTTGTGGTGATTCGCCTCCTAGGTAAAAGGGTCTCACCTTTTTTCATAACCAGAGAAGCGTAATTCCGTCATGTCACTAAGAGCCAGAGTGCTCTTCAGTCGCAGTGAGCAGGTCCGTGTCACCCCTCTGCCTCAGCTGTTGTCACCAGAGACTCTCTTGGCTGTGGCACCTCCTGTCCTTCAGCAGTCACTCTGCCGCCATCACGGCCACCTCAGCCTCCCCCGGGCCTGACTTCGGGGCCCAGCAAGCCCTAGACTCTTTGGAGCTTCTTCCTTTGCCTTCTGTCTTTCAGTCTCATCTAAGATGAACCCAGAGCTATAAGCAAACCGTTTTCAGGTGTTTATGACTTTAATTTGTTTAATGAATTAATCAGGCATATCAAATCTGCTCCTGCTGTGTCTGAAACTCTGATCTCAGTCCATTTTTGCACAGTAATAGTTCCTTTATTTGCGTATGTTTTTTTTCTTTCTTGTATATGCTTTTCTTAATACCAAGCAGCTTCTGCCTCTCTCCGTAGCTCATTTAAACTTTCCTAAGATAGACCGGTAAGTATCATTCCGTTTTCTCAGATGGAGAACCTGGGAGAGTGCAAGCTAACATTTAATGAGTTCCTACTGTATGCACTCACTTGCTGCTTGTCGCCCTGTACACTGTCCCACTGAAAGCCCACACCCTCTTTGTGAGGTGCTTAGTGTTTTGGTGCCACTGTAACAAATGAAGAAACTGAGGCCCAGAGAATGTTTCTTGAGGTCCAACAACCAAATGGCAACTGACCCCAGAAGTGCAGTCCCACAGAGCGACAGAGGAGGAGGGGACGCCAGTGGCTTCCTAGGCCAACCACTGCCTTTTCCACTTGAGGACCCTGAGGCCTCGGGAGTAGATGGGAGCTTTTTAGAAGAGAAGCTGGAATTAGAATTCAGGTCTAAGTTTTCTGACTCAATTTAGAAAATGAGATGCTCCATATAGACTTAGACATATGGGCAAAGTTGGAGTGTTTCACACCCACAGGGTAGCTGTGTGCCACTCGAGGCTGGTGTTACTGTTATTAAATCTGCCGTGAGCTGAGGGCCGGGTTGTGTTGAAAGCTTAGCCACTCACAGTCTGTGAGACACTTGAGCAGCCCAGACATAATTGATGTTCCTTGTGTGACAATCCATGTGCTCAGAGGCTCTGAAAGCAGGAGCAGAATCAGCACTTGTCATATAAACATTGACACGAGCAGTGAATGGAAAAATCACGGTACCAGCTCGGCACCTGGGCCTGCTCTTACAGCTTCTTGCTGTCACACCCTGACTCCACTTGGTTGGGCCTGAGGTTGAACAACTTGAGATCTCCCGAGTCATCCATGTGGGAACCGTTATAGCCAATTCACTCTTTCTCCCTGAGTGGTGGTTCCGAAACTCATCAGCACATGGGAACCATCTGGGAAGCTTCAAAATACATGGAGACCTGTGTCCCACCCCTGGAGGCTGTGATTTAATTGGTCCGTGGTGTGGCCTGCACTTAGAAATTTTCAAAAGCTCCCTGATGATGCTAATGTGCAGACACATTTGGGAAGCTCTGCTCTAAGAGTAAAGTCCTGCGGGACCTCAACTTAATGTGTGGATATTTATCAGACTCTCCACTGAGCAGGCCCTTTTGTCTGTTTTGCCTGCTGAGGCTGCCAAATACCCCAGCTCCACAGTGCAGCTGTTTGCTCCCAATCAGGGCAAAATGACTTTGAATTCTTGACATGGGACTCAGATTTGGCATGGTAATCCTTTGCTGTCTCATAAACAATTTGATGCTTTTAAGAAAAGTTAAAATATAATATTAATTATTCATATTTATAAAATATATTAATTATGATTTAATATATTTAAGTATATAATGCTACATATAGTACCCTGATAGCTCAGTTGATAAAGAATCCGCCTGCAGTGCAGGAGGCCGTGGTTCGATTCCTGGGTCAGGAAGATTCACTGGAGAAGAGATAGGCTGTCCACTCCAGTATTCTTGGGCTTCCCTTGTGGCTCAGCTGGTAAAGAATCCGCCTACACTGTGGGAGACCCTGGGTTAGGAAGATCCCATGGAGAAGGGAAAGGCTACTCACTCCAGTATTCTGGCCTGGAGAATTCCATGGACTGTATAGTTCATGGGATAGCAAAGAGTCAGACATGACCGAGTGACTCTCACTTCACTTCACAGTAATTATGTATATGTGTGTGTGTATATCTATATATCTATATCTATATATATAAGCTGAAACTCCAATATTTTGGCCACCTGACGTGGAGAGCTGACTCATTTAAAAAGACCCTGATGCTGGGAAAGATTGAAGGCAGGAGGAGAAGGGGACAACAGAGGATGAGATGGCTGGATGGCATCACTCACTTGATGGACGTGAGTCTGAGTGAACTCCAGGAGTTGGTGATGGACAGGGAGGCCTGGCATGCTGCTGTTTATGGGGTCGCAAAGAATCGGACATGACTGAGCATTTGAACTGAACTGAACTGATGTGTGTGTGTGTGTGTGTGTGTGTATTCTATACATTCTTTTCCATTCAACAGTTGATCTAAATGGAAAGGTTACTCCAACCTGTCATTAAGGGATTTGAAAGTCCTCCAGTTGCTTTTTAAAAGAGGGAATAGGAAGTTGTATCATAGAGTTCTTATCCTTCTGAATATATCTTCTAGGTTGAAACTTAGTTTTCCTTCACTTATTTGAAGACAGTCTTATTGATCCCTAACATTCATTGATCTCTAGCACTCTGTAGCTGTTGAAAAATCCTAGTCCTCCTGATGCCTGTTTCCTTGTCAATGAGATTTTTTTTCCTCTGTGGGGACCATTATGATCGTTTCTTTTCCCTCAGAACTCTGACATCTCAACTTACATATTTTGATGTGGGTCTTATACCATTCATTTTCTTAGGCATGAAAGAGACACTTTCAATTTGGAGATTTTTGTTTTTACTGCTAAGAAATGTTTTTGCCATATTGCTTTGATATTTCCCACTTCTCAATTCTCTCTTTTCTCTTTTTTAAGAAATCATTTTGGTTGGGTGATTGACCTCTTGGGTTCATCCTCTACCGTAGTTATCTCTTCTTTCCTAATTTTTAGTGCTCTTTTTTTGTGCCAGTTCTTAAAAGAACTAGCTTTTTCCCAACTTTATTCTCCACCTTTTCTATTGAATGTTTTATTTTGATTAAAATTTTATTTCTAGAGGAAAAGTTTATTTTTTGTTCTTTGATTTATCCTTTTACATAACCTCTATTTCTGGGTGTAAAGAGACAGTATCTTCACTCATTTCCCTATAATCCTAGATTTTTAAATGTTAAATCCCCTTCTGTTTGTTTCTTCTAGATATTTTTTCCCCTTATTCTCATGTTGGTCTTTATCTTTTGTGGTATAGGTTTCCCTCTATTGTCTGGGAGCCTTGGTGCTCTGTTCATATTTAAGAGTGGGCCTCTAGTGTTTGGGGGCCTTTTGTGAGTGGACAGGACTTACGAACCTTGTCCGGCCCATTTAGGGGTGTTTGAGCAGAGGGGTTCATAAGAAAGAGAAGGAGGGGACAGAAAACTGGAAGCTTTTCTTTAGAGCTATTTAGTTGAGAATGAATCTTCTGCTGTTCTTCATGTGTCTGTCAGCTTAGGGGGGCAGTTTTGGGAGAGAGAACTATGTAATTCAACCATTTCTCTTTCGGACTTCCATGTGCCTCCCCACTGCTGCCTCCATCTGGGTAACCCTGCATCTGTCTTTCCCATCAAGTTATACAGAAAATAACTCTTAAATCACCAATCGGGAAAATTAGTAGCCTGACTATGTGCGGTGAGGGAAGGATATGATTACTCCATGAACAAACTTTCAACAACTATTTTTGGTCCCTCAGGATGACTGAGTCCTTCAGTGCACCTTCCATCTCCAAAGCTGTGTGTCTCAGGTTTTCCACTGAGGTGACCTGACTCACTCACTGGTGGTCATTCCCCTCCAGGTGACAGACCATTGCTTCCTCTGCCATGATAAGTCACTTACCTCTTCTCTATCTGTGGGTTTAAAGTTCTTGCTTCTTCTGTCTGCCATATGATGGATGAGGATAAGTGGCTTGTGCAGGCTTCCTGATGGGAAGGACTGGCTGTGGGGAAACTGGGTCTTGCTCTGGTAGGCAGGACCATGCTCAGTAAATCTTTAATCTACTTGTCTGCTGTGGAGCTGTGCTCCCTCCCTGCTAGTTGTTTGGCCTGAAGCAACCCAGTCCTCAGAAGAACTATAATCCCACAGTCTCCAGGATGAAAACCACAATCACAGAAAGTTAACTAAAATGATCACGTGGATCACAGCCTTGTATAACTCAGTGAATCTGTGAGCCATGCCATGCAGGACCACCCAGGATGGACGGGTCATGGTGGAGAGTTCTGACAAAACGAGGTTCACTGGAGGAGGGAATTCCAAACCAATTCTGTATTCTTGCCTTGAGAACCTCACAAACAGTATGAAAAAGCAAAAATATATGACACTCAAAGATGAAGCCCCCCAGGTTAGTCAGTTCCGTTGCTCACTTGTGTCCAACTCTTTGCGATCCCATGGACTGCAGCACGCCAGGCCTCCCTGTCCATCACCAACTCCTGGAGCTTGCTCAAACTCATGTCCATTGAGTTGGGGATGCCATCCAACCATCTCATCCTCTGTCATGCCCTTCTCCTCCTGCCTTCAATCTTTCCCAGCATCAGGGGCTTTTCCAGTGAGTCAGTTAGTAGTTGTCCAATATGCTACTGGGGAAGAGTGGAGAAATAGCTCCAGGAAGAATGATGTGACTAGTGGTGAAGGTATAGCCCGATACTCTACAGAAAAAAATTGCATAGGAACCTGGAATGTTAGGTCCATGAATCAAGGTAAATTGGACATGGTCAGGCAGGAGGTGGCAAAAGTGAATATTGACATTTTAGGAATCAGTGAACTAAAATAGATGAGAATGGGTGAATTTAATTCAAATGACTAATATATTTACTGCTGTGGACAAGAATCCCTTAGAAGAAATGGAATAGCCCTCATAGTCAACAAAAGGGTCTGAAATGCAGTACTTGGGTGCAATCTCAAGAACGACAGAATGATCTCTGTTCATTTCCGAGCAAACCATTCAACATCACAATAATCAAAGTCTACGCCCCAACCACTAGTGCTGAAGAAGCTGAATTACAATGGTTTTATGAAGATCTACAAGACCTTCTAGAACTAACACCAAAAAAAAAAGATGTCCTTTTCATCGTAGAAGATTGAAATGCAAAAGTAGAAAATCAAGAGATACTTGGAGTAACAGACAAGTTTGGCCTTGAAGTATAAAATGAAGCAGAGCAAAAGCTAACAGAGTTTTACCAAGAGAATGATCTGGTCATAGTAAGTACCCTCTTCCAACAACTCAAGACACAGCTCTACACATGGACATCACCAGATTGTCAATACTGAAATCAGATTGATTATACTCTTTGCACCCAGAGATGGAGAAGCTCTATACAGTCAGCAAAAACAAGACCTTGAGCTGACTGTGGCTCAGATCATGAACTCCTTATTGCAAAATTCAGGCTTAAATTGAAGAAAATAGGGAAAACCACTAGACCACTCAGATACGACCTAAATTAAATCCCTTATGATTATACAGGGCAGGTGACGAATAGGTTCAAGGGATTAGAGCTGATAGACCGAGGGCCTGAAGAACTTTGGAGGTTCGTGACATGTACAGAAGGTGGTGACCAAAACCAGCCCCGAGAAAAAGAAATGCAAGAAGGCACAGTGGCTGTCTGAGGAGGCCTTACAAATAGCTGAGAAAAGAAGAGACATGAAAGACAAAGGAGAAATGGAAAGATATACCCAACTGAAAGTAGGGTTCCTGTGAACAACAAGGAGAGATAAGAAAGCCTTCTTAAGTGAACAATGCAAAGAAATAGAGGAAAAACAATAGAATAGGAAAGAGTAGAGATCTCTTCAAGAAAATTGGAGATACCAAGGGAACATTTCATGCAAAGATGGGCTCAATAAAGGACAGAAATGGTATGGACCTAATAGAAGCAGAAGATATTAAGAAGAGGTGGCAAGACTACACAGAAGAATTATACCAAAAAGGTCTTAAAGACCCAGATAACCACATTGGTGTAGTCACTCACCTAGAGCCAGACATCCTGGAGTGTATAGTCAAATGGCCTTAGGAAGCATTACTACCAGCAAAGCTAGTGGAGGTGATGAAGTTCCAGCTGAGCTGTATCAAACCCTTAAAAAGATGCTGTTAAAGTGCTGCGCTCAGTATGCCAGCAAATGTGGAAAACTCAGCAGTGTCCACAGAACTGGAAAAGGTCAGTTTTCATTCCAGTTCCAAAGAAAGACAATGCCAAAGAATGTTCAAAGTACTGTAGAATTGTGTTCATTTCATGTGTTAACAAGGTCATGCTCAAAATCCTTCAAGCTAGCCTCCAATAGTATATGAACTGAGAACTTCCAGATGTTTAAGCCAGATTTGCAAAGGCAAAGGAACCAGAGATCAAATTGGCAACATCCATTAGTTCATAGAAAAGGCAATGGAATTAAAAAAAAAAACACATTAAAAAGAACATCTACTTCTGCTTCATTGACTACACTAAAGCCTTGGACTGTGTGGATCACAACAAACTGTGGAAAATTCTTCAAGAAATGGGAACACAAGACCACCTCACCTGCTTCCTGAAAAGCCTGTATGCAGGACAAGAAGCAACAGTTAGAACTGGACAGTGAAACAGACTGGTTCCAAATTGGGAAAGGAATATGTCAAGACTGTATATTGTCACCCTGCTTGTTTAACTTATATGTAGAGTACACATGTGAAATGCCAGACTGGATGAAGTACAAGCTGGAATCAAGATTGCCAGGAGAAATATTAATAGCCTCAGATAAGCAGATGATACCACTCTAATGGCAGAAAGTGAAGAGGAACTAAAGAGCCTCTTCATGAGGGTGAAAGAGGAGAGTGAGAAAGCTGGCTTGAAACTTGACATTCAAAAAACTAAGATCATGGCATCCGGTCCCATCACTTCATGGCAAATAGAGGGGGAAAAAGTAAACAGTGGCAAATTTTGTTTTCTTGGGCTCCAAAATCACTGCAGATGGTGACTGCAACCGTGAAATTAAATATGCTTGCTCCTTGGAAGAAAATCTATGACAAACCTAGACAGTGTCTTAGCACTTTACTGACAAAGGTCTGTATATTCAAACTATGGTTTTTCCAGTAGTCATGTATAGATGTAAGTGTTGGACCATAAAGAAGGCTTTGTTGCTTCTTTATCAATGAAGAATTGATGCTTTTGAGCTGTGGCGCTGGAGAAGACTCTTGAGAGTCCCTTGGACTGCAAGGAGATCCAACCAGTCCATCCTAAAGGAGATCAGTCCTGAATATTCATTGGAAGGACTGATACTGAAGCTGAAACTCCAGTACTTTGGCCACCTGATGCAAAGAGCTGACTCATTAGAAAAGACCCTGATGCTGGGAAAGATTGAGGGAAAGAGAAGGGGACGACAGAGGGTGAAATGATTGGATGGCATCATTGACTCAATGGACATGAGTTTGAACAAGCTCTGGGAGATGGTGAAGGACAGGGAAGCCTGGCGTACTGCAGTCCATGAGGTTGCAAATGGCTGGACACAACTTAGTGACTGAACAACACCAAACTTCTCTGTCTGGTTCTGTCTTCCAAAATTTCATTAAATTCTCTTGTCTGTCTGTCTTGTTTATTCTCTTTGTCTTTTATAGGTTTCTATTTTGTTATTGTTGAAGTTTTATTATCAGTCAGTGGCATCCCAAGAAAAAATGGTGATAGAAATCTTTATTCTTAAGACATATCCCAATTAACTTTAGATGGCTTGTCTCTTAAAAAGAGTTCTCTTGGGGCTTTTACTAAAATTGCTTTGGATTTATCAATTAATTTGAGAATTGTGGATTCTGTGCTACTGTGTCTTCTCATTCAAGAATAGGGTAAATCTTTCCATTTATTTTGATCATTTTGACCTTCTTCAAGTTTTTGCAGTTTTCTTCATGTTAGTTTTATTTATTTTTTAATTTTATTTTATTTTTAAACTTTACATAATTGTATTAGTTTTGCCAAATATCAAAATGAATCTGCCACAGGTATACATGTGTTCCCCATCCTGAACCCTCCTCCCTCCTCCCTCCCCATACCATCCCTCTGGGTCGTCCCAGTGCACTAGCCCCAAGCATGTTAGTTTTATTACTGAAATATTCCTCTGCTGAAGAGCACAGCACAATGACAGAAAGGAAGAGTATGAAGGTTGACCTAAAAAACTGACCCAAAACATTGTGCATGCAAAAGGACAAAAAGAAAAAAAATAGGTGAGAAGAGTGAGGAAACTTGGGAAACTGAGCTAGCGATTCCCACAGCCTTCTAGTAAGAGTTTCACAAGGAAAGAACAAAGAGGGTAGAGGGAAGACGCCATCAAAGAAATGAAAGAATGAATATTCCTTAAGTTGTAGAATGAGGCACACACACAGACACCCTACTCCTGTGAACAACATTTCAGAAAGATAATGAGGAAATTCGAAAGGGTTCAAGAGAGTGAAGATAAGTTCCATTAATTTATACCCTAAAGACTTTCTCCACTCATCACAGACAGATGAGAATCACTGACGATAGAGCTGGCAAATAAAAACTGCAAATATTTGTGTCTTGGGAGCAAGCATCCTCTGTCAGCAGCACCAGGAGGCAGGTGAACATCTCAGTCGTCTGTCACTGTCCTCATGGCGAGACCACTGTTAGCAGCAGATAGCGCCGGACCCATCTGTCATCCAGGCAGCTGCAATGACTTCATACTCCCAGTCTTTCATCAAATGTGCTCCACTTGGAGGATCACCTTTCTCCCTCATTCTTCCAACATCTCTCTGGAACAGAGTGAGGCTTGAACCCTTAGAGTTGAAATCTACCCATCATCAGAATGGTGAAGGAAGATACTTCACTTACTTTCTGACACCGGGAAGTGGTTTCATGGAAGATAATTTTTCCACCTCCACGGGCCAGGGAGTGGAGGGGTTGGTTTGGGGATGATTCAAGTGCATTACATTTATTGTACACTTTATGTCTACTATTATTTCACCAGCTCCACCTCAGATTATCAGGCATCAGAGCCCGGAGGACCTCTGCTCTACATGAAGGAAAGGCCCAGAGCAAGACCCGAGGCTGCTCAGTTTCCAATCTTATATTTCCTCACCTTTCCTTCTGAGATCCAAGAAGAAAAGATGTTAATTCAGAGAACCTTTTGAGAGGTTTAAGTGCTCTTGCAGATATGTCACTAACAATAGATGTGATATATTTATATGCAAATGTAATGTATATATATAAATGTGTTCTAAATGGCAGCCTGAGAGGTGTAGGTGGACAGTCTCACTTGTCATAAGGGTTATGGAGAAGGCAAATTTTTATGCTGATTATGAGACACCTAATCTGTTCTAGCAGAAATTTTTGAAACGCTTTTCCTTTTTTTAAAAAAAATATTTGGCCACATTGGGGCTTACTTGCAGTACATGGAATCTTTCATTGTAAGCTTCTCTGCAGCTGTGGCTCACGGGCTCCAGAGCACACAGGCTCAGTAGTTGTGGTGCCTGGGCTTAGTTGCTTTATGGCATGTGGGATCTAAGTTCCCCAACCAGGGATCGAACCTGCGTCCCTTGCATTGAAAGGTGGATTCTTCATCACTGGACCACCACCGAAGTCCTGGAAACCCTTTCCCTTTGCCTTCTTCAGATGCCCCTGATTACTTCCCAGCTGCATATCTGGGACTCCATGAAGCGTAAGCATCAGATCCATTAGGCTGAGAACCTAAACTAGCCTGAGGACATGAACCTATGTTTGAGACACAGTCCACTCGGTGTTCACTTGCTCAGTATAATGTGAGCTTAATGCCTTTAAGAAGAGAAAGATGAACTTGGCCCCATTCTAAGAACTTAACATATACTAACCTTACCTGGTTCACAATAGCCCTGTATTATCCATGTCATAGAAAATTGAGACTCAGACTATTTTAAAAATGTATTAAAAGTCACAAAGCTAGGGACTAGCAGAGCTGGGGTTTGATCCCAGGAAATGTGTCCCCTGAGTCTAGGCTCCTAACCACATTGTTATCCTAGCTCTAAAATTAGATTTGATTAACTAGCTCAGAGTCAAGAAAATCTCCCAGCCTTGACAGCATCTAGCAGGGTGCTGACATTCCTTGATTCTTTGATGATTTAAATACAAGTTAACTCTGAGGCTCCATCACTTCTGTACCCCAAACTCCAGCCTACTAGACCTCCTGGATACCTGAGTAGCAAGCTAATGGCATGTTGAACTGTATGAAATTGTCAGTATTTGGTCATTTTTGATCTATACAAATGGCAGTTGCATATGATTCAACCTAATGTTACTGAGCTCCCACCTCCATGCGAGGCTTGTTTCCAGGAGTTCTCCATTTGTTATCTGTTTTAATCTTCACTATAGTACTTCATAGTGTTTCTTTCTTTTTTTTTTTCCAGTTCAGTTCAGTTGATCAGTCATGTCCGACTCTTTGTGACCCCATGAACTGCAGCACGCCAGGCCTCCTTGTCTATCACCAACTCCCGAAGCTTGCTCAAACGCATGTCCATAGAGCAGGTGATGCCATCCAACCATCTCATCCTCTGTCGTTCCCTTCTCCCACCTTCAATCTTTCCCAGCATCAGGGCCTTGTCCAATGAGTCAGCTCTTCGCATCAGGTGGCCAAAGTATTGGAGTTTCAGCTTCAGCATCAGTCCTTCCAATGAATATTCAGTACTGATTACCTTAAGGAAGAACTGGTTGGATCTCCTTGCAGTCCAAGGCACTGTTATTCTGTTTTTCAACTGGAGAAACAGGTGTCAGGAGGTTAAGTACTTGCTGCAAGCAGGCTTCTCTCTAGTTGCAGTGTGAGGGCTTCTCATTGCGGTGGCTTCTTTTGTGTAGCCGGGGGGCTAGGGTGTGTGGGCTTCAGTAGTTGTGGTTCATGGGCTCAGGAGTTGTGGCATCTGCAGGCTGAGCCCTGGGAGCTGAGCTGTGGCTGCTGCTCCTGGAAGCAAAAAAGAAGGGTCACAGTCAACTGGGACGTTCAAGTTATACTAGTTTTGAAGTGAAACATGAGTCAGAAAGGGGTAAGAATATCATCTCTGAAAAACAGATATGACTCAACTGTCAGTAAAAGTTCACTTTGGAAAACTGAGTCAAAACAGCTTGATTTAATTCAATATGGTCACAACCACTGGCCTCTACACACTTGGGGGTGTGCTGGCTGCACCTTTAAAGAGAAACTGGGAGTTGAAGAACGCTGTGCCTCATTGGAGAGCTCTGCTGTGGGTCGTTGGACAGGAGAGCCCGGATGAAGGGCACCTGGAAGAGCTGGAGACTCTTGGGATAATCACTTCAGGTCAGTCGCTCAGTCGTGTCCGACTCTTTGTGACCCCGTGGACTGCAGCACTCCAGGCTTCCCTGTCCATCACCATCTCCCAGAGCTGGCTCAGACTCATGTCCATTGAGTCGGTGTTACCATCCAACCATCTCATCCTCTGTTGTCTCCTTCTCCTCTTGCCTTCAATCTTTCTTTTTGTAAGGGTCTTTTCCAGTGAGTCAGCTCTTCACATCAGGTAGCCAAAGTATTAGAGTTTCAGCTTCAGCATCAGTCCTTCCAATGAATATTCAGGACTGATTTCCTTTAGGATGGACTGGTTGGATCTCCTTGCAGTCCAAGGGACTCTCAAATATCTTCTCTAACACCACAGTTCAAAAGCATCAATTCTTCGGCGCTCAGCTTCCTTTATAGTCCAAATCTCACATCCATACATGACTACTGGAGAAACCATAGCTTTGACTAGATGGACCTTTGTTGGCAAAGTGATGTCTCTGCTTTTTAATATGCTGTCTAGGTTGGTCATAGCTTGGGATAATGGGTTGAGACAAATACACCTAGAGACGTGAGGGGTCATGTGAGGAGAGCTGTGATGGGGAGGTCTCTTGCAAATACCAAAAGAGTGAAAATGTGTGGCTCAATCCTTGGTGCTGGCCAAACTGTTGGGAGCATGAGAGTCCAGTTAGACCTTCTAGAAATGTGTGGAAAGACTGTAAGTTGTAAGGTATGAAACTGGGACCAGGGAAGTAGGAGTGAGTGTTCAATGGGCGTGAACACATGGAAAGGTGTCCCAAATAATGGGACTGTCATCCAGCAGTAGATGCAGAAATAGTTGGAACAGTCTAGAGGCGTTCATTTTAATTCTTTGGTTTCCCTCTGTGGGTAACTGCTTTCATCGGGTCCTTTTGAATATGGATTGAGTCACATTCTTTTTATTTGACACAAGCATTTACTTGCCGTTAAGTATTTTAAAGCACTGGACAATTGCTGCCTCATTCTTAGGGCTTTGATTGGGGCACTCTTGCTGAGCCACTGTCTCGCCGAGTGGAGGAATTTGAGATGAATCCCCAGTCACTGGAACAAAACCTACCAAAAGAAAGTTCTCGATCAACCCAGATCTTTAACTTTTTTTCTGGGTCATCTGCCAGGTATTGGGAGTACAAAGGTTTGCAGGCTGCCTTTTAAGAGCTTATCATTTGTTTAGGGGAAAATACGACATATACACAGAACACAAGGCAATGTTTTACAAATGCCAGATGTATGATGAAGAAAGAATGCAACTTACAGAAAGCAGAGGGACTGCCGTTTGCAATGCAGCTAATGAGACGAGGCTTCCTGAAGAGGGTAGGTTTGAGCTAATCGTTCAAGAATGAGTGTTTCAGGAAACAGGAGAGTGACAGGAAGTCATTGCAGGCAGAGGGAGTGATACACAAACATGTGCTTGCACACACAGTCCAGGGGTTGGAGAGCCCATATTTGCTTAGAACCTAAGTAGACTGTTTTGGGCAGAGTGAAAAGTTTGTTGGGAAATAGGATCAGTGGCCCCCTCCTTTTCTCACTTGCATGTTCTCCTGGGTGAACTCACTCAGTCTTGCACGTTTCAGTGGTATCCGCGTGCTCATCCCTGGACTTGGAACTCCAGTACAGACCTCCTATATGCTAGACTTCTTTATTCAACTACCCTACTCGGCATCTCCAGTAATCCCACAGGAATCTCACACTGAACACAGCTACAATGAAACTCTTGGATTTCCCCTCCTGACTGGTCCCTGCCCTCCCACGTTTTTGCCCTCTTGGTGAATGGCGTTGTGCTTCACCCTGTGATCAAGACGAAACCCTGGGAATCATGCTTGACTCCTTCTCTCACTTACTCCCCGACCTGTCCTCCATCCATGATACATGTCATCTCTTCCAGGAGAATCTGTGTCTTCCTGACTCTCATTGCTGTCACCCAGGTAGGCAAGCTCAAGGCACCAACCTCCCTTGTCTGTCATTCTGTAATGCTCCCTAATTTCAATCCTTCCAGACCTTGCTCCCTGCAGTCCTTACTCTGCCCAAATGCCATGTTTCATTTAGAGCACTGGTCAGAATCAGTATCTCACTTGCTTGTTATCTGGCGCCTCCATTGAAAATATGAGCTTCATGTTGGCAAAAATTTGTCTGTCTTGTTCAGGCTGTACCTCCAGGGTCTAGTGCTGTGCCTGGTATTGGTATGTGTGCTTAGTTGCTTCAATCGTGTCTGACTCTGTGACCACTTGGACTGTAGCCCACCAGGCTCCTCTGTCCGTGGGGATTCTCCAGGCAAGAATACTGGAGTGGGTTGCCTTGCCCTTCTCCAGGAATCTTCCCAACCCGGGGATCAAACCCATGTTTCCTGCATCACAGGTGGCTTCTTTACCCACTGAGCCACCTGGGAAGCCTGCCTGGTATTCAGTAGCTGCTTAAATAAGTGTTTGTTAAATGACTGAATGCATGCATACATGCTTGGTTCCGTAGATTCACCTTAATGGGGAGGAAGAGATAGGAAATATTTGCCATAAAGGACAAGAGACACAGCTGGAAAAGGCGGTCCTCCCCTTTCTTGCAGGCTCTTACCTGGGAGCCGTGGCACAGAATGTCCTGCGGAGTATGTGACTGCAGCTGGCCGTGCTCACCACAAGCCTGGGGTGAGTCAGGGCAGCAGACGGTTGACCCGGCTGGTATTCTCTGCTGGCCCAGGCCCGGGTGCCGCGCTCACCCTACCTGCAGGTCCATCTCGGGGCCACGTCAGGTCATGGACTGGTCTTGGCCAGGGTTGTTGTGCAGAGGTATCGGGTCAGGGTTACCTCTTCCTCTTTCAGACATGAAACCACCCATTTATTTGAAGGCTTGTGGAGGGAGGGAGGCAGTCACCTGTGAAAGGCCTGGCTTCTCCAGCTTTTCCAGAAAGGCTTTCGAGTGTCCTGCTACTGACTAAGTGGTAGCACTGACAGCAAAGGGTTAGTTGCTCAGCCATGTCCGACTTTGTGACCCTAAAGGGTAGCCCACCAGGCTCCTCTGTCCATGGAATTCTCCAAGCAAGAATACTGGAGTGGGTAGCCATTCCCTTCTCCAGGGGATTTTCCTGACGCAGAGATGGAACCTGGGTCTCTCACATTGCAAGCAAATTCTTTACCATCTGAGCCACCAAGGAAGCGTGTCTCCTGTACTGGCAGGTGGATTCTTTTACTGCTGAACTACCAGGGAAGCCAGCACTAACAGCAAATGTGTATTTGCTTCATGCTGGGACTGTTCTCAGTGTTTCTTGTGTATCAAGAGTTCTAATTCCCACAGCCACTGAGGTAGATGAACGATGCCCACAGATTGTTTGACACTCTTCCCACTGCGAATTGGGGTCTGTGTGCCCTCCCCTGGAATCTGGATGGCCCCCTGCCGCCTCTGATCCATAGAATATGGCAGAAGTGCTGACAGGCCAGCTCTAAGCTGACTTTGGAAACCCTGGCTCTTGGACACTCACTCTTGGGGAACCACATAAGAGATTTGCCTGCTCTGCTGGAGCAACCATGGGGAGGGCCCTGAGACTACAGAGAGGGACGGGGCCGCCTCAAGCTGTTCCTTGTGAGGCATCAGACTCAGCAGAGAACAAGCCATCTTGGATCCCACCACCCCACCTGGGTGTCATCCCAGTACTGTGCAGCTGAGCCTGCTTAAATTCTTGACCCACAATCTTTTTTTTTTTGAAGTGAAGTACAGTTGATTTACTGTCCCACAGTCTTGTGAGCAAGCTAAAATGACTATTTTAAGTCACTACATTTTGCGTAGTTTGGATTCAGCAATAAATAACTAGAACAGCCACGCTACCTTATAAGTATTGTTATGTCCTCATTTTACGGACGAGGAAACTGAAACCAGAGACTTGTTCGAAGTAGCGCAATCATAGCGTCAGATGTGGAATTCGAGCCCAGGCAGTCTGGCACCAGAGCCTGGGCCATTCCTATAGGGGCACACCAGGCTCTACTCGTTCCTGGTGTCAGCTGCCAGCAGAGAGTTCTGCCTGCCCTGGGCTTCTTAGAGTCAGGATGGCTTAGCGCTTAGCACTTTCTTCTTCTCTGCCAAATGACTAGGGCTGAAGTAGGTTAAGGGCTTCCCAGGCGGGCACTAGTGCTAAAGAACCCACCTGCCAATGCAAGAGATGCGGATTTGATCCCTGAGTCGGAAAGATCTCCTGGAGGAGGGCAAGACAACCCACTCAGGTATTCTTGCCTGGAGGGCTGTGATCCGTAGGGTCAGAAAGAGTCAGATACAACTGAAGTGGACTTTGCACGCACGGACTAGGTTAAAAATCTAAAGCAGAGTTTCTCGACCTGCTTTTTGGCTGGATAATTAGGCCAGATAATTCTTCACTGTGGGCCATGCTGTGATGCTCAGCAGCCTCCCTGGCCTCCACTCACCCTCGATGAGTGGGTCCAGCCCCTCACTGTGACAGGCAGAGATGTCTCCTGACACTCCCTGGGCCGCCGCCAGCCGAGAACTGTCTCCAGTCCCTTCTAGCCACGCCTTCACGGTTTCCTCCCCTCTGCAGCGCTGCCCCCTCGGCTACTCTTTTTTTTTCTTTCTTTTTTTTAAATGTTTATGTATTGATTTGGCTGTTCCAGGCCTTTTGGGGCATACGGGATCTTTTTCAGTTGTGTCATGTAGGATTCTCCAGGCCAGAATGCTGGAGTGGGTTGCCATCTCCTTCTCCAGGGGATCTTCCTGACCCAGGAATCAAACCCTTGCAGGCAGATTTTTTTACTGACCAAGCTACAAGGGAAGCTCTAATTCCCTGACCAGAGATCAAACCCAGGCCCCCTGCGTTGGGAATGCAGAGTCTTTGCCACTGGACCACCGTGGAAGTCCCATCCTTAGCTACTCTCAACTTGTGTTTAAAACTGAGGAGGTACCATGCAGCCCAGTCCAGTGTTCTCGCCTGGAAAATTCCATGGACAGAGGAACATAGCCGGCACTAGTCCATGGAGTAGCAAGAGTCAGACATGACTGAGCATGCACGTTGCATCTCGAATCCTCCATGACTCCTCCTCTCAGCCTCTTTGCCCCTGGGGTGAATTATGTGCCCCCCTTGTGCTCCATCATGCCTGGGGGTCTTTCCATGGTATGATATGGAGATGAGCCTGTGTCCCTGCTGGCTCATAAGCTCCATCAGATTAGAGACTATGTCTTAATTGTCTTTGTACCTGAAGTATTGAACACCAGTCCTGGCTGGCTCAGGGCTGGTGCTCAGCAAATTCTTATTAAAACAAGGAATGAATGAGGCGATACCTGGTGGTCGTTTGAGGAACGTGGGCTGTGTGTCAGGCTGAAGCCAGTTTGAGTCTTGGCTCTCTGTTTGCTAGCAGCATTCAAGTTGGCAAAGTTATATAACCTCCTCAACATTCCTCTCTGGAACAGAGACGGTGAAATCTCTACTTCACTGGGAAAGAGAAAAGGAGAGAGTAACACAGAAAGGAGATGAATTCTCTTAATCGCTTCGCACAGTTTGACACAGAGTCAATGCTCAGTAAGTGGTCTCTTTTACAAAACAAATGCATGTTAGCATTTCATGTCTCCTCCCCTTCACATGACTTATTCTGCCCCTGCAGTTCTGCAAGCCGAGTTTCTTGGCACAGACACTCATAGAAAGTCTCTTCTTCCTCTTTTCCTTGAGACTGCCTCAGTGTTGTTGTGGGCTTTACTCAGTCCTGGATTCGAATTTGTGCAGTTTTTTCAGCATTGGCGCCAGGTGCCATCCCACCCCTACATCCTCGGACAGATCCAGAGAGCAAGGGGCAGGGCACCTGAAGCCTTAGGGAGGCCCTGTGACTTGAGGCTGGAGAGAAGTGAGGCTCAGGCGATCAGGTGTGGCCCTTATCCTCAGACGGGCTGGACTGGGAACCAGAGCGAGGGAGCTGGCAGGCAGTGCAGGGCAGGGGAGGCCGTGGCAGACTGTGGAGAGCTGTAGGGGAGCGGGGTGTGCTTGTAACCCTTCCGTCCTCTTCTGGGGGACGTCAGTGTGCATGGCTGTTGCTTTCAGGGAGCATAGTTGCGTTTCATTCATGAACAGTCACAGTGGTATTCAACAAGGCTGGGGTGGTAAGCCATTAATGGTAAACCATTGATAAGAAATCTGGCAGAAAGACTGCTCCAGGATTGGCTAATTTATTTAACAGTGTCATCAAAGACCCCGCTTCTTTTCGACTAGACTGTGTTGGCTTGTCTGGCTCCCCTAATCTCAAAATGGCTGCCATAGATCCAGGCTTCACACACAGTCATGCGCAGAGGCAAAAAAAAAGGGGGGGGGCACTCTTTCTTGCTTAGTCTCTTATCTCTTTTATTAAAGAGTTGAAAAAAAACGTTCCCAGAAGCCTCCCTGGCTGTCTTCCTTTGTGTCTCATTGCGTCGCTTCACATGTTCATCCTAACCCTACTCCTGGAGACTCAGATCAGTCCCTGAGTGCACAGATCCTGGGGGGAGAGGGAACAAAATTTGGGTGCTGTTGAAAAGTGGACAGTCAGGTAAATGTTGGTTCGGATTTAACAGGGTCTGCTATATAAAGTTATCCTGTTTTGTTTTTTTGGGAAAAAAACAAAATGTGAAAAAAGAAACACATGAAAGAAACATGCGCTATAAATGTGAAAGGGGCCTAAAACCATGCGTAAGGGAAGGGACCTGTTAGTTGGCAAGAATTCAGAGGTGCTTCAGAAAACCTGCATGGAGCTCAAACTGACCACACTTTGTGTGTATGGCACAGTCTGTCTCAGATTTTAAAAGGGGTTTCTCTCTTGCCAAAGTCAGGAGCTTTAACTGCTTTATCGTATACTAACTGTGTAGCCTCAGGCAAATTAATTAGCCTTTCTGAGCCTCAGTTTCCTCTTAGATAAAATGGGAATAATAATATATTTTCAGTCTTGATTTCTTAGTTCTTTTCATTTGTTTTTGAAACAAATTTTATTGAAGTATAGTTGATTTATAAGGCTGTGTTAATTTCTGCTGTACAGCAGAATGATTCAGTTATATATATCTCTGTGTGTATATGTATATATATTCATTTTCATATTATTTTCCATTATGGCTTATCAGGGAATATTGAATATGGTTCCTAAATAGGGATAATTATAAACCTTCCTCCTAAGGGTTGTTGTGAGAATTAAATGGGGTAGAGTATAACCCAGGGGCTGGAGTATGGCAGCCAGTAAATACTATTATTATGGTTGTTACTGTGTTGTTACATCATTATCATTTATTATTATCATTATTATCTTTGTCATTATCTTTGAATATTCAGCACTTAAGTTGAGGTACATGTTATTTGTTCAATATATGTTTATTGAATGAAGATGAGTGTGGGAATGAATGAACAGGAAAAGGGTATATAAGTGTTAAATAATGGTCATAAAACTAATTATAAAGCAGGTTAACAGTGCAGGCAGACCGAACGAGATGGCAGGGTGTGTAGCTGGTTTCCCCAAGTGAGGTGCCTACGAGCAGGGCCGCAGAGTGAAGGGTCCCTGTGGGGTGGAGCAGGCGGGCAGCCTTCAGCAGGAGGCTCTGAGACCATCCGTCTAGGATGGTGGGCTGAGGAAGGAGACAGGGAAGGGGGACATTTTCAGGTAGAGGTCCCCCCTCCTCCTCAGACCTGACAGCTTAGAAATTGCGAGCATCGAGGACGTACCCTCAGGGAGCTGAGGTCTGGTTTGGTTTTTAGATCCGTGGCTTACTTAGTTCCTCAGGTCCCAGCCCAATTCCAGCACCCGTTTGATTCTTGCAGGAAAGTGGGCAGCTGCCGCCGCGCCAGGCCCACACATCTGCAGAAGCGGTCCCTCAGTTAACCCGCTCTCTATGACAACCATTGCATGTGTTCTGGGGCAGGGGCCAGCTGACTCAGGAATTAATCAAACCCTTTTATGCCAGTTCTCATCAGCTTTCAAAGGGTCTTTACACAGAACACTCTGCACTGAGCAGCGGATGAATATTCATAGATACGGTTTCTCCACCGCTGATCCGGAAGGACCTGCCTTCAGAGCTGCTGGCTGTCTCTGGGTGCAGGGACCGCCTTTGGCCTTTGTGCTTACTGCCGAGCAAAGAGGGAAGTGAGTCACCCTCTGACACTGGAGGCACGTGTCCTCCCCCGCCGGTGCACCACTTGTCAGAGGCCATGCAGTGCTGGGGAAGGGTCAGAGGGTTTCCAAGCAGAGCCCGTGTCTGCAGTGTGTAGAACAGGTTGGCTCACGTCTTCTGCACAGCTGACCCAGGTTATACCCGAGAGACCCATTTTCTCATAACCCGCTTGTCATGCATTTGCCCTCTGCCTGATCTGCCATCCTCGGCGTGCTGGTTGGACACCGCCTTTCAGTTAGAATAACTCCTACAACATCTCCCTGTTGGCTCAGCCGGTAAAGAATCCGCCTGCAATGCAGGAGACGCAGGTTTGATCCCTGGGTCAGGAAGATCCCCAGAAGGAGGAAATGGCAACCCACTCCAGTATTCTTGCCTGGAAAATCCCATGGACAGAGGAGCCTGGCGGGCTACAGTCCAAAGGGTCGCAAAGGGTTGGACACGACTGGGAGACTTAGCAGGCACATTATAGTTCGTGAGTGGCTTTCATCCATGTGATCTGATTCCCTAGACCACCCTGAGGGGAATGCAGGGCAAGGATAACAGAACGTATTGCTTGAGGAAGACACCCGAAGCTCGGAGAGCGAGGTAGTCATCGCCAGGCTCAGGTGAAAGGAGAACTGTCAATCCTGAGCCCTGCCCACCGCCCTCCCATCATTCACAAGGGTTCCAGCCACTGGCCCCGAGAGGCTCATAAGCTCAAAAGCTCTTAATAGGCTTTTTCTTTTTTTCTAACAAGTATAGTTGACTTACAATGTTGTGTTAGTTTCTGGCATATAGCAAAGTGATTCAGTTACACACACACACATATGTTCTTTTCCATTATAGCTGATTACAGGATATTGAATACAGTTTCCTGTGCTATACAGGGGTGCCTTGTTTGTTTATATATAACAGTTTGTATCTGCTAATCCTAAGCTCATAATTTATCCCTTCCCATCCCCTTTCCCCTTTGGTAACCTTAAGTTTGTTGTCTGTATCTGTGAACCCATTTCTGTTCTGTAAATAAGTTCATGTGTATCATTTTTAGATTCCACGTATAAGTGATGTCTTAGGATATTTGTCTTCCTCTGACTTCACTTAGTATGACAATCTCTGTGAAAGTTGATCCATCATGTCCAACTCTTTGTGACCCCTGGACTATGCAGTCCATGGAATTCTCCAGGCCAGAATACTGGGGTGGGTAGCCTTTCCCTTCTCCAGGGGATCTTCCCAACCCAGGGATGTAACCCAGGTCTCCCGCATCACAGGCGGATTCTTTACCAGCTGAGCCACAAAGGAAACCCTCACCCTAATCTCTTTAGGTCCATCCATATGGCCACAGATGGCATGACCTCATGTCTTGAGGACATGAAACCATTGTTGGGTTCTTCTAAGGGTCTAAAGCAGTTGGTCATGTTCTGTTCTAAAATAGGCCCCCAAGGGGTGGCCATGCACAGGGCACTTTCTGAGCCCATGGGGACTCCAGTGGGCTTGTTCTCTCAGAGCCTCATTCCGGGGTTCTTCTGGATGCTACTCAGACAGCACCCAACTGCTGCCGCTCAGCGCTCTGTCTCAGGTTGTCTTCAGGGCTGCCCCTTCTCGGGGAACTGGCTCTCCTCAAACATTTCCCCTGCCAACACGCGCTTCCCTACGATGCTTGTGAGGCCACGCAGGCCAGCCTGATGGCAGACATTTGGGTTTTATCCCTCAAAATTACAAATGCATTAGGCCGCGGGTCCATCAATCTCACTTCTGGGAATTTTTCTATACGTAGCTTTCATATATATAACAGGACGACTGTATTAATATAACATTTTCCATTGTAGCCCGTTTTTGTAATAGCAAAAATCGAACACAGTCTAAGAGACCATCTACAGGGGACCAGATAAATGAATTATGATGGAACCACATAAACCCTACATAGTTATAAAAATGAATAAGTTCTTAGTAAACTGAGAGAGAATGATTGCCAGCAAAAATGCAAAACAGTGTATACAGTTGGCTACATTTTGTGTAAGGGATGGGGAATGAGCATTTTCATATTTACTTGTATTTGCATAAAGGAACACTGCAGAGATACTGAGAAGCTAGTGAAATGCTTACTTTAAGGGGTGGAGAATGGGATGGATAGTGTGGTAGTAAGCAAGAGAACTGTAGATTTTTCAGTGGGCACATTTTATTCTCATTTTGAGTTTGGATTCTGCTCAAGTGCACGCATATCTAGGAAGTCTCCACCTTGGCTGTCCAGGAGGGGGAAAGTTTTAAATATTTGTTTAGACATTAATGGATTGTTGTCATTACATTCAGCAAATTTTCCCCCTACCAGCTGTCAAGGCAGAGGCTTCCTAGATATGTGTACACTTGAGCTGAATCCAAATCCTTAACCCCTGAGCCATCAGCCAGGTACTTTGGTCAAGTCATACCTAACAGGAGCCAGTCAGGAGAGAATGTGTCCCTTCCAATGTAGATGTGATAAAAAGTAAGGCATGTCCTGAGCTGGGCAGGAGCAGGATTGCTTGCAGGATTGAGATGCTGCCCAAGGCTGTTGTGATGACTTTGGGATTTTGTGGAATGCAAGGCCTCACCCTTCAGAATCCCCAGGTCATCTTTCTGCTGTGCTCTGGCTTGACTGATTCCTGTGGCACCGAGATAATGCCGCTCAAAGAGTTAGTGGGCATTTGGATGCCAGCTCTGCTGCCAGCCCTGGCCCCGCCTGCAAAGAGGCCTGGTTTGACCTGGCTTCTGAGAGGGAGGTCTTGGCACCAACTATTCTGTTCTATTATTGGGCGATGCTGGAAACCTCAAAGCACCCCAGGGCATCAAGTTTTCCCACTTAGCAACCACCAGGTACCTGACTGCTCTGGCCCTGCCCTGGGATGGCTAAATCATTCAGCTGCCCCTTAACCGCCCTCCCTCCTAACACAGACCATGCCCTCTCCTCTTGTTATTGGTCCGGATTCAATTCAGGAAGCCTCCTGCGTCTTAGTCTTACTTGACAGAATGAGTCCAGCCTTCGCCAGGAGCGCTGGCGGGAAGTCCTGATGGGCCTCCCTGCTTCTCCTGCCCGACCTCCACCTCACTGAGCCATGGGGACAGATGTGGGAGTAACTTTGTCATTCTTACAGTTTTCCTGAAGCAGTGAAAATAAGGTAGAAAAGTAGCAGATTTTTCCTGCCAGGCAAAATAGGCTTGCCCTTCACAGTTTAGAATGGCTCCAAGCTGGCGTCATTTGTTAGGCGTTTTGAACCATGTGCTTAGCACACGCTCTGCACCCATGATCCCTCAGTAAGTGCTTGGGGATGGAGTGAGGTACACTGGGACCTCTGGCCTCCTCCTTCAGGTGTAACAGAAATGCCCAAGGAAAGTGGGGTGTGCTGAGCAAAAGGGCTTAATTTGGCGGGTCTGCTCTTTCATTTACCTCCACCATGAATGACAGAAAGGGACGTTTTCATCGGTTTCTTATTTCTCTCCCTTTATCCCAATAGAAGAAATACTTCTTTTGCTTCTTCCTGCTTTTTCAAAATATCTAAATGGTCAAAAGAAGACTAGACAGCTTAATAGAGAGCACGCTGAGTTGAAAGTCTAGGCTTATGAGTCTGTGGTTCCTTTCATCAGTCTGTGGGCCTCAGCATCCTACCTGAGGAATGGGTAGCATGAATCTCTTTTGAGTGTTATGAAGGACGTTGTGAAAAGGGATGAGCTGGTTCTCCACCTCTGTGGTCCCTCTCTTCTTGTCTCCCTGCCCGTCGTGTTTTCTCCCTGGTACTGCCATAGGTCCCTTCAGAACACCCCGTGTTAAAGTCTGTGCAGTCTGGGCTTCCCTGGTGGCCCAATGGTTAAAAATCTGCCTTGTAATGCCAGGGACATGGGTTCAATCCCTGGTCAGGGAAGATCCCTTATGCTGTGAGGCAACTGAGCCAGTGCACCGCGGCTACTGAGCCTTTGATCTGGAGTCCCCAAGCCACAGCTCCTGAAGCCCTCACGCCCTCGAGCCCATGCTCCACAAGCAGAGGAGCCAGCGTAAGGAGAAGCCCGCACACCCCGACTAGAGAGCAGCCCTGCCCTCTTGCAACTAGAAAAAGCCTGTACACAGCGGTGAAGAGCAGCAGAGCCAAAAATTAAAAAACAAATATTAAAAAAATCCCCTGCAGTCCATGTCTTCAAAGCGGTCCCTGTTTCTAACCGGAAGGAAGCAAAGCCCATACTGACAGAAAAGACCGAGAAGAAACAGATGCTACACCCTTAACAAGATTAGAGTCATGTAGCAGGACAGTGACAGAGGAGCCCATGGGGCAGAGTCAGGAGTGGCTGGAAGGTGCAGAGACAGGACCTCAGAGCCAGCTATCTCAGGGGTAGGGGTGGGAACCTGCCCTTATCTTCACGATAGGAGTTAGTGCAGAGGGAGCTGCGCGGTGAAGTTTTGGTGGGGACACTCACCTGTGGGCATGTGGAATGGCTGAATGCAAAACAGTGAGCCAGCAGGACCTTTGGTGGATGCACAGACGTTCCTGCAGGCAGGGCCCAGCCCCTCAGCTGTCAGGTTGTGAGCTCTGGGCCGGCAGGACCCGAGCAGACATTCAGGGGTGGGAAGGAGAGGTGGCAGAGCTGACTTCTCAGCCAGAGAGGACAGTGTGGCACAGAGAGCTATGGGGGGTAGGTGCTTGGGGAGGAGGGGGTCAGCAGGCCCCCACCTAGGTTAGCACCTAGCCAGTGTCTCTGAAGCAAGGAGCCCCAGCTTATTCTCAGTCCTGCAGAAGGCCAGAACTGGGCATGCCTGTGTTATTATTTTTGTCATTTGTCACTGCTGTCACCAGGTAACTGCATGTGGGAGCAGGGTCTTTGTCTGGGTCTGCTGGTGCCCGCCCACGACCACTGCCAGCCCCTTAGGCTGGTCTGAGTCAGCCCAGTGTCCCAGCCCCCACCCACAGGAGAGGTCCCAGCGGCTGTGCTGTCCCTGCACATGTGGGAGGTGTTAGTGAATCAAATCAGTGACCTTTAGTCCCTCCACTGCCTGCCCAGCTGCATGGCAGATCATTTCTCATAATAACACGTGTCTAAGTATCTGTATTAGGTACATTTATGGTCACAAATAAGGCTAAGGAGAGAGTTTTTAAAAACCCCTGCTTCTTTAAAGTTGAGGCATCTGGAAAAGTGAGAGCATCTCACAGTCACTTTTAATACAAACTGTGTTTGTGTTAAAAAAACAACCAACCTAGCTCACATGTTCCTGATGCGTCTAGCTGTGTTTTCCAAAGTTCTGGAAGAAGAGTAACATAGTCAAATGTTAACCAATGTATGTACAATTATTAACCAATGTGTGTACAATATATATATACATTTTCCCTGAGAAAAAACTAGCTGTGGATGAATCATTACAGTAAAACTTGAGGAATTTGATGGCATATTGGTTGAACATACTTCCAGTTGAAGATTTGCCCTATTTCGCTTTTCATCTTAACTGGGACCCCACTCAGCAATTTGCATTTCGTGTTCATCATTGGGGTTTCTGCTGTGCTGTAGAGTCAGAGTTGAGTCTGTTCACAGACCATACTGGCTTGTTCAGTGATGGAGACTGAGTGTGCAGTGCACTAGGTAACTGGATGGAAAGGGATAAATTTCATTAATTATCTGGAGGATTCCTGGGAGTCCCTGAATATCTGCTTTAGAAAAAAATAATCAGAGGGCTTCTAGGGCATTCACATTTTATCTAAAAACACTTCTGGATCCACTGGTGCTGAGTCCTTCATTTCCCCGTGCAGCCCCAGGGCCTCTGAGCCGTGTCAGACTGCTGTTCATGTTTGTTCTGCAGAGGTACTTGCACTGGAGATGGGTTGGCAGTCATTGTTCTAATTTGTTCTTTAAGGAGAGTGAAGATGAAAGCTTGTTTTTGTTTAGAATCTTGGCTTGCTTTTACTTAAAACAGAGGAGAAGAAAGGCTGAAGTAATCAGGATGAGATCACAGGCAGTAATTGGTGTAGGGAATGTCTCCACTGGCCCCTCTGAAATGAGTCTTCATGGGTCAGGCCAGAGATGAAGATCAGGGTGAAATCTGCAAGACTCTTTAGCATGTTTTTATAGGAAGAGCCTGACTGGTGGGTGAAATGAAGTTTTAGTTCTGAATGACTTAGATCAAGGGTTCAAAAATCCTGTAATGGGATCAGGCTTGTACATTAAATAGAGTGAGAAGGAAGTATGGCTAATTGGAGCATCTAGGCCCTGTCCCAAGGGGAGGGCACTTGCATTAGCTCCAGCCAAGTGTCGTCCAGTGAAGAATGCAGGTCCTGTGTTTCTCAATGTCACAGTTTTTCAAGAGAAGCTGGAAATCCAGCTTTTGTATGTGTATTTCTGATTTATTGAATGTTAAGCAACTAATTTAAAAATGTGTTTAAAACCTTATGAGAATCATCAAAGTATATTTGCAATCAGTATGTGGCCACTAGATAAACAAGATTAACACATACTTCTTTCTACAAAGATCTATGAAGTACCTTCTATGAGCAGCACTATGATCCTTTTTATGCATTGTTGGATTAAGTTTGCTAGTATTTTGTTGAGGAATTTTACATCTGTATTCATCAGAGACATTGGCCTTTACTTTTCTGTTTTGGTAATGTCTTTGTCTGGTTTTGGGGCTTCCCTGTGGCTCAGCTGGTAAAAGAATCTGCCTGCAATGCAGGAGACCTGGGTTTGATCCCTGGGTTGGGAAGATCCCCTGGAGAAGGGAAAGGCTACCCATTTCAGTATTCTGGCCTGGAAAATTCCATGGACTGTATAATCCATGGGGTTGCACATAGTCAGACATGACTGAGCAACTTTGACTTTCACTTTTCACTTGTCCAGTTTTGGTCAGGGTGATGGTGGCATCATAGAATAAACTTTGGAGGTATTCCCTCCTTTTCAGTCTTTTGGAATAATTTGAAAAGGATAGGTATAAGTTCTTCTTTGTAATGTGGGTTGAATTCCCCAGTGAAGCTGTCTGGTCCTAGACTTTTGTTTGCAGGAATGTTTTTTTTTTTTTTTTTGTTTTTAATTACAGCTTCTGTGTTACTTCTAGTGATTGATCTGTTCAAGTTATCTGTTTGTTCTAGACTCAGTTTTGACAGGCTGTATGTTTCTAGAAACTTGTACATTTCTTCTAGATTGTCCACTTTGTTGGCATTTAACTGTTTGTAGTCTTTTCTTATTATTTTTTACATTTCTGTGCTATCATTTATTATTTCTTCTCTTTAATTTTTTATTCTGTTCACTTGGGTCCTCTGTCTTTTCTTTTTGGTGAACCTAAGAAGAGATTTGTCAATTTTGTTTATTCTTTCAAAACAGCAGCTCTTGGGTTTATTGATCCTTTCTGTTGGCTTTCTGTCTCTATTTTACTTATTTTCTCTCTGATCTTAGTTCCTTCCTTTGTTGACTTTGAGTTGTTTGTTCTTTTGCTAATTCTTTTAGGTGGTAGTTTAGGTTTTTATTTGCATTTTTTCCTTATCTCTCAAAGAAGACCTATATTGCTATGAACTTCCATCTTAGAACTACTTTTGCTGCATTCCATAGATTTTGTATTTTCATTGCCATTTGTCTTGAGATATTTTCTGATTTCCTCTTTGATTTTGTTGTTGACTCATTTTTTAAATAGCATTTTGTTTAGATGCCACGTGATTGTTTTTTCCCCCCATTTTTCTTTCTGTAGTTGGTTTCTGGTTTCATACCACTGTGGTCAGTAAACGTGCTTGAAATAAACTCCATTCTCTTAAATTTGTTGAGACTTGTTTTGTGTCCTAGGGTGTGGTTTATCCTAGAGGAAGTTCCATGTGCATTTTAAAATAATGTGTACTCTGCTTTTTCGGATATAGGGTCCTGCAGATATCAGTTAAATCCAACTGTTTCATTGTGTCATTTAGGATTTCTGTTACCTTATTGATTTTCTGTCTGGAAGGTCTATCCACTGATATCAGTGGGATGTTAAAGTCTCCTACACTGATTGTGTTCCTGTCACTTTCTCCATTTATGTCTGTTAGTATTTGTTTTATATATTTAGGTGCTCTGATATTGGGTACATATGTGTTAATGAGTGTAATATCCTTTTCTTGTATTGACTCCTTTATCATTATATGGTACTTATCTTTTTTATGGACTTTGTTTTTTAGTCTGCTTTGTCTGATGTGATTATTGCTACCTCTACTTTCTTGTAGTTTCCATTTGCATTAAATACCTTTTTTCATCCCCTCACTTTCCATCTATGTGTGTCTTTCACCCTACAGCATGTCTCTTATAGACATTTTGTAGGTTCTTGGTTTTTTATCCAATGATAACTTTTTGACATATTGAAATTTAGGTACCAGAGGGACAGCTAGGTGGGGAGGTCCTGAATATGGGGAAAAAATATTAGTCTAAAGCTTATGAAAGAAGTTAGCGCTAGAAATACATGTTTTGGAGTCTTCTTTATCATGGTGATTAAGTTTGGGAGTAGATAAAAGTGTTACTTAGTGGTGGAGAAGAGAGCCCAGCTGAAGAAAAACTTTGGGAAATACCATGCTTAGGATGTCAATTAGAGATTTTCCTGCAAATAGAGAATCAGAGGGAAAAAGTCAAAAAGAAAGGCATAGTAACATTTCCAAAAGCAGCTAAGGGTCAAAGATACTAGGGACCCAAGAGAATCTTAACGAGCCATCAAGAACTCCCCAGGGCATGGCTTCAGTTGGGTGGAAGTAGAAAGCAGAAGGCAGGGTGCAAATATATTTAACAGTAAGTGGGTGATGAAGATTTAGCAATAAGCCATAAAGGAAACTTTTTATAATTTGGGCAGGAAGAGGAAAAAAGAGGGCATAACTGAGACAGTACCGATGAATACCGATGGAATGTAATGGGGGCAGGTGATGTTCTGAAGGGCTGCTTGAGGATGTGGTTTCCCATATGTGGTTGTACCCAGGCGTTTCCCCGACTTAGGCAGCTCCAGCCTTGGAGTATGTATGACTCAGGGAAAGGCTGCTGTAATAGACTAAAGATTTCTTAGAATAGCATCAATAATTTTGGGTGAATTTGAGGCTCCCTGGTTTCAGGACTAGAGAAAAACCCCCTGGTTAAGGAAGAAGGAGAGTGGAGGGGAAACAAAGGGTTATATAAACATTATATTTCCAAGAATGGGGTCCTGCTCTCTGCATCTCTGTGATGGTTAATTTTACATGTCAACTTAGCTAGGCTATGGTGCCAAATTATTTGTCAAACAGCAGTCTGGATGTTGCTGTGAAGGCATTTTTAAAGTTGTGGTTAGTTAATAGACTTTAAGTAAAGCAGATTACTCTCTGTGATGTGGGTCGGCCTCATCCAATCTGTTGAAGGCCTTAAGAATGAAGACTGGAATTTCCCAAAGAAGAAATTCTGCCTCATAGATTGCAACATAGAAACCTTGCCTAAGTTTCTAGATTTTAGACTTTAGACTGCAAGATCAGTTCTTACCTCAATTTCTAGCTTGCCTATAAATTTTGGACTTGACAGTCCCCACAATCACATGATCCAAATCCTTAAAAATCAATCAGTATATCTCTTTGCTCTTCTCCATCTGTAAGTACGTGTGTGTAGATAGATAGCTAGGTAGACAGATACAGAATATCTGTCTATATCTTTATCTATCTAATGATTTTCTCCAGAAAACCCTTACTAATACACGATTCTTAAAACTTTTATAGTTCAGGGAGTCTGAGAGCAAGGAAAACTTTCCTAAGACCCCAGAAAACAAATGATAACTGACGTGAGTGAAGTCGGAGTGACAGAGACAATGGTGAATTAGGGACCCAGACTCCTTCTAAAAGGAGTGATGTCTTCTCAACCCCAGGCAAGGGTTGCCATTTGGGCATGGAGTCTGGTGTTATTAGACAATGTGATTAATTAAGAGAAGCCAAAAATCTGAATTATTGTGAGAAATCACAATAGAAAGGGTTTTGTAGAAGAGGTGGTTTTGAGCATGCCCACAGAAGTGCAGTCTACACTGAAGTGTAGGAAATACTGAGTTTGAAGCCATATAAAATAAACACAAATCCCCCTTTATACCCAAGGACCTCCCTACCCAAAGAGGGAAATAGGTCCCATGAGTTTGAGCCTCTTTGAAGAAAATAAATAAACTTAACTTTGGTCAACTGAGGCATGTGTTTTTATTTAATCACCAAATGTTTCCTTTTTAAATAAAAGAGAGAAGTGAATAGGGCTCACCTTTCCATCAACTTCATTTCTGTCATTTTTAAAAAATCCTGTCAGATATATTTTAAGAAGTCTTTGAATGAATGGCGTTTCATGAAGGCAAGGTAGCTTCCTGAAACTTCAATCGAAGTTATTTCTGGCTTGGTACTTTCAAAGGGCATCAGAGCTCACAAAGCAGAAAGAAGAAGGAACAAACAGCGAAGGTGAAAAGCAAGCCCTTGCACGTAGGAGGCAGGCTTGCATGGAACATGCGATTATGTGGCAGGAGGTATGGATATGAATCACAAAATTGTATAGCAATTTTTTCCTAGGAAAAAAAGTTCAGTGAAACAGACCAACCTATCATTGAAAGTGACATAAATGCTGGTTGGTATTATTGAACCGTAGAAAGCTCAAGTGATGATGATTTTTTTCTTTTAAAAAGCAGCTAATTGCCAAAAATATATTTCCCCCTGCTTTTCAATGCAGTCTTATGTTAGAAAAATTTGATGATTCATGTGATTGAACAAAAACATGTGTTATTACATAAGAGGAAAATGATTAAACTATCGCTTGGATGTGTCTCATTTCCTAGTTCATTATGCACCATGAGAAGTACCTTGAAGTTTTCTATTCTCTTAAGAGTGAAAAATATCCTTTGGCTGAAATGGTTTTAGGTGAGCCATTTTTTTTTTTTTTTTGCTAAGAATTTAGCACCCAAAATAATACTACCTTAATTCTTGAAACCTGCTCTGAAATATGCTGAGTGCCAGATGGCACCAGTCACATCAATAAAAGACAGTAATTTCGAAGGCAGTCAGTGAAATGCTCATGGCAGATGCCACTAGCTGCAGGGCCACAGTGGCTGCAATGGGACCTCTGGTATATATTTTACAGGTTGAATTTTTTGCCCCATTCAGCTTGCTCTTCCAGAAGACTGCAGAATGAAATAGGATAGTAGTTCTTAACCTTGGCTGCAAATCACCTAGCGTGTATGTGCTGTGCTGTTGCTTCAGTCATGTCCAACTCTTTGTGACGCCATGGACTGGAGCCCTGCCACGCTCCTCTGTCCATGGAATTCTCCAGACAAGAATAGTGGAGTGGTTGCCATTCTAGCTCTTATCATCAGAAATATGCATGCAATTGGTCTGAGTTGTGACCTAGGCATTGGGGGGAGGGGGGCGGTATATTTAATATTATTCATTGATTCAGCCAGCTGCGCTCAGTGTTAATTTCAGGATCTTAGATCTTCCCTGTGGCTTGCGGGATCTTTTCTTCTTAGTTGCAGCATGCGAACTCTTGGCTGTGGCGTATGGAATCTGCTTTCCTGACTGGGGATCAAACCTGGGCCCCCTGCATTGGGAGCTCGGAGTCTTAGTCACTGGAACACCAGGGAAGTACCCCTTGGGTTATTTTTTAAAGCTGTCAAGCTATTTCTAATGTTCAGCCAAGGTTAGGAGTCACTGCCCTGTTGCAGAGCTCAGGAAGTTGTGGATTGTAGACTGTCAGAGTTTACAGGGAATAAATTCCTTGTTTTATAGATTAGGTGACTGATGGTCAGAGAGACTAAGTGATTTGCTCAAAATCACACATCTTTATTAATAGCAATATGGTGACCAGAACCCACCCTGATGTTTTTTTTATAACGCTCTATCACACAGGCTTTGGTTGATTGGCTAGTGAGAAAGTAGGGACTTCAAAATGCTTGTGAAGTTATCAAAATATTGTGTAAGGAGCTAACCAGTCCCCCTATACACAGGACCTTCCACAAGTTCACCAGTACAAAATGTTGTTCTGGGGTATTGGGTATCTAGTCTAGATGGACTCAGATATCCTAGCCTATTTGGGCTTCTTGTTTGAAGTTAAAATGCTTTCTAAGGTAGGCAGGTATCTACAGAGACTCAACCTGTATGAGTCTTATTAACAACCTGTGTGTGTAAGTTCTGCCCTTTAGTGAGGTCCTTTGTCTTTGCAGACTGCCATACATGGCCCTTGCTCAAAGCAAACCCCTTGGTTTTTTATTGTTCTGATGGAGTCAATCAATCGAGCAACAAATGGTGTCGAGCTTCTGTTAAGCTGAGGGTCTCTTCCCGCTGCTTTTAGCAGGAAGACGCAGGATATGGTTGAATGCTGCTTTCAGCCAACATAAGATATAAATGAGGGATAAGGCATCATGGTAAACATCTTTTCTTGCCGCCCAGCATCTCTTGCAGAATCACCTCTTCTCATTCTCTGTTTACATGTATGTGGGCAGCCCTGCCTCTAGATTTATGGCTGGGATTAACCCAGCCTTGGCCAAAATAGCCTGGAACTAAGGAGGGGCAAGTGATACAAGCTGAACCACACAGGGACAGCCCCAGACTTACTGAAGTGATGACGAGGAGGCTCCAGTTTGTAGAATGTTACCTCCCTTGTTCCAGGCAACCAGAGCTGAGAGAGGAAAGACAGGAGCAGTCTTCCTGCCCCTGTATTCAGACTGGCTTGAAGTCCCCTGACTTGCCTAAAGACCCAGGGGTCCCCGGGTACATTAACCATAACCTCCCCACCTCCTTTTTTATTTTGAGCTAGTTTGAGTTGGGCTTTTCTCCTTGTCGACTGAAAGAACCCTAAGATGTGGAGCTGTACGTCAGACCACTTGGATTGTTTGAACGGTTTGCTCCCATTCATCTCCTGGATGTCAAATCCAGCTGAGAATTTTGGCCAGCGTGAGTGCTGATAAATCGGCTGTGCTGCCAGACCTGTCTAGTGGCTATTTTAGATTCAATTTGTTTTTGGTTGCTGGTAGAAAAACCTGGAGACATGTGTTTGGTTATATGTAGATTAATTTGATTTTTACTGGTAATACCCTCCTTTGCTGGAGCTCTGGCATCACAGTTAGCCATCCTTGGTGAGATTTGTCACTGTTTTGAAAAATAAATTCATCTCCTGTCTGAGTACCAACCAGAGGGCCACACTTGGAGCATCTTTTCATTCTTTGGCTATTGTGTGTATGGGATGTAGTTGAGTATGTGACTTGGGGCTTAATGATCCATAGTCTTGGGTGTGCCACTGATGGGGCTACTGAATAGGCAAACTCAGCCTATAATTAGGGTTTCAGAAAAGAGATGTTTTTGAAATATATTTGATATTTCAAGAAAGCATCAAAGTATGCACAAGAGGAAATATTAGAACTTTGTAGTCATTCTACTACTCATTTTGGGATTTAGAATTGTGTTAGTTTTCAATTATGTATCAGTAAGGAATGGGAAATGTATCATAATTTAGTCTTTGGAGGTTTTAATCTGTCTCTAAATGCTAAATAGCATAAAAGCAAGAACTGAAGAAGAAAAAAGTTTTCCAGCATGGAAAATGAGGGTTCAAAGAGGGGAGAAAATCACTGGGCTGCACAGTACTTCTTAGTAGAGAATATTTTAGAAATGTGTGAAAGGTTTGCATTATTTTATGTAGAAAGAGGTGTCTCAATTCTTTTGTAAATAATTTGAGGTTTCAAAGACTTTTGGCTTTCTGACTTATTTCAAACAGTCATTGCTTCATGAATTGGCCTCAAGCAGTCCTCGGTAAATTATTTATATGGTACTTGACTGCTGCTGCAGGCTTAGATCAAGTCACAGCTGTATAAACAGAGACTGTTAACCTGTTGGTTGGATTTAGCAGGCACTTTGGTCTATTTAAATCCACTGACATTTCAAATTACTTGTCCTCAGATTCTTCACAGAATAAGTACTGAAGGTGACACTGCTGATTTCTAAATAGCCCTAAGGACAAACGATATATGTTCTAAAGAACAGCCACCGAGTAAAGGGGAATGGCATTCGATTTACACTCAAAGACATGGAGAGAAATTTCAAAGAGGATGGACGGGAGTCAAGATGTCCCGGAGAGGAAGGAAGTTTCAGTCCTTATGTTAGTGATGCAAACTCTTGTATTCTCCACATAGAGTGAGTACTAGCAGCAGTTTATTGGCCAGCTGTGAAATACTGGGATTTTCCACATCTGTATTCTTTTTTAGGTAAGCTCTTGGGTGACTGTTTTTGTCTGAGCTCCCCCAAACAGATCTGCAGACAAGGCTGAGGTTAGTCAGTTCTTTGGGAGTGGATCCCAGGAAGCATCTCTGAAGGAATGGGACTAGTAAAGCAGGAGAGGAAAGCTGGATTACCCCTGCTGGCGACTGTGGCTCGGTCCCACCAGGACCATCAAGTAAGTGAGTAAAAGGAACATCACAACTTTCCCAGGGAGGGTCAAAGAAGTTGGAAGTATTTATCCATCAACTCTGCCCTCCTTGGTTGAGGCTTTCCCTGGAGGCTTTGAATCCTGAAAAAAATCTCCAAGTAGAGAAGGAGAAAGGCTTGTTGCTTTAGGTGAGAAGCTGCCAGAGGGCAAGGAATGGGTCTGCCATCTTGTAGGTGAATAGATCAAGGGAAATATGGGCTGGAATATCAAAAGGGTCAGTTACACTGGCCATTTTTATATAGTTGGAAAACATCGGTTTGTCATGAGAAATCGTCATTATTTTCTCCATTAGGAAGAGAATCTATTTGTCTGTTTCCTAACCAGAACTTCATTGGAATGATTTGGGGCAGGATTCCCAGTCTGGGACTCCTCCAGTAACATTAATATGAGGTGTGAAGAGAATAGTAATAGAAGCATGGCTAAATTATCAAAGTACCTCTGTCATAAGAAATATGAAACCATTAACATCATGCTTTTGGAATTTTTAATAACGTGAAAAATGCTAAGTGAGATGTTACCACTAAGTGAAAAAAGTCAGGTTACAAAACTACAGTTTTTGTTACATTAGAAAAATATTTTTACACAAAAAAGAAAAAGACTGGAAAGAAATATACCAGCATGTTAGTGGTGCTATCTTCGGGTGATGAAATAATGTATAATCTTTTAACTTAGTCTTCTTTTCCTCATTTCCTAAACTTTCTATGTTGAACTTTTTAACCTTTTTTTTTTTTTTTAATTGGCTTTTTGAGTCACTGTGTTTTGGGTTTTTGTATGGTCAGATGGGGAGCTTGCTGGGTAGACAGGTGGGTTTACCCTTAGGCTTGCTGGTTGAGCACAGAGGGCAGGCTGTTACCCAGGGCATTCTGACAGTCTGTGGGTACTCATTTCAAGGTTAGCTCATCAGACTTTTCTACATGAACTTGACAGACAAAGCGGGCATTCAAGGATGGGTACCTGCCGAGCAAGACTCCTGCAAGGACTGTAGGGAGACAGTGGCTGTTATCTGCTTGGGTCAGAGACTACCACCAAGGAGGCAGTACCTGGGAGGGGTTATCTGTTTGTCCTTTTTGGATCAAGCTGAGAATCACATCGTGATTCACTTTTATATCAATTTGTCATCTTCAATTACAGCCATCAAGGCTAGTGGTGGTCACAGGCAGCTTCATCTTGGAACAAGCATGGTGCTGGGGGTGGTAGAGGAATACAGACAGGGATATCCTTAAGGAGGTAATATTCCAGAGAGAAGATATTGTTATCCATTGAAAATAATTGTAAAGAGCATGTTATTAAAGACCAGCGTAACATACAAATATAGTATGTGTTAGGAGTTTGAGAGGTGGTTGGGGAGGGGTGTGCTAGAAAAGAGTCCCTGTGGACTGGAGTGGTTGAGAAAGGCTTTTTGAAGAAGGTCATGCTTTGAATAATGAGTCAATGATGAAAATACGTACCATTGTCTCAGGTCATGTAAGCCCTGAGTGTGTATCTAGAAGTCCAATCATGGTTCTGTCTCAGATTCCCTCTGTGTCATCAGGAGTGTGTTTCCTGTTTTATAAAATGCCAGTGCTTACACTCCTCTGCCCAACAGGTATGTTAGGATGAGTAACTGATAGGAAACATCCTGGGGAAATTTGGTGGTGCTTTGCTAAAGGCTTAAAAATGTCAGATTAATTCAATATAGAGACAGGCACTAGTGGGTTCTAGAGATAAAATACAGCGAGAGTGATAGAAGTCTCAGGTATGCTTAAGGTGGCATCCAGTATCAGCAAATTGATTCCGGAGGAGTTTTTCTCCTTGGACATTCTAGTTTCAGGCTAAATACAGAGAGGTGGAATCAACAGAGGACTATTTATTCTGTTCCTTGTGTGTGCTTAGCACTAAGTTGGGTAACAGGGAAATTTAAAACATCATTAGCAAGAGTGTTGTTTTGGCAACTTTAGATTCTGAAAGAGATGGGAATGCCAGACCACCTGACCTGCCTCTTGAGAAATCTGTATGCAGGTCAGGAAGCAACAGTTAGAACTGGACATGGAACAACAGACTGGTTCCAGATAGGAAAGGAGTACATCAAGGCTGTATATTGTCACTGTGCTTATTTAACTTATATGCAGAGTTAAAAACATCATGAGAAATGCTGGGATGAAGGAAGCACAAGCTGGAATCAAGATTGCTGGGAGAAATATCAAAACCTCAGATATGCAGATGACATCACCCTTATGGCAGAAAGTGAAGAGGAACTAAAGAGCCTCTTGACGAAAGTGAAAAAGGAGGGTGAAAAAGTTGGCTTAAAGCTCAACATTCAGAAAACGAAGATCATGGCATCCAGCCCCATCACTTCATGGCAAGTAGATGGGGAAACAGTGGCTGACTTTATTTTGGGGGGCTCCAAAATCACTGCAGATGGTGACTGCAGCCATGAAATAAAAAGATGCTTACTCCTTGGAAGAAAAGTTATGACCAACCTAGATAGCATATTAAAAAGCAGAGACATTACTTTGTCAACAAAGGTCCGTCTAGTCAAGGCTATGGTTTTTCCAGTGGTCATGTATGGATGTGAGAGTTGGACTGTGAAGAAGACTGAGCACTGAAGAATTGATGCTTTTGAAGTGTGGTGTTGGAGAAGACTCTTGAGAGTCCCTTGGACTGCAAGGAGATCCAACCGGTCCATCCTAAGGAAATCAGTCCTGGGTGTTCATTGGAAGAACTGATGTTGAAGTTGAAACTCCAGTACTTTGGCCACCTGATGCAAAGAGCTGACTCATTGGACAAGACCCTGATACTGGGAAAGATTGAAGTCAGGAAGAGAAGGGGATGAAAGAGGATGAGATGGTTGGATGGCATCACTGACTCAATGGACAAGAGTTTGAGTGAACTCGAGGAGTTGGTGGGGACAGGGAGGCCTGGCGTGCTGCAATCCATGGGGTCGCAAAGAGTCGGACATGACTGAGCGACTGAAGTGTGAGTGAAGGCACACAGACGTGGACCGGAAGCTGTAATTCTCAGGAGTGCAGACAGTCAGCTAGATTTGTGTCACAGAGTTTACAAGCCCTGGGGGAAAACCCCGAGAGAGGTCACTCTTCCCCAAAGATCTGATTCACCGCAGAATTGAATTCATCACCTCTTTGAGCATAGGAAAGCCTTATGCACCTGGTTATTCTATTAATGTGAAATGGATTCAAGCAATCAGGTAACCCTGCACCAAAAACAAAAAGTAATAGAGAACTGACCCCAGTTCTCAAAGAGAGCATACATTTCTTTATGAACTGTTTACAGCCTGGCTGGATCACCCCTGCTCACAAGCTGGGTAAATATCAACAGCCAGCTCTCCTGCCCTTTGGGATTAGGCAGTCCTGCTGATTAAAGAACCGAGGAGACGTCAGGGTTTCCTTGGTTAGGTCTGCCTTTCAAGAGGGACTGTGTGGCTATTTCTTGTTCAGCAATGAACCTTTCTACCCCGAGCTGCAAACCACCTGATAAGAGACCTTATAATGAATCTGGAGTAGAAAAACAATAAACAAACAATAAAAATGGGGCCATGGAACATATTAATAACATTTCCTTGTGGTGATATTTGCAGCACTTTTGCAAATATTGGCTCACTAAATAGGAGAGTGAGAAGCTTAACTGTTTTAGAGCTGGGCCAACCATGTAGAGCGCTGGCTACTCACTTAGAGAGTTTTTCCTGGCCCAGGGATCAAGCCTAGAAACGAGCATTCCTTTATATGCAACCCATATTGTCTTCTATACCCATCTAAATTCAAGAAGGGCTTACAGCCTTTTCTCCCAGTGATTAGAAACATAAGGAGGCTAGAGCAGCTGCGTGTGGTGACATGTGGGCTTAATGGAAAGAAGCCTTCTATTTTAACGTGGAAATGTACTGTTTTCACTCCCCTCTGCCCTTTTTGTCTACATCAAATGGAGCTAACATAATCTTCTCTCTTCTTGGGAGTGTTTGCTGATCAGGGCCTCTACCCCATGCGTTTGGTTTATCTTCAGACTCGGGGTAGAGTAGACCAAAACGATTATCTTAAAAGAACGGAAAAGAGAAGAGGCAAGTGTCTTAAAGGAAGCTGCTTAGTGAAGAGGAGAGAGGTTCTCTCGTAGCAGAAGAGGAAATAGGTCAGTGGGTTTCTGGAGAAGGGAGTGTGCCCGCCATTTGGTCAGAAGTGTTACTGAGTCCAGGTTCATACTGCTCACTGCATAGCAGGCCAGTCAGGTGAGAGACAAGGTGTTGGGACAATGAATAGCAGTGTTATTTGTAAAGCCAGCAGACCAAGAAGATGGTGGACTAATGTCCCAAAGAACCATCTTGCTTGGATTTGAATGCTAGTTGTTTTAATAGAGCAGAGAGGGAGAGTTGAGGAGATAAAGTAAAAAAGGCAATTTGTTGTTGTTGTTGAGTCACGTCTTACTTTTTTGTGACCCCATGGACTGTAGCCCACCAGGTTCCTCTGTCCATGGGATTTCTCAGGCAAGAATACTGGAGTGGGTTGCCATTTCCTTCTCCAGGGGATCTTCCTGATTCCAGGGATTGAGCGCACATCTCCTGCATCAGCAGGCAGATTCTTTATCACTGAGCTACCAGGGAAGCCCCCTAAGGCAGTAAGTTGTTACAGATATTTCCTGGTTCCAGCCAGACTCTGGAGGGAATGTGTTAATTTCTTCTTTCCTTGATAGGTGGGCCTAGTCAGGATGTTTCCTGTGATCTAAACAAAGATATTTTAGTTTAACACCCAGGCATGAGAAGCAGGGCTCTTGGAGATGGGCCATTATGTACACTTTAAGCTGTAGACAACACCCCTTTAATGATTAATTGGTAACAAAAGCAATAGAACGCAAAGGTTAAAAGTAAAAAAAACCAGATGCAGTATGGAGTCAGATTTGTTCTTCCCCGTCAGTGGAGCCCAAGGAAGTGGCTAATCCTCAGGGGGATGGTTGTATGCTGTGCCTGAGGGGATGGGGACACAGACTCTGAAGTTTTTGGTCTTGGCAGAAATTTGTGCCAAGCATGGACAGGGCAGCCACCCTCAGGGGTGTGTGTGCATGTGTGTGTGTGTGTTTGTGTGTGTGTGTGTCTGCGCACAACAGCTCAGCAGAGTGGGACGAAATCAGGTAGATTTCACAGAAAATAGAGAGATGTGGTCCTTGTAGTAAACCTAAGTGGAAGAGGCAACTCTGAGCACTTCAGTCCAGGACCACATCAGCCTGCCCTGCACATGTGACTCTGCTACAGAATCTTGACCTGGCACACTCAGGGGCTAAATATGTAATCTGGAGAAGGGGGCTTCTTTAAGGAAGAAAAAAAACAAACAAACGTATAAACATATAATTAGCTAGGGAGCCTTTGAAGGAGCCTTGTGTAATTGAGGAAATCTGAGCTTGTGCCTCTTTGGGGTTTTTATTTATTTGTTATGTTTTGCTGTGCTGGGTCTTCATTGCTGTGCATGCTTTATCAAGTTGTGGGGAGAGAGGCCACGTTGCGGTACCCAGGCTTCTCACTGCAGTGGCTTCTCCTGTTGCGGAGCACGGGCTCTAGGGTATGCGGCCATCAGGAACTCTGGCTTGTGGGCTTAGTTGCCTCATGCATGTGGAGTCTTCCCAGACCAGGGATCGAACCCACGTCTCTTGCATTGGCAGGCAGATCCTTTACTGATGAGCCACCAACGGAAGCCCTACCTTTCTATGTGCAACCATTTGTAAAAGAAAATTTTGGTGTCAGCAAGCAACCCAGGAGATTGGAAGGAGGGAGGAAGGGGACTATATACCAAACCTCACTAGAATTGCTTATCTGGGTCTTGAAGGGAGACTGATTTGTTCTTGATAGTGAAAGCAGGCGTAGCTAGGTCTCTTTCCTGAAGTACAGGTTCCCTAAGACAGTTGGCTTCCTCAGAGCTGGAGGAATACTCAGTTTACATAACTGGTCAACATTCTCTGTCATCATGGTTCACAGATGAAGGTGCACAGTGGAGTCTTTTTTTGGGTGGCCTTTGCTAGAGGAGGTGGTAAGAGCCCAGTTTCACCAAGGTATAGGGTCATTTCACTGAAGACACGCAAGTACTCTAAAGGAAATTATTAAGACTATTTAGAAAGAAGAATTCCAAGACATTCTGAGCTTGGTGTTTATTCCACTCATTCAGACGTTTGATTTCATTTGTATAAGGAAATCTCATTGGGAATCAGATTTCACTTATATGTTAAAAATACCACAGAATGTTTAAAGGTGTGGTACTTAATTGACATTTTCTAATCTTCCCTGCGTTGGGTGTAATGGGTAAAGAAATAGCATGCTGTCACTTCAGTCATGTCCAACTCTTTGTGACCCTATGGACCATAGCCTGCCAGGTTCCTCTGTCCATAGGTTTCTCCAGGCAAGACCCTGGAGTGGGTTGCCGTGTCTACCTCTAGGGAAAGAAATAGCAGGATCATGCAACAGAAAAGGAAGAACTTGTGTTTATTTTCCACATTTGGGTTTATGATCTTGCCTCTATTTTCTTTTTCAATGCCTTCTATAAAAAGCAATGGAAAATCCCAAGTCTATAGAAGAGGATTCAAAGGCCCCCCAAATAGCCTTGGCCTAAGGTGAAAGAGCAGCACACAGGAGCCAGGAGGCCTGGGACCTAGGCTCCCTTTGGCCACTGGCCAACCAGTCTGGGAATCTGATTCATGTCCCTCAAGCTCCCTACCTTGATTGCTTGTCAGTGCCATGAGAAGCTGGGCTAGATCATCCCTCAAGTCATTCCCAGCTCCAGTGTTTGTTTAATGCTTTTCCTTTGAGAATTCCAAAGCCTTTACATCACTCACAAGTAAGAGTCCATTTAGGGAAGTCCAAGAGCCTCAGCTGTGCTCTCATCACGTAGAACTAGTCAAGCTCAGAAAGGTTCCCTGGCCAAATGTAGGATGGGAACAGTGTGTTCAGACACAGACTGGGAGAGCGAAGAGGATTCATCATCCTTTGGAGGCAGGCTTTGGAATGGGGCTGTTGTCCAGCTTGGGGCTTGATAAGGGAAAAATGACCTTTGGTTGGAATCCTTGTGTAACGAATAGACGTGGAAGGAGACCTGAAGTCCAGGATGGCCCAGTTCTGACGCAAAGATTGTCCAGCCTTTGTCTAAGTCACTCACCTCTCTGGGACAGTTTGTTTATAGGTGTGAAGTGGGGTTGATAGAGTCAGACACTCCACATCTTATTTATCCATTCATATATCGATGGACACTTAAGTTGCTTTCGTATCTTGGCTGTTGGAAATAGTGCTGTGACATTGGAGTGCACATATCATTTTGCACTATGGTTTTCTCCAGGTATATGACCAGCAGTGGGATTGCTGGGTCATATGGTACATCTGTTTTTAGTTTTTAAGGAACTTCCATACTGTTCTTCATAGTAGTTATACCAATTTATATTCCCACCAACAGTATAGGAGGATTCCCTTTTCTCCATATCCTCTCCAGCATTTATTGCTTTTATTTCTTGACGTTGGCCATTCTGACTGGTGCGAGGCAATATGTCACTGTAGTTTTGATTTACAGTTCTCTCATGATTAGCGATGTTGAGCATCTGTTCAAGTGCCTCTTGGCCATCTGTATGTCTTCTTTAGAAAAATGTCTTTTTAGATCTTCCACTGATTCTTTGATTGAGTTGTTTCTCCTAGCTTATCTTCATGATAGAATTGACTTTGAACCCTCTTTGCTTGGATGGTAAATCCTATTCTCAATCATTGTGCTCTTCTGCTTCTCTTGGTTCCACAGATCCTTATCAAGTCATCCCAAAGTTGTCTAGATTTTAGTAGAATCCCAAAGTAAGGATTGAGTCAGTTCTGTACAGTGAAGAGACCAAGACACAATAGTGATTCAAAAACGGCCTGATTTGATCCTTTTGGGGGAACAAAGATAAAGTAAATAAAAATCCTGTAGTTCTACACTGGTGTAGGAAAAGTGAGATGCCCTGGAAGAGATAGGAATGATTTGTGGTTGAGCATTCCAGCTCGTGGCCTACTGAGGAGACCTTTCACCGGCTCACATCTGCCTTCAAGAGCCAATTGTATGCATCTCCTCCCAACTCCATATTCAAGCAAGTTAGCTGAGTAGCTTGGTCTTGGCCTAGGTGGGAGTATTAACACTGTGGAAAATGGCAAACACAACAAATTGGAGTTTTATTTCCCTGTAGAGCCAGTTGTTACTCGGGTCCCTGCACTGATTCTAGCCTTGTCTGTCATCTTTTCCAGTAAATTATACTTTCCTATTAAGAGTTGCTTCTGGAGTTTGGTGTCTAAAAGGAAATCTTCATTCTACGTATGTGGATAGTTTACATGGATTAAAGGAGCCTTTCTAACATGTGCAAGTAAAGACAGCGCTGAAAGTTGCTCAATAACTAAACATGCTCAAGACAAGGGACTTGGCTGCTGGTTCCAGAAGAGCATCCTTCTCAGCGATGCTGACCACCTGCAGTGGTCAGTTTCCTTTGGCAAGGCCTGGTGGCTTGGACTGTGACCAGGAGACTGTGTGTGTCTGTGTGAAAGACCTTTTCCTTTTTGGCATGTAAAAATAGCCTACTGAAGATAGCACAGGTAAATGAATTGAAGCACGGAGCTGAGAGGATTCAGTTGAGACAAATATTTTGCCAGATCACGTAACTTTTCAAGTACATGTGCCTTCACCAGTTACGGCACTTAGGATGTTGTCTGTAGAATCACCTCCCCTGATTTTCCATGGAACTGGGAGTGAGGAATAGAAGGAAGAAGTAGATCTGCTAGTGACCTGCATCTTAGTTTTCCTGTTGCTTCCAGAGTCTCTCCTGTTAAGGCTTTTCTCTGAACTGGAGGAGAACCATGCATTTCAGGTGGCTTTCCAGCTCCTTCCTTCATTCCTCTCTGCATGCAAGGGCTCTCAGGGAGGTGGCGATGTCTATTAGACAGTTACCCTGATGTCCTTTAACAACAGTCATGAGAGAGTTGCCCGGCACCATCTCTCTTCCTCAAGTCCCTTCTAGTTCAAGGATTCTGTGCCTAAATAGCTGTCCTCCATGGGGCTTGCAGTTCAGCCCATCCCTTGAATAAATGTGCTGCTGCAGCCACTCGGGGTAGGGATGGGCCTGGGTTTCAGTCCTAGTTCTCTGGCCCGGTCAAGAACGTTGTCCTTTCAAAGAGTTCTTGCTTTCTTGATCTGGACTTAGCAAGTAGACGGATACCTTCCCTCAGATTCCCTAGTAAGGTAGCAGCCAGAGCTGTAGTGGAAATAACAGGTGATGAAATTAACCACCCTGAGTTAGCCAATAGCTCGCATGGCAGGGGCAGGGAGTGCTGGGCCAGCTGGGAGGCCCTGCCTGGTGCGGTCCTACGTCTGCTGGGCTCTGCACCTCCCTGGAGAGTTTTATATAAGTCTCGGTCACAGCAGCCTGCCCCCTCCACGCTGGGACAGTTCACAGGACCCAGGATTAGCCGGCTCTAGCCAAGCTCTATTTCTGGAAGGCAGAAAGTTCACGGAAAGGGTAGCCACTGAGAAGGTACTCGTTTACACCATTGAAGGGAGCAGAGACAGAGACTCCTAGAGGGGAAATTATTTTAGGAGACTGTTTTGTACAGATAAGCCAAGAACATTTAGGATCAGAGCAGAGGAAGAAAGCAGAGCGTGAATACACTTGAAGAGTAACGGTGTTTCTCCCATTGTGATCCTTTCTTTGGCTACTGCACTAATTCAGCCCCAGGATTTTAGAAGTATAATTTATCCAGTAAGGCTGCTGAAACAAGACTCTTACAATTTCGTCTTTGCCACCAAACTAAACTTATGTTTGGACACACATTATACATCAGTACATCATACAGTAAATTCTGATCATTCAACATCCCGGGGAGTCTCTGTACACCAAGTAAATACCAGGTCCCCATGTCAGGCTGGACATCTGTTATTATATTCAGATTGTGGGGAGGGGCATTGCTGTCATGCATGCGTTTAGCCGTGTTACTGCCTCACCACGTGATTAATTTCTGCAAGACAGAAGGAAATAGGAGGTATGGTGATAACATGGCCAATTAAAGAGAAATGATTTGGCCTCGTGTGTTTAGTGGTGATGACGGTCATGTGCATGTGTGTGTGTGTGGGAAATGACGGAAATGACAGTTTGGGAAAGGGGGTGGATCCACAACTGGGACGAGGAGAGCCAAGCTGGGATCTAGGAACAGAGGTTAAAAACTAGCCACCAAGGCAGGTTGAAAGCAGGGACACGGCATGTGGGCATGGAAAAATCCAGAAGGCAGAAACCAAGTCAGGGAAGGGCAATCTTCCAGCCGGAAAGGATAGAGGATGTGAACCAGGAAACTGAGCTTTGAGGAGCCCTGGACATTCCTAAAGCCCAGAGGTTAGCCAAGAGGGTGCACACACCGAGGCCCAGACTAATTCTGTCTGAGCTATAGGCAGGGAATTGATTCTGTCTCCCAGATACTTGAACACGCTGCTTGATACCTGATACTATATATTCAGGTGAGCCTTTTTGGAGGACACATTCTGGAAATTGCTTTCAGAGACAAGATTTTGAACCATGCAGAACATGAAACATAAGTTCTTTGTCAATGATTTTATTATGTTACTCTTCCTATATTTAAGCAGAAGGGTGCAACACCAAATTTGGGCTGGGTGGGGGATAGACGGGTGCAATGCAGGGACCGTATTTGGGTTCTTTGTTTAAGCAAATTGTTAAAAAGTTGGAGACTTGGAAAGCTGAACACTGGCTTTTTGTATTAAGGAGTTTTTATTTTTACATGTGATGATGGCATTGTGGTGTTTTTGTGAGTCTGTTTTTTAGAGATATATGCTGAGATATTTATAGAGGAAATCATAGGACTGGAGTTTTCTCCAAAAAATATGGGGGAGTGGGAAGGAGTTAGCTGAAGCAAGATTGTCTCTGAGTTGAATTTTGTTAGAGCTGGAGGATGGATTTGCGGGGACTCATTATGCATGGAGCCAAGGCTTTCCTGGTGATGACAGCTGCCACTGCCATGCGCCAGAAGCTTCTCAGAGCTACATGTCTGCTCTGTGTATCGATGAACATTGCTGTTTCTCTCAGATGAAGCCATCCAAATGCCCGCTTTAATAGAGAGATGAAACAGAGCCATGAGAAGGTGGGAGTTGTAGAAGAGCTTTTTTGTTTGTTATAAATGTCTGTATCCAGCTCTTTCTGCTAAAAATTGAAGAGAAGAAACATTTTGGAGTTTATCAAGATGAGTAATGATGTGTGGGAAAAGCTCCTTGCCCCCTTTCTCTTGTACTTCCTTAGAAGCTGAACCTAATTGTTTAACAGGCTGAATGGCTGCCCAAATATTCCCAGCCCCCTTATTATAAGGCATGGTCATTTGATTTTGTTCTGGTCAGTGAGATATAAGCAGAAATGTTATATAGGACTTTCTGGAAGGCTCTTTAAAGGGAGCTAACTCGTCTAGGAGGTGTGTCTCTCTTTTCTGTCCTCTCTTTCTACTGCTGCCTGGAATGCAGTTGTGAGGTATTGAGCTTCAGTAACTACACTGGACCACTGAGGGTAGAAGTCACATACCTGGTGTAGCAGAGCAGAGAAAAAGAAGGAACCTCGGTCTCTGATGACTTTCTGAAGTGCCAGTCTCTGATCTTATTTTACAAAGAGAAAATATACTTTCATGTAGTTAAGCCAAAACTACTCTAGGTTTTTAATTAGATACAGAAAGCCTAAAAACTAATTAATACAGGTAACAGATTGTTTATTGTACAATAAATACAGCACTAATCAAAAATAAAGGTGTATAGAGTTGTTGACTCAGCAATTCCAGTCAGGATTTCACCTGGTAGATATTCACCAAGAACCAGTATTGTTTGTAAGAGCCAACACTATAAGCCGCCTACGTATCCATGAATGGGGACTGGTTACAGTAATAAGCCTTCAGTGGGATATCAGGCAGCCAGGCAAACAGTGAGACCTGGGTTGGCATGAAAGAGCCTTAGGTCTTATCATTCAGTGAGAATGAGTAAGTTACAAAAAAGCATGTGTAGTTTGATCTCTTTTGTATAAATTGTATGATATAAATATAAATTGTGTATATAATTGTTGTTCAGTTGGTCAATCATGTCTGACTCTTTGCGACCCCATGGACTACAGTACACCACCCTTCCCTATCCTCTACTATCTCCCAGAGTTTGCTCAAGTTCATGTTCATTGGGTCAGTGATGCTAACTAACCATCTCATCCTCTGTCACCCCTTTCTCCTTTTGCCTTCAGTCTTTTCCAGCATCAGGGTCTTTTTTTTCAATGAGTCGACTCTTTGCATCAGGTGGCCAGAGTACTGGAGCTTCAGTCCTTCCAATGAATATCCAGGGTTGATTTCCTTTAGGATTGACTGGTTTGATCTTCTTGCTGTCCAAGGGACTTTCAAGAGTATTCTCTAGCACAACAATTCAAAACCATAAATTTTTTAGTGCTCAGCCTTTCTTATGGTCCAGCTCTCACATTCATACATGACTTGTGGAAAAACAATAGTTTTGACTAGATGGACTTTTGTTGGCAAATTATGTCTCTGCTTTTTTAATATGCTGTCTAGGTTTGTCATAGTTTTTCTTCCAAGGAGCAAGCATCTTTTAATTTCATGGCTGCAGTCACCATTGGCAGTGATTTTGGAGCCCAGGAAAATAAAGTCTGTTACTGTTTTCACTTTTTCCTCATCTATTTGCCATGAAGCAAAGAATACCCAGCTGTGGATGTGACTGGTGATAGAAGCAAGGTCCGATGCTGTAAAGAGCAATATTGCATAGGAACCTGGAATGTCAGGTCCATGAATCAAGGCAAATTGGAAGTGGTCAAACAAGAGATGGCAAGAGTGAATGTCAACATTCTAGGAATCAGCGAACTGAAATGGACTGGAATGGGTGAATTTAACTCAGATGACCATTGTATCTACTACTGCGGGCAGGAATCCCTCAGAAGAAATGGAGTGGCCATCATGGGCAACAAAAGAGTCTGAAATGCAGTACTTGGATGCAATCTCAAAAATGACAGAATGATCTTTGTTCATTTCCAAGGCAAACCATTCAATATCACAGTAATCCAAGTCTATGCCCCAACCAGTAATGCTGAAGAAGCTGAAGTTGAACGGTTCTATGAAGACCCACAAGACCTTTTAGAACTAACACCCAAAGAAGATGTCCTTTTCATTGTAGGGGACTAGAATGCAAAAGTAAGAAGTCAAGAAACACCTGGAGTAACAGGCAAATTTGGCCTTGGAATACGGAATGAAGCAGGGCAAAGACTAATAGAGTTTTGCCAAGAAAATGCAATGGTCATAACAAACACCCTCTTCCAACAACACAAGAGAAGACTCTATACATGGACATCACCAGATGATCAACACTGAAATCAGATTATTATATTCTTTGCAGCCAAAGATGGAGAAGCTCTATACTGTCAGCAAAAACAAGACCAGGAGCTGACTGTGGCTCAGACCATGAACTCCTTATTGCCAAATGCAGACTGAAATTGAAGAAAGTAGGGAAAACCACTAGACCATTCAGGTATGACCTAAATCAAATCCCTTATGATTATACAGTGGAAGTGAGAAATAGATTTAAGGGCCTAGATCTGATAGATAGAGTGCCTGATGAACTATGGAATGAGGTTCATGACATTGTACAGGAGACAGGGATCAAGACCATCCCCATGGAAAAGAAATGCAAAAAAGCAAAATGGCTGTCTGGGGAGGCCTTACAAATAGCTGTGAAGAGAAGAGAAAAAAAGCAAAGGAGAAAAGGAAAGATATAAACATCTGAATGCAGAGTTCCAAAGAATAACAAGAAGAGATAAGAAAGCCTTCTTCAGCGATCAATGCAAAGAAATAGAGGAAAACAACAGAATGGGAAAGACTAGAGATCTCTTCAAGAAAATTAGAGATACCAAAGGAACATTTCATGCAAAGATGGGCTCGATAAAGGACAGAAATGGTATGGACCTAACAGAAGCAGAAGATATTAAGAAGAGATGGCAAGAATACACAGAAGAACTGTACAAAAAAGATCTTCATGACCCAGATAATCACGATGGTGTGATCACTGACCTAGAGCCAGACATCCTGGAATGTGAAGTCAAGTGGGCCTTAGAAAGCATCACTACGAACAAAGCTAGTGCAGGTGATGGAATTCCAGTTGAGCTATTCCAAATCCTGAAAGATGATGCTGTGAAAGTGCTGCACTCAATATGCCAGAAAATTTGGAAAACTCAGCAGTGGCCACAGGACTGGAAAAGATGAGTTTTCATTCCAATCCCAAAGAAAAGCAATGCCAAAGAATGCTCAAACTACCGCACAATTGCACTCATCTCACACACTAGTAAAGTAATGCTCAAAATTCTCCCAGCCAGGCTTCAGCAATATGTGAACCGTGAACTTCCTGATGTTCAAGCTGGTTTTAGAAAAGGCAGAGGAACCAGAGATCAAATTGCCAACATCCGCTGGATCATCGAAAAAGCAAAACAGTTCCAGAAAAACATCTATTTCTGCTTTATTGACTATGCCAAAGCCTTTGACTGTGTGGATCACAGTAAACTGTGGAAAATTCTGAAAGAGATGGGAATACCAGACCGCCTGACCTGCCTCTTGAGAAATCTGTATGCAGGTCGGGAAGCAACAGTTAGAACTGGACATGAAACAACAGACTGGTTCCAAATAGGAAAGGGAGTATGTCAAAGCTGTATATTGTCACCCTGTTCATTTAACTTATATGCAGAGTACATCATGAGAAACGCTGGACTGGAGGAAACACAAGCTGGAATCAAGATTGCTGGGAGAAATGTCAATCACCTCAGATATGCAGATGACATCACCCTTATGGCAGAAAGTGAAGAGGAACTAAAAAGCCTCTTGATGAAAGTGAAAGTGGAGAGTGAAAAAGTTGGCTTAAAGCTCAACATTCAGAAAATGAAGATCATGGCATCTGGTCCCATCACTTCATGGAAATAGATGGGGAAACAGTGGAAACAGTGTCAGACTTTATTTTTCTGGGCTCCAAAATCACTGCAGATGGTGACTGTAGCCATGAAATTAAAAGACGCTTACTCCTTGGAAGGAAAGTATGACCAACCTAGATAGCATATTCAAAAGCAGAGACATTACTTTGCCAACAAAGGTTCATCTAGTCAAGGCTATGGTTTTTCCTGTGGTCATGTATGGATGTGGGAGTTGGACTGTGAAGAAGGCTGAGCGCCTTCAAAAGAATTAATGCTTTTGACTGTGGTGTTGGAGAAGACTCTTGAGAGTCCCTTGGACTGCAAGGAGATCCAACCAGTCCATTCTGAAGGAGATCAGCCCTGGGATTTCTTTGGAAGGAATGATGCTAAAGCTGAAACTCCAGTACTTTGGCCACCTCATGCAAAGAGTTGACTTATTGGAAAAGACTCTGATGCTGGGAGGGATTGGGGGCAGGAGGAGAAGGGGACGACAGAGGATGAGATGGCTGGATGGCATCACTGACTCGATGGATGTGAGTCTCAGTGAACTCCGGGAGTTGGTGATGGACAGGGAGGCCTGGCGTGCTGCGATTCATGGGGTCGCAAAGAATCGGACACGACTGAGCGACTGATCTGATCTGATCTGAATGGGACCAGATGCCATAATCTTCATTTTTTGAATGTTCAGTTTTCAGCCAGCTTTTTCACTCTTCCTCTTTTACCTTCTTTAAGAGGTTCTTTAGTTCCTTTTGCTTGCTGCCATTAGAGTGGTATTATCTGCATATCTGAGGTTGTTGATATTTTTCCTGGCAGTTTTGATTCCAGCTTGTGACTCATCCAGCCTGGCATTTCACATGCTGTACTCTGCAGGTAAGTTGAATAAATAGAGTGACAATATATAGCCTTGTTGTGCTCCTTTCCCAGTTTGGAACCAGTCCTTTGTTCCATGTCTGGTTCTAGCTGTTGCTTCTTGAGCTGCACACAGTTTTCTCAGGTGGCCGGGAAGGTGGCCTGATATTTCCATCTCTTTAAGAATTTTCCACAGTTTGTTGTGATCCACAGAGTCAAAAGCTTTCTCGTAGACAATGAAGCAGATGTTTTTCTGGGATTCGCTTGCTTTCTCTATGATCCACTGAATGTTGGCAATTTGATCTCTGGTTCTTTTGCCTTTTCTAAACACAGCTTGTATATCTGGAACGTCTTGGTACATGAACTGCTGAAGCCTAACTTGAAGTATTTTTACCATTACCTTGCTAGCATGTGAAATAAGTACAATTGTATGGTAGTTTGAACATTCTTTGGCACTACCCTTTTTTGGGATTGGAATGAAAACTGACCTTTTCCAGTCCTGTGGTCATTGCCGAGTTTTCCAAATTTGCTGACATATTGAGTGCAGCACTGTAACAGCATCGTCCTTTAGGATTTGAAATAGCTCAGCTGAAATTCCATCACCTTCACTAGCCTGGTTGGTAGTAATGCCCGAAGGCCCACTTGACTTCATATCACACTCCAGGATGTCTGGCTCTAGGCGAGTGACTACACCACTGTGGTCATCCGGGTCATTAAGACCTTTTCTGTACAGTTCTTCTGTGTATTCTTGCCACCTCTTTTTAATCTCTTCTGCCTCTGTTAGGTCCTTACCGCTTCTGTCCTATATTGTGCCCATTTCCTTGCATGAAATGTTGCCTTGATATCTCCAATTTTCTTGAATAAATGTCTAGTCTTTGCCATTCTGTTGTTTTCCTCTATTTCTTTGCACTATTTGTTGAAGAAGACCTTCTTATCTCTCCTTGCTATTCTCTGGAACTCTGCATTCAGTTGGGTATATCTTTCCCTTTCTCCCTTGCTTTTCGATTCTCTCCTTTCCTCGGCTATTTGTAAAGCCTCCTCAGACAACTACCTTGCCTTATTGCATTTCTTTTCTTCGGGATGGTTTTGGTCACTGCCTCCTGTACAGTGTTACCCACCACCATCCATAGTTCTTCAGGCACTCTGTCTACCATATCTAATCCCTTGAATCTATTCATCACCTCCACTGTGTAATCATAAGGGATTTGATTTAGGTCATAGCTGAATGGTCTAGTAGTTTTACCTACTTTCTTCAACTGAAGCCTGAATTTTGCAGTAAGGAGCTGATGATCTCAGCCACAGTCAACTCTTGGCCTTGTTTTTGCTGCCTGTATAGAGCTTCTCCATCTTCAGCTGCAAACAGTACAATCAAATTTGATTTCAGTTTGACCAGTTTGTGATGTCCATGTGTAGCGTCGTCTCTTGTGTTGTTGAAAAATGGTGTTAGCTTTGACCAGTGTGTTCTCTTGCCAAAACTCTGTTAGCTTTTGCCCAGCTTCATATTGTACTCCAAAGCCAAACTTGCCTGTTACTCCAGGTATCTCTTGACTTCCTACTTTTGCATTCCAGTCCCCTATGATGAAAAGGACATCCTTTTTTGGTGTTAGTTCTAGAAAGTCTTATAGGTCTCCATGAAACCATTCAGCTTCATCTTCTTTGGTGTTAGTGGTTGGGGCATAGACTTGGATTACTGTGATGTTGAATGGTTTGCCTTGGAAACAAACAGATAATTCTGTCATTTTTGAGATTGCACCCAAGTAATGCATTTCAGCCTCTTTTGTTGACTGTGAGGGCTATTCATTTCTCCTAAGGCATTCTTGCCCATAGTAGTAGATATAATGGTCACGTGAATTAAATTCAACCATTCCTGTCCATTTTAGTTGATGTTCAAATATATGGCATATATAATTATGTCATATATTTTATTATATATATTTATTCATTGTATAATATATAAACATATACCATATATAAATTATATATAATTAAATACATATTATATATTTATTGTTTTATTGCGCCATATATTAATTATGTATCTATAATTTAAATTAAAAAATAAATGATATACCATATACAAAATTATATATACATGTATAATTTACTGTACCATATATGTGTGCTGCTGCTGCTGCTAAGTCACTTCAATCGTGTCCAACTCTGTGCATCCCCATAGACGGCAGCCCACCAGGCTCCCCCATCCCTGGGATTCTCCAGGAAAGAACACTGGAGTGGGTTGCCATTTCCTTCTCCAATGCATGAAAGTGAAAGTGAAGCCACTCAGTCATGTCTGACGCTTCGCGACTCCATGGACTACAGCCCACCAGGCTCCTCCATCCATGGGATTTTCCAGGCAAGAGTACTGGAGTGGGGTGCCATTGCCTTCTCCATATATACTTTTTATATGTGGAGTGTATGTGTGTGTATATGTTTATTCTTTCTCCTCAGAAGGAAGTTAAAATCTGCTAACTGAAGGAAAAGTGGCCCAGGAATTTGGTGTGGAGAGAGTCTTTTATTTGTCACTGTATATATTTTTGTACAGATTGAATTTTTTCTCTACAATCTCTCTACAATTTCTTTTTATTAGTAATAGAGTTATTTCCAATAGCACAATCCTCCCCAAGCCTGATTTTCTAAATTAATAGCACAAAGAGTTTGCATTCGTTAAATTTCCTTCAGTATCATTATCTGAATATTTAAAGTACAGACTGACTTCAGTCTGTATTAATTTAAATGGCTGCAATAAGGGTATTATTTCCCACATCCCATCTCCCTGTCACTGTCCTTCTCTCTTTCCTTTCCCTCTCTTTTACTTCCACTTCTCATCTTCCCCTCCTTCCCTGGCTCTCCTCCTTCCATAAATGTGGACTATTAATTGGCTCTCCAAGGACCTGGCCTTCCCAGGGCCCATGCAGAGAATCGGGGCAACAGAACACAGAGGAGCGTCTCCCCAGGACCCTCGGAGCTAGTTAGGGAATCTGTCCGCCAGCCCCTGGATGGGAACTGACACTGCCTGAACACGCACTCCTGGGAACGGGCAGTGATCTCCATGTGGTTTTTGCCTGGTTGTTTGCTTCTTGCTGATGGGTGAGGACACATGTGCACCGACAGGAGTTGGCATGTGCCCAGGAGTTTATTTACTCAAGGCTTCAAATGAAGGCAAAGGTTTATTTTGACTCTTGCCTGTGGCATCAGAACCCTGCTTATGAGAACAGGATGAGGACACAGCAGGAAGATAGCAGCAAAAGAGGCAGATGGTGGAAGAGGTGACATTGGTTTCCGAGGGATCTCATGGCCTGCCAAGCTCACGGGAGCACAGTTAGGGTTTTCCATTTTAGGACAGTTACTTCTATGGGAAATAACCTTGGTTCCTGACCACATACTTTAATGATAAAATCTGAACTAGGGCAACCGTGTGAACCAGAAAGAATTATGTCGGATGATCAAGAAAACTCATGTCTAAAGACTAGCAAGTTTCATGGGAAAGAGTTAGAATAAACCTTTGCCTTCATTTGAAGGCAAGGCTTCCTCTAGAGTTTTGTAGGTGATTACTTGCTGCCATGGGACCCTGAGCCTCAGTGACAAGAGCTTTCCCATTTAAGGCCCCTGTTTCATGTATGTGAACCCCCATAGGCTTTGGAACCTGAGACCCCTGCCCTAAGTGAGGGCACTTGGCTCTGACTTGGGGGTGCTTCTCAGGGATCCCAGTTCCTGCCCCTTCTGAGCTCTAATTTATTAGTCATCATCCTGAGTTCCCAAGACTTTTTCATACCTAGAGTGGGCATGCTCCTTTCTCCCTTCTACCCCCACACAATTCACCACTTATCTGAGCAAATTTGAGTGGGTTTCAGACCTGGCTGCAAAGAGCTTCTGAGAATTAACCTAGCAAAGGCATGATGCCATGGGGAAGGGAGCTGGCGTGTGTGGCACTTCATTTCCATGCTGTCACCTGGAGCCGCTGGCTCTTCTGAAAAGGTCCTCCAGCCCCTCCTTGATGGCCTCAGAGCCTCTGTTGTTGTGGCCTCTTTCCGGCTTCATCCCACCCGCAGCATCTGGGCACAGCTAACTATATCATAGAAGACATCAAGTTATAAATGACTTGCCTTTTTTCCCCCCCCCCCCACATTCTTGTTCAAGTTGTCAACTTGTGTGCTTGGAAGGTATTTTTAAATGTTTGCTTTTGTTTTGCTGGATGTGGGTGACCTCATTCACTGTTTGGCGATGCCAGGAGAGGAGAGGGGCCTCGATGTTGGCACTCGGGGACTTGGGTGTTTTTGGGCTCTGGCCCAAGGCAGTGGGTGTGCTGCCTGTTTTAAAGCCATCATGCTGTACTTTGCTCTCTCCTGTGAGTCAGAGTCATGTGCTGTCTAAAATGGGCAGTGAGTGTGGGCAGGGCAGTCCAAACACAAATACAGCTCATTGAGTTTCTTCCCAGGGAGAGTATGACCCCTTGTCTAAAGCCACAGTGAACCTCCTTTTGGTTCTTGTAAGGGTCGGACTGAGCATGTAAACCTGCTGAATTGACTAGTTCAACTCAGCCCTGGTGATCCACGCGTACAGCCCCAGGCTCTGTCCTTTGGGAGACAGGAACCAGCGGAACAAATGGGAGCAAGACCAAACATCTGGACCGAAGGCATGCACGTGCCCGTGTCTGGACTTTCCTGATAAACTGTATAGAGCGTGTGGTTCCCTAAGGATGCACACGCTTCCTAATGTAGCTCTAGACTGAGGCACATTAGCGGGTTTTACACCTTTAGAACATGTGTTTGGAGAGGAGGAAACCTCCCTCGCCCCACACACTTGTATGAACATGTTCTCATGATGTTCATGTGATGTGAATGCTTGACCAGTAGTTCATGCTGGCATAGGAGAAATTGGCTGAGTTCTCCATCTGCCTGTGGGCCCTCGTGCTCAGCTGGCTCCATTTTAGATCACTGACAGGGTCATCCTGTGACTTGCAGCAATCTCACGTGAGACCTGGGGAGGGGAGCATTCTGACTTGAAAAGACCATGTGGTGATGAGTGGATTCCAGGCAGTTGGCATCCGTTTTGCATCAGAGCAGGAAATGGACCCCTTTTCTCTAGTGCAAGGAGGAGGGGAAGAAGTTGTCTAGAAACACTGCAAAATCCTGGTGCAGGAAAAGCTAGGGATTTCCAGGGATTACATATGCCCATTGCCTGTTGTGTCAGAGAAGACTTTTAGAGCTCACTCTGAAGGAGGTGAGGAGGAAGGTCCCTGGACTAACACAATACTTGCCTACCTCCCAGGCTTGGCACAGGCAGGTGTGTGGCAGGTTATCCTTTAGCTTCCCTTTCTGTCCCAGTTTTCTTGACCTTGCTCCTGGTTTTTGCATCCCAACCCAGCACCATCTGTGCTGTAGGTAACTGTCACTCTCACTGCCCTCTTATATTCCTCATTTTTTTTTCTAGAATAAGTATTAGTCACTGTGTTAAGTCTTCTGAGAGAAGGAAATGGCAACCCACTCCAGTATTCTTGCCTGGAGAACTCCATGGGCAGAGGAGCCTGGCGGGCTACAGTCCATGGAGTTGCAAAGAGTTGGACACGACTGAGCGACTAACGCTAAGTCTTCTGAGATGATTCTAAGCTTTGCTGTTAACTGTGGAATAGAAGAATGCATTTCCCTTTCACTGACTATCATCAGAAGGGAAAGGGCCTGTGGAAAATAGGAGGACTTTTGTACTTTCTTGACACCACGAATCATGGTTTAAGGCATGCTTGGCTAAAGGCAAAAACCCTAGCATATCCAAGAAGAGACCAGAACCATAAAGTCATCCAAATAGAGGGGCAGTGTCCCCGAAAGGGGCTCAAATGATTCTTGTGTGTTGCTGTTTTCATTAGTTTGTTTGTTTGTTTTAATTTGCTTTTTTTAAATTTTATTTTGTTTTAGTTCTTTTTTTCCCCAAGAACTTGACATTTCCCCTCCCTCTGGTGCCCACAACTACGGAAGCAGCCTTGGCTGGCACATGGCATCTCTTCGGGACTCAAGAGTCACTACAGCTTCCAGGTAAGATTTCAGGTCCTGAGGGTCCCTGCCTCCTGCATTTTGGGAAGACATTTTAAGTAACAAGAGAGCAACTAACAAACTACTTGCTGTCAGATGGTAGTTGTTATATATACAGACAGCCTGAATCTCAGCTTGCCTTCACTTGTGAAGCCTGCCTCTGAGCCCCAGCCCCAAATACATACAGATATGTCATCTGATTGCCTTGTTACTTAAATTTGTTAACTTTTGAGAGCAATATCATGGAGACTCAGGAAAGGAAGATTCTGGGATTGTTAAACTTGCTAAAGGTTTTTACCAGTTCTCAAATGATTTCTGAAATGATCACATTTGGAGACATATTACATGCAACTTTTCTACCTCTTAGAGCATGAAATGACCATTCCAAATGGTAATTAATGGTGCCAGGAAGTGAATCCTATTCTTGCTAGGTGCAAACCCCTTAAGACTTCATTTGCTTCAAAGTAATTGACCTGGACTTCTTTATTTACCTAAGTTAATGGTTCTTTCCAGTGTCCCAGTGTTCACGGGATATGTAGTAGGCATTTTCTTTTTTTTAATAAGGAGAAAAAAATATTGAGAAAGCATAACTAGAGTTTGTTCTGAGTCTGTTCCTTTTTTTTTTCTATCACAATTCTATCAATTCTCTCGCCAATATTTTCTGATTTCTTTCTTAGTTCCAAAGATTTTCTTCTAATTTATTCCACCCTCAAATTCCGCCAAGTAACAATGTCCCATTCTCTTCCGAGTCTTTCCAGTCAACTTCTAACTTTGCTTCCTCCTCATTTCTTTCATCCCATGACTTCTACCCTTTCCCATAATCATAACTGGGTGGGCTTTTGCCATCCATGGAACAGTGTGACTCAGTGGGAGATCTGATACATTCCCCAATCCTTACAGTTTTCAGTAACCAAATTCTGTTTGCAGGTGGCCCAACATCCTCTTTACTTTTGAATGTTTTTTCCCAATCCCTTGACATGATGGAAATTTCCTCAGCTCGCTGAGAGAGGTACTGCTGTGTCATAATATTCAAAGTTCTCTCACATCTCCAATCTGTTGTCCTTCCTAATACCTTTTCCCCACCTTAACTCTGTTCTGACTTGTTTTCATTCTACATACCTGGTGTTTTCCTACCCCTTGCTGGAGAAGGCATCACAGTAAAGCTATCTAGATGGTCAGCCACCAGAAGCACACGAGGATTTCACAAGACCATGATCCTAGGCCTGACTGGAGAGTAAGGACATCCTACAGTTGCACATAAACATGTTCCCATTTTCCTTTACACAAGTGTGTGTCAGTTACTGGGCTTCCCTGTGGCTCAGCTGGTAAAGAATCCACCTGCAACGCGGGAGACCTGGATTTGATCCCTGGGTTGGGAAAATCCCCTGAAGAAGGGAACGGCTACCCACTCCAGTATTCTGGCCTGGAGAATTCCGTGGACTATATTCCATGGGGTCACAAAGAGTCAGACACGGCTGAGCATGTGTGTGTGTGTGCTTGTGTGTGTCAGTTACTAGTAGAACATTTTTCAAATTTTTACATAATTGAATTGTATTTTGGGTTAATTCATCTTCAGAATTCATTTAATTGGCTTTTCCCCAGGTTTTTAGTTAGAACTAAACAAAAGCTATTGTAGACTAGAAAATCTATCATGATTTCATTGCAAGTTGGTTTCACAAGCTGCATGCTTGAAAATACAGGCATTCCCTGGTGGCTCAGACAGTAAAGAGTCTGCCTGTGATGCGGGAGACGTGGGTCTGACCCCTGGGTCAGGAAGAGTCCCTGGAGAAGGAAATGGCAACCCACTCCAGTATTCTTGCCTGGAAAATCCCATGGATGGAGGAGCCTGGCCGACTACAGTCCATGGGTCACAAAGAGTCAGACACGACTGACTTCACTTTCACTTTCATACTTGAAAATGAGCACCATTAGCTGAGTTTAAATACAATAGAACTATCAGAGAGCTTGACCCACTGGGCACACAGGAAAAGGTGTTTATTTAAGCAAGCTTCCAAAAATCAATAAGTAGATGACATATTTGATGTGGCAGTTGATAAATAACACAGATAAAATGAAAAGGGTTAGTTATCCATGGTGATGACTAATGATAAAATAATGATAAAACATCGATTGCTTAAATATTTCTCTGTGTGGGCGGAAAAAATGACAAGGCGGACAGAGCCTTTTGTGACGAATGTTCCAGCTGGTGAGACTGCCAGGTGGTTTTTGAGTCTCTGCTGAAAACTTTTTTGAACGCTGGCTGTCTCAGAGGAAGTCAGCTCTGCTGTTAAAAGTGCATGTGTGCATGCTCACTGGCTTCATTTGTGTCCGACTCTTTGTGACTCCATGGCCTGTAGCCCACCAGGCTCCTCTGTCCATGGGATTCTCCAGGCAAGAATACTGGAGTGGGTTGCCATGCCGTCTTCCAGGGCATCTTCCTGACCCAGGGATTGAACTTGTGTCTCCTGCATTGCAGGCAGATTATTTAACTGCTGAGCTACCTGGGAAGCCCCTACTTTAAGGTAGTGGTTTACAAAAGCCAGGGGACTTTGTAAGTTCAACATAGTACTAACCATGGCTTCCACCCATGATAATTAATCAAAATATCCAGGGTGTCAGTGTACGTCTTAAAGCTCCCAGCTGATTCTTACGTGTGGCCAGAGTTGAAGGGCACAGCTCTAGGCTTGATGACTTACGTATTTTGAGGGTAGACAAGGAAATTTGGTTCTATTTCAGGATGGTGGACCAGCGTCTTCATTCCTATAGCAAGGGCCTTAACTAATGATCCTATGTAAGAAGTGAAACTTTCAGTGGACCAGAAACCATGATAAATCCTAAAATATGGGATGTAGACTGCATTGATGCAAAAACACAGAGCCAAATCTAAAATGCTTATAGAAGCCTAATACCCAGAAGGGGAAGCAGCACCAAGACTCCATCCCCACAGGTGGCAGACCCCGAAAGCAGAAGGGTATCAAGGACAATTGACACATCGGTCCTCAGGGCACTGCTGCAGGAGGGGCCAGCAACTCATCCTCTACTGATGCTCTTCCATCTGCTCTTGAGCCAGACAGCAGTGACAAAGTGTCAGCCTCAGGTAGGAGTCATGGCCAGGGAGAACAGTTTAGACAGATATGGCCCTGTGCCATAAGGAGGGAAATTGGGCAACAGACCTGAACACCCCAGAGAAATCTCACCCAGTGGATTTTCCTTCTTCCTGGTCCCTGAGAAAAGGCCAGAGGACAATTTAGACCAGCAGTCTTCCCACGAATATGACACACTGACAGAGGATGTAATTCATGCAATCCAGCAGGGAATCTCAACCTTAGACATTACAGACAAGATCGCCACGCATACGAGCAAGACCAACAGTACCAAAGATGACAGATGCAACATGAAGGATGAACCGACACTCAAGCAAGATAAACAACAGAGCAAGCAAAGCAGAAATTAAGAATAAGCATATGTAGATTTTTCTGATAGATGTGTGAGGATAGAGGAGTCACAAATCAACTGGAGGTCATGAAGGTGAAAACTTGGCCTGTTTAATAAAATACTGAATAGGTAGATATTTTTTTCTGAAGTCCAGTTTTTTTATAATAAAAACTAATGATGCCTTATAACCTAGTGACTAGTGATAGTTCATAAGTTCAGTATTTTACTTCTTGGAAAGCATCTAACAGTATAAGACATTATAGAAAGTATTTTGGAGAAGGCAATGGCACCCCACTCCAGTACTTTTGCCTAGAAAATCCCACGGACGAAAGAGCCTGGTAGGCTGCAGTCCATGGGGTCGCTAGAGTCGGACACGACTGAGCGACTTCACTTTCACTTTTCACTTTCATGCATTGGAGAAGGAAATGGCAACCCACTCCAGTGTTCTTGCCTGGAGAATCCCAGGGACAGAGGAGCCTGGTGGGCTGCCATCTATGGGGTCGCACAGAGTCGGACACGACTGAGGTGACTTAGCAGCAGCAGAAAATATTTTTAAGTATGAAATGTTTTCTGTAGATCTTTTTAAAAGGCTTGGTCTGTTTTGAAAAACTGACAATGAATGAAAAAAATCAAAAGAAAGAAAAATAAGCCCCCTCCCCCCACCCTGCAAATACATAAGAAACATTTGATGGTATTTGTGTTTTAAGTGCCTGGAATAAAATGGGATGAATTTTTCAAAGGCAGTAATAGTTTGTACAAGGACTTGTTTCATTTGATTTAGCACTAACTAAAATAGAGTAAAAATATCATTTAGGAAATAGCCTAGCTTCTCCTTGGCTTCTCATACTGCTCCACTACTCCAGGCCATAAAACATAAGCACACATTCTCCTGACCCCACCGAAGGAACCCAAAATGCTTATTTTAAAACGGCTGCTCAGAAAAAAGTGGCAAGATTTTCTTCTCTTAAGATGGGATGTCAGTGAATGCCAGGAGGTATCAACTTCTTTGATCAGGAATAAAGAACTCCACCTTCAGCAAATTCAGTTACTTTCCTAGTCCATTCTATCATATAAAGCCTTTCTAGTGCCACATTTACTAATTATGATGGCTTTTTCTAGCAAGTAAATTTCCGTTTACTAATTATGATAGCTATTTCTGTCAAGGAAATTTCCCACCAGGCATGCTTGATCTATTTTTGTTTCTTAATTATACACTATTTGTATTTTACATAACGGCATGAGTTTTTTTATTCATTCTTTGTTTTTTTAATACTTTAATGTGTTACTCACCAAGGCATATTGATCAAAAGGAGAACTGGCAAGAAGATCCTAAAACACTTTTTTTTTTCCCTGGCCACACAGCATGTGGGATATGGGATCTTAGTTCTTCACCCGGGGATGGAACCTGTGCCCCCTGCAGAGGAAGTGTGGAATCGTAACTCCTGGACCGCCAGGCAAGTCTCCTCAAACACACATTTCTTAACACCTGAAAACATGTCAATTACGTTTTCCATTAAAGAAAATTTATTCAGTTTTGGTGCTTATACAAGAACTTCTAATGTCAATCTCTAACATAAGTTATATGTCTCAGTAAACATGTATTTTCAAAAGAAAACAAGTTCTATCTAAATAATATTTACCTAAATGTTGATTTTTTTTAATAAAAAATAGAAAGTTCTGAGGAAATGGAAGGTATGTTTATTAACAAAATTAATGTAGCTCATGTGGCCACTTTATAGATTTCTTAAAGTCAGCAGTAAATTTGCATTCTGCATTCAGTTATTTTTATCTGGAATTTTATAGAGATAGCATCTCACAAAATCATGTCCTCCATGTTAGAAATGTCTTTTTTTTTTTCCCTTTTTTTGGGCATCTGGCTATGCAAAAGCTTCTGATGAAATATTTTCTCCAAATTAGTATTTTAATTTTTTACTTTTCTGGAAAAATATAAAACCTTACCAGTCATTTATTATTACTAAACAAAAGTTAGATTACTACCAATTGCTCTTTTACTTTTGGTCTAAAAGAATTTTTTAAAGTTTAGACATCTCTGATGTTTTTGAATTGCACACCCATAGAAGACAGCTGGATAAAACACACTAGACAATTTTAAAAGACAATTCTTATTATCAGACTCATTTGGCATATCCTTTATGTCCAGAATAAAATCCACAGAAATAAAACTAATATAATTTTCAAAGAATTCATACATGGTGGAGTCTTAGAACGAGGACCTTCTTGTGAAAGAAGGAATAGTTCTGTTCATCTTACTGATCACAAGGATTTTTCCTCCTGGAGTAACTGAGTTTTTGGGTGTCTCAGTGGGACTTTGGTTTGCAGGAAAGCCTGCATACAGGGCCAGATCTTACTGGTTTCTGTTCCAGAAAATGTTTCCAACACTCCCTTTTTCTGATAATATTCCAGGACCGGTTTCGTTTGGTCTTGGTAAACCTTCATTCTTTTGCTAAGTGTCTCAGGTTTATTGTCTACAGGCTGAATGAGAGGCTTTCCAGTCACATCGTCCACACCGACCACTTTGGGAGGGTTAAATCCGAGGTTATAGACGCGGCCACTGGCTGGATGAACCCAGCGAGCCTCGAGGCGATGCCAATGACCTCAAATGGTACATTCAGGTTCATCACCCAGTGTACCTGATGGACTCTGTCCAGGGCTTCAGCCTGTGCAAGTGTCCTGGGGAAACCACATAACAGCCAGTTATACTGGATGGCATTTTTCAGCTTCTGGAGCAACAGCCGAATAATGAGGTTGTCCGGGATGAGCTTCCCCTGGTCCATGAAGGTCTTGGCCAGCACCCTGATTTCTGTGTCCCTTCACATGTTGTCTCGGATCAGATACCCACTGGAGAAGGTCTTCAGCTGGAAGTGTTTGGTAATGAGCAGTGCCAGGGTACACTTGCCGGAGCCCGCGGCACCCACGATCACGGAGTGCAGGAGCTGCCTCGATGGCCCCATGGCTGCCAAGTGAGGCCAGGACTGCGGAGATGGTTGGGCCCCAGGGTGGACACCAGCTGCGCCTGCGCCCCCGCCTTTGCTGCCGGGCATCTGGGGTGGCGCCTAGAAGAAGCGCTGCTTCAGAGGGTGCGACCCACGGCTGATGGAGGTATGGAAGAGGGCATGTGTGAATTGAACGATTGGGGTCAAGACATTCCCCCTAGGAGGGTGTAAAGGTGGAGGAGATGGGAAGTCTGAAAGGAAAATGAAGAAACAAAGTGTAGATTCAGAAGTTCCACTATTCACAGGAAAAAAAGGAGAAGAGGGAGGGATACAGTATTTAAAGAGAAAATTAAAGGGACTTCCCTGGTGGCTCAGTAGTTAAGACTTCTTCCTCTCATTGCCAAGGGCCTGGGTTCAATCCCTGGTCTGGGAACTAAGATCCCACATGCCCACATGGCCAAAAAAAAAAAAAAAGATAATTAAAGACAAGAATTTCCCAGAATTAAAGATGGTACAAGTCACAGGAATAGATAGTGGAACAGTTCAGAGAGTCTAGAAGCAAATGTCAGCAAAGTTGGTTCGTAGGCCTCTCACACTCCGCTGGTGGGGTGTCCTCATAGCTGCTTGGGAAGGCAACTTGGCAGTGGCTATTTTTTAAGAAATTACTTCTTCAGATCAGATCAGATCAGTCGCTCAGTCGTGTCCGACTCTTTGCTACCCCATGAATTGCAGCACCCCAGGCCTCCCTGTCCATCACCAACACCCGGAGTTCACTGAGACTCACGTCCATCGAGTCAGTGATGCCATCCAGCCATCTCATCCTCTGTCGTCCCCTTCTCCTCCTGCCCCCAATCCTTCCCAGCATCAGAGTCTTTTCCAATGAGTCAACTCTTCGCATGAGGTGGCCAAAGTACTGGAGTTTCATTCCTTAGACAAACACTCTTGTGTGGCAAGAAGGCACATACATGATGTTCATTTCAGCCTTATTTGTAACAGCAAAAAAATCGTTAACAATTTAGCTGTGTATTAATTAGAGAATAGCTAAGGGAACCTGTGGAATACTACCCAGCAGCTAAGAAGACAGATCTATGTGCTAACATGAAAAGATTTCTGATATTGTAAATGTAAAAAGTTTCAGATTGATACAATTTAGGTTAAAGAATGGTGTAATTTATGGTTAAATATATTTAATAAGTGAACTCAGAAGCCAGGTTTCTAGCAGTGGACGGACATGATTTTTACTTTTAGACAATTGCTTCGTTTGCAAGATGGCGAGCAGTTAGAAGGCTATTTCAGTAGACCAACAAAGAGGTGAGAAAGTACACTAATTTTAATTTCTTCAATGTAAGTGAGATTGAGCATCTTTTCATCTCTTCTTTGGGCCATTTATACTATTTCTCCATGGAGAATTTTTAAACTGACAGTTACCTGCTGATCACTTCCTTGGAAAAATACTTCGGGTTTGGTTTACGCAACAAGATGTGAAACAGGTGGACAGTTTTGTCTTGGGTGGTCCAAATATAGACTGTGCATCACGTGGGGCTTCTCTAATTAGAGGTTGCTGAGCCACCAGCCCTGCATCCACTTCCTTCTCTAACCATTCTTGAGCCACTTCATTTCTGAAAAAAGACCCATAAAAATGCTGTGGTGGCTGGTTCTCATTCTATAAGCAAGAAAGAAAGCTATTTCCAGAAAAAAGGCTTTGAGAGTAGAAACCTAATTTCTGTATTTGTATTTTGTGGCAGCAAAGTAGAATGGCTGCTCTAATTTCCCAGACTTGAAAAAACTTGTTTCTGCTATTTCGGATCTTTAAGTTAGTCATATAATTTCTTTTATTGTTGCTATATCCAAAAGAGTTAAACTGAATACATCAGGTGATTCAAAAGGTAGATGAATATTTAATAGAAATTTAGCTCATATCTTCCAGCAAAAGGACAAAAAAAAAATCATGCTATGATTTGAATCAGTATTTTGCATAATACTAATTGCTTTGCATAATAAAGTTGCACAGGATGACTGTCTTTTAGGATTACTAATTATATACACAAAAAGTAATACTGCCAAGGCCTTTCTATCCTCCCAGATAGATTTAGACTTCTGGTATATTTAACCTTTAATTGAGATATCTAATTTGGTACCAGCCTCTGATCCCAGAATATTTCAGAGGTGTATCTGTGGAGTGTGGGCAGGGTTCACTTGGCTAAAGGTGTGAGTAGGGTGTAGCTTAGAGCAGACACGGTGAGCCTGTTGGTAAGAGTCTGGAAGCACATTGAGTCACTTTGGCCTCCTGGGATTACCTCACCCCTTCCTCCTTTTCCAGACTAATACCAAACAAGCCACTTGGGACAAAGGGTTATCAAGCTTATTCTTATTAGCAGATGGTAAGAGATTCTTTGATGAAATACATATAAACTAGTATGAGCCAAGTAATATAGACAATACATTTAACAAAAAGCCTCTGGGGCCAAGCAGATGTGATTGTGGAAGTTTGTGGAAGCTTTCTAGGTATTTTTTCACAGTAATGGAAGCCAAATGGTATAGCAGTAAAAGAAAAACAGCAGGGACTCCTCAGATTATGCCTGCTTTTACAGTACTAATCATTCTGAAGTGAAAACTTCAAAGAAAATTTCTAGGGAGAGTTACCAGTTTAGGGTATCCAAGGAGACAGAACTGAAAGTCACAGAGAGGCTAAGTGGTGAGATACTCATTCATTCATTGATTCAGCAAACTTTAATCAGGCATTTACCTGTGTGACTAGTTGTTCTAAGCACAGAGGATGCAGCCCATGAAATATAATGAATCCTGAGTGTCCCTGTGATATGACCTTCTCATGGGTCTCTTGGGCTACTGTTTACCAAGGTGTGACAATTCCTCCTCTGGGGAATGGGACACGCTATTAGGTCTCAGTAAAAGAAAAGTTATAACCAACCTAGACAGCATATTAAAAAGCAGAGACATCACTTTGCCAACAAAGGTCTATCTAGTCAAAGCTATGGTTTTTCCAGTAGTTATGTATGGATGTGAGAGTAGGACTATAAAGAAAGCTGAGCGCCGAAGAATTGATGCTTTTGAACTGTGGTGTTGGAGAAGACTCTTGAGAGTCCCTTGGACTGCAAGGAGATCCAGCCAGTCCATTCTAAAGGAGATCAGTCCTGGGATTTCTTTGGAAGGACTGATGCTGAAGCTGAAACTCCAATACTTTGGCCACCTGATGCAAAGAGGTGACTCATTTGAAAAGACCCTGATGCTAGGAAAGATTGAAGGTGAGGAGAAGGGGACGACAGAGGATGAGATGGTTGAATGGCATGGCCGACTCAATGGACGTGAGTTTGAGTAAACTCCGGGAGTTGGTGATGGACAGGGAGGCCTGGCTTGCTGTATAGTCCATGGGGTCGCAAAGAGTCGGACTCAACTGAGCGACTGAACTGAACTGAAAGAACATTCCTCTCCTCCACCCCAGGTTTGATAGCTATGTTTTATCTTATTTTTAAAGCTGTTTTATTTTGAAATTTTCAAAGCTGCCTAAAATTAAAGAGAGAATGGTATAGTCTCATGTCCTCGTAATCTAGTTTCAACAGTGATCAATCTTTTGCCAGTCTTGTTCTATCTCATATTTTTTTCTTGATATTTTAAATAACAACACCTTTTAATTTTAATGAAGGGTATCTATGTTTTAATGTGCATAAAAAATATAGCTAGCACATCCAACCTCATACTTCACAGTATTCTTGCTTAGGACAAAACTAATCCATAAATTGGTTTTAAAACTGCTACACAGAGAGACCAGAGTTCAACAAGGGCGAACATGACTGACAAACATTCCCCTTCATCTTCCTTCCCTCAGTGAGGCTGGGATGGTTAGAAGTGATTTCTTCTGTAGGAGATGCTTAGCACCATGGGTGTCACCTAAGAAGCACCTACAAAAGAGAAGCTAATGTTGTGTTTGGGAGGCATCTCTGATTCCAGAGAACTGATCCTGGCTCACATTTATTAAGCACTTAGTGTGTACAGGCACTTCGGTGGGAGATTTACATATGTCATCTCATTTCCTTTTCACAGATTTACTCTGAGTGGATGTTGTGATCTCCATTTTCTGAATTTAAAATCAAGGCTCAGAAAAACGAAGTAACTTAAGGTCACAGAGTTATTAAGAAGTAGGGCTAGGACTTCAGTTGAAAGCCTGTCTTCCTCCATGGTTTTCTGCCAGGCCCCCAGGACAGCCAGAGCCCACAGCCAAACTCTAGGAAGCAGTTGGGGAAAGAACTACGCCTGCGGAGTTCACACCTCATTCTTCCATTTGCTGCCATTGTGACTTTAAACATTTCACTTCACTTTTTCTGACCCCCTGTTTCTTGTGCATACAATGGGAACAGTAAGATTAATTATGCAATTTTTGAGCACAGACTGAAGTTATTTATATGGAAATTTAACATTGTAGGCACTAAATAAATGTTAGTATTATATTCACATGCCACTAACAGGGCATGTGGTCTTGAGCAGTCTCCTTCCCTCTCTGGATCTTGGTTTCTTCAGCTTTAAAAATGATGTCATTGGCCCTTAAAGTGCTGCTAGGGTTAGTTGTGGGCTTCCTTGTTGGCTCAGTGGTAAAGAACTCGCCTGCCAGTTCAGGAGACTCGGATTTGATCCCTGGTCGGGAAGAGCCCCTAGAGGGGGAAATGGCACCCCACTCCAGTATTCTTGCATGGAGAATCCTGTGGACAGAGGAGCCTGGCAGGCTACAGTCCATGGGGTCACAAAGCATCGGACACAACTGAGCGGCTGAATAGCAGCAAGGGGATAGTTGTTCCTCGATTGCATTCCAGTTGGATCACAAGAAATATTTACTGACTGAAGTTAATGGAAATAATTTGGTAAACTTCCATTCAGTGTGATTTTATTTATAATTGTTAGCAATGAAGAATTGATGCTTTTGAACTATGGTGCTGGAGAAGACTCTTATGAGTCCCTTGGACTTCGAGGGGACCCAACCAGTCCATCCTAAAGGAGACCAGTCCTGGGTATTCATTGGAAGGACTGATGCTGAAGCTGAAACTCCAATACTTTGGCTACCTCATGTGAAGAGTTGACTCATTGGAAAAGCCCCTGATGCTGGGAGGAATTGGAGGCAGGAGGAGAAGGGGACGACAGAGGATGAGATGGCTGGATGGCATCACTGACTTGATGGACATGAGTTTGGGTGAACTCTGGGAGTTGGTGATGGACAGGGAGGCCTGGTGTGCTGCAATTCATGGGGTTGCAAAGAGTTGGACACGACTGAGCGATTGAACTGGTATTTATCTGGGTCTGATTCATTCCTTAGAGGAGAAGGAAATGGCAACCCACTCCAGTACTTTTGCCTGGATAATCCCATGGACAGAGGAGCCTGTCAGGCCATGGTCCATAGGGTCGCAGAGAGTCGGAGAGAGGTTCCTTAGAAAGCAGAGCCAGACAATGATATGTTGCTGCTGCTTTGTTAGGCGGTACAGTGCCAAGGAGCAGAAATGAGAGACCTGAGAGGCACCGGAGGAAGGCAGGGAAGGAGAAAGAGGAACTGGAGCAGGTGTAACTGAGCTGCTTTCCACCCAGTGTTCCTGGTTGCTCTGTCTTAAAGAACCAGCCTGTGCAAAGCTGCATCTCAGGACAGTCTTTTTGGAATGAGGAAAAGAGGATGAATTTATCAACAGTTTCCATCTCCCATTTGGCAATGCTTTGACCACAGGATGTCAATTCCTCTGCAGATATGAGCTGTACACTTCTGGGCTCTGGAGCAAGATCCCTTGTGCCCCGTACCTCTGTGTGAACAGGGAAGTCAGGGATGGGAGCTGGGAGATGTGTGGCCTGGACACGGGGCTGGGCTCTGAGCAGTACACCTGCAAATCCTGGGAACTGGTTGCTGTAGGGGCAGTTGGAACAGGAGATGGGAGACCGAGAGGACCTGCAGTGGTGTAGGTGTGTGATACAGCAACTCTTGCCCCATGACTTACAAACAGAGTCTGAAGGTACTTACTTATAAAACGAGGATGATGAGAAGGAAATAATTCATAGACATTTAAAAAGAAATGACCTCAGTTTATTACCGACCCCATGGACTGTAGCCTACCAGGCTCCTCTGTCCATGGGATTTTCCAGGCAAGAATACCAGAGTGGGTTTCCATCTCCTTCCCCAGGGGATCTTCCCAACCCAGGGATCCAACCTGGGTCTCCCACATTCCAGGCGGACGCTTTACTGTCTGAGCCACCAGTGAAGCCCTATTACCTGAAATGGGAGGATAATAATAGTACTTACCCGTAGGGTTGTTGCAATGACAGAATGATTTCAGGAAGCTAGTATTTGTAGAGCATTTAAAATATATGTGGCATATAAAAACCACTATGTTGATGTTTGTTTAAAAGAAGAAAATACTTAGCCACATGAGCTTTGATGGTTTCTGCAACTGAACATTACATTTGCCTCTAAGCTTTCTAGCGGTTAAGGAAAAGGGAAATATGGTAGATTTCCTAATTTGCATTATCTGATCAAAGTGAGCCTGCTAATTCTGAAAGACAGCCGCCAAAAATCTACCTGTTATGAAAACCCAAAAGGAGTTGATCCCAAGGGACATTAAAAAGCAGACTAAGTAATGTTTTCAAAATGGTTACTTAAGTAAGACGTGCTGAGGAATGTCTCACGTGACTAATTCTTTTGCTGATATTTTATCAGACGCAGAGGTTAAGATTTGTAGCTTTCTGATGTGTCATCTTGACTCGGTGGTTCTTAAGCAGGGGCAGTTTTGCGTCCCCGGGGGACATTTGACAACGTCTGGTGATATTTTTGGTTGTCACAACTTGGGGTTGGATAGTGGCGATGCTACTGCTACCCAAAGGATGGAGGCCAGGGATGCTGTTTATATTGCATGGGGTATACATATACTGAAGCAATTTGCTGCTGTCTGAAATTCATGTTTGGGAACACAGTGTTTAAATTTGTGAACTCTCGTAGCTATACTTCCTACAGTGGACACAATGGCCCTCCACAACACAGGGTTATCAGGCCAAAAATGCGAATAGACCCGAAGGGGAGAAACTCTGCCCTAAACGAGTACAGATCCATGCATGCTTTCCCAGAACAAGGCAGACATAGTATGAACATTAAAATATCTTTCCCTTAGTCAGACTTTTGTCTGAGATTAGTCAGCTGACAACTTCAGGTCAAAACCTTTGACCTCACCTGGCTTTTTTATATGCACGATGCTGACAGAGGCTTGAGTTGTGTCTCCAACAAGTAGCAAAGTGGGCCTTGCATGGGAAGCTTCTTGAACATTCCCATTGTTCTTTTTAAAAAAATATTTCTTTATCTGGCTGTGCTGGGTCTTAGTTGCAGCCTGCAGGATCTTCAGTCTTTGCCGTGGTGTGTGCGTTTTTTAATTATAGCATATGGGATTTTTTTTTTTTTTTTTAGTTGCAGCACATGGGGGCTTAGTTGTGACACATGGGATCTATCTGGTTCCCAGGCTACAGATCAAATCCGGGTCAATGCACGAAGTCTTAGCTACTCAACCACCAGGAAAGTCCCCCATTGCTCTTTAACTGTCTCCTCGTACCAATAATTTGGTGCTTAATCACCTCGTGCCTCATCTGGTTACTTGGAGAGATTTATTGCATAAGCATTAAGCTAATCTGATGTCAAACAAGGTGATTTGGGCAGCAAGAAAGAGGCAAGAAATAGAGCCTGCAGTGTCTGAGGGGCTTATATTCAAGGGAAAGAGACTCTAGGAAGGCATTGGCAATCTTATCTCCATGTAAGAGTAAGTAAAGTTCCATGGTTGACTGATTGACAAGCTGGGACAGAGCTGGGTAAAATCCACTTTCCAGTCCATTCTCTTGTCCCATCTGTGTGGGTGGGCCATGGTTGGGCTCCAGAAAGACGTGGTCTTTGCACGGAGAAAGCCCTGGCAGGCATACAGCCCTGAAAGAGGATAACGGGAAAGACTTGGTAGGAAGTCAAGGTTTTAATTCCTCTCCTCTACTTTTCTAATGACCTATCACCAAGGTTCACATCATACTGCTTTCTTTGGTTTTATTAGATGCTCCTTCATGTGCATCCATGCTCAGTTGCTTCAGTTGTGTCTGACTCTGTACGACCCTATGGACTGTAGCCCGCCAGGCTCCTCAGTCCATGGGATTCTCCAGGCAAGTCTACGGGATTGGGTTGCCACGCCCTCCTCCAGGGTATCTTTCTGACCCAAGGATTAAACCTGTGTCTCCTGCATTTCTTGGATTGCAGGTAGATTCTTTAAACTCTGAGCCACCAGGGAAGCCCCCTTCGTGTAACAGAAGCCAAATAATTCCCCCCTGATATACATCACAAACAAAATATTTCCCAGCTAGAGCTGGGAAGGATCCCAACTTAATCTTCCTCCTGAAAATATCAATGAGTTTACTCCTCATCTCTACCTGCTTCTCAGGTCTGGAATGAGGTCAGTAGGGATGACTGGGTTCTTCAGTTGTTCAGAGGATTTGTTTTACATTCAGCAAACTACAGAAGATGCATTGCTGCTGCTGCTAAGTCGCTTCAGTCGTGGCAAGAGTACTGGAGTGCGGAGAAGGCAATGGCACCCCACTCCAGTACTCTTGCCTGGAAAATCCCATGGACGGAGGAGCCTGGTGGGCTACAGTCCATGGGGTCTCTGAGAGTCGGACACGACTGAGCGACTTCACTTTCACTTTTCACTCTTAGGCATTGGAGAAGGAAATGGCAACCCACTCCAGTGTTCTTGCCTTGAGAATCCCAGGGACGGGGGAGACTGGTGGGCTGCCGTCTATGGGGTCGCACAGAGTCGGACACGACTGAAGCGACTTAGCAGCAGCAGCAGTACTGGAGTGGGTTGCCATTGCCTTCTCTGAAGATGCATTACTAACAGAAAAGGCACAGAAAGGGAAATTCAGCTGCCAGCTGCTCTCCAGCTGAATTGCTAATGTTTAAGAAGGTGGAAGATGCTCTCTGCTCCATGGGGGGCTCACCTGTGGTTCCACACATACGTGTCATATCTGTAATCCATGTCCTTGGGGCTTTCCCTAGTCATTTCATGGCTGTGGAGAGATGGTCCCTGCATTTCCAACTCCATGACTCAGTAAAGAAAGCTAAAGGCAGAACCATGCTTGGTATGATGTAATATAATAGCAGATGTTCATACCAATGACCCTGATTAACCCAGAAAGGATTCAATTGCATTTAGTGTCCTCTGCTCAGAGGGCAGGGAACTTTTATCTGCTTTTGAAGCCTTGCCATGAAAAAAAAAAATGCTGAAAATAATGGGGTTTTTTTGTGACTGAAGGATTAGTTTCAATTTTCTGAAACATTGACCTCCATGGTACACTTCCTTCTCCATCTGTGCTGGGAAATAAGGTACCACTGTACTTTCATAATGTGCTATGACTCCCAAAGGCACAGAGGATTTCTTGTTGGCTTCATTTTGCATTGGAAAGTTCTTGATGACATACAGTCACTCTTTAAAAAACAACTTTTTTTGGATGGAATAAGGTAGAATTATAGAAAGGGGGGCTTCCTTGGTGACTCAGATGGTGAAAAATCTGCCTGCAATGCAGAAGGTCTGGGTGTGATCCCTAGTTTGGGAAGATCCCCTGGAAAAGGGAATGGCAACCCACTCTAGTCTTGCCTGGAATTTCATGGACAGAGGAACCTGGTGAACTACAGTCCATGGGGGTCACAGAGAGTCAGACATGACTGAGTGACTGATTCTTTCACTTTCACTTTGTTTAAGTAGTACAGAATTTTCCTATATCCCATCGTCCAGTTTGCCCCATTTTTAATATCTTACACAACCATGATACATTTGTTACAACTAAGAAGTCAGCATTGGTACATTATATTAACTAAATTCCAGACTTTGAATTTCACCATCTTTTGGATTAGCATCCTCTGTCGGTTGCAGATTCCATTCCAGGCACCCACATTTCGTTTCGTTTTTGTTGCAGGCTCCTCTGGTCTGACGGTTTCTCAGTCTTCCCTTGTTTTTTTTGTGACTTTGACAATCCTGAGAAATTGGCAAGTTATCCTGTAGGACGGGTTTGTCTTTTGTTTTTCACGTGATTATGTTTTGGAAAAGATACCAAAGAGGTAAAGTGCCCTTATTGTTACATCATATCAGGGGTAGGGGGGATTCTAAAAAGGAGAGAGGTAAAGGAGAAGCTAATTATCGTTTCTGATGTTTCCTATGTTCTCTTTCTGCTGGCTGTCCCTCTGGTTATTCTTTCTATCTGGCTACCCTTCTCTCCAGCCCCTGTCCCTTGACTTCCCACCTTCCCAGGTGTAGCTGAGTCTTCAGACCAAGTACCTAATAATCAGTGAGAATGTGAGGGATGGCCACACCAGCCCTCTAGAGACAGTGCAAAGCCCTATAGGACTGAGGGTAATAGGGTTTCAACTCCCGAGTTCCAAACTCAAATGGCTTACAGCTCAAACTTGTCATGTTGCAAACTAACCTTCTGCCAAGCTGTTCTTCCATTAATGTTCCTAACTTCGGTAGCCATCCAGTAGTCAAAGTCGGAAACCTAGGAGATGTCTTGACTCCTACCTTTCTCTCTCCTGCCGCTAAATCATGTCCTGTTATTCTTTTTTCCTAAATAACTTAATTCTTCAATTTCTCTCTAGCTGCATGCCACCACTCACACCCAAGTTGTATTAATATCCAAGTTGCTGTCACACGTGCTTAACTGGACTCCCAGCCCCCAGTCTTGCCTGCTCCCATCTCCCTTTCTTCCATTCTGCAGGCGAGAGAAATCGAGTCATATTACTTCCCCAGCTCAACCTTTCCCTCTGGTCTTAGGACAAAATCTGAGCTTCTAACAAAATTCACTAAACCCCCAAAGCTCTCTTTTGCTAGTGTCTCTAGTCTCACTTCCTCCCCTCTTTGCCTCCGCCTTTATGGACCAATCATAACCAGTTTCTTTCACTTTCCCAAATACACCATGCTCCCTGAGTTCAGAGGCCTTCACACGTGCTCTGCTGCCTTCTCAGAATCTCTCCGAATCCAGCTTCAGTCAGGCTTCGACTCATAGTTGAAATACTCCTTTCTGTGCAACAAGAACTCTGGCAGAGACTTTCTTCTTGACCGAACTTTAGACAGCCTCCTCTGAGCCATTTTTTGGACTAGACCTTGTCCTTGGGCCCTATTCTTGGCCTGCTGAAGGCAGTTTTCACAGGAATCCTGTTAAGTGAGTGTAGTGGGAATTTCCCGCTTCCTTGGTGTCCTACCACTTTTGATATCTGATCAGTTTCCTCTGGTGGCTCAGATGGTAAAGAATCTGCCCGTACTGCAGGAGACCTAGGTTAAGTCCCTGGGTTGGGACGATCCCTGGAGAAGAGAATGACTACCCACTCCAGTGTTCTTGCCTGGAGAATTCCATGGACAGAGGAGCCTGGCAGGCTACAGTCCATAGGATCGCAAAGAGTCAGGCATGACTGAATGACTTTCACTTCACTTCTTCAGGGTCCTCATCCCCCACCCTTGATGTCTCAGTCCCTGGCCTGCCCTGAGCAAAAATCTTGTTAGGGCAATTTAGCCAGAATCCTTCATCCTTGAAGTGTCCAGTTAGTGGTTTTCCATCCACTGACTCCCTCACTCTGCTTGTTGCCTGTGAATCCCTACCTGTCTCTACTGTATTTGGACTTCTGCTCGGTTTTATACTGAGGTCTCTCCCCCTACTGTAGTGGTTCCTGAGTGACATCTGCCTTTAGTGCCTGTAGCTAGTGTCTGGCTTGGTTTCTTTTTTGCAAGTCCCTGACCGCTAGACTCAGTTAGGACTCCTGCCCTACCCCTCTTCTACTTGCCTTATCCTGATTCTCAGTATACTTGATTGTAACTTCTGTAATTGTGTTTTTTCTTACCAAACCACACGTGTCCTGAGAACATGGATTAGGACTTGCAGGTGTAGGACAGTCATCGTTTGTGAAGTAATGGAACAGATTTTCAGAGTTGCTCACTCGTATGGAACAAGCACGACAGGCAGTCTCGGTGTGTGGGTCCGTTCTGCAGGTAGCAGGGTGGACTCTCGCCGTAGGTGGACTGAGTCTGTATCTACCTCTGCACCATAAGGCAGGGTTTTCTTGGGTTGGATCTGCCCTGAAACAGAAATACTGAGCTGACTTTCCCTAGCGTGGTTTCCAGGTGGAACTGGCAGCTGCCTAATTCGTCCATTCATTCAGGCAGACTCTTATCACGAGTGCCTAAAACCCATGACTGCACATTTCTGTGTTTGTTTACCCATTGTTCTATTTTCTGCCTGCCACAAAAAAATAGACTAGACCTAAATTAATCAAATTTAATGCTCAGGCACAAAAGAGGATTAAGTTCTTTATTTAACCCAACCACTCCTCATTTACCTTTGTCTGCTTATTTATCTCATCGATGCTGGGAAGTAACTGATTTTGATATGTTTCGGCACACTGACAAAAAGTATCAGACATGTTTGGAGGCTCTCTGCTATCATGAAACAGAGGCGGAGATAATTTTCAAGCAGCAATAGCTTCATTTTCTAATGTATTTAACAAAACTTGGAGTGTGGGCAAATGAAACAGTGGTTCCATTAAGTGAAAGTTATCTTTTGTTAAGCAAATAGGTTAACAGCAAAAGGCTCTCATTAATATTGATATGAAGGGACCAGAGGGACCACCTGGGACTTCTTCACAGACCACCAGTACTTCCCTCTGAAGTGGGGAAGGTCTCATCGAAACCCGTGTGACTCATGAGGCAGTGTCATAGTTTTGAAGGTTCGTGGCAAAGAGAATTCTGTAACCTCGCTGGCAAACCCTTCTAGGTGCTAGTTAATGCTGATTCTAGGAAACCTGAGTCTATTGATTTTTCACTTAAATTCTTCAGGCTACAGGTAGAACCTAACTCCATTTCTCTTTTTGCAATGTAGGAGGAAACACAAACCTAAAGATGGTAATACCATTACTTGCCCGTAATCTTAGCTAGTCGGAGAAGGCAATGGCACCCCACTCCAGTACTCTTGCCTGGAAAATCCCATGGACGGAGGAGCTTGGTAGGCTGCAGTCCATGGAGTCGCTGAGTTGCACACGACTGAGCAACTTCACTTTCACTTTTCACTTTCATGCATTGGAGAAGGAAGTGGCAACCCACTGCAGTGTTCTTGCCTGGAGAATCCCAGGGACGGGGGAGCCTGGTGGGCTGCCGTCTCTGGGATCGTACAGAGTTGGACACGACTGAAGCAACGTAGCAGCAGCAGCAGCAGCAGCAATCTTAGCTAGTAAGTGGTAGATTTAGATTTGCACCCGGGTCTCTCTAACTCTATAACACCCCCTCTTTTGTTCTTAGCCATGACACTGCCTTGCCCAATTAGTGAGACTGTTAAGTAAACAAGGTCATTCAGTTTCTTGTTAACTTCAAGATAGCGCCCACTATTGGCCATAAACCCACGTGACTCCCGCTCTGTGTCCAGGGCTCAGGTCAGTGTGAGGCAGCTCACAGGCTCCCTCTGGAAATACTGGGAAAAAAGACTGCAGTGCCCTATGGCCCAGTGTGCTTCAGGAGCAAACCACAAAGCTCTAGCACTGAGTATCCCAGGCCTTTGGAGCAATTTCAGACTTCATCTGTGCATGCGTGCTCAGTCGATTCAGTCATGTCTGACTCTGTGAGACCCTACAGACGGTAGCCCTCCAGGCTCCTTTGTCCATGGGATTCTCCAGGTAAGAATACCGGAGTGGGTTGCCGTGTCCCACTCAAGGGGAATCTTGCAAACCCAGGGATGAAACACGCGTCTCTTATATCTCCTGCATTGGTAGGCGGGTTCTTTACCACTAGTGCCACCTGGGAAACCCTTTACACTTCATATTACCCTGTAAGATTAGTGCTGATATTTGAAAAGGCATAAAGGCTAATCTAAGTTCTGTTCAGTTCAGTTGCTCAGTCGTATTCAACTCTTTGCGACCCCATGGACTGCAACACACCAGGCCTCCCTCTTCATCGCCAACTCCTGGAGTTTATTCAAATTCACATCCATTGAGTCGGTGATGCCATCCAACCATCTCATCCTCTGTCATTCCCTTCTCCTCCTGCCTTCAATCTTTCCCAGCATCAGGGTCTTTTCAAATGAGTCAGTTCTATGCATCAGGTGGCCAAAGTATTGGAATTTCAGCTTTAGCATCAGTCCTTCCAATGAATATTCAGGACTGATTTTCTTTAGGATTGACTGGTTGGATCTCCTTTCAGTCCAAGGGACTCTCAAGAGTCTTCTCCAGCACCACAGTTTAAAAGCATCAATTCTTTGCTGCTCAGCTTACTTTATAGTCCAGCTCTCACATCCATACATGACTACTGGAAAAACCATAGCTTGGACTAGATGGATCTTTGTTGGCAAAGTAATGTCTCTCCTTTTTAATATGCTGTCTAGGTTGGTCATAGTTTTTCTTCCAAGGAGCAAGCATCTTTTCATTTCATGGCTACAGTCACCATCTGCAGTGATTTTGGAGCTCCAAAAATAGTCTGTCACTGTTTCCACTGTTTTCCCATCTATTTGCCATGAAGTGATGGGACCAGATGCCATGATCTTCGTTTTCTGAATGTTGAGCTTTAAGCCAACTTTCTCACTCTCCACTTTCACTTTCATCAGGAGGCTCTTTAGTTCTTCTTCACTTTCTGGCATAAGGGTAGTGTCATCTGCATATCTGAGGTGATTGATATTTCTCCCGGCAATCTTGATTCCAGCTTGTGCTTCATCCAGCCTAGTGTTTCTCATGGTGTACTCTGCACATAAGTTAAATAAGCAGGGTGACAATATACAGCCTTGACGTACTCCTTTTCCTATTTGGAACCAGTCTGTTGTTCCATGTCCAGTTCTAGCTGTTGCTTCCTGACCTGCATACAGATTTCTCAGGAGACAGGTCAGGTGGTCTGGTATTCCCATCTCTTGAAGAATTTTCCATAGTTTATTGTGATCCACACAGTCAAAGGCTTTGGCATAGTCAATAAAGCAGAAGTAGTTGTTTTTCTGGAACTCTCTTGCTTTTTCGATGATCCAGCAGATGTTGGCAATTTGATCTCTGCTTCCTCTGCCTTTTCTAAATCCAGCTTGAACATCTGAAAGTTCATGGTTCATGTACAATTGAGGCCTGGCTTGAAGAATTTTGAGCATTACATTACTAGCGTGTGAGATGAGTGCAATTGTGTGGTAGTTTGAACATTCTTTGGCATTACCTTTCTTTGGGACTGGAATGAAAACTGACCTTTTCCAGTCCTGTGGCCACTGCTGAGTTTTCCAAATTTTCTGGCATATTGAGTGCAGCACTTTCACAGCATCATCTTTTAGGATTTGAAATAGCTCAACTGGAATTCCATCACCTCAACTAACTTTGTTCATAGTGATGCTTCCTAAGGCCCACTTGACTTCGCATTCCAGGATGTCTGGCTCTAGGTTGGTGATCACACCATTTTGATTATCTGGGTCATGAAGATCTTTTTTGTACAGTTCTTCTGTGTATTCTTGCCACCTCTTCTTAATACCTTATGCTTCTGTAGGTCCATACCATTTCTGTCCTTTATTGAGCCCATCTTTGCATGAAATGTTCTCTTGGTATCTCTAATTTTATTGAAGAGGATCTCTAGACTTTCCCATTTTATTGTTTTCCTCTGTTTCTTTGCATTGATTGCTAGTCCAGGTTGAAGACTAGTAACTCTGTCTCAGATCCCTTGTTTGTAGAATGAGGGTAATAGTAGTTCTAGTAGGATCAATGCCATATTACATGTGAAAAGGTTGGTACAGGGCCGAGGGGATAGCAAAATCTTAATAAAGCTTAGGTATGAAAAATACATTTAAATCATTGCTATCATTTTTGCTTTTATGATTATAACAACATGAGAACTGAGTGTTTATACACAGCTGAATAAGCAGTATGTGAGGTTTCTGACTGACCAGTGAGTAAGCTGGTAAAAGACGGTGACTCCAGCAGCTACTGCTGCAATGCGTATGTTTACATAGATGCCTACACACCTTGAGAATTCTGTGCATTCAATGTAACTCTTCCCAGAATTACATCCACTCTCTTAAAGAATGTTAGTATCTACTAACATAATATTTATTGTATTTACCTCTTGTCTCCAAAGCCTTACTTTGCAGTACTCCCATTTACCATGTAATTCTTGGGTTTCTCTCTTTCATCTTGAGATTGTTTAGTTTAGTCTTAAATTTTTATATTTTCATATTTTTAACCATCATCCTTATTGTTCTTGAATTGTTCTTCCTCTTCTCACTCCTTTTTGTAGTTTTGTTAGTTTTATACTATGACCTTTTCTCTAATCTTGCATTAGTAGTTCTTACGTATAGGTCATCGGGGTTTTTTTTTTTTATACTTTTTAAAAGTTCATTTTTATTGGAGTATAGTTACTTTTCAATGCCGTGTTAGTTTCTGCTGTACGGCACAGTGAATCCGTTATATGTACACATATATTTCCTCCTTTTTGGATTTCCTTCCCGTTTAGGTCACTGCGGAGCATTGAGTAGTTTCCTGTGCTGTGCAGTAGGTTCTCATTAGTTACCTGTTTTATACATAGTAGTGTGTATATGTCAGTCCCAACCTCCCAGTTCATTCCTCCCCCGCCCCGCTTACCCCCTTGGCATCCGTAAGTTTGTTCTCTACGTCTGTGTCTCAGTTTCTGCTTTGCAGATAAGTTCATCTGTACCATTTTTTTAGATTCCACATGTAAGTGATGTTATACAATATTTACTTTTCTTTTTTTTCCACTTCTTAAAACTTAAAACCTTTGCTTAAGTTACCTAAGTGTTCAAACTGCACTGGATTATTTTCATGCTGTAAAACATTCAGACATGCTTAGAATTTTTATAATCATTTGCCCATACTTTATGGTCTTGCAGGTGGCACAGTGTAAAGAATCCACCTATCAATGCAGGAGACACAGAGACTTGAGTTCGATCTCTGGGTCAGGAAGATCCCCAGAGTAGGAAATGGTAACCCATTCCAGTATTCCTGCCTGGAAAATCCCATGGACAGAGGAGCCTGGCAGCCTTCAGTCCATACAGTCCATGCAAAGAGGCACGACTGAGCACAGCACAGCAGCAGCTATACTTTGTTAGCCTCAAAATCCTGAACATCTGTTTAAAGTTATAATTGTAGAAATTCCCCTGACATTGTGAGTGGTTCTTTAATTAACAGCATGGTCTTCTCGAGCTCCCTATATGCTTGTACATTCATTAGCAGTCCCATATGAAGGGCTGTTTCAGATGAGTGAGAAGGAGGCATGTCACCCCAGCCCACAGGTAAAGCTGACTGGGTTTCCCTTCTGCCTTGCCCACAGATGCAAGCCCACTTGCCTGGACTGTCCCCAGACTTCCTCCTTGAAGACTATAGATGAAGAGATTCATCTTGATCAGCCTTTATCTCCCTCATGCAGGACGTGTGTCTCAGGAGGACAGGAATGTACCCAGTCGTATATCCCCAGCCACCCCCCACCCAGCCCCAACTGCCCTGCATTTGTGAGTCAGCGTGCTTTACACCGACCGACTGGGGTAGAAAATACCTAAGGAAGTTTGTTAGGAAGAAAAACAACATGTTTCCATCCTTCCTTGTATTCTAGACGCTGATACACTTGAGGCCTCTGTCATTCACGTCTTTTTCTTTCTCTTAAGGCAAACCCTGTCATGAAAATGGCATCATGACTGTGCAGATGAACTCATGCAAATATAAGGAGGTTATTGAGAGGTCAGGGTCCTAATTTAGGAAGATTTAATTGGACCTGCTCACAGGACCTTCTGGCTATTTTGCTAGTGAGTATACACTAATTATGTATGTCTCTTCAGGGCCTGCTGCCCACGTTGAAAGTTCCGAGTGCCCACGCAGTGAGTCAGCGGGTGGCTCCACCTCCCAGGGGTGTAAGCACTCCGCCTCTTTCAGCTTCTTCCGGCTGGTGGGAGCAGGAAGTAGCTTCATGAATGGAGGTGAAGTGTCCAGGTTGGAGAAATAAAAAGCATCAGGAAGTGAAAGGTTTTTCAGACATTTAAAGTTCCTGATGATATGACCTGAGGTTAAATTTGTAGGAAAGTTTGCTTCAGAGATTGAGGTAAAAAGAGTCACGTTTCTGAAGTTTAATTACGACTTGGCAAACCACCAGGGGCACTAGATCCAGGAGGGATGAACCCCTCGCTCCGTGTCAAGCCGCAGTTGGAGGGCGAATTTATCTGGACAGTCACAGCAGCAGAAAGAACCAGCTTTCTGTGAGGACCTGGGCCAGAGACTAGCAGACGTTTTTCCAGGAAATGGCTGCAGTGCCAGCACACTTCTGTACTAGACCCAGAAGTAATGGACACAACGTCAGGCTCTGAAATAATTATTGTTAAACACGGTTTATTCTGTTATTGGAAAAACAGAGATATTCTTTTTTCCTATACTTGCTGTAATCCCTAGCAGGCAAGGGAGGCTGCTGGCCTCCTAAAAGTTCTCTAAGGGAGTCTGTTACAGTCCCCACTTTTGTGTTCATAGGAGAAACATCAAGACAATAGACTGCATAGAAACTTTCATAATCTTGATTCTAAAACGTCCAACCTGACCAAAAATCTCTTTCTGTATAATTGGTTGAAAGTTCATTTCTTAGCTGTGCAGTCTTTTTTTTTAATTGTATTTATTTATTGTTGGTTACTCTGGGCCTTCGTTGCTTTGGTTTCTGGAGTTGCAGTACTCCAGCTTCTCATTGCGGTGGCTTGTCGTTGCAGAGCACGGGCTCATAGCGAGCAGGCTCAGGAGTTGTGGCACACATGCTCAGTTGTCCCAAGGCAGGTGGAATCTTCCCAGATCAGGGATCAAACCGTGTCCCCTGCATTGGCAGGCAGATTCTTAACCACTTGACCACCAGGGAAGTTCTGCAGTTTTTTCTTGAGCGATTCGTAAAGTGAAATTTTAGCTGCACTTATACAGCATTTTGGAGAAGGCAATGGCACCCCACTCTAGTACTCTTGCCTGGAAAATCCCATGGACGGAAGAGCCTGGTAGGCTGCAGTCCCTGGGGTCGCTTAGAGTCGGACATGACTGAGCGACTTCACTTTCACTTTCCACTTTCATGCATTGGAGAAGGAACTGGCAACCCACTCCAGTGTTCTTGCCTGGAGAATCCCAGGGATGGGGAATCCTCGTGGGCTGCCGTCTATGGGGTCGCACAGAGTCGGACACGACTGAAGCGACTTAGCAGCAGCAGCAGCAGCATACAGCATTTTGGAGAAGGCAATGGCACCCCACTCCAGTACTCTTGCCTGGAAAATCCCATGGATGGAGGAGCCTGGTGGACTGCAGTCCATGGGATTGCAAAGAGTCAGACATGACTGAGTGACTTCACTTTTACTGTTCACTTTCATTCATTGGAGAAGGAAATGGCAACCCACTGCAGTGTTCTTGCCTGGAGAATCCCAGGGACGGTGGATTCCCTGGTGGGCTGCCATCTATGGGGTTGCACAGAGTTGGACATGACTGAAGTGACTTAGCAGCAGCAGCAGCATACAGCATTTCTTCTGCATTTCCTTCTATCTACTCAATAGCATTGACTCAGATCCCTACCTTGGAAGAAGGACAAAGGGAGATGGGAGAGAAAAGCAGTGTTACTGATTGTTACTGATTTTTGGAAATGGACCCATATGCTAAAAATTCATTTTCCAGAATCAATATTGGAGATACCTTTTGCCACATAATAAGCTGCCTCCAAAGTTGTAGGTTAAAACGATAGCCACTTGTGTGGCTAACAATTTTGTGGATGAGCTTTGCTGGGCAGTTCTTCTGGTCTTGGAAGGCTCAGTCATGAGTCTGCAGGGTTGGCTGGCAACTGCAGGGTGGGCCCAGCTTGGTTGGCTTATTGCTGCTTTACAGTGTCTCCTACGTTCCAGCTGGCTGACTGAGGCTTTTGCACATGGTATCTGGGTAGGGATCTGAGAGAGAGTAGAAGTGCTCAACTGCACGACATCAATTGCACCACATTCTATTAGCCAAAGCAAGTCACAAGGATACCTGGGATTCAAGGGCTAGCCTGCCTCTTGATGGGGAAGGTTGTAGTCACATTCTAAAAGCTCAGGTACAGGGAGGGGAAGAATTATAGTCATTTTTACAATCTTTTACACCTACCAAGTAAAAATAAAGTAGATTCAAATAATTTTATCTATTTGCTTATTTTTGGCTCTGCTGGGTCTTGGTGTGTGGGCTTTTCTCTAGTTGTGGTGTGCAGGCGTTTCATTGTGTGGCTTCTCTCGTTGCAGAGAAGGGCGTGTGGGCTTCAGTAGCTGCCACTCCTGGGCTCTAGAGCACAGGCTCAATCTTTGTGGGGCACAGGCTTAATTGCTCCACAGCATGTGGGAATCTTCCCAGACCAGGGATTGAACCTGTGTCTCCTGCATTAGTAGGTATATTCTTTACCACTGATCCACCAGGGAAGCCCAGATCCAAATCATTTTACCCACAGACAAAAAATGGGCTGCCAAATACGTTGTATGAGTTTGCACCTTACTTGTTTTTTTTTTTTTTTTTTGAGTTTGCACCTTACTTGAAATAGTAATTATTCTTGCTGATATTGAAAGTATCAAAAGAGGAAACTCAGATTCTCAGTTAATTCTCGTCTCTCTTCCAAGGTTTCATACACCATAAATCTAAGGCTCTTCCATTTAATACCATACCTTTTTTTTTTTTTTACTTTGTTTCTTTAAAAAATTTTTTTTTTATTGAAGGCTAATTGCTTTACAGAATTTTGTTGTTTTCTGTCAAACCTCAACATGAATCAGCCATAGGTATACATATGTCCCCTCACTCTTGAACCTCCCTCCCATCTCCCTCCCCAGCCTACCCCTCTAGGTTGATACAGAGCCCCTGTGTGAGTTTCCCGAGCCATACAGCAAATTCCCGTTGGCTATCTGTTTTACATATGGTAATGTAGGTTTCCATGTTACTCTCTCCATACATCTCACCCTCTCTTCCCCTCTCCCTGTGTCCCTAAGTCTGTTCTCTGTGTCTGCTTCTCCCTTACTGTCCTGTAAATAAATTTAATACTATAGCTTTAATTTTGCCAGTTTGTATAGATGTTGTTGCAAGCTGGGCTCTTTGGGAGGTTAGACTCTGAGGGGGAGTGGAGTTTGAAGGATGTTCACTGGATCGCATCCCTGGGATCCACGCTGGTGGGGGAAGGAGGGCGGAGCAGAGGGAGAGGCTGAGTGGCTGTGCGGTCCACAGCCTCAGTCAGCCCTTCAGAGAGCTCTGGGTCTGAGACAGCTATCAGAGTCATCCCGGGTGGGGCCAGGGAGGCTGGGCCTTTTATAAACAAGCGTCCCTTCACCAGTGACGGGATGCAGGCCTCCTCTGGGAAGGGCCTGACCTCGGGCAAAGTGGCTTCTGCAGCTGAGGCATATCTTATGGTGCTCGTGGATGCGGAGTGTCTGCAGACAGCTCTTCTGGGGCTGAAGGCCCTGCCTTCCAGGTGCCGCACAGTGCTGGCAGGATGATGGTGAGACTCAAGCTTCACAGCGCTGGTCTAACCCACAGGAGAAGCAGCACGCGCACATAACATGATGCTGTTTATTGACCCTTGTTTACTTCGATTCACTCAGTTGTGTCTGACTCTTTGCGACCCCATGGACTGCAGCACGCCAGGCTTCCCTGTCCATCACCAACTCCCGGAACCTGCTCAAACTCGTGTCCATCGAGTCGGTGATGCCATCCAACCACCTCATCCTCTGTCCCCTTCTCCTCCTGCCTTCAGTCTTTCCCAGCATCTGATTTTCCAATGAATAAGTTGTTTGCATCAGGTGGCCAAAGTATTGAAGCTTCAGCTTCAGCATCAGCCCTTCCAATGAATATTCAGGACTGATTTCCTCAGAGGATTTAAGACAGCTACATAAAGGGACTCTCAGCAGTGCTGAATTCATTGCTGCTGGAGCTGAGCAATAAATACTGGGTTAATCAAGGAATTAATTAGCCATCGTGCAAACTGCTTTCATGTGTGTTTCATGTTGCCTTCTCCTCCTCCTCCAAAGGAGCACTGATTCCTGCCACCCTGCCCTCTGGCCAGCAATTCCTGGCACTTGGCAATGAAGATTTTCTCTCTCTTTTGTCTTGATCCTCAGTCACCCACATTGTCAGTGGGAAGTGAGTTGGGACTAAGTGGGGGTCAGGGGCCAGCAGTTGAATCCATCTCTAAAGTAGTCATATCCATAAAAATTAAAGCTTACCAAATAGTTCTCCTAGAATTAATTGTATTATAGTTACGTTTTTCTTCTCTTTGTGAAGACATAAGGCTACCTTCCCTAGTGTGTTTGGAATAGATTTGATGTGTGTATGGCCTTTCAGTCATCTGCTGCTCTACAGCTGGATTAGGAAAGCTCTAGTGCTTCCCATTGGAATATGGGACCACCATTTTAAGGGCCTTATCATGGTCTTTGTAAGAGTTTGACCAGCCACACTGGGAGGCAGCACTGCCTAGAAGTTAAGAACCCAGGATCTGGAATCTGACTGTTCCGGCTCTAATGTTTTCTAGATGTGTGTTCTTGAACGAGTCCATCCCTCAAAGCCTCAGTTTCCTCATCTACCCGATCAGATCAGATCAGATCAGATCAGTCGCTCAGTCATGTCCGACTCTTCTCGACCCCATGAATTGCAGCACGCCAGGCCTCCCTGTCCATCACCAACTCCTGGAGTCCACTCAGACTCACGTCCATCAAGTCAGTGATGCCATCCAGCCATCTCATCCTCGGTCGTCCCCTTCTCCTCCTGCCCCCAATCCCTCCCAGTGTCAGAGTCTTTTCCAATGAGTCAACTCTTCGCATGAGGTGGCCAAAGTACTGGAGTTTCAGCTTTAGCATCATTCCTTCCAAAGAAATCCCAGGGCTGATCTCCTTCAGAATGGACTGGTTGGATCTCCTTGCAGTCCAAGGGACTCTCAAGAGTCATCTCCAACACCACAGTTCAAAAGCATCAATTCTTTGGTGCTCAGCCTTCTTCACAGTCCAACTCTCACATCCATTCATGACCACAGGAAAAACCATAGCCTTGACTAGACGGAGCTTTGTTGGCAAAGTAATGTCTCTGCTTTTGAATATGCTATCTAGGTTGGTTATAACTTTCCTTTCAAGGAGTAAGCGTGTTTTAATTTCATGGCTGCAGTCACCATCTGCAGTGCTTTTGGAGCCCAGAAAAATAAAGTCTGCCACTGTTTCCACTGTTTCCCCATCTATTTCCCATGAAGTGGTGGGACTGGATGCCATGATCTTCATTTTCTGAATGTTGAGCTTTAAGCCAACTTTTTCACTCTCCTCTTTCACTTTCATCAAGAGGCTTTTTAGTTCCTCTTCTCTTTCTGCCATAAGGGTGTTGTCATCTGCATATCTGAGGTGATTGATATTTCTCCTGGCAATCTTGATTCCAGCTTGTGTTTCTTCCAGCCCAGCATTTCTCATGATGTACTGTACATATAAGTTAAATAAGCAGGATGACAATATACAGCCTTGACGTACTCCCTTTCCTATTTGGAACCAGTCTGTTGTTCCATGTCCAGTTCTAACTGTTGCTTCCTGACCTGCATACAAATTTCTCAAGAGGCAGATCAGGTGGTCTGGTATTCCCATCTCTTTCAGAATTTTCCACAGTTTACTGTGATCCACACAGTCAAAGGCTTTGGCATAGTCAATAAAGCAGAAATAGATGTTTTTCTGGAACTCTCTTGCTTTTTCTATGATTCAGCGGATGTTGGCAATTTGATCTCTGGTTCCTCTGCCTTTTCTAAACCCAGCTTGAACATCAGGAAGTTCACGGTTCACATATTGCTGAAGCCTGGCTTGGAGAATTTTGAGCATTACTTTACTAGCGTGTGAGATGAGTGCAATTGTGCGGTAGTTTGAGCATTCTTTGGCATTGCCTTTCTTTGGGATTGGAATGAAAACTGACCTTTTCCAGTCCTGTGGCCACTGCTGAGTTTTCCAAATTTTCTGGCATATTGAGTGCAGCATTTTCACAGCATTGTCTTCCATCTTTCAGGACCTGGAACAGCTCAACTGGAATTCCATCACCTCCATTAGCTTTGTTCGTAGTGATGCTTTCTAAGGCCACTTGACTTCACATTCCAGGATGTCTGGCTCTAGGTCAGTGATCACACCATCGTGATTATCTGGGTCATGAAGATCTTTTTGTACAGTTCTTCTGTGTATTCTTGCCATCTCTTCTTAATATCTTCTGCTTCTGTTAGGTCCATACCATTTCTGTCCTTTATTGAGCCCATCTTTGCATGAAATGTTCCTTTGGTATCTCTAATTTTCTTGAAGCGATCTCTAGTCTTTCCCATTCTCTTGTTTTCCTCTATTTCTTTGCATTGATCGCTGAGGAAGGCTTTCTTATCTCTTCTTGCAATTCTTTGGAACTCTGCATTCGGATGTTTATATCTTTCCTTTTCTCCTTTGCTTTTCGCTTCTCTTCTTTTCACAGCTATTTGTAAGGCCTCCCCAGATAGCCATTTTGCTTTTTTGCGTTTCTTTTCCATGGGGATGGTGTTGATCCCTGTCTCCTGTACAATGTCATGAACCTCATTCTATAGCTCATCAGGCACTCTATCTATCAGATCTAGGCCCTTAAATCTATTTCTCACTTCCACTGTATAATCATAAGGGATTTGATTTTGGTCATACCTGAATGGTCTAGTGGTTTTCCCTACTTTCTTCAATTTCAGTCTGCATTTGACAATAAGGAGTTCATGGTCTAAGCCATAGTCAGCTCCTGGTCTTGTTTTCATTGACTGTATAGAGCTTCTCCCTCTTTGGCTGCAAAGAATATAATCAGTCTGATTTCGGTGTTGACCATCTGGTGATGTCCATGTGAAGAGTCTTCTCTTGTGTTGTTGGAAGAGGGTGTTTGTTATGACCATTGCATTTTCTTGGCAAAACTCTATTAGTCTTTGCCCTGCTTCATTCCATATTCCAAGGCCAAATTTGCCTGTTTTCCAGGTGTTTCTTGACTTCCTACTTTTGCATTCCAGTCCCCTATAAAGAAAAGGACATCTTTTTTGGGTGTTAGTTCTAAAAGGTCTTGTAGGTCTTCATAGAACCATTCAACTTCAGCTTCTTCAGCGTTACTGGTTGGGGCATAGACTTGGATTACTGTGATATTGAATGGTTTGCCTTGGAAACGAATAGAGATCATTCTGTTGTTTTTGAGATTGCATCCAAGTACTGCATTTCGGACTCTCTTGTTGACCATGATGGCTACTCCATTTCTTCTGAGGGATTCCTGCCCGCAGTAGTAGATATAATGGTCATCTGAGTTAAATTCACCCATTCCAGTCCATTTCAGTTCGCTGATTCCTAGAATGTCGACATTCACTCTTGCCATCTCTTGTTTGACCACTTCCAATTTGCCTTGATTCATGGACCTGACATTCCAGGTTCCTATGCAATATTGCTCTTTACAGCATCGGACCTTGCTTCTATCACCAGTCACATCCACAGCTGGGTATTGTTTTTGATTTGGTTCCATCCCTTCATTCTTTCTGGAGTTATTTCTTCACTGATCTCCAGAAGCATATTGGGCACCTACTGACCTGGGGAGTTCCTCTTTCAGTATCCTATCATTTTGCCTTTTCATAGTGTTCATGGGGTTCTCAAGGCAAGAATACTGAAGTGGCTTGCCATTCCCTTCTTAAAAGCTGTTCCCTCCAGGAACAACTACAAGGATTCTGCAAGGTGATGCCCATGCAGAGACTGGCATGGACCCTGGCACGTGAGTGTTAGCTTCTCTCTAGGAGGAGGAAGGTGATGATAATGGTGGTGGTGGTGCTGGGACAATCGGGGTCTGCCCTCTGTCACATTCCCACAGACCCTCATGCTCTTTGTGGTCTACTTAATCTGCCAGTTTTTAAATTTTTCTGCTGTGGGAGACCTGAAGCAATAGATCGTGGGGAAATGTGAAAGAATGCAGAGGAGAGAAATATATGTTTGAAAAATACTACAGATGCACATTTCAAAATAACATCACACAGAATATATCTATGAGAATTACATCAAAATAAATCACTGTGGCTGCTTCAGTGATGCCCAAGAGTGGGTACCCGAGGCAGTAGAGAGAGGTGTGTGTCCCTAGGGTCATGGCCCCTGGGAGTGAATCAGGTGGGCTCAGCAGTGGGGGGTGTGGAGTGGGGTCCAGCATGGGGAGCCCCGGTGCGTGCCCCCATGGGAAGCACCCAGAGCAGCAGGCCTCTCCCCGTTGCACCCAGCGGTGTCTAACCAGCAGTGACTGATGAGAGGGACAGCGACCAAGGCAAACTGAGCAAGGTTTCTAAATATAAGGACTTTTGACGTAGTCAGCGAAACCTCAGCTGTTCTATAATAAGGTTTAACCTTGGTCCACCGGAGCAAGACTTCACCAGATGGTGGTTTACTCTTGTTTGGCCTCGAGTCACAACTGTGTGTTGCAGAGAGGGATGCTGCTGAATTAACAAACCAGAAACACAGAGATACTTATTGTTTTAAGTGTGGATTAGCTATAAGCTTCATGTTCTACAGTGGGAAGGAAGACCTCTGTCTCTGGCAGTGGTGATTATTGGTGTATTTCTGGATCTGGTAAACTCTTATTTAGTTGGCCTGATGGAGTTCTGGTGTGTCGTGATTAATCCCTGTGCCTTGCTGAGCTGTTTATCATGGTTACACTCAGGTTACCAACCATCAGAGAACTAGAATACAGTGAAATGCATGAACACTGAAGCAAGTAAAATGAATTTACTCTCTCAGGCAATTTAGAAGAGCTTTAGGATCTTCGAGGACCTCACTGCTGCCGTTATCACTGTGCGGTCCTACAGGTTGGACACAAACTGTCGGGCCTAACAGAAGCCCCGAGGCTGCCTTGTGACCAAGTCCTCAGCATCTGATTCTGAATGCTTCTTTTTTTTTTTTTTAAATAAAAGGCCATGCCTCAGGAACTGCTTCAGAAACTACTTGCAGTCGTTTGAGTCCTCTCTGGTATGGGTTCTGGGTCCATGGGATTGTCCTGCTGCAGAAGGCCTCAGATGTCTGCCATTCCCGAGCCACGCTGAAGTGGACCCATGGATAGAAATGCTCTGGAGGGAAGTACTGACGGGAGATGCTCTGCCTGGGAGCTCCAGGCCCTCTGCTCTTTCCAGGCCTGGGGACCGGCTGGAAGGTGGGCTGCTGATGTCTCAGTCTGCTTTTGGCTTTCCAGGAAGGAAAGTGGCCTGAAGGGCTTCTTAAGTCATCAATGAAAATGTAAATCACTGTTCTAGTAATTCATTCCTGGCCACGGTCAGACATGATCCGTAACCTCTAAGGGCTTTATGCGTGTCTGTGGACTGCAGCCCGCCAGGCTCCTCTGTCTACAGGGTTCTCCAGGCAGGACAACTGGAGTGGCTTGCCATTTCCTCCTCCACAGGATCTTCCTGACCCAGGGACTGAACCCGCGTCTCTCACGTCTCCTGCATTGGCAGGCAGGGTCTTACCGCTAGCGCCACCTGGGAAGCACCCAAGCCTTATATCAAAGTCTTTTTGTCGTTTCTGTTCTAGCTGTTTTAATCATCTTTAAAAGGAGAGAAAGCTTCTCATTGTATTCTCGATCCTATTGTGTAGACAGTTTGAAACAAGGAGACCGGTTTTCTTGGATAACTGTTGAATGGATTAACTTCAAATGGGAGTCCTGGGAGGGCTGTGAACAGCACAGCAAGTGAGCAGCTGTTTCTGTTAAAATACGTGGCCAGCCCGGACACGGGCTCCGCCGCCGATCGCTTGGCCCGTCACCCTTAGGCGGGCTGGCCAGGCTGTCCCCAGATACACAGCCGTGGGAATGAACTCCTCCGGGCCCTTCCTTCAGTCCCCAGCCCATCTCCCGAGCACTTCTCTTACCCTGCCTGCTGCTCCTCTCTAGCTCGTGACCGGGGCATCTCAGCTCTTGCCTGCAGCTTCTGGCCTCCGCCTCACCCGTCATCAGCCCTGGTGCCTGGTGAGCTGCCCCCGTGGCCACCCCTGCACTCTGCTTCGCACTCACACTTGGGTCACTCTGGGTCACACCACCAGTCCTGCGGGACCCTGAGCCCTCACCCCAAGGCTAGTGCACGTGTGTATGTGGGCGTACACTTGCCTCAAGAGAAAGGTACTAACAGACTTGTTTTACAAACACCTTTTAATGGGTTTTCAGTAGATCTGACCAGTTCTGCAATAGTCCTTCGTTGTACAAGTTCAGCATTTTTGGTTATTGACTCATTGACTGACATCTATTAAGACCTACTCAGTAGGAGTGCTAGGCTTCACATTCAGAAGTTACTGGTTACCTTCAGTCTTGAAGTGGACGTAAGGGTGATCTGACTGTGAGGTCTGTCTCCCCACACATAGGTGAGTTGACCACACTTTATCTCCATGGTTGAGATAGACATTTTCCCACCAAGTCCACACGAGCATTTCCTGAAGCTGTCAGAAGAGAGACGTCATTCCCAGATGGATCACTGCTTCATAAAGTGCCTGCACGTTGTCAAGTGCAAGCACTGGAAGTAGAGTTTGGTGTACAGTGTATTTATGTCCATTGAAAGAGCAAAGGAGAAACTAAATATATAGAAGCTCTGGAAGAGTGAGCAAGAAAATGATAACGTAGAATTCTTCTGAAGAAGGGATTCTGGCAGCTTGGGAGTCGGGGGAAGAAGGGAAATTTTTCACTGTTTGTACTTTTGCAACTTTGGAATTTTAAATTCTGTGAATATTATGGCTTAAAAAAAAAAACAAGTAAAATCTATTTTTAAATGTTAAGTCCTTGAAAAGGAGGTGGGGCTAAGATGCTATCACCTGGAATCTTGAGCGAACTGATGAGAATGGCACACAAGTACAGATACTGAAAGTGAATCCGTGGGAAATCATGGAAGAATGAAGTGGAGCTCCGCAGTAGAGGATTAGGTGTGGTAGCTATTGTTGTTGCTTCCTGAAAATATATTGTCCACCACTCATGAATGTGCACCTGCTGGGTCTCTGGCCCATGGCTGGGAAGGGAGTGGGCAGGTGGATGACAGGCCAAAGTAAGATGCTCATGGGAAGCTTCGTGCTGTAGTGAATCTGAGACTGCCAGCTGCATTCCTTCTACCTAAACACAAGTGTGGGTTTCTGTGAGGGTCCAGCATCATTAGGGATTTGAAAACTGGCAAAGTGTTTATCTTTGTGAGGCCCGTCTGAATTTTAGGCAGGAAGATACTGGGTTTGGTGATACCCTGTCACAGTATCTTCCTTAGTGAATGTCTCTTCTCAAAACAGAATAAATTTGTGTTCCTTGGTGTAAACAGTAAATAACATACACAGAAAGTGCTTTATAATATTGGTTAACGCGGTATCTACAATCTGCTGTTTATGTTCCCGTCTCTTTTTCTTGGTGACAAATGAGCCTAATACAGTGAAGAAGCTACAACAGAGCCCACAGAGGGGAAATCTCAATTCACTAAACACATAGCTTGGTTATCGAGTTTGCAGATTGACCAGTGGGCCACCAGCACTAAGACTCTTCAAAGGATTAACACAAATGTTAAAAATTAGAATTTACTTACTAAGCATACTGAATTAGCTTCTGTGCACAGTCTTTTAAACATAGGATTTTTTTTTTTTTTAAGAAAAGCAGAGCATGCACAAGATTTATTTATTGGCTCATGTTTGATGGACATTTAAAATTTCATGCCCAAATAGTCTTACTGCAACTCTAAACTATGGGACATTGGAACAAAGACAAATCCCGGAGGTGGGCAGAATTTTCTACTGAGCTATAACCAGGTGAGCCACCACTTCTGGGATCACAAAGCAGGACCAGAGTCCTTCATTTTGCTTCTCTCATACAGTCAGGTTGAACATGTTCAGCTGCCAGCTCATCATCTTACTGTCATATATTAGGTCATTTATGTGGGTTATTCAATCTTTACAACTGCCAGTTGGGCTCTAATTATTCTGTTTTATGGACAAAGAAGCTGGGACACAGAGAGGCTAAGTCGTTTGCCCCAAAACACAAAGTCAGTCAGTGGACAAACCTAGGTAGTGGGACTCTCAAACCAGATGAAAGAAAAATGCTGTGCTTAGTGGGACCTTTTTATATGCCGTGTTTAATGGGAAAGTATTAACTATGTTTGAATGGTAGACGAACACTGTAGTAAGCTTGGGTGGCCAGATCCAGTCACGCATGTGTGCACAGCCCAGCTGCAGGGCCATCCATGTTATAGCCCCTGTGAGGTGACCCCTCGGTCCTGTGTAGTGCTCAGCATACACAGCCGTGTGCCATGACCCCGAGTCCCTGAAAGACTGGTGAGCTTTGCGTAGCAATGTCTTTACACTGAGTGATATTAGTTCCTAAATCATCCCTGTAAAGTTAGGAAAGTTGATTATAGAAAAAGAAAAGCAGAGGAGGGGAAGAGATGATGTAAACCATGAAGGGATGGGCAAATTTATTTTTTTAACTATATGCTTCCAATTTGACAGACTGAATGAATTTGCTTTGCTGTGAGAAACTTGGAAATTTAAATCATTCTCCCACATCTCTTCCCTCTATCTTCTGGATTGTGTTTATCACATCATTATTTTTACATGATCAAGATTTATAGTATTTACAATATGCTAGGTATCATAATTCCCACAGTTGCCTAGTTTTAATCTTACATCTAAATGGACCACTGGACCTTCTATCATGGGCATTCCATGACTCAGAGTGATTAATTTCTTAATTGGCCCCCATATTATCACTGAGTTCCTATTATTTTGTGACTTTTGTTTAAGTATTTAAGTGGGATAGATTCCAAGAACTTGGAATTCTTGGGAAACAGGGGACAAGTATTTAAAATTTTTGTAGGCATTGTCCGATTGGCCTCTAAATACCTGGATCAGGTTATACAATCACCAGGTCTTTGAGAATATCTTTATGCCTTGAATTTGTTGTTGATGTTCGGTCCCTAAGTCACGTCCAACTCTTAGCGACCCGACGGACTGCAGCATGCCAGGCTTCCCTGTCTTCCAACCTTGAATGTTAACCAACCAACCTTGAATAGTAACACTTAAATTTTTCTCAATTATTTGAAGGATTGAGAAGAGTATCTCACCCCAATACCTAGAGATAATGATTATTAATAACTTCTTATATATTTTCCACAACATTTTGCTGATATAGAAGTATAAAATGTACACATTGCACACATACACACAATGTCTTTTTTTAACAGGAAAGGGCACAGTCAATGCAAACTGTTCTCTGTCTTGCTTTTTTCTCCTTTAATCTTACAGAAAGTTTCATATCAGCATATATCCAACTAAATGTTAAGAGCTGTTGCAGTATATAGATATTCCAATATATTTATGACCATTATATGGTTGTTCCAGTATTTATTTAAGGTTCTATTAATGGTCTTTTAGGTTGTTCCAGTGGAGAAGGAAATGGCAACCCACTCCAGTGTTCTTGCCTGGAGAATCCCAGGGATGGGGGAGCCTGGTGGCTGCCGTCTATGGGGTCGCACAGAGTCGGACACGACTGAAGTGACTTAGCAGCAGCAGCAGGTTGTTCCAGACTTTTACTTCAGAGAAGGCAATGGCAACCCACTCCAGTACTCTTGCCTGGCAAATCCCATGGACGGAGGAGCCTGGTAGGCTGCAATCCATGGGGTTGCTAGGAGTCGGACACGACTGAAGTGACTTAGCATAGCAGACTTTTACTTCAAAAAAATTACAAAAATTAAAAATTAAAACAGTTAAAACTTTTTATTTGCATCTTTGAACATGTGTGAACATGTGAACATGACTGTTGACTGCTGTGCTGCTGCTGCTAAGTCGCTTCAGTCGTGTCCGACTCTGTGTGACCCCATAGACGTCAGCCCACCAGGCGCCCCGGTCCCTGGGATTCTCCAGGCACGAACACTGGAGTGGCTTGCCAATTCCTTCTCCAATGAAAGAAAGTGACTGGACTCCAAGAAGTGAGATTTCCAGGTAGAAAGGTCTATGCCTTTAATATTCGGATCACATTTGCTGAAACGGCCTCTCGAGAGAGGACAGCGTTTGCAGCCCCACCCCCAGCCCCGCCCTCAACAGTGCATGAAGCTGCCTGTTTGCCCACAGCTTCTGCAGAAGAGTGGAGTGTCAGCTTTTAGGACCATTCCCGATCTAGAAAGTGAAACGTGGTGTATACATTTTAATTTTAATGCCCACTTGTCTTACAGGCAACAGCTGACAAACTTTTCAGTATGTCTGACAGTCATCTGTGTGTTCCTTTGTGTGTCTTTTCTGTGAAGTCTCTTTTTATGTCCTTTGCCCATTTTTCTATTGGGTTTTTGGTAACTGCTGTTTCTTTTTGATTTGTCAGCTTATTTATATATTGAATTATAGTCATCTTTTTGTTAATATTAGTTACCCTTTATAGTCTGTCTTTATTTGAAATCTTCTTGACCACAAGGAAATTTTTTTTATTTTTATGTAGACAAATGTATAAATAGTTAATGTTTCTAGGTATTGTGTCTTCCTTAGAAAGACCTTTTTCTAATTTATATTTTTATTGAGGTAATGGCAACCCACTCCAGTACTCTTGCCTGGAAAATCCCATGGACGGAGGAGCCTGGTAGGCTGCAGTCCATGGGGTCGCTGAGAGTCAGACACAACTGAGCGACTTCACTTTCACTTTTCACTTTCATGTATTGGAGAAAGAAATGGCAACCCACTCCAGTGTTCTTGCCTGGAGAATCCCAGGGACAGGGGAGCCTGGGTGGGCTGCCATCTATGGGGTCGCACAGAGTCAGACACGACTGAAGTGACTTAGCATGCATGCATAGTTGATTTACAGTGTTATATTAATTACTGCTGTACAGCTAAATGAGGCAGTTATCCACATATGCATTCTTTTTGATATTCTTTTCCATTATGGCTTGTCACAGGATGTTGAATATAGTTCCCTGTGCTATACAGTAGGGCCTTGTTGTTTATCCACTCTCCATATAAAAGCTTACATCTTCTAACCACAGCCGCCCGCCCCATCTCTCTCCCAGGCCCTCCTCCTTGGCCACCATCAGTCTGTTCTCTCTGTTGGTGAATTTATTTCTGTTTTGTAAATAAGTTCATTTGTGTCATATTTTAGATTCCACTTATAAGTGATATCATATGGTATTTGTCTCTCTTTTTCTGACGTAGAGTGATAATCCCTAATTGCATCCGCATTGCTGCAAATGGTATTACTTCTTTTTTATAGCTGAGCAGTGTTCCATTGTATGTACATACCACATCTTGTTTATCCATTCAACGGTTGATGAACATTTAGGTTATTCCCATGTCTTGGCTGTTGTCAATAATGCTGCTGTGAACCTAGAGATGCTTGTTCCTTTCTGAATCGTAGTTTTGTCTGGATATACGCCCAGCAGTGGGATTGCTGGATCATATGGTAATTCTGTTTTTAGTTTTCTGAGGAACCTGCATACCATTTTCCTCAGTGGCTGCACCAGCTTATATTCCCATCAAAAGCATAGCAGGGTTCCTTTTTCTCCACACCCTCTTCAGCATTTGATATTGGTAGATTTTTTGATGATGGCCACTCTGAGTGGTGTGAGGTGGTCCCTCATTGTGGTTTTGATTTGCTTTTCTATAATAATTAGTGATGTTGAGTATCTATTCATGTGCCGCTCGGCCTTCTGTATGTGAAAAGACCTTCTTTATTCCAATATTGAATTCTAAAATATTCCATATTCTCTTCTAGTGTTTTCATGGTTTCTTTTTAAAATACTTCAATATTTGACTTATCATTTTAGAGTAAAGTAGACATTCATTTTCCTTTTTATTCTCACTGTTGGCCTATTGAATGTTGAATGATCCATCTTTTCTGCACTGCTTAGAAATGCTGATCTCAGATTTCCCTGGTAGAGCAGTGGATAGGAGTCCACCTGTCAGTGCAGGGGACATGGGTTCAATCCATCCCTGGTCTGGGAAGATCCACATGCTGCAGCAGCTAAGCCTGCATGCTGCAACTACTGAACGTTCATGCTGCAACTGCTGCCCTGTGCACCTAGAGCCTGTGCTTCACAGCAGAGAAGCCATCACATTGAGAAGCCTGTGCCTGGCAACGAAGAGCAGCCCACACTCGCTGCAATTAGAGAAGGCCTGAGCAAAGCCATGGAGACCCAGCACAGCCAGATATAAATAAATAAATAAAAATTGAGAAAAAGAAAAGGGAAAAAAATGCTGCTGTCCAGAAATTTCCATAAATTTCCATACAATATACTTTTAACTAGTTTTCAGCCTAGACATACACTGTCCTTCCCTGTCCTCCCATCTCCCCAGCTGTGGTGGGAGTTGAATGGAAGTTTTACTTCTTATTAATTAGATATTTTAACAGTGTAGGACAACCTTAGGGTATTTTTGTTTGCGAAAATTAAAACTAAACATCCCTGGAGTCCAGTAGTGTAGGCAATTCAGTCCAGTCCCTCAGTTGTGTCTGACTCTTTATGACCCCATGGACTGCAGCCCGCCAGGCCTCCCTGTCCATCACCATCCACCACTCCTGGAGCTTACTCAAACTCATGTCAGTTGAGTTGGTAATGCCTTCCAACCATCTCATCCTGTGTCGTCCCCTTCTCCTCCTGCATTCAATCTTTCTCAGCCTCAGGATCTTTTCCAATGAGTCAGTTCTTCACATCAGGTGACCAAAGTATTGGAGCTTCAACATCAGTTCTTCCAATCAATATTCAGGACTGATTTCCTTTAGGATGGACTGGTTGGATCTCCTTGCAGTCCAAGGGACTCTCAAAAGTCTTCTCCAACACCACAGTTAAAAAGCATCAATTCTTCTGCGCTCAGCTTTCTTTATAGTCCAACTCTCACATCCATACATGACTACTGGAAAAACCATAGCCTCGACTAGACGGACCTTTGTCAGCAAAGGAATGTCTCTGCTTTTTAATATGCTGTTTAGGTTGGTCATAGCTTTTCTTACAAGGAGCAAGTGTTTTTTAATTTCATGGCTACAGTGATTTTGGAGCCGCCCAAAATAAAGTCTCTCACTGTTTCCATTGTTTCCCCATCTATTTACCATGAAGTGATGAGACCAGATGCTATGATCTTAGTTTTCTGAATGTTGAGTTTTAAGCCAATGTTTTCACTCCTCTCTTTCACTTTCATCAAGAGGCTCTTTAGTTGCTCTTCGCTTTCTGCAATAAGGGTGGTGTCATCTGCATATCTGGGGTTATTGATATTTCTTCCTGCAATCTTGATTCTAGCTTGTGCTTCATCCAGCCCAGCATTTCTCATGATGTACTCTGCATATAAGTTAAATAAGTAGGGTGACAGTATACAGCCTTGACATACTCCTTTCCCAGTTTGGAACCAGTCTGTTGCTCCATGTCTAGTTCTAACTGTTGCTTCTTGACCTGCATACAGATTTCTGAGAAGGCAGGTCAGGTGGTCTGGTATTCCCATCTCTTGAAGAATTTCCCACAGTTTGTTGTGATCCACACAGTCAAAGGCTTTGACGTAGTCCAGTAGTCCAGGTGCAGTCCACCCACATCAGACATGGGAGAACATCTGTGCCCCTTGCCCAGAGCTTTGCTTCTCTCTCTTTTTTAAAACTGTATTTATTTTGGCTGTGCTGGATCTTCATTGCCGCACAGGCTTTTCTCCAGTTGCGGGGAGCAGGCTCTACTCTCTCGTGGTGTATGAGCTTCTCATCGCAGTGGCTTCTCTTGCTGTGGAGCACAGGCTCTGGGGCAGGTGGGCTCAGAACTTGCGGCTCCCAGGCTCCAGAGCACAGGCTCAGTAGTTGTGGCGCATGGGCTTCATTGCTTTGTGGCATGTTGGGTATTCCCGGATCAGGGATTGAACCCATGTCTCCTGCACTGGCAGACAGATTCTTTATTTCTGAGCCCCCAGGGAAGCCCCTTCTCTTCTTGTTTAGATCCTGCTATCTGGTCCTGTTCCTACAGAGCATCATGCAGCTGCCACAGCTGCTTAAAAGCAGATTGTGTATGATGATTTCTGTCAAGCAAGGTGCGAAGAATGCTGAGGTCTGTTATCTCCTGGAGGTCTGAGGGTTGACAAAGGAAAACCTGACTGACTGGAAACAGCTTGGCATTTCTTGACACACACATAAAAATTTATAGTCAAAAAGACAGTTCAGTTTGCCATAACAACAAATCCATTTCCTCTAGGGAGGTAGGCCTTTGCAAGGTTATTAGCTGCCCTCACAGCTCAGCATGCGCTTGGCCTCCAAGCTGCAGGCTCCGTGTGCAGTGCCCTATGCAACTCCAGATTCAGGCCCCAAATGTCATTTAGATTCCATGCTGGTCAGATGGTCCCCAGGCCTAGTCCTACCCCAAGGAAATCACAGATTAGGTCGTGGTTCCTCCCCTCCCCTTCAAGGGTGATGCTTGGTTTGGGGGATGTATAGGGAGGCAGCAACAGCCTGGATTAATCAGTGCTCTTGGAGGAGATTTGTGTCTTGTCATGGAGCAACCAAGGGTAAAATAATCAAAAGCAGGAAAGAGAGGAGTCCAGAGTGTGTCAAAGAGATCATCAGAGCATCTGGGGCCTTGCATGGGAGCTGTTCTCTCTGCTTCTCCAGGGTGTGACCCGTTCCCCAGCACCCTGAAGAATGGGGCTGAGGGCAAGGCAACCACTCTCATTGCCCCCAGCCTGACCCCTGACTCCTAGTCCCCTTCTCTGGGGCTCTCTAGCCTCCCTCAAAGGGAAGGCAGGCCCTCGGGTCTTAGATAATGAGATGGTTGCTACACTGAGGAGAGAGAGCAACCAGAAATCTTCAAGAACTCAGGGAAGAAGAAGGGGTGGCCTTCTATCCAGGCATGAAGAAGGGGTAGGCCGTTAACATTCCTCAGGCCCAGCCTGATCCTGCCAAGGCCTGGAAAGTCACTGTCCAGTTCAAGTTGGAGGTCAGACCTTCAAGAAGAGCCCCAGAGAGAGGTTAGGAAGAAGGATACTCTCTTACTCTGAGAGGAAGGCCTTCTCTTCCACTTGACCACTATCTTTCCCACCATCATCTTCACCTGAGGTTATGCCTGGGTGAGTTGGAAAGTTGCCAGTCTTTGCAAGGGGAGCAAGGAGACACTGAGCAGAAAAAGAAATCTAGGAGATAATGTCCTGGGCCCCAGAGGCATTCTCCTTCAGTGTATCTAACACGACAGAAGCTCGCCTTCATTCTCCTTGTTTCTAGATTGACTTTTGCCCTGCAGGTAGTATTTTCCTTCTTGTGACAAGCCTCCTACGTATCACTCCCTTCCAGGCAACCAGCCCACTCATTTGGAGGAGGTTATTTTCGTGCACAATTTGCTTGTTGGAAACTAGTTGCTTCAGTGTGAGCAGTGCAGATGGAAAGAAAAACAGAAAAAAATATCCAGTTCTCTGCCTTGGTGGTGAGAGGGGAGAATCAAAGCAGTAGTACCTGCAGCTAACAGGCGTTTAGTGGTGAGGGGCGAGGTGAGCAGGGAAGGGTAGAGGGCCCAAGGTCATGGCCAGGATGTGCTCCCTCTAACAGTGTTTGGTCTAGGTCTGACCATCTTTCTTTATACCTAGTTCTCTCCTCCAGAAATAGGTGGGGTGACCCCAAATAAAAACACTAAAGCAAATGGGATGCCTCTTTAGCCCTTTGATGAGTTGAAAGTTGTCTTTGCCGGTCAGTTACAGTCAAAGCAATCTATAGAGAAACCTTTTTTTTTTTTAATGATGAGAATGACACCATGACATAAAAATTGACAAATTAATATCAAGTAGCCTGGAATTTTGTGAAATGAAAAATGATAACAGAAACATCAGCCCTTTTAGTTGTTAAGGAAATGAGTGAAATGGAAAGGGAGAGGCCTCTATCCCTTAAGGAGGTAAGTATGGAAAAGGCTGGTTTTCATTCCAATCCCAAAGAAAGGCAATTCCAAAGAATGTTCAAACTACTGCACAATTGCACTCATCACACACGCTAGGAAAGTAATGCTCAAAATTCTCCAAGCGAAGCTTCAACAGTACATGAACCAAGAACTTCCAGATATTCAAGCTTGCTTTAGAAAAGGCAGAGGAACCAGAGATCAAATTGCCAACATCTCTTGGATCACAGAAAAAACAAGAGAATTTCAGAAAAACATCTGCTTTATTGACTACACCAAAGCCTTTGACTGTGTGGATCACAACAAACTGTGGAAAATTCTTAAAGAAATGGGAATGCTGGACCACCTTCCCTCCCTCCTGAGAAGTCTCTATGCAGGTCAAGAGCAACAGTTAGAACTGGACATGGAACAACAGACTGTTTTCAAATTGGGAAAGGAGTATGTCAAGGCTGTATATCGTCACCCTGCTTATTTAACTTATATGCAGAGTACATCATACAAAATGTCAAGCTGAATGAAGCACAAGCTGGAGTCAAGATTGATGGGGAAAATATCAGTAACCTCAGATATGTGGCTGACACCACCATTATGGCGGAAAGTGAAGAGGAACTGAAGAGACTCTTGATCAAAATGAAAGAGGATAATAAAAAGCTGAGTTAAACTTCAACATTCAGAAAACAAAGATCATGGCATCTGGTCCCATCACTTCATGGCAAATAGATGGGGAAACAATGGAAACAGTGGCAGACTTTATTTTTGGGGGGTGCCAAAATCACTGCAGCCATGCAGTGACTGCATGCACTGTAGCCATGAAATTAAAAGACGCTTGCTCCTTGGAAGAAAAACTATGACCAACCTAGATAGCATATTAAAAAACAGAGACATTACTTTGCCCACAAAGGTCCATCTAGTCAAAGCTATGGTTTTTCCAGAAGTCATATATGGATGTGAGAGTTGAACCATAAAGAATGATGAGTGCAGAAGAATTGATGCTTTTGAACTGTGGTGTTGGAGAAGAGTCTTGAGAGCCTCTTGGACTGCAAGGAGATCCAACCAGCCCATCCTTAAGGAACTCAGACCTGAATATTCATTAGAAGGACTGATGCTGAAGCTGAAGCTCCAATACTTTGGCCACCTGATGCAGAGAACTGACTCATTGGAAATGCCCCTGATGCTGGGAAAGATCGAAGGCAGGAGGAGAAGGGGATGACAGAGGATGAGACAGTTGGATGGCAGCGCCAACTGAATGGACATGAGTTTGAGCAAGCTCTAGGAGTTAGTGATGGACAGGGAAGCCTGGCATGCTTCAGTCTATGGGGTGGCAAAGAGTCAGACACAACTGAGCATCTGAACTGAACTAATGGAGTCTCCAAGTACATGCTGAGAACCATGAGATGCTCTGCCTGAGCATATGAGAATGTGGCTGTAAGATTCTCCACACAGAAGTGTTTTCTTGGCATCCCAAGCATATGAAGTAAACAGACAGCCATGGAGACCTCTCCCACTTGCCATTGTTCTAGTAAATACTCTGAGATAACAGGTGGAGCTTAAACATTCTCCCTGCAGTGACACTGCCCACCACATTGGAACATTTGAAGCAGTGACTGTGGGAAATTTAGAATGAATTGGAAAACTCCCTGCCAACATAGGAGCCCTCCAGCCCCAGAGAATGCCCGGAGCTGAGTGAGATCAGTGCCTATATAGCAAACCCTGCAGAGGGAAGGGAGAGGACAGGGGGCACCGCAGCAAGGAAAGAAAGGCTGATTTCAGCCTTTGGTGTCTATCCCGGGATGCAGAAGCCCTGCCTGGGTGATTATCAGTGGATGAAACTGTTAGACATAAGGTTGATGGGAAATTTTACGAAGGAATGACCAAGATGAACCCACCAGAACCCCTCAGACCCAACTTAATGAAACTTGCCGTCTATAAGAGTAGCACAGCCATACACATGTCTCCTGATACTGTGAGCTAGGAAATACGCAGCATCACCTATCATGTTTTCTTGCCAAGAAAGTTTAACCTAAATTGAAATAATCCTATAAATCTAACTTCTGCGCAGGTAGTGGAACAAAATTAAATGATTGCATTTAAGTCAAAGGCAGATAATGGAATGTTCTACAGCGGTTGGCTATGTATTTTTCAAAGCATCATTGAGATTAAAAAGTAAGAGAAAGAAGGAAAAGCTAAAGAAAAAGATACCAAAGAGGAAAGATTGGCTCTATATTCAAAAGATACTTAAGGCACATATTAACCAAATGTAACATGTAGATCTTAACAGATCCTGATTATAACAAGCTGTGGGGAGAAAATCTGAGGTAGTCAGGGAAACTTGAATATGAACTGCCATTAAATAGCATGGAGTTATCGTTAATTTTGTTTATTATGATATTAGCATTGCAGTTATGTGAGAAAATGTTCGTAATTTTAAAAGATGTATGCTGAAGTTTTAGAAGTGAAATGATAAGATGTGTGATACTTGCTTTAAAATACTTAAGAAAAAAAGGAGAGGTAAGGCAAGAATACTGTAGTTTAGAATTCTTATGAGATGCTTTTATAAATGATACATGAATATACAATGTGCACCAGTAAAACACATTTGCTCTGTGAAACATACACACAATGAAAAACATGTTAGGCCTGTTAGCTCTCACTTAAGCAGAAGAAGTGCTTGTCTGAGTCACTGGAAACAGATGTATTCTTTATCTTTCAAGATAATCAAAATTTAAAAAGCTTCTTTAGGAAAGAGATAGACAGCTCACATGCAAAGAAATATGGATGACTTTTGAAAAATACCATTTCTTTGAAAATCCTCTAATTTCAAAGAAGCTTAAGGAATGTTAACCTCAGATTTGCCACTTGGATCTTTGTCTAGTGCCCAGGCTTTCTTTAGGAAAGTAATCTTCACAACATCACCTGGATTTTTAGAAATGCAGTCTCTAGGTTTGCCCCAGACCTACAGAATCTGAAATACTTGGAGATGAGGCTGAAATCTCCTTTGAACAAGCCCCCTCAGTGATTCTATGGACACTTAAGATGAGAACCACTACTCTAGGAGCAGCAAGTTAAGTGTTAAGAGGGTATATCAGTTCTGGGAACCTCTGAGAGGCTGTTTACTGCAATGCAGTTGTAATGCACTAAATGATTCATGACTCTTATTTGCTAAATGATGGGGGTTTATCCAGTCATAATATCCCACATTCTCTCTTACAAACATAACTCAGCTGTCGAGCTGTTGTCAGGAAGTGTGGGTTAACAATTCTCTTAAAATCAGACCTGACCAGGAGATTATCGTCTCCAAAGGATTTTGAATCTGGTTGGCAGCTTGTGTTCATATAACATCTCATTCCTTGTCCATACCTCAGCCTCTGTTTTGGTGAACCTCATCCTTGAAGTATTAGCTTTAAACTAGACTATTTGGTAGGTCCTTCAGCCTCAGAGGACTGAGTGTATCCACTCCTTGACAGGTCCCCACTCAGGCATTTATATTTTTTCAACTAGTTGGTTCATGCAAAAATTAGAAGCAGAGGTAGAGATATTAGCAGAAATCTGTGCATAAGCCAGAAACATTTTTTTCTCCCATGATCTCTGTGAGAAGTGAGAAATTAGCAGAAATCTGTGCATAAGACAGAAACATTTTTTCTCCCTTGATCTCTGTGAGAAGTGAGAAATTTTTTTTCTGCAAGAAAAATATATTGTTCAAAGAGATTAGAAGCTCTTCTTGGAAATTTCGTTGTACTTCTGAAATGATCATCTGAATGTTAACTCAGGTGAAAGCAGGAAAATGGAAAGTCACTTGAACAGGTTGAGGCAGAGTTGATGGAGGGGTCAAGGAACCAGAGTCTACCGTGGAAGAAAATCAAGTGGGTCAATTTTTTACTTTCAAACACAATGCTGACTATGCAAGTCCAATCTCACTAGGCTCAGGACTGCCTACCAACTTGGAGACCTAGGTCTGAATTTCTAAACGTGGAAGCTGGTTTCCTAGTAAACTACAGGACAGGGTAGAAAGAGCATAGATCTCAAAACCTGAAAGTACAAGCTTTGTGTCTCAAATTAACACATATTTGTTTGAACTAGGTCAGATGTGTTCTTCTGAGCTTCCATTTTCTCATTTATGAAATAACAGTAACATCTGGCTTGCAAAGGTTGCGTGAATTCTCTCACTCTCACCTTCTCTCTCTCTCTGTCTCACACATACACAGAGAATATTCTGTTTTTCTGCAGCCAGTCTTCTGCAAACACGAATGAGCTCATACTTGGCCGGTACAGAGTGGAGCAGGGGTGGCCTAACATGGAAGTCCTGACGGACTTCACCAGCACACTACTGTTTCCTCCATGGGTAGCAGCAGCTCATCACAGGGTGTCTCTATACAGCTGAACCTGGCAAGTGTGAAGAATACAGCATTGTCCACGATGTCTAGTCACCCCTTATTTGGGTGACTCAGTTCAATCCATTGCTCGGTACCAGCAGCTCATCATACGGTGTCTCTATACAGCTGAACCTGGCAAGTGTGAAGAATACAGCATTGTCCACGATGTCTAGTCACCCCTTATTTGGGTGACTCAGTTCAATCCATTGCTCGGTACCAGCAGCTCATCACAGGGTGTCTCTATACAGCTGAACCTGGCAAGTGTGAAGAATACAGCATTGTCCACGATGTCTAGTCACCCCTTATTTGGGTGACTCAGTTCAATCCATTGCTCTGTCCAGAAAGTGTTCATAGCATGTTTTTCCCCAGTCTTTGGACATGTTACCCTTGCTGCCATAACTCAGCAGCCTGACATTCCCTTATACCCCTTCCATCAAGATACATTCATTTTTAAAGTATTTTTAGGTAAAATTTTTAGATTTATTGTAGTATTTCTTTATGAGGACTTTAACTTTTTTGCTGTACTTTTTATTAGGATTGTTATTATTTTGTTGATAACCCCAGTTACAAATTTGTACAGATTTTAAGAGGGAGGCTCCTAATAATATTTTTCCTATAAGTTGTGTTAGTTTTAATATGAATGCTGATTTTAGTATTAATTTTTTAGAATGCTAGGTTTATCAGGAAGGCAAATATTGCAATTAAGCAGAAATTACATAATGTACCAGGAGAAAAGAGGAGGAAGGATAAATGTAGAGATTGGCATTGACATATACATGCTGCTAGACATAAAACATGTAACTAACAAGAACCTACTGTGTAGCAGAAGGAACGCTACTCAATACTCTCTAGTGGCCTGTATGGAAAAATAATCTTTTTTTTTTTTTTTCTCCATTGTGTATATGTACCACAGCTTTCTTATCCGTTCATCTGCTGATGGACATCTAGGTTGCTTCCATGTCCTGGCTATTATAAACAGTGCTGCGATGATCATTGGGGTACACGTGTCTCTTTCAATTCTGGTTTCCTCTGTGTGTATGCCCAGCAGTGGGATTGCTGGATCATAAGGCAGTTCTATTTCCAGTTTTTTAAGGAATCTCCACACTGTTCTCCATAGTGGCTGTACTAGTTTGCATTCCCACCAACAGTGTAAGAGGGTTCCCTTTTCTCCACACCCTATCCAGCATTTATTATTTGTAGACTTTTGGATCGCAGCCATTCTGACTGGTGTGAAATGGTACCTCATAGTGGTTTTGATTTGCATTTCTCTGATAATGAGTGATGTTGAGCATCTTTTCATGTGTTTGTTAGCCATCTGTATGTCTTCTTTGGAGAAATGTCTATTTAGTTCTTTGGCCCATTTTTTGATTGGGTCATTTATTTTTCTGGAGTTGAGCTGTAGGAGTTGCTTGTATATTTTTGAGATTAGTTGTTTGGCAGTTGCTTCATTTGCTATTATTTTCTCCCATTTTGAAGGCTGCCTTTTCACCTTGCTAATAGTTTCCTTTGATGTGCAGAAGTGGATATATGTGCATGTATAACTATTTAACTTTGCTGTACATCTGAAACTGACACAATATGGTAAATCAACCATACTCCAATAGAAATTAAAAATAAAATGACAGAAAAGGAAAGGAATCGCATAATGCACGTATACACACATACACACTCATATAAACATATATATACGTTGGGTTCCTGGTAGCAGTGGTGAGCTCTTGTCACTCATTTTAATTCAAACTTCTGTTTTTTGGAGAAGTCACTCTTAGCCTTATGACTTCGATGGGGACAAGGATTACCTGTCAGTACTGTGTCTGAAAACACTGGAAACTCGTCAGCTCAGCCCCCTTGCAGCTCAGGCAGAGCCCATCAGAGCCCAGCTATGCCAGGACTCTGATGTGAGAGGTAGTGACAGTGAAACCCAGAGGCCAGATGCTGTCAGTCATTTTTTGTGGCAATGATGTCAATGATTTCCTCCTCAGAAGGGTCTTGGGCCTTAGCTTTGGTCTTAATTCCTGCTTAGCCTGGAGGTAGGTCTTCAGGGGTATGAGACATGAGTTACCCACTGTGCTTTCAAAACACTTGCCTGCTTAACTCAGTCAGAATTAGCTTCTGTTTATCGCTATGAAAAATTCTAGCTGACATAGTAGTTGTTATTATAAGAATATGATTATTTTTTTAAACGTTTCCCACATTTACTGTGCTTTAAGTGATACCCAAATCATCAAATTACCTGTCTGTTCCAGGTATCTATTGCTGCATTTGACACACCACCCTGAAATCTTAGACCCTTAAAACATTTAGCTTTATCTTACATGTTTTTACAGGTTGACTGGGCCCAGGCAGGGGATTCCATCTTGAAGTCTCTTATGTAGCTGTAGTAAGGAAATGGCTGGCACTGGGGTTATTATCTGAAGGATGGACTGAGGTGGTTGCCCAGGATGGTTTCTTCACTTGCATGTCTGGTTCCTTGTCTTCTTTCTACATGGTGTCTCATCCTCTGGGGCCTCTCCTGGTAGCCTGGGGCTTTTCACAGCATGCTGATCTCAGAGCAGTTATGCTTGGTAGCTGGATTCCAAGAAGCAGGAAGTCAGCACGTTAAAGGTAACACTTGGAATTGACATGTGTCACTTTGTATGCTGTTGAAGTAGTCACAAGCCTGCCGAGGTCCAAGGGGGTGGAGAAATGGACTCTAGTTCTTAAAGTGAGACTGGCAATATTAGGGATATTTCTGTGGTCAGCTTTGGAAAATGCAGTCTGTCATGCTACACATGCTGTCCAGAGAATAATGTGGAAAACAGTCAGCAATATGTTTTTTTTTAAATTTTTTTCACTGATGTATAGTTGATCTATGATGTCTCAAGTCTACAGGAAAGTGACTCAGTTATACATTTGCTGCTGTTTTTAGTTTCAAGTCACAGCCAACTCTTTTGCGACCCCATGGACTGTAGTCTTCCAGGCTGCTCTGTCCACGGGACCTTGCCTGGGAAATCCCATGGACAGAGAAGCCTTGCAGACTACACTCCATGGGGTTGCATAGGAGTCGGACATGACTGAATGACTGCGCACGCACACAATAATTAATGGTGTTGAGCATCTTGTTGGTCATCTGTGTGTCTTTGCAAAAATACCTATTTACATCTTCTGCCCATTTGTAATTGGGTTATGTTTCTTTGGTATTGAGGTGCGTGAGCTGCTTGTATCAGCAATGTGGTTTTTAAAAGGTAAAGCACTCATTCTTAAGGGGTAATGCTGTGCTGTGCTTAGTCCCTCAGTCATGTACAACTTTGTGACCCCGTGAACTATAGCCCACCAGGCTCCTCTCTCCATGGGGATTGTCCAGACGAGAACACTGGAGTGGGTTGCCATGCCCTCCTCCAGGGAGTCTTCTCAACCCAGGGGTCAAACCTAGGTCTCCTGTATTGCAAATGCATTCTTTACCATCTGAGCCACCAGGGAAGCCCAAGGGGGTAATATTAGCTGTGAATAATACAGAAAATGTACAGTAGTATCGTCTTTAAAGAAAAGTATTAACTTCTCAGTAGAGAGAGCTCTGGAGAAGGCAATGGCACCCCACTCCAGTACTCTTGCCTGGAAAATCCCATGGATGGAGGAACCCAGTAGGCTGCAGTCCATGGGGTCGCTAAGAGTCAGACACGACTGAGCGACTTCAGTTTCACTTTTCACTTTCATGCATTGGAAAAGGAAATGGCAACCACTCCAGTGTTCTTGCCTGGAGAATCCCAGGGACTGCGGGGCCTGGTGGGCTGCCGTTTCTGGGGTCGCACAGAGTCATACACGACTGAAGTGACTTAGCAGCAGCAGAGAGAGCTCCCCCCATCCACTTCACACGAGGTACACTTTATTTTATGGCAAATAATATGGTGTAATTTGGAGACCTTTTGGAGTTTCACAATTTAAGAGAAAAGTTCTCTTCCAGTTATTGACTTTTTTCATTACTTGGGAAAATCTATCAGGTGAAGAAATTGGTCAGTAGTCTTCTAGCTAGTAGAGCTTTGGAACTGAGTGTTCAAAAAAAAAAAGTAAATGAAAAAGATAGTAAACAAACTGCTGAGCAGCAAGCATTTTCCTGAGGTACCTGATACATGAGTGAGCCATTAAGGAAGAGGAATGGTACTTCTGAATTTCATTCCGATGGTCAGAAACTGACCATATGTCTAAACACAGCTTGATTTACCATAATGCTGCCCAAATAATAATCTGTTTACCTTCACACTAAGCAGTCTCTCCTTACGGCTATGCTTCAGGTATATATAATAAAGCATGCATTGTCTCTGATCTCTAATACATCTGACTCTTAAAGATAGTTTTTCTTATTTACTATTTTGACATCATTGCTTGGGCAACATATATTCTTAGTAGCAAGTACCTAACAGAAATAAAGGTTCATACAGTCAAAGCATACTGAAAAGCAGAGACATTACTTTGCCAACAAAGGTCCGTCTAGTCAAGGCTATGGTTTTTCCAGTGGTCATGTATGGATGTGAGATTTGGACTATGAAGAAAGCTGAGCGCTGAAGAATTGATGCTTTTGAAGTGTGGTGTTGGAGAAAACTCTTGAGAGTCCCTTGGACTGCAAGGAGATCCAACCAGTCCATTATGAAGGAGATAAGCCCTGGGTGTTCTTTGGAAGGAATGATGCTAAAGCTGAAACTCCGGTACTTTGACCACCTCATGCGAAGAGTTGACTCATTGGAAAAGACTCTGATGCTGGGAAGGATTGGGGGCAGGAGGAGAAGGGGACGACAGAGGATGAGATGGCTGGATGGCATCACTGACTCTATGGACGAGTCTGAGTGAACTCCAGGAGTTGGTGATGGATGGGGAGACCTGGCGTGCTGCGATTCATGGGGTCGCAAAGAGTCAGACACGACTGAGCGACTGATCTGACTGACTGACTGACTGACAGTCAAAGCTATGGTTCTTCTAGTAGTCATGTGTGGATGTGAGAGTTGCATCATAAAGAAAGCTGAGTGCCAAAGAATTGATGTTTTCGAATTGTGGTGTTGGAAAAGACTCTTGAGAGTCCCTTGGACAGCAAGGAGATCAAACCTGTCACCCTAAAGGAAATCAGTCCTGAATATTCATTGGAAGGACTGATGCTGAAGCTGAAGTTCCAATACTTTGGCCACCTAATGTGAAGAGCCAACTCATCAGAAAAGACCCTGATGCTAAGAAAGATTGAAGGCAGGAGGAGAAGGGGGTGAAAGAGGATGAGACAGTTGGATGGCATCACCGACTCAATGGACATGAGTTTGAGCAAACTCTGGGAGATAGTGAAGGACAGGGAAACCTGGCGTGCTGCAGTCCATGGGATTGCAAAGAGTCAGACATGACTTAGAGACTCAAGAACAACAGAAATACCTCTATTGGTTGCACAAAGCTTCTGAATCTAGCTTTAAAAAAAGAATATTCATCCTGGGGCTTTTCCAAGCTTGACTAGGAAAGTGTCCTGCTGTTCTGGAGCATTAGGGGTTTAAGGTCTGATGTATAGTTTCTGTTTCATGTACCTCATTGGGACTAAGGTTCTTTCCATTTGATTAACAGAATGAGTCAAAAGTTCTCAGTGATGTTTCTCTGAATCTTGGTTCACTAATTTCTGCTTTGCTTCTGTCAAGGTTATATATAGCAAGGTTCCTATAAGATACTTAGAGTCTTAAGGTCTAATATTATGTTCCCCTTCATGTAAAGTTTTCATGGGCTTCTTCCCGTTGTTGTTCAGTCACTCAGTTGTGTCCAGCTCTTTGTGACCCCATGGAATGCAGCATGCCAGGCTTCCCTGTCCATCACCAACTCCTGGAGCTTGCTCAAACTCAGGTCCATTGAGTCAGTGATGCCATCCAACCGTCTTGTCCTCTGTCATCCTTTTCTCCTGCCTTCAGTCTTTCCCAGCATCAGGACCTTTTCCAGGAGTCAGATCTGTGCATCAGGTGGCCAAAGTATTGGAGCTTCAGCTTCAGCATCAGTCCTTCTAATGAATATTCAGGATTGATTTCCTTTAGGATTGACTGGTTTGATCTCCTTGCAAGGGACTCTCAAGAATCTTCTCTAGCAGCACAGTTTGAAAACATCAGTTCTTCAGTGCTCAGCCTGGTTTATGGTCCAACTCTTACATTCATACATGACTATTGGAAAAACCCTAGCTTTGACTATACGAAACTTTGTCAGCAAGTGATGTCTCTGCTTTTTAATGTACTGTCTAGGTTGGCCATAGCTTTCCTTCCAAGGAGCAAACGTCTTTTAATTTCATGGCTGCAGTCACTATCTGTAGTGATTTTAGAGCCCAAGAAAATAAAGTCTGTCACTGTTTCCATTGTTTCCCTATGTATTTGCCATGAAGTGATAGGACCGAATGCCATGGTCTTAGTTTTTCGAATTTTGAGTTTTAAGCCAGCTTTTCACTCTCCTATTTCACCTTTATCAATAGGCTCTTTAGTTCCTCTTCACTTTCTGCTGTAAGGGTGGTGTCTTCTGCATATCTGAGGTTATTGATATTTCTCCCGGCAATCTTGATTCCAGCTTGTGCTTCATCCAGCCTGGGATTTCTCATGGTGTACTCTGTGTATAAGTTAAATAAGCACAGTGACAATATACAGCCCTGAGGTACTCCTTTCCCAATTTTGAACCAGTCTGTTGTTCTCCCCATTATCTTTGCCTTTTGATTATTATCAGCACTATCCTTTGTATGAGTTAGTTGTTTCTTAGTTTCAAGTGACATAGGACCAAACTTAATTTGGCTTAGGGCTTCCCTGGTAGCTTGGCTGGTAAAGAGTCTGCCTCTAATGCAGGAGACCCTGGTTCAATTCCCAGATCAGGAAGATCCCCTGGAGAAGGGATAGGCTACCCACTCCAGTATTCCCTGGTAGCTCAGACGGTGAAGAATATGCGGGTAATGTGGAAGACCTTCTCCTCTGGCATGGCAGAGGGCATGGCAATCCACTCCGGTATTGTTGCCTGGAGAATCCCCATGGACAGAGGAGCCTGGTGGGCCACAGCCCATGGGGTCGCAGAGTCAGACACGACTGAATGACTAAGTACATTTAGTACTAAAAAAGTACATTTATTTGCCCAGGAAGGTCAAAGGCCCAGGGGCTGTGCTGATTTCAGACAAGGCTGGATTTAATGCCTCAACCATTAGTACTCAGTTTCTGTCTGTTTCTTTCCTTTGCTACCTACTATTCTGACTTTTTTGGGGCTTCCCTGGTGGCTCAGATGGTAAAGCGTCTGCCTGCAATGCGGGAGACCCGGGTTCAATTCCTGGGTCGGGAAGATCCCCTGGAGAAGGAAATGGCAATCCACTCCAGCATTCTTGCCTGGAAAATCCCGTGGACGGAGGAGCCTGAGAGGCTACAGTCCATGGGGTCGCAAAGAGTCGGACACGACTGAGCTACCAGCTACTACTATTCTGACTTTATCCTCAGACTCTATTTAGCTCCAGGCTAAATAGTGACAAGATTGCTAGGGCAGCTCTTAGCTTACATTTTCCCAGGTTCAAGTCCAGCTCCAAAGAGGTCTTTTACAGTAGTTTCTGAATGAGTCTTGAAATATATTCCATTTGGACCAGTTTAGGTCACGTGCTCATTGTGACAGAGGAATCATTGTGGACGGAAGAATATGCAGTATATTCAGTGGCTTACACTTCATCATGCGTTCTGTCCTTAGAACCAAGGGAAGGGAGCTCACTGGGGAAGGGGCAGATCTGCAGTGGGAGTCAGGAGCTGTTGTTGGAGGAGGCAAAATGAATTCTAGGGAAGTAATCCACAGCTGTGTATGTTCTATTTTTAGCATAATTATTTTTAAGCTACCATTATTTATACTGTCCATTTGGTCCCTAGTACCTGGCACAGTAGCTGCATAATCCATGTTGAAGGAATGAGTTCTTTACTAGTGACAAACATGAGGTCAGTCCCCTCAGCCACCAGTCAGACAAGACAGGGCTGCTGAGAGTCAGGGGCATAAGTGAAGAGAACATTCTTCCCTTGAAGCATCAATAGTATATCAGACTTTAAAGCAGTTCTTCAGATCTTTGTTATTAGATTGTTTTGATTACATAGGCAGCATTTGCACATGTTATAAAGTGAAGTACAGTTTATATCACTATATAAATGGATGGTTTTAAGTCTCTCCCTAAGTGAGTGAGTCTGACATACTTCACTTTCAGCCAGGTTGGAATGCATCCAAACCGTGTTTGCAGATGTTGCAAAGGCACCTCCATTCTACTGCCTCCCTGTCTGAGCAAACGCCTTCCCACCCTTTGGACGGGGGAGGGCGGAGGCAGAAGAAAGAGGAGGAAATTGCCAAGTCAGCTTCAGCAGTGCAGAGGGATGGTTCTTTCTTTTGCATCGTTCCACTCCTACTGCTTACTTTTTCTACCCTCTAAGCAGAGAAAGGCAGGACCAAGACTTTTGGTGGAGGACAGGACACAGAAGATTATGTAACTATTTCTAAATTCTCCCGAGTGGTACTGAAAATGACATATAGCTAGTACCATTCTGTATGCATAGAGATGAGATAATTCATTACTAGCACCATTGTATATGCATAGAGCAGAATTCTTTCATTACATATAATGCATGTTTTAGAGCAGTAGAGAATAATTCTCTCATAGAACTCTGCTTGAGAAAGGCTGAGTTAGATCTTTGTAAATCATCATCTTTGTTTTATTTGAGCCCCCTATTGTCTGTTAAAGAAAAGAAGGTTCATTATTTCTCTGGCTATGAACAGGAATGCAAACTGGGAACTGCTAAGTACACACACATAGACACATGTACGTATATGCGCACATATAACATTGGTACAATACATGTTGTGTTCGATATATATATAATATATATCCAATGTCCAACATACATTATACATTTCAAAATATATGTGCATGTATATGTATATGTGTATACATACATGTACACACACACACATGAAGTTCTTTTTTCACCTTGGGAAGGAAGGAGCAGTATGGCGTCCTGAGTGTGAAGGAGAGAAAACCCCCCCTCAGTACCCAGGGCTCCCCTTCAGAGATGCAGAAATTGCTGTTGAGGAGCATCGCAGTGGCCCAGACCCCGCTGGACTCTCCGCTCCACTGGACTCTCTAGGTCTGCTCTGTGAAGGGCGGGTGTCTTCCCCCTTGACAACACTGTGTGGGCGCCCTGGGCCGTGGTCGCTGTGGTCGCGTCTCTGCTTGGGGAGGAGAGCCAGGTGAATCTTGTGGAGAAGCTCCTTTCCTGTTGCCTCCTTCCTGCCCAGCATGGCAGCCCTTCTGGTGGGAAGAGGCCCCTCCCTTCTGCAGAAGGCTGAGCTTCATCACTGCCTTGCCCTTTTCCATGAAGCAAATGAGAAGATTCTTTTGACATATCTGTCTTCGATTTCAGTGCCTGGAATGAGAGCTCCAAAGACAGGTATAGAACCATGAGTCTTCTGACAGAGTTACAGGCGGTGTCAGAACTATGGGGCAGAGACACATGGGGCTTTCTGTGCCCTTGATCGTGGCTCCGAGCAGCAGTGAGCCCAGAGACTATGAAAGGAGCAGCCATGACTCAGGTCAGAGATCCAGATGGGCTATCTAGGGTTAGAAGGATCCTCCTGTCTTTTCTATGAAGTAAAGATCCTTTTGCGGTATGCACAGACCACATAGGAGTTGAATACCTTGAGTTTGCATAATGCTTTTCATCTTGCTACTTCAAAACACTTCTTTGGAGAGAATTTCTAAATAGAGAAATGAGAAGAAAATCGAAGCTTGATTGGCATAGCCTAACTCTGATTTTATAACATACTGAGCAGGAACGGTCTGTCATGTCACTTAATATTCCGGTGCCTTTTTTTTTCCCCTTCTCTCTCCACTGACTGCTGCTTCTCAGGGGTAATTTAACAAGCTCCAGCAGAGGATTTCATCAATCAGGGCTACATTATGAAATTTTGACTCCCTGAAAGCAATTTGGTGAGCAACTTTTCAAAGTTGATTTTTCATTAGAAAGAAGATGGGAAGTTGGGGATTAAGTGGGAACAAAACAAACGGGCAAGGATATGTATTACAGCTGTTCAGTCAAACAAACAATGAGTCATCTGGTTTTGCCTCAGCTTTTCTCTGTGGAAGCTGCCCTGCCTGCGGACTGTGCTGCCTTTTTGTATTTGTAAACTGAAAATAGGTTTTAAAACATTATTCTGATAAAGGGTGGATTCACTTTATTCTTGTTCCCTAAGGGCTGACCTAAGGATTGGATTTAGGAGTGGATTTTATTAATAAAAACTGTTCAAATATTTCATGATTTAAGTATTTATTTAATGCTTCATTTTTTAATGAAAATTCAACTGCCCTATTTCACATAGCCTTCGCCTAGGAAAAAGTGAAGTTTACCTTTTATTCTGGCGGCATTAGTGTGAAATATTTGCTTCATCACAAAACAAACTGAAAGAGCAATTTGAAATCAGGTCAAATAAAATCAAAAGTCAGTTTGGATAATAGTCTTTTCCTCTATCCTTGCATTCTATTCCTGCAGGGTTAAATTTTTCATAAGAGAAAAAAAATGTAGCAACAGAGAAAAAGGGCGAAAAATGAAAATAATAAAAACAGATTACTACGAAATTGTGTAGAACTTTCTATGACCAAATTGCTGCTGGTGACAAGTGTATATGTATGGAAATACTGCACTTATGTCTTCATTAATTTGTTAAATATTTATAAAGTACCCAGTATGTAACAGCTATAGAAGTGATGCAAGCAAAGTGATTTTATTTTATTTTTATAATATTTTATTTTATCTTTTAACTTTACAATATTGTATTGGTTTTGCCATATATCAACATGAATCCTCCACAGGTATACACGTGTTCCCCATCCTGAACCCTCCTCCCTCCTCCTTCCCTGTACCATCCCTCTGGGTCGTCCCAGTGCACCAGCCCCAAGCAACCAGTATTGTGCATTGAACCTGGACTGGCCACTCGTTTCACATATGATATTATACATGTTTCAATGCCTTTCTCCCAAATCATCCCACCCTCTCCCTCTCCCACAGAGTCCAAAAGACTATTCTATACATCAGTATCTCTTTTGCTGTCTCGTATACAGGGTTATTGTTACCATCTTTCTAAATTCCATATATATGCTTTAGTATACTGTATTGGTGTTTTTCTTGCTGGCTTACTTCACTCTGTATAAAAGGCTCCAGTTTCATCCACCTCATTAGAACTGATTCAAATGTATTCTTTTTAATGGCTGAGTAATACTCCATTGTGTATATGTACCACAGCTTTCTTTATCCATTCATCTGCTGATGGGCATCTAGGTTGCTTCCATGTCCTGGCTATTATAAACAGTGCTGCGATGATCATTGGGGTACACGTGTCTCTTTCAATTCTGGTTTCCTCCGTGTGTATGCCCAGCAGTGGGATTGCTGGGTCATAAGGCAGTTCTATTTCCAGTTTTTTAAGGACTTTCCACCCTGTTCTCCATAGTGGCTGTACTAGTTTGCATTCCCACCAACAGTGTAAGAGGGTTCCCTTTTCTCCACACCCTCTCCAGCATTTATTGCTTGTAGACTTTTGGATCGCAGCCATTCTGACTGGCATGAAATGGTACCTCATAGTGGTTTTGATTTGCATTTCTCTGATAATGAGTGATGTTGAACATCTTTTCATGTGTTTGTTAGCCATCTGTATGTCTTCTTTGGAGAAATGTCTATTTAGTTCTTTGGCCCATTTTTTGATTGGGTCATTTATTTTTCTGGAATTGAGCTGTAGGAGTTGCTTGTATATTTTTGAGATTAGTTGTTTGTCAGTTGCTTCATTTGCTATTATTTTCTCCCATTCTGAAGGCTGTCTTTTCACTTTGCTTATAATTTCCTTTGTTGTGCAGAATCTTTTAAGTTTAATTAGGTCCCATTTGTTTATTTTTGCTTTTATTTCCAATATTCTGGGAGGTGGGTCATAGAGGATCCTGCTGTGATGTATGTTGGAGAGTGTTTTGCCTATGTTCTCCTCTAGGAGTTTTATAGTTTCTGGTCTTACGTTTATCTTTAATCCATTTTGAGTTTATTATTGTGTATGGTGTTAGAAAGTGTTCTAGTTTCATTCTTTCACAAGTGGTTGACCAGTTTTCCCAGCACCACTTGTTAAAGAGATTGTCTTTTCTCCATCGTATATTCTTGCCTCCTTTGTCAAAGATAAGGTGTCCATAGGTGCGTGGATTTATCCCTGGGCTTTCTATTTTGTTCCATTGATCTATATTTCTGTCTTTGTGCCAGTACCATACTGTCTTGATGACTGTGGCTTTGTAGTAGAGCCTGAAGTCAGGCAGGTTGATTCCTCCAGTTCCATTCTTCTTTCTCAAGATTGCTTTGGCTATTTGAGGTTTTTTGTATTTCCATACAAATTGTGAAATTATTTGTTTTAGCTCTGTGAAGAATACTGTTGGTAGCTTGATAGGGATTGCATTCAATCTATAAATTGCTTTGGGTAGTATACTCATTTTCACTATATTGATTCTTCCAATCCATGAACATGGTATATTTCTCCATCTATTAGTGTCCTCTTTGATTTCTTTCACCAGTGTTTTATAGTTTTCTATATATAGGTCTTTAGTTTCTTTAGGTAGATATATTCCTAAGTATTTTATTCTTTTCATTGCAATGGTGAATGGAATTGTTTCCTTAATTTCTCTGTTTTCTTCTTCTGTGTGTTGATTTTATATCCTGCAACTTTACTATATTCATTGATTAGTTCTAGTAATTTTCTGGTGGAGTTTTTAGGGTTTTCTATGTAGAGGATCATGTCATCTGCAAACAGTGAGAGTTTTACTTCTTCTTTTCCAATTTGGATTCCTTTTATTTCTTTTTCTGCTCTGATTGCTGTGGCCAAAACTTCCAAAACTATGTTGAATAGTAATGGTGAAAGTGGGCACCCTTGTCTTGTTCCTGACTTTAGGGGAAATGCTTTCAATTTTTCACTATTGAGGATAATGTTTGCTGTGGGTTTGTCATATACAGCTTTTATTATGTTGAGGTATGTTCCTTCTATTCCTGCTTTCTGGAGAGTTTTTATCATAAATGGATGTTGAATTTTGTCAAAGGCTTTCTCTGCATCTATTGAGATAATCATATGGTTTTTATTTTTCAATTTGTTAATGTGGTGTATTACATTGATTGATTTGTGGATATTGAAGAATCCTTGCATCCCTAGGAAAAGCACACTTGGTCATGGTGTATGTCTTTTTAATGTATTGTTGGAATCTGATTGCTAGAATTTTGTGAAGGATTTTTGCATCTATGTTCATCAGTGATATTGGCCTGTAGTTTTCTTTTTTTGTGGCATCCTTCTCAGGTTTTGGTATTAGGGTGATGGTGGCCTCATAGAATGAGTTTGGAAGTTTACCTTCCTCTGCAATTTTCTGGAAGAGTTTGAGTAGGATAGGTGTTAGCTCTTCTCTAAATTTTTGGTAGAATTCAGCTGTGAAGCCGTCTGGACCTGGGCTTTTGTTTGCTGGAAGATTTCTGATTACAGTTTCAATTTCCGTGCTTGTGATGGGTCTGTTAAGATTTTCTATTTCTTCCTGGTCCAGTTTTGGAAAGTTGTACTTTTCTAAGAAGTTGTCCATTTCTTCCACGTTGTCCATTTTATTGCCATATAATTGCTGATAGTAGTCTCTTATGATCCTTTGTATTTCTGTGTTGTCTGTTGTGATCTCTCCATTTTCATTTCTAATTTTATTGATTTGACTTTTCTCCCTTTGTTTCTTGATGAGTCTGGCTAATGGTTTGTCAATTTTATTTATCCTCTCAAAGAACCAGCTTTTGGCTTTGTTAATTTTTGCTATGATCTCTTTTGTTTCTTTTGCATTTATTTCTGCCCTAATTTTTAAGATTTCTTTCTTTCTACTAACCCTGGGGTTCTTCACTTCTTCCTTTTCTAGTTGCTTTAGGTGTAGAGTTAGGTTATTTATTTGACTTTTTTCTTGTTTCTTGAGGTATGCCTGTATTGCTATGAACTTTCCCCTTAGGACTGCTTTTACAGTGTCCACAGGTTTTGGGTTGTTGTGTTATCATTTTCATTTGTTTCTATGCAAATTTTGATTTCTTTTTTGATTTCTTCTGGGATTTGTTGGTTATTCAGCAGCGTGTTGTTCAGCCTCCATAGGTTGGAATTTTTAATAGTTTTTCTCCCGTAATTGAGATCTAATCTTACTGCATTGTGGTCAGAAAAGAAGCTTGGAATGATTTCAATTTTTTTGAATTTACCAAGGCTAGATTTATGGCCCAGGATGTGATCTATCCTGGAGAAGGTTCCGTGTGCACTTGAGAAAATGGTGAAATTCATTGTTTTGGGGTGAAATGTCCTATAGATATCAGTTAGGTCTAACTGGTCTATTGTATCGTTTAAAGTTTGTGTTTCCTTGTTCATTTTCTATTTAGTTGATCTATCCATAGGTGTGAGTGGGGTATTAAAGTCTCCCACTATTATTGTGTTATTGTTAATTTCCCCTTTCATACTTGTTAGCATTTGTCTTACATATTGTGATGCTCCTATGTTGGGTGCATATATATTTATAATTGTTATATCTTCTTCTTGGATTGATCCTTTGATCATTATGTAGTGACCATCTTTGTCTCTTTCCACAGCCTTTGTTTTAAAGTCTATTTTATCTGATATGAGTATTGCTACTCCTGCTTTCTTTTGGTCCCTATTTGCATGGAATATCTTTTTCCAGCCCTTCACTTTCAGTCTGTATGTGTCCCCTGTTTTGAGGTGGGTCTCTTGTAGACAACATACATAGGGGTCTTGTTTTTGTTTCCATTCAGCCAGTCTTTGTCTTTTGGTTGGGGCGTTCAACCCATTGACGTTTCAGGTAATTATTGATAAGTATGATCCCGTTGCCATTTACTTTATTGTTTTGGGTTCAAGTTTATACACCCTTTTTGTGTTTCCTGTCTAGAGAATATCCTTTAGTATTTGTTGGAGAGCTGGTTTGGTGGTGCTGAATTCTCTCAGCTTTTGCTTGTCTGTAAAGCTTTTGATTTCTCCTTCATATTTGAATGAGATCCTTGCTGGGTACAGTAATCTGGGCTGTAGGTTATTTTCTTTCATCACTTTAAATATGTCTTGCCATTCCCTCCTGGCTTGAAGAGTTTCTATTGAAAGATCAGCTCTTATCCTTATGGGAATTCCCTTGTGTGATATTTGTTGTTTTTCCCTTGCTGCTTTTAATATTTGTTCTTTGTGTTTGATCTTTGTTAATTTGATTAATATGTGTCTTGGGGTATTTCGCCTTGGGTTTATCTTATTTGGGACTCTCTGGGTTTCTTGGACTTGGGTGATTATTTCCTTCCCCATTTTAGGGAAGTTTTCAACTATTATCTCCTCAAGTATTTTCTCATGGTCTTTCTTTCTGTCTTCTTCTTCTGGGACTCCTATGATTCGAATGTTGTAGCATTTAATATTGTCCTGGAGGTCTCTGAGATTGTCCTCATTTCTTTTAATTCGTTTTTCTTTTTTCCTCTCTGATTCATTTATTTCTACCATTCTATCTTCTAATTCACTAATCCTATCTTCTGCCTCTGTTATTCTACTATTTGCTGCCTCCAGAGTGTTTTTGATCTCATTTATTGCATTATTCATTATATATTGACTCTTTTTTATTTCTTCTAGGTCCTTGTTAAACCTTTCTTGCATCTTCTCAATCCTTATCTCCAGGCTATTTATCTGTGATTCCATTTTGATTTCAAGATTTTGGATCATTTTCACTATCATTATTCGGAATTCTGTTCCTTTACCTGCTGGGTATTCCTCTGTCTCTTCATCTTGTTTATATTGCTGAGTTTGGGGTGTCCTTTCTGTATTCTGGCAGTTTATGGAGTTCTCTTTATTGTGGAGTTTCCTCACTGTGTGTGGGTTTGTACAGGTGGCTTGTCAAGGTTTCTTGGTTAGGGAAGCCTGTGTCGGTGTTCTGGTGGGTGGAGCTGGATTTCTTCTCTCTGGAGTGCAATGAAGTGTCCAGTAATGAGTTATGAGATGTCTATGGTTTTGTAGTAACTTTGGGCAACCTGTATATTGGAGCTCAGGGCTGAGTTCCTGTGTTGCTGGAGAATTTGCATGATATGTCTTGCTCTGGAACTTGTTGGCCCTTGTGTGGTGCTTGGTTTCAGTGTAGGTATGGAGGTGTTTGATGAGCTCCTGTCAATTAATGTTCCCTGGAGTCAGGGTTTTGACTTACGCCTCCTGCTTCCGGTTTTCAGTCTTATTTTTACAGTAGTCAAGACATCTCCTTCTATACAGCACCATTGATAAAACATCTAGGTTAAAGATGAAAAGTTTCTCCACAGTGAGGGACACCCAGAGAGGTTCACAGAGTTACATGGAGAAGAGAAGAGGGAGGAGGGAGTTAGAGGTGACCCGAATGAGATGAGGTGGAATCAATAGAGGAGAGAGTGGGCTAGCCAGTAATCACTTCCTTATGTGCACTCCACAACTGGACAGCTCAGAGATGTTCCCAGAGTTATACAGAGAAGAGAAGAGGGAGGAAGGAGACAGAGCTGGCCAGGAGGATAAAAGGGGGAAATGAAAAGGAGAGAGACAGATCCAGCCAGTAATCAGTTCCCTAAGTGTTCTCCACAGTCTGGAACACACAGAAATTCACAGAGTTGGGTAGAGCAGAGAGGGGTTAGGGAGGAGACACAGGCGACCTGGTGGAGAAAAAGGAGTGTCCAAAGGGGGAGAGAGCAGTCAAGCCAGTAATCTCACTCTCAAGTAAAAATGGGTACTGAAGATTGGGTTCTTAAAGGTACAAAATTGATAACAAATACCAAAAAGCAAAAATTAAAAATCTAGAATGGAGTTTGGAATTTCAAAAATACAATGTTAAAGAAAAGAAGAAGAAAAAGAAAGAGGAAAAAAAAAAACAGTCACAAAACTTATAAAAAAAAATAGGTACAAAATTGATAACAAATACCAAAAAGCAAAAATTAAAAATCTAGAGTAGAGTTTGGAATTTCAAAAATACAATGTTAAAGAAAAGAAGAAAAAAAGAGAAAAAAAAAAGCAAAGTCACAAAAATTATAAAATATATATATATGAAGTTTGCTTTTAAAAAAATAGGGTCTTTTTTTTTTGCAAAGTAATAGTAGAAAATTAAAGGAGTAATAGAGGACTTAAAAATTTTTTTTAAATTAAAAAAAAGAAAGAATGAATGATCGTAAAAATAGTAAAAATATATCTAGGACTTTCTCTGGTGTTGTTGTGGGTATTGTGGGGTCAGTTCATTTTTGGCTAGTTCCTTGGTCCGGCTTATATTTCTCAAGATCTATAGGCCGCTTCCTATGTAGTCAGTACTAATGACAGGGTTTTAATCTATTGCACCTGTCGCTTCCAAGACGGTTCCCTCTGTTTTAGCTTCTTCTGTTTGCTGGTCTCTTCGGTGTCTGATTTCTGCCCTGACACAAAGGGGGCGGTGGTGGACACTTTTTTTTTTTTTTTTTAGGCTCACTTGTTCAGTCGCGCTGTGGGAAGGGAGGGACGCTGCAAACAAATAACACTGGTGTGTGCTCGCAGTGCCTCAGGCACACTGGGCCTGCCCCCGCTCACAGCGCGTGTACCCTCCCTGCCCACACTGCTCAGGTTCTAGGTTGCTCCACTGGGAACCATCCGAGGCCGGCCGTGGGCTGCCTGCACCTCCCAGGTCTAAGCTGCTCAGGTTCAGGCACTCGGGTAGTCCTCAGAGGCGCAGACTTGGCTGGGCCTGCGTTTTGTGCCCTTCCCAGGTCCAAGCAGCTCAGGTGATGAGGTTTGGCGAGCGTGGTCGCTGTGACTTATTGCTTCCCCGCCACTCAGTTTTCTGGGTGTACAACCGGCGCACCTTCTCAGGTGGATGTTGACCGTCCAGAACCCCAAGAAGTCTTAGTTAGCATAGAAGTCTGCTTACAGTTTTGTAGATAATGTCTCTCTGCAGCTGTGATTGCCCCCTTCTGGCTCTGGCTGCCTGTCACCGGAGGGGGATGGTCTGCAGCTGGCTATCTCTGTTCAGTCCTTTGTTCTGTGCGCGGGCCTGGCAGTGTCTTAGGTTAGGGCTGGCTTTTCGCGTGGTAGTTATCCCACAGTCTGGTTTGCTAGCCCAAGATAGTTTGCTTAGATAGCGCTCAGGGCATTCAGGCCAGATCCTTACTCTAAGCAATGCAGCCCGCGCCTCCCTGCCCAGCCCCCGCTTGCTAGTGGCGGGTGCAGGCGTCTGTGCTGCTTCTCCACTGGGGGAGTTACCGTTGGGCTCGTAATCTGTGGGTTTTAATTGTTTATTTATTTTTCCTCCCTGTTATGTTGCCCTCTGTGCTTCCAAGGCTCGGCACAGACTCAGCAGTGAGAGTGTTTCCTGGTGTTTGGAAACTTCTCTCTTTTTAAGACTCCCTTCCCGGGATGGAGCTCGATCCCTTCCTCTTTTGTCTCTTTTTTTGTCTTTTATATTTTTTCCTACCTCCTTTCGAAGACAATGGGCTGCTTTTCTGGGTGCCTGATGTCCTCTGCCGGCATTCAGAAGTTGTTTTGTGGAATTTACTCGGCGTTTAAATGTTCTTTTCATGAATTTGTGGGGGAGAAAGTGGTCTCCCTGTCCTATTCCTCCGCCATCTTAGCTCCTCCTCACAAAGTGATTTTAGAAGGTCACGCTTCACAAACTCAAATGGCCAAGAAATATAGATGAGTGATTGTGACCAAAGCAGTAGGAGTGACCAGGCAAACAGAGAATGCTTATTCAGTTTAAAACATTCATATTGAATTTAAAGATTACTCAGGACCTGCTGTGGACTTTCAATTTTCCATTCCTGGATCATGGAAGAGAAAATCAACTCTTACAGAAAATCTTTTATTTACTTCTATTTATGTTGAACCTTGCAGGTCTCCCTGGTGGCTCAGAAGGTTAAGAATCCACATGCAGTGTGGGAGACCTGGGTTCAGTCTCTGGGTTGGGAAGATCCTCTGGGGAAGGGAATGGGTACCCACTCCAGTATTCTTGCCTGGAGAATTCCGTGGACAGACGAACCTGGCAGGCTACAGTAGTCCATAGGGTCGCAAAGAGTCGGACACAACTGAGCAACTTTCACTTTCAGAATGAGTAAAACTCCTCCCACCCCCACCAAAAAAGAAAAAAGAGCAGGAAAGGGCATTCTAACCTGAGACGTCTCACAAGCACAAGCCTGACTAGCAGAGGAGAAGAGCCTTTGTGGGTAGGATGAGGTCTTGAACGCCTGTGTGAGGAGTTTGAACTTTATTTATTGTGCGTAGAATAGAATTTTTAGATCTGCTGCAAGTATCTCCTTTTCCCAGGTGGCTCAGAAATGTGGCTACCATTCCACCTGTCAGTCTGGCCCAAACCTAAGAGCTACCATTTTTTACTTTCTTTTTCTCTCAGACCCCGGGACAGAGTCATGTTTTGTGGAAATGAATCTCATAAATTGGTGATGGGTTCTCGCAAGAGAAAGGCAATATCAGCTCAGTTCAGTTCAGTTCAGTCACTCAGTCATGTCTGACTCTTTGCCACCCCATGAATCGTAGCATGCCAGGCCTCCCTGTCCATCACCAACTCCCGGAGTTCACTCAGACTCACGTCCATTAAGTCAGTGATGCCATCCAGCCATCTCATCCTCTGTCGTCCCCTTCTCCTCCTGCCCTCAATCCCTCCCAGCATCAGAGTCTTTTCCAATGAGTCAGCTCTTCACATGAGGTGGCCAAAGTACTGGAGTTTCAGCTTCAGCTTCATTCCCTCCAAAGAAATTCCAGGGCTGATCTCCTTCAGAATGGACTGGTTGGATCTCCTTGCAGGCCAAGGGACTCTCAAGAGTCTTCTCCAACACCACAGTTCAAAAGCATCAATTCTTTGGCGCTCAGCCTTCTTCACAGTCCAACTCTCACATCCATACATGACCACTGGAAAAAACATAGCCTTGACTAGACAAACCTTTGTTGGCAAAATAATGTCTCTGCTTTTGAATATGCTATCTAGGTTGGTCATGACTTTCCTTCCAAGGAGTAAGCGTCTTTTAATTTCATGGCTGCAGTCACCATCTGCAGTGATTTTGGAGCCCAGAAAAATAAAGTCTGACACTGTTTCCACTGTTTCCCCATCTATTTCCCATGAAGTGATGGGACTGGATGCCATGATCTTCATTTTCTGAATGTTGAGCTTTAAGCCAACTTTTTTACTCTCCACTTTCACTTTCATCAAGAGGCTTTTTAGTTCCTCTTCTCTTTCTGCCATAAGGGTGGTGTCATCTGCATATCTGAGGTTATTGATATTTCTCCCGGCAATCTTGATTCCAGCTTGTGTTTCTTCCAGTCCAGCATTTCTCATGATGTACTCTGCATATAAGTTAAATAAGCAGGGTGACAATATACAGCCTTGACGTACTCCCTTTCCTATTTGGAACCAGTCTGTTGTTCCATGTCCAGTTCTAACTGTTGCTTCCTGACCTGCATACAGATTTCTCAAGAGGCAGGTCAAGTGGTCTGGTATTCCCATCTCTTTCAGAATTTCCCACATTTTACTGTGATCCACACTCAAAGGCTTTGGCATAGTCAATAAAGCAGAAATAGATGTTTTTCTGGAACTCTCTTGCTTTTTCTATGATCCAGCGGATGTTGGCAATTTGATCTCTGGTTCCTCTGCCTTTTCTAAAACCAGCTTGAACATCAGGAAGTTCACGGTTCACATATTGCTGAAACCTGGCTTGGAGAATTTTGAGCATGTGAGATGAGTGCAGTTGTGTGGTAGTTTGAGCATTCTTTGGCATTGCCTTTCTTTGGGATTGGAATGAAAATTGACCTTTTCCAGTCCTGTGGCCACTGCTGAGTTTTCCAAATTTGCTGGCATATTGAGTGCCGCACTTTCACAGCATCATCTTTCAGGATTTAAAATAGCTCAACTGGAATTCCATCACCTCCACTAGCTTTGTTCGTAGTGATGCTTTCTAAGGCCCACTTGACTTCACATTCCAGGATGTCTGGCTCTAGGTCAGTGATCACACCATTGTGATTATCTGGGTCGTGAAGATCTTTTTTGTACAGTTCTTCTGTGTATTCTTGCCACCTCTTCTTAATATCTTCTGCTTCTGTTAGGTCCATATGACTTCTGTCCTTTATTGAGCCCATCTTTGCATGAAATGTTCCCTTGGTATCTCTACTTTTCTTGAAGAGATCCCTAGTCTTTCCCATTCTGTTGTTTTCCTCTATTTCTTTGCATTGATCGCTGAGGAAGGCTTTCTTATCTCTTCTTGCCATTCTTTGGAACTCTGCATTCAGATGCTTATCTCTTTCCTTTTCTCCTTTGCTTTTCGCTTCTCTTCTTTTCACAGCTATTTGTAAGGCCTCCCCAGACAGCCATTTTGCTTTTTTGCATTTGTTTTCCATGGGGATGGTCTTGCTCCCTGTCTCCTGTACAATGTCACGAACCTCATTCCATAGTTCATCATAGCCAGGTGCAAATATGAGTATTTCGGATGGTCTGTGCAAGGGGTAGGAAACCCACTTCTGCAGAATTTATATCAAAACCATCACTGGAGTCTGCTGCTTCTATCTTGAAAAATACATTTCCAAACCCAACTGCTTCTCCTGACATCTGCCACTATTTCTCCAGACCAAGCAACCGTCAGCTCCGGTATTTGTTGTTGTTGAGTCACTCAGTGGTGTCTGACTCTTTGCGACCCCATGGACAGCAGCACACCAGGATTCCCTGTCCTTCACTATCTCCCGGAGATTGGTCAAACTCATGCCCATTGCATCGGTGATGCCATCCAACCATCTCACCCTCTGTCGCTCTTTTCTCCTCCTACCCTCAATGTTTCCCAGCATCAGGGTCTTTTCCCTGATGAGTCAGCTCTTCACATCAGGTGGCCATAGAAGCTGACAATTCTGCCCCACCAACTGGCCCCCCTGCTGACTCTCTTGCCCTGCTGCAGTCTATTCCAGACACATCAAGCAAAATGTTCCTTTTAAAGTCTAAATAAGATCACGTCATCTCTTTGCTGGAGATCCTTCAGCGACTATCTACCGAACAAAGAATAAAATCCAGAGTCCTTCCTCTGGGTTTTGAGGTTTTAGTGTACAGCCTCTACTTCCTTCTCAGGCAGCATCCTCTGCCACTCCCCACTTATCACCCACTGCAAGTACACTGGCTTCCTGGCTATTCCTTTAACAAGTCGACCACTCCACTGCCTTAGGGCCTTTGCATTTGTTTTTCCCTGTGCTTGGATCACCGTTTCCGTAAATATTGCTACATCTCTCCGCATCATTTTGTATAACCTTAGCTAGAATGTCACCTTCTGATCACCCTGTCTAAATGCGCCACTCTTTAACCTTTATCCCTTTACTTTTGCTTTATCGTCTTTATCACTGCTCACTTTATTGTTGATTTTTCGTAGTATTGTCTATTGTCCCCACTGCACGTAAACTCCCTGAAGGCAGAAATTGTATCTGTTTTACTCACTCTGTTTCCCCAAAGCCTAACAAAGTACCTGCCAGAGAGAATAGTGTAAATCCTTCTCTGGAGATAGATGGGATTCTTCAAAGCCTCTACAATTTTTCAAACCCAGCATTTCCTTTTAAAAAAACTTCCAGGCATACCAAGAAGGAGGACCAAAAGAAAAGAGCTAGAAAGTAGAATGATACCTTTAGATGACCCACTTATTGAAATTATCAGGCACAAACTCTATATTAATTAATACCTTTTTAAAAAGCCAGATTAAACATATGAGACATGGTGAAGATACAGATGCAATATGCTAAAAAGATCTAACATGAGTACAGTGGGACTTCTAGGGAAAAAAAGAAGAAATAGGCTAAAAATAATATTTGAAAAAATAATGGCCAAGAATCTTTCAAAAGTCATTCAAAAACAAAACAAAACAAAACACCTTGCCACAAACTCAATCAGTTCTCCAAGCCCCTAAAGGGTTAGTGTTAGTCACTCAGTCGTGTCCAACTCTTTGCAACCCCATGGATTGTAGCCCACCAGGCTTCTCTGTCCATGGGATTCTCCAGCAAGAGTGCTGGAGTGGGTTTCCATGCCCTTCTCCAGGGGATCTTCCTGACCCACAGATCAAACCCAGGTCTGCTGCATTGCAGCTGATTACCGTCTGAACCACCACCCTAAAGGGATAAATACAAAGCAAACCACGATGAGGCACATCATTGTAACACTGCTAGAGGTGACAGAGAGGATACCTTAAAGAAGAAGGAGGAGGGGAAAGGGAAGAAAGGGAAGGGGGAGAGGAAGGAGAAGAGGGAAAGGAAGTTAGAAAAATAAGGCACTTCCTTCAAAAGAATAACAATAAGACTGATAAATTAGGTCACATTGGAAGATGTGGCAGAAAGAGACGGTGGCGGTCAGAAGGCAATGTAATGGCATCTTTAAAGTCATGTCAGTCGTGTCCGACTCTCTGTAAGCCTGTGGACCATGGCCTGCTAGGCTTCTCTGTCCTTGGGACTCTCCAGGCAAGGATACTGGAGTCGGTTGCCATTTCCTTCTCCAGGAAAAGAAAATCACTACCAAAAGGTAAAATTATGTTACCTTTTCGGATCTACAGAAATGTAGGTGGTAACCTCCCTGTGATCTTCTCAGTGTGGAAACCAGTTCTTCCAAGGCCTCCTACCAACACTGGCATGCTCACTTCCTCTGCAGGCCACCCAGAGCTCGCCTCGGGCTCCATCCAGGCCCTGCGCCCTCTGCACGCTCTCATCCCCAGTTGCTGCTCCTCTGCCCTCACCTGTACTCCATAGCGTTGCTTCCCGCTTACCCAGCGACTACAGACCGGCTCCAGGCTGGGAAAACCAGTGAACCTCTATACATCCAGTGGTCCGAGTTATACCTCCCACAAGGTCTGAACTCCTGTGTTTATCCTTTTGTGAGAATTCTCTCAAATTCTCAAATAATCTCTCCAAATCTCTCAAATTCTCAAATAAGGATGCCATCTAGAATTTCCTTATACTTTACAGTCACTCTTATCAGGGTGTAGTAATTCTTTATTGTCTATTAACATTATTAAGCTTCTACTGTTTAAGCCACTGATTGGACTCAGATTAATACAAAAGACTATGTCAAAATGTTATATAAAGGGCCATTTCACCAAAGAAACAGAGCAAATTCTAAATTTGAATTCAGCTAATAATACAACTTCAAATTACACAAAACAAAAATGGACATAACTAAAAAGAGAAGTGAATTAATGTATCAGCATAGAAATTTAATATCTCATAGTAATTGATAGAAAAAAGCAGAAGATCTCTATATTCCAAAGCTGTTCTTTGTATAAACATCCTTAAAAAGGTGTCTCAGAATAGAAGCAGCCTGTGCCTCTATACACAAAACTTGCAGAAATTCAAGAGACCCTGTGGAAAATTATCTCCCAATAGTTGTTTGGTGGTATATGGGTTAAAAAAGTTTAAATATTTTTCCTTAGCAGGCAAGTTTAATTTTTCTTGCTTAAAGCATTTGACTAATTTTTTTCAATGTGAGATTTGCAATATGTATAATACATTGGTGGAGGACCAAATGCTCCTGGGCCCTTTTTCTTTTTTTTTTGGAGAAGAAAGAAAGAGTGGCTTTATTACTTTTTCAGGCAAAGGGGAAACTCAGTAGGCTAGTGTTTCAAGACCTGTGCCCCCGAGAAGTCTTAATAGATGAAATGAAACTTATTCTGTATCATTATCCACGTCCACTCTCAGTTAAGTGTTCACTGATAACTCGGGCAGCTCTAACTGGAGTGCCTTAAAAATAACACCAGTTAGTATAAATTCTGACGTATCCATGTAAAACCCAGCACAAGTCTCATCTACAACAAGATAATGTCTCGTCTTAAATTAAATGGACATTTAATGTCTTGGAAGAATATAGAAAAAGGGGTTTGGTATCATATATGAAATGAATCGCCAGTCCAGGTTTGATGCATGATACAGGGTGCTCGGGGCTGGTGCACTGGGATGACCCAGAGGGACGGTACGGGGAGGGAGGTGGGAGGGTGGTTCAGGATGGGGAACACGTGTACACCCGTGGCAGATTCATGTTGATGTATGGCAAAACCAATACAATATTGTAAAGCAATTAGCCTCCAATTAAGTAAATTTATATTTTAAAAAAAGAAAAAGGGGTTTGGGGTTGTCTGGGAAAGGAGAGAAAGGCTAAGAATGTACAACAGGAAGAGCTACCTGATTCCATTATTTAACCATACACAAAGAGAAACTTTTCTCTGCATGCATAGCAGCTCTGACCTCCCCTCAGGTATCGTGACATAAGTTGGACTTCACTTCATCAGTTCCAGTGTGGGGGGCACCAGCCGACTTTGGAGTCAGATATTCCAGCCTCTGCGGCTGACTAGCTTTGAGAGTTGTGCACAAGTTGCACGTTTTTGCTCCTTAACTGGGAAGTAGATATAATAATAGCACTTACCTCATAGGGCCATTATGAAGAGTAAATTCTGAAAAGTGCTTGTATAGAGTCTAGTATACATTGTCAGTAAATGGTAGCTCATATAGTTGTTGAAAAGACATTAGTGATGATGGTCTTAATGATATATGGGAGAAAAATCATATCTTGTCCTCTATCCATGTTCCTCGCATATGTGAGACAAAAGCCATTCTGTAAATCACCAGTGGTGAGTGTAGACTCGCCATCAGAGTGATGAGGCATCTCTGAGACTCAGTGCACCTCCGGGCCACCATGAGGTTTCTCTGGTTAATGATCATCTGTCCATTTCCTGGACTCTGTGCAGCCATAGAGCTCCCAGATCCAGGAGTGGGCTGCAGGGTATGGTAGTTAAGTTTACAGAATGTTCAAAATGTATTCTGGTTCCACTTCGTTTTATATTGAGTTCACTTCTTTTTCATATTGAGTTATCCCTGGTGGCTCGGATGGTAAAGAATCTGCCTGCAATGCAGGAGACTCGGGTTCGATTCCTGGGTTGGAAAGATCCCCTGGAGAAGGTCATGGCAACCCGCTCCAGTATTCTTGCCTGGAGAATCCCATGGACAGAGGAGGCTGATGGGCTACAAAGAGTTGGACATGACTGAGCAAGTAACAGTTTCACACTTACACGTAGTTGATATACAATGTTCTGTAAGTTTCAGGTGTACAACATAGTGACTCATAATTTTCAAAGGCTATAGTTATTATAAAATATTGGCTATATTTCTTGTGCTGCACAAATATATCCTTGTAGCTTGTTTATTTTATGCATGGTAGTTTGTACCTCTTAATCACCTACCCCTATCTTTCCCCTCCTCCCCCTCCCCCTCTCTACTCCCCCTCTCTACTAGTCTCTTCTTTGATTCGTGAGACTTTTTCTCTTTTCTTATATTCTCTAGTTTGTTTTATTTTTTTAATTCCACATATAAGTGATATCACACAGTATTTGTCTTTATCTGACTTATTTCACTAAGTTATTTATTTCACTTATTTCACCATATTGTTGCAAAGAGCAAGTTTTCATTCTTTTTCTATATCTGAATAATATTCCATTGTGTATGTATATGTGTGTGTATATATAAAGTTTTTAAATGAAACAGAATAATACTTCCCAATCATCTGGGGTCTAGAAGAAGCACCTCTTGCAGCAAATCTGAAAGTCCTTAATTATTTTTTTTGTCTTACTCATTTTATTTATTTTTTTAATACAAATTTATTTATTTTAATTGGAGGCTAGTTACAATACTGTATTGGTTTTGCCATACATCAACATGAATTCGCCACGGGTGTACACGTGTTCCCCATCCTGAAACCCCCTCCCACCCCCCTCCCCATACCATCTCTCTGGGTCATCCCAGTGCACCAGCCACGAGCATCCTGTGTCATGCATCACACCTGGACTGGTGATTTGTTTCACATATGATGATATACATGTTTCAATGCTATTCTCCCAAATCATCCCACCCTCTCCCTCTCCCACAGAGTCCAAAAGACTATTCTATACATCTGTGTCTCTTTTGCTCTAGTATACAGGGTTATTGTTACCATCTTTCTAAATTCCATATATATGCGTTAGTATACTGTATTGGTGTTTTTCTTTCTGGCTTACTTCACTCTGTATAATAGGCTCCAGTTTCATCCACCTCATTAGAATTGATTCAAATGTATTCTTTTTAATGGCTGAGTAATACTCCATTGTGTATATGTACCACAGCTTTCTTGTCCACTCGTCTGCTGATGGACATCTAGGTTGCTTCCATGTCCTGGCTGTTATAAACAGTGCTGCGATGAACATTGGGGTACACATGTCTCTGAAAGTCCTTAATTTTAGTGAGCATCAGAATCACTCAAGGAGCATGTCAAAAGTGCAAAATTCCCAGGCTCTACCCACAACATTTTTGAATGAATAAATCAGGTGGTGCCCAGTAATAAGCATTTTTAGTAAACTCCCTGGGAATTCTTCTGGTGTTGGTGATGCATGGACCACCCTTTGAGCAATATTGCCTCAAATGTACCAAGCTGGTTGGGGCTTATTAATCCATCTGATATTACTTATTTCTGTTTCTCTTTTACCATATTCCATCATAAAAAAATCTGCTTTTCAGCATGAGATGTAGAACGTGGTGGAGAAGATCAACCAGGGTGAGGCAGGCAGCTCTTCTGTTTCCACCCCAGAATCCTTATGTGGGTATCAGGGCCTGGACTTGACACTACAAATAAAAAATGAATTTTCCAGTGATTGAGAGACTGTGTCTTGGTTTGAGAGAAGAGAAATGGAGGAATTTCTGACTTTAAGGGCACAGAAATACATGAAAGAAAAGGTTATCAAAGAATAAAGCAAACAGTGTTTATTAAATAAAAGGAACACTATCCATTAATGTGGTTGGTCAGTGAGGATTCAGGTTATTATTACAGATAAATTCAGAAGCGATGTTTATACGTTTTCAGTGACAAAAATGGACCCTCAGGTTATAATTCTGTTAATTAATATCTCCCGTACTTGAGAAAAGTCATCTGAGGATAAAAGTGATGATAAACACTGTGTCCTTTTCCGTGTTATCACGTTGCAGGTGGACAATACATGATAGAGAGTGGCTGTCAGTTCTTCCCCCAACGTAGGACTGGGGGCAACTTGGTTATTATGGTCTGTTCCCAGCTGGCTGTTTCTAAAGAATGAAGTATTTCTGTTACAGAGACTCTGTGTTTCTACAGGTGCTTTCCTGTTCATTATTCAAATCCATACAAATACCTGCTTCAGCAGCAAAAGTTCCTTTGCTTCAGAATGGCAAGGTATAAATAGTTTTGTAAGATGAGTGTCTAGATCATCTTATAATGTTGAGAACATTGGCATATAGCTGTGAATCAGGTTTCAAGCTGTTGTACCATTTCTTGGGGGAAAAAAAGAAGTGTACTTCTTTAATTTATCCCTCAAAGGTCTAATGAATTTAATTGCTCCTATTTTGAGCCTGGCTTCAAACAGTACACCCAATTAACCTGGCTATATTTAAAGGAGGAGGAAATATCATCAAATAAAAATGCAACACCCAGAGATACAAAACTGAAAACAATGTTACTCTTCATTGAGTCATTTTTTGAGAAGAGTCGAGTGACCTCTTACATGCTAGCAAAGTAATACTCAAAATTCTTCAAGCTAGACTTCAATAGTACATGAACTGAGAACTTGCAGATGTTCAAGCTGGGTTTAGAAAAGGCAGAGGAACCAGAGATCAAATTGCCAACATCCATTGGATCATAGAAAAAGCAAGAGAATTCCAGAGAAACATCTACTTCTGCTTCATTGACTATGCTAAAGCCTTTGGCTGTGTGGATCACAACAAACTGGAAAATTCTTAAAGAGATGGGAATACTGGACCACCTTACCTGCCTCCTGAGAAATCTGTATGCAGGTCAAGAAGCAACAGTTAGAACTGGACGTGGAAGAATGGGCTGACTCCAAATTGGGAAAGGAGTATGTCAGGCTGTATATTGTCACCCTACTTATTTAACTTATATGCAGAATACATCATGTGAAATGCTGGGCTGGATGAACCACAAGCTGGAGTCAAGATTGCCAGGAGAAATGTCAATAACCTCAGATATGCAGATGACGCCACTCTGATGGCAGAAAGCGAAAAGGAACTAAAGAGACTCTTGATGGAGGTGAAAGAAGAGAGTGAAAATGTTGGCTTAAAACTCAATATTCAAAAAACTAAGATCATGGCATCCAGTCCCATCACCCTATGGCAAATAGATGGGGAGACAATGGAAACAGTGAGAGACTTTATTTTCTTGGGCTTCAAAGTCACTGCAGATGGTGACTGCAGCCATGAAATTAAAAAACACTTGCTCCTTGGGAAACAGTTATGACAAACTTAACATATTAAAAGACAAAGACAGAGACATTACTTTACCAACAAGGGTGCGTCTAGTCAAAGCTATGGTTTTTCCAGCAGTCTTGTATGGATGTGAGTTCAGTTCAGTTGCACAGTCGTGTCCGACTCTTTGCAACCCCATGAATTGCAGCATGCCAGTCCTCCCTTTCCATCACCAACTCCCGGAGTTCACTCAAATTCATGTCCATCGAGTCAGTGATGCCATCTAGCTATCTCATCCTCTGTCGTCCCCTTCTCCTCCTGCCCCCAATCCCTCCCAGCATCAGAGTCTTTTCCAGTGAGTCAACTCTTCGCATGAGGTGGCCAAAGTACTGGAGTTTCAGCTTTAGTATCATTCCTTCCAAAGAACACCCAGGACTGATCTCCTTTAGGATGGACTGGTTGGATCTCCTTGCAGTCCAAGGGACTCTCAAGAGTCTTCTCCAACATCACAGTTGAAAGCATCAATTCTTTGACGCTCAGCTTTCTTCACAGTCCAACTCTCACATCCATACATGACTACTGGAAAAACTATAGCCTTGACTAGACAGACCTTTGTTGGCAAAGTAATGTCTCTGCTTTTCAAATGCTGTCTAGGTTGGTCATAACTTTCCTTCCAAGGAGTAAGCGTCTTTTAATTTCATGGCTGCAATCACCATCTGCAGTGATTTTGGAGCCCCCCAAAATAAAGTCTGACACTGTTTCCACTGTTTCCCCATCTATTTCCCTGGTCCCATCACTTCATGGATGTGAGAGTTGGACCAAAAAGAAAGCTGAGCACAGAAGAATTGATGTTTTTGAACTGGGTTTTGGAGAAGACTCTTGAGAGTCCCTTGGACAGCAAGAACAAACCAGTCCATCCTAAAGGAAATCAACTCTGAATATTCATTAGAAGGAATGATGCTGAAGCTGAAACTCCCATACTTTAGCCACCTGACGTGAAGAACTGACTCACTGGAGAAGAACGTGATGTCGGGAAATACTTAAAGCAGGAGAAGGGGACAACAGAGGATGAGATGGTTGGATGGCATCACCAACTCAATGGACATGAATTTGAACAAGCTCTGGGAGTTGTTGATGGACAGGGAAGCCTGGCATGCTGCAGTCCATGGGGTTACAAAGAGTCGGGCACGACTGAGTGACTGAAGTCAACTGTACTAAATGACCTGGAGGCGTGAAGTGAACATGGACACAGTGAAATGGAATGATTGACTTCTTCACCAAGAGGAGTACACTGACCCACAGCCCAGTGAGGGGAGAAGAACCTTTCTTCTCCACCTCTCACGTAGACAATATCACACCTCCATAAATTCCTAAGAGAGAAAGTCTTCTTCCACCACCCTCCCGAATTCTGTCACAGAGGATATGATGGATGCTATGAAAGATACTGATTCAGAAACTTTCCTATAGTATCTTTAAATGAAACAGAACACCGTTTGCCGATAATTTTTAATCAATAAGACAATTGTGATTTGCTGTGCATACTTTGTTTTCCTGGCCCTTACTTAGATCGAGCTGTCTAGCCATCCATCCATCTCTTCCCTCCCACTCTCAGATTCATTGTTCAGAGAAGATCATTTCCCCAACACTTTCCACTGTGGTCACTGACTTGTCTAACTTCTTATTCCCTCTGTTCAAAAACTATCAAAGGAGAGGGATGAAACTCAGAAGGCTGTGAATTACTGCATCTTCACGAAGCACCACAGTTTCTGTGTGCATTTGAGAAAAGCACTGAGTTTGGGAAAACCAGACAAAAATAACCAGCTGATACTTTAGGGGTGCTTATCATGTGCCTTTGGCCTTGTTCTGATTTACTTAATCCCCACATAAGGCCATGCATTTATTATATCCATTTTACAAAGAAGTGAATCAAGGAGGAGGAAGGGTCAGTGACTTGCTCAAGGTCACAGTTCACAAGGCTTGGAGCCAGGACTGGAACACGGGCTGTAGAAGGCATGCCTTTAGCCACTACGTAAACAGGAAGATTAACCAACAGTGTGCACTCGAGCCCTGTTCTCCTGGCCAGACGTTAAGTGGACTGTGTGACTTGCGGAAAAAAGGGGGAAGAGCCGGTGCTGCTGCTGTCACTCAGAGTGGAGAGGAGCAGCCTGTCCGCAGCTGAGAATCTTCGGAGGAAACTGCCGGCAATGTTACATGAGCCCCTCAGACCTGGGCTGTGGAAAATAGGCCTCCTTTCCTGAAGCTGCTAGCTCAGCTGGTAAAGAATCCACCTGCAATGTAGGAGACCTGGGTCCGATCACTGGGTTGGGAAGCCCCCCGGAGAAGGGAAAGATTACTCAATCTAGTATTCTGGCCTGGAGAATTCCATGGATTGTACTTTCCATGGGGTTGCAAAGAGCCGGACACAACTGAGTGACTTTCACTTCACTTCCTGAAGCCGCAGGACTCTAAAGATCAGTTGACATTTTGCTGAGCAGATGGTCTCTAAGGAAAGGGAGAAGTTTCATGTCTCCTTTCGGTGTCAAGACGTCCATTGCATGTGCTGGTGGGAGGGAGGCCACTGACTTTTGTCCTGACTCTGTGTTTTATCATTATTAATTATTTCTTTATTTGGTTGCACCAGGTCTTGGTTGCATTCAAGATCCTGTGGCCTGCAAACTCTTGATTTGGGTGTGCGAACTCTTGGTTGCTGCCTGTAGGGATCCAGTTTCCCAGCTACCGATAGAACCTGGGCCCCCTACGTTGGAGTCTTAGCCACTGGACTACCAGTCTCATGGCTCTGCTCTCTTGAGCCTTCTCAGCTTCATTCCCTGACACGGAGGTGCCAGAGCTCCCCCCACTGCCCCTCTGGGTGGGCGGAGTCCTGAGCTGTAAGGATGTGGTGCTGATGGAGGGGTTTTCTCTGTGAGCAAACAGGACCCTCAAGGCCCCAGGTGTGGCAATGGGAGGTGCACGCCTGAGAGAAGGAAGACCCACTTCCTGTTAGGGCCTCGTCCAGCGTGGCCCTGGGCACTCACACAGCGACACTCACGGGCATCTTTCCTGTAGTCCACTCACGGGGCAGCCCCTTTCATGTGGCCCAGGATCAGGTTCCAAGTGCAAAAGAGTATGTAAATTACACCGGTTTTAATCACTTCAGATATGCATGTGTGTGTGTGTGTATGTGTGTATATATACACACACACAAACTCAGAAAAATCTCTAGATGTTGTCTTCCTTTCTCTTTTTCTTTTCTTCTTTGTTTTTCTCCCACACAAAGCACAGAGTATTTTCTGCAGTTTTGAACAGCAGTTCTCTTTGCTAATGTTCCCTTCATTGTTTTAATAATAGTGCAGTAATTTCTAAACTTCAGTGCAATGCGAAGCTTGCTTGTCTTTGACAAGTAGAAAACCATTTTTACAGAAACAGAAGTGCATACTTCTGTTTATATATGTTTGCACTAACATGGGAAAAAGATGAAAGAATACACCCTGGGTCAGGAATCTTGGTTATCTTGGAAAGGGGGATAGTAATAGGGGGTAATGGAGGCAGTTTATATTATTAAGGTTTTCTTTATATTTTTTTTATTGTTTTACTTGTCAGAATAAGCATTTTTTTTGTAGACTAAGAGAACATTTTCAAAGGAAAATGTAGACTTGCACTTCTAAAAGGATGGAGTAGAGTAGACACACTTTTCTCTACTGCTCCCACCAAGTGCAACTAATAACCTTAGACATTTTATATAAAACAAAAATAAAAATACTCTGAAAGGTAGAGAGAGAAGGCAGGCCAGCATCGGCCAGAGGACTCCACGGAACAACTTGGTATTTAATTCTCTGGGTTTTCCCTTCTGCCTTCTTTATTCCTGACTTTGACCTAAAGAAGCTAGCCCCTCAGAAAAGCCAATGGATACAGACACAAATAAAGCCCAGCAAAAGCCTGCTGTTTGTAACCAAAGGACCCGGGAAAGGGCAGTCTAGTAAGACAGAAAGCATTTAGATAAGAACGAGTGGGGAGCCTAGACTTCTACTTCCCGCAGACTGTCAGAAGAGGGTGTCAGAAAAGACCAGGTCAAAGCCACTGTGCTTGCCAGACAGTAACAGCCCCACACCTTTGTGATGTCAGGTGGGAGTGTGCGGGACCTGGCTTTCCACCCTGCAGAGTCAGTGACAGGCACCCCCCGCTTCCCACCAGGTAGCATCAGGGCAGTCACCACCATCCAATGGCAAGGAGATGCCCTCCCTCCCCAGGCAGTGTCCATGGGGCAGTAACAAGGGACTTCCAGCTCCTCCCAGCTGGGGAGGTACCCACAGAGGCCTCGTGGGTGCCACCACAGCCCCTCACCCCCACTGTAACATCTATCACCAATTTTTAAAAGCTGTGAGACTCAGAATAAGCAGAGTTGTATCTTGACCAATGAACTACTAATTAGCAATTCATTAAACATGTGCCTTGGATGTTTGAAATACCTGGTTTCCTAAAAAATTTTATATAATATATGAATATATTCTAATTTAAGAGTCTAAAGTCTATAAAAGTATATAGAAGAAGACAGTCACAGCTAGCAGTTTGATGTATACCCTTCCAGAAAATGTTATATCCATTTATATAAATATATACATATATATTTATAGATCTATGGATAGAAAAATAGTCATTGAAAATTTTAACATAAGTGGAATTAGGCTTATGTGTTGTTTTACTTTTTAAAAACTTATAAATTAAAAAAAAACTTAGCACAATATCATGCAACCCTTTATATGATAGTACATACTAGTACATGATATTTACATGACACGGCATAGTTTTTCCTCCACTGCTGTGTATCTATTACATGCATATATCATAATGCCATCACTACCGTAATGAATATCTTTGTATTCTTTGGGCACATATATATGTATTTTTCTAAGAAAACTCTCTAGAAATGAAAATTCTGGTTTGAAAATCGTGGCATGTTTAAAATGTTGACCCATCCCACTGCATTGTCATCAGTAAAGCGTGTACCGGTATGTCCTCCCAACAGTGAGGGAGCCTCATGCCTCTGTATCTGGAATGCAGCGTCTCTGACCTGGGGGTGCTTGCCAGAACAGACCCTCGCCCACAGCAGCTCTCCAGCAGTGTCCTCTCTCAGCCTACTTCTTCTTGCTGTCTTTCAGGGAATTTTCAAAATATCTGTTATGGCAGTCCTTGTTTTCTAGCATTCCTTTATTTACTTTAAAAATATGGATCTTGTTAATTGAAAGGATTTGGAGAGGTAGACATGTGGGCTCTGACATCTCGTTCTCATCTTTTAGCTCTGCACAAAGGGAAGATGAGTGATTCAGAATCGTCACAAGAAAAAGACACTAAGAACCTTTACATAGAAACTCTCTGGGAAATTTTCCTCTTTTGGACATCTCTGACCTTGAAATCTGCCAGTGGGCTCTATGAAACATCATCTGTCCTGCCAGCTTTTTGTTGTTGTTGAATGTCTCTCACTGTGGGTCATGGGGGCATAGGACATTAGATTTTTGTATCATCCTAATGGATTAATGGCTCGAAACCATATCCTGGCAGAATATCAAAGACTTACACCAGAAACACAAGAGTGAAAGTTCCGTCTCTTGAAAATGTGTAATTTGGGACTTGTTGTAAATGTTGAATATATTTATCATTTTCTTTTCATCTAAGAAGTCAAAAGAAAACCATATGGTACCAAAGTAAGAAAGCAAGCCTCCAAAGAACACAAAATAATTTTGGAAGCAATAAAATCTACTTTAAAAGATTTGCTCATTTTGAAGAGCAGCTCAATGACCTCACGTTTTGTATCAGGTTTCTGAAGTCTGGACGATCGTATTCTGTTCTCTGTAAAAGTCCCATTCCAGCATCCAGGCACTGCTTTCTCCAGCTGCGTTGTGCCTTGAGCTGTCTCTGCTCTTGTACAGGATTTCACCCACTTCAGGTGGCAGGAAGGTTTCCGGCCACAAACTCCACACTCAGGGCTAGATCTCTGCAATGCTGTGAAGTCCAGAGATTTTCTTTTTAACCCCTGGCTTGCTAGTTTGAACAGCCTTTTTCTTCTTCCTCTGCATTTTCTTCTGTCTCCTGGCTATTATAAACCTTTGGTTCTTTGCTAGGGTTTAGGTACAGATAACTGTGAGTAGCTTAAACTTTTACCCCTTTAAAAGTACCTGCCTCTGATCATCGTTGTTGTAACTGTGACACCCTGCTGTCAGCAAGCAGGTGAGGGGCTGGTGACACAGGCCTCTGTGGGCACCAGCACCTTCATCTGCTTCTCTTCTCCTCAGGACTCTCACCTCCTTGTGGCCAACCAGTTCCTGTGCCTCTTCTGTTCAGAGTCTAGAGTCAGCAGGGCTTCGTATGGTCACTGCTTCAGTGTGAGCCCCTCAGAGGCCTCCAGGGGAGGAAGTTGGTGAGGGCAGGTGGGACTCCAGTCCCTCCCTAAACCCGTACTTCAACCAAAGCAATTCTTATTTTTTCCTTTTCTTCAGTGTAAAATGTTTGAAAAGGGTGTTCTGTGGCCAAAGGAAAAATTAAAAAAAGGAAAAAAAGTTGTCTGGAAAGGGAAAGATCTGGGCTCTAACTCCATCTTCCTGGAGCTCAGGTGAGTTCAGTATACAGTTGTATATTGATGAATATACATGTCAGAATATACATGTATGAATGGGCAAATTTAACTCAGATGACCATTATATCTACTACTGTGGGCAAGAATCCCTTAGAAGAAATGGGGTAGCCATCAGAGTCAACAAAAGAGTCCAAAATGCAGTACATAGGTACAATCTCGAAAATGACAGAATGATCTCTGTTCGTTTCCAAGGCAAACAATTCAATATCATAGTAATCCAAGTCTGTGCCCCAAGCAGTAATGCTGAAGAGGCTGAGGTTGAATGGTTCTATGAAGACCTATAAGACCTTTTAGAACTAGCACCCCCAAAAGATGTCCTTTTCATTATAGGGGAATGGAATACAAAAGTAGGAAGTCAAGAGATACCTGGAGTAACAGGCAAATTTGGTTTTAGAGTGCAAAATGAAGCAGGGCAAAGGCTAACAGAGCTTTGCCAAGAGAACACACTGGTCATAGCAAACACCAACTTCCGACAACACAATAGAAGACTCTACACGTGGACGCCCCCAGATAGTCAATACCGAAATCATATTGCAGTCAAAGATGGAGAAGCTCTATAAGTCAGCAAAAACAAGAACAGGAATTGACTGTGGCTCGGATCATGAACTCCTTATTGCAAAATTCAGAATTAAATTGAAGAAAGAAGGGAAAACCACTAGACCATTCAGGCATGACCTAAATCAAATCCCTTATGATTATACAGTGGAAGTGACAAACAGATTGAAGGGATTAGATCCGATAGAGTGCCTGAAGAACTATGGACAGAGGTTTGTGACATTGTACAGGAGGCAGTGATCAAGACCATCCCCAAGATAAAGAAATGCAAAAAGTTAAAATGGTTGTCTGAGGAAGCCTTACAAATAGCTGAAAAGAGAAGCGAAAGGCAGAGGAGAAAAGGAAAGATATACCTGTTTGAATGCAGAGTTCCAAAGAATAGCAGAGATAAGAGAGATAGGAGAGATAAGAAAGCCTTCCTCAGTGATCAATGCAAAGAAATAAAGGAAAACAATATGATGGGAAAGACTAGAGATCTCTTCAAGAAAAGGAGAGATACCAAGGGGACATTTCATGCAAAGATGGGCTTGATAAAGGACAGAAATGGTATGGACCTAACAGAAGCAGAAGATATTAAGAAGAGATGGCAAGAATACACAGAAGAATCATACGAAAAAGATCTTCATGACCCAGATAATCGTGATGGTGTGATCACTCACCTAGAGCCAGACGTCCTGGAGTGTGAAGTCAAGTGGGCCTTAGGAAGCATCATTACGAACAAAGCTAGTAGAGGTGATGGAATTCCCATTGAGCTATTTCAAATCCTAAAAGATGATGCTGTGAAAGTGCTGTACTCAATATACCAGCAAATTTGGAAAACTCAGCAGTGGCCACGGGACTGGAAAAGATCAGTTTTCATTCCAATCCCAAAGAGAGGCAATGCCAAAGAATGTTCATACTGCCACACAATTGCATTCTTCTCACACACTAGTAAAGTAATGCTCAAAATTCTCCAAGCCAGGCTTCAGCAATACATGAACCGTGAACTTCCAGATGTTCAAGGTGAATTTAGAAAGGGCAGAGAAACCAGAGATCAAATTGCCAACATCTACTGGATCATCAAAAAAGCAAGAGAGTTCCAGAAAAACATCTACTTCTGCTTTATTGACTATGCCAAAGCCTTTGCCTGTGTGGATCACAACAAACTGGAAAATTCTTCAAGAGATGGGAATACCAGGCCACCTTTCCTGTCTCCTGAGAAATCTGTATGCAGGTCAGGAAGTAACAGTTACAACCAGACATGGAACAACAGACTAGTTCCAAATAGGGAAAGGAGTACGTCAAGGCTGTATCTTGTCATCCTGCTTATTTACTTATATGCAGAGTATGTCTTCAGAAATGCCGGGCTGGATGAAGCACAAGCTGGGATCAAGATTGCTGGGAGAAATATCAATAACCTCAGATATGCAGATGACACCACCCTTATGGCAGAAAGTGAAGAACTAAAGAACCTCTTGATGAAAGTGAAAGAGGAGAGTGAAAAAGTTGGCTTAAAACTCAACATTCAGAAAACGAAGATCATGGCATCTGGTCCCATAACTTCATGACAAATAGATGGGAAAACAGTGAGAGACTTTATTTTTTTGGGCTCCAAAATCACTGCAGATGGTGACTGCAGCCATGAAATTAAAATACACTTGCTCCTTGGAAGAAAAGCTATGACCAACCTAGACAGCATATTAAAAAGCAGAGACATTACTTTGCCCACAAAGGTCCATCTAGTCAAAGCTGTGGTTTTTCCAGTAGTCATGTATAGATGTGAGAATTGGACTATAAAGAAAGCTGAGCACCAAAGAATTGATGCTTTTGAACTGTGATGTTGCAGAAGGTTCTTGAGAGTCTCTTGGACTGCAAGGAGATCCAACCAGTCCATCCTAAAGGAACTCAGTCCTGATTATTCATTGGAAGGACTGATACTGAAGCTGAAACTCCATTACTTTGGCCACCTGATGTGAAGAACTGACTCATTTGAAAAGACCCTGATCCTGGGAAAGATTGAAGGCAGGAAGAGAAAGGGACATCAGAGGATGAGATGGTTGGATGGCATCCCCGACTTGATGGACATGAGTTTGAGCAGGCTCCAGGAGTTGTTGATGGACAGGGAATCCTGGCATGCTGCAGTCCATGGGGTTGCAAATAGTCAGACATGACTGACTAAACTGAACTGATATGAGTGAGTCTCTGTGCCATACCTGTGCCTTACAGCTGCTGCCCAGCTCAGGCCACACATTTGTAGAGAGAGCACTTCTTCACTCCTCCTTGGGGCAGGAAAGATAATGTACATGAGTACATAACCAAAAACCGTTTGGTTTTTAGTAAACATGAAAAAGCAGACTGTTGTAAGAGACATGTGACATTTTAACTTACTCTCCAAGCCTCAGTTTCCTCATCCGTAAAATGGGAATGATGGCAGTGACCTCATAGGGTTGTTGTGAGGATTGAGTAACAAGGAACATGCAAAGCAGTCTGCCCACTGTTTGGCTCACAACCAGTGTAAGTGCAGCTATTATCATTAAGTGTATGCGGTTCTGTTTCATTCTCCCATCTCTTTTTGTGGGACAATGTGTCTCCCAGCTGGACAGAAAGTGGTTGGAAAATATCCTATATTTTTAAACTCCTATTTCCCTACTGCACCTAGCATGGTGTCTGGCATATCATGGATTCTCAACAAAACTTGTTGGTTGAGTTATAAATATTGCACCTGAGATCATGAACTCTTTTCTTCTGAAATCAGTGAAATTGTGTCACCTCAGCTGACCTCATTGCTGTTTGTTCTTTATATATAGAACACTACCTTTCCTTCTAAGCACTTTTTGATTTTTTTTCAGAAAGAAAAGTTTCTCCTATTTGATCTTTTGGTCTACCTACATGAAAATAAAGGAAAAGAAGGGATAAAAATCAACTTCCTCTGTGTTTTTTTTGAATGTACTTTTGAGTCAACTCAGTAAGAGCTTATATTTTCTGCTCTTAAACTATAGCATGTTGGAAGAATCTTTTGTTTTCATTTTGCTTTATAGTCTCATCTTACAAAAAGAAGAGAAAAATATGTTCCTGAGTCTTACAGAGACTGTCTTGTTTTTATAAGATTAGAGAGATAAACATCAAGAAAGATCAACTGCATAAAATGTGTTCAATAGTAGGGACATGAAGAGAAGAGGATTACATTATCTTCCATCATTGGGTGGATTTTAATTTAAAAACAGATCTGATATAAGGTTGCTGCTAAGTCGCCTCAGTCGTGTCCGATTCTGTGCAACCCCATAGATGGCAGCCCACCAGGCTCCCCGTCCCTGGGATTCTCCAGGCAAGAACACTGGAGTGGGTTGCCATTTCCTTCTCCAATGCATGAAAGTGAAAAGTGAAAGTGAAGTCGCTCAGTCATGTCTGACTTTTAGCGACCTCATGGACTGCAGCCTACCAAGCTCCTCCGTCCATGGGATTTCCCAGGCAAGAGTACTGGAGTGGGTTGCCATTGCCTTCACCGATATAAGATTAGGTTTGTAATTTATGAGGTGGCAAAATAATGACTTTATTAAGTTTTTTAAAATTTGTTGTTGTTCAGTCGCTAAGTCGTATCAGACACTTTGTGACCCCATGGACTGCAGCATGTCAGGCTTCCCTGTAATTTTAAGAATTACAGAGTAAATATTATAGTTAATATTAGATTACAAAGGAGTTTTCTTAGTTAACGTATGCTTTATAAACAAATAGGAATAAAGTGGTAGAGTTACTCCAGAATACAGTTGGGTAGTTTCTTTACTACTAAACTTGTGCTTATCATATGACCCAGCAATTGCCCTTTGGGGGATTTATCCCAGAGAAATGAAAGTCACAAATATTCACTGCAGCTGTATTCATTATAACCTCAAACTGGAAGCAACCCAACTGTCCTTCAGTGCCTAAGAGGTCAAACAAACTGTGGTCCATCCATTCTCAGCAATAAAAAGATGAACTATCAATATACACAACAGGAATTATGCTGAGTTAAAAAGCCAATCTCAAAATGTATGGTATTGCATACTGTATGACTCCATTTGTGTAGCATTCTTGAAGTAGCAAAATTAGCACTGTGGAGAACAGATTAGTGGTTGCCACGGTTTAAGCAGGGCAGGCATAGCTGTAAAAGAGCAGGAGGCAGCCTGGTGTTGATGATACAGTTCTGTGTCTTGATTGTGGTGGTGGTTACATTAAGCTACACGTGTGATAAAATTTCATAGAGCTGAACACAAACATACACACACACATCAGGGCATGTGATGCTGGTGCAACTGAATACGCTCTGTGTGTTCTACCAGCGTCAAACTCCAGGTGTTGATATTGAACTAGCTATGCAGATGATACAGTTAGAATAAACTGGATAATGGGTGTTTGAAACCTCCCCATGTATTTAACCCAGGTATGTTTATTAATCTCTTAAAAATCCAGGAGAGTTCCCCAGCATACTTATCCATATATTTAGAGAAATAAAGCATAAAATGTCTCACTCTATGTATAGTTTAGGCTACCAAATTTCTGTTATCCCAGAAATTCTTTATTCTCCACTATTCTCTGTGTTTCTTTCCCATTTATTTGATCCTCACAATAATCACATGGGATATGTAGGGGGAAAAAACAGAAGTATAAAAATCTTGTGTGCATGCTCAGTTGCGTTTGACTCTTTGTGAACCCATGGACTGTAGCCCACCAGACTCCTCTGTTCATGGAGTTTTTCAAGCAAGAACACTGGAAGGGGTTGCCATTTCCTCCTCTGGGGGATCTTCCTGACCCAGGGATCAAACTTGTGTCTCCTGCATTGGCAGGCAGGTTCTTTACCACTGAGCCACCTGGGAAGCCCGGAGAACTCTTTGTTGTTGTTGTTCAATCGCTCAGTCAAGTCCAACTCTTCATGACCTCATGGACTGCAGAATGACAGGCATCCCTGTCCTTCACCATCTCTCAGAACTTGCTCAAATTCATGTCCATTGAGTCAGTGATGCCAAATAACTCATCGTCTATCGTCCCCTTCTCCTCCTGCCTTCAATCTTTCCCAGCATCAGGGTTTTGTCTAATGAATCAGCTCTTCACATCAGGTGGCCAAAGTATTGGAGCTTCAGCATCAGTCCTTCTAATGAATGTTCAGGACTGATCTCCTTTAGGATGGACTGGTTGGATCTCCTTGCAGTCCAAGGGACTCTCAAGAGTCTTCTCCAATACCACAGCTCAAAAGCATCAATTCTTTGGCATTCAGCCTTCTTTATGGTCCAACTCTCACATCCATACGTGACTACTGGAAAAATCATGGCTTTGACTAGGTGGACCTTTGTGGGCAAAGTAATGTCTCTGCTTTTTAATATGCTGCCTAGGTTGGTCATAGTTTTCCTTCCAAGGAGCAAACATCTTTTAATTTCGTGGCTGCAGTCACCGTCTGTAGTGATTTTTGAGCCCAAGAAAATAAAGCCTGTCACTATTTCCATTGTTTCCCCATCTATCGGCTGGGACCGGATGCCATGATCTTAGTTTTTTGAATGTTGAGTTTTAAGCCAGCCTTTTCACTCTCCTCTTTCACCTTCATCAAGAGGCTCTTTAGTTCCTCTCTGCTTTCTGCCATAAGGGTGGTGTCATCTGCATATCTGAGGTTATTGGTAATTCTCCTGGCAATCTTGATTCTAGCTTGTGCTTCAGCCAGCCAGCCCAGCATTTTGCAGGATGTACTCTGCCTATAAGCTAAATAAGCAGGGTGGCAAGATACAGCCTTGGCATACTCCTTTCCCAATTTTGAACCAGTCCGTTGTTCCATGTGGCTGCTAATATTATAGTTCTTCCCTGAACTGCCCAGATGTTCACACATACCCAGGCACAAGTGCCCCCAGTAGCCCGGAGACTGCAGGTACCCTTCAAATATCACATAAAGGACACAGTGTGCAGTGACTTTGCAGGTCCTCCAAAGCACTGTGCTGATGCAAGCATCGTGCTGTTTGCCTCATTCCATTCCCCAACACTTTGTTCTCTGACAGTCCTGTGAGGTAGGCATCTTATAAAGAATCCAGAGAACCTGTAAACCTTGTTGATGGAGTCTGGAGATGGCTCAGCCCAGGGCAAGTCCTGGCCGTGCCGCACTTGAGGTGACTCTGTGCTGTGTGGGTCACGCTGTGTGGGTGTGCACTTCCGCTCTAGGGTATGGGCTGTGCCACCCCATCCATATGACCTCTCTGTGCCACAGTCCCTCTGTAAAGTAAAGGGTGTGATCGGAGTGCTTTGAAGATCAAGTAAGTTAATACAAGTAAGTCATTTAGATCAGGGGCCCTCAAGCTGCGTCCTGTGGCCCTCACCCAGCCCCACCCCTGTTGGGGAAAATTCGGTGTCTCTGGAACACAGCCATACCCGTTCCTTCCCCATTACCTCTGGCTGCCTTCTCACTGCAACAGCAGAACTGAGCTCTGCTTGCAACAAGACCATCTGGCCCACAGACTGAAAACATTTTCTGTCTGGTCCTTTACAACAGTTTGCCAACACCTGAGTTGGATGAATGCTTGGTGAAAACTCAGTGTTCGGGAAGTGGTGACTGTTGTCACTGTTGTTAAAGTTGACACAGAAGTCTTGGGGCACAGTCTCACCCCATTCATTGAGGGCCTAGTGCAGTTCAGACTTCAAGTAGTTTATCCTTCAGTCGTCATTCTGAAGCCTCACGCTACGGAAACCCGTACAGTTGGCCGTGTCTTAGGCCTCTGTTACAGGCCTCTGTCATGAGGGCAGTAACCTGATAGAACTGCTTCCTACTTTCAGAGGAAACTGCAGTCACTCTGATTAATTGAATATAGCTGACCTGTCAAAAATCCCCGGGTCTCGGCAGAGCTGCAGCATGGCTTTCCCAGGTCAGACAAACAGATGTGTTTGCTCGGAAAGCATGAAGCAGCGGACTGCTTCTCTCCTCTACTAGATCGTGATGGTCATGTCCTCTGGGGATGGGAAAGGTTATCACCTAGAAGGTCCTGCTATTTCTGGAGGTCACGTCTAAAGGTAAGGAGAAAGAGAAACTAATCCGGATTTGCCAAAAACAGAAAATGAAAATAATAGCCCTTTCACTGACCCCAGGAGAACTCCTAGATGAGTTGATATCAGTCCAAATCACAAGGCTAACGTAAATCCATTTGTCACACAGCATGCCGCTCCATCTGTGAAGACACAGACCAGATTATGTCCCTCCTTTGACTAAAATCTTTCACCAACTTCTCATTTTAACCTAAAATCAGAATTCTGCGACCCCGCTCTGCTACTTCTCTGACCTCAATTTGCCACCCGCCTCCCGCCTGCTCACGGGGATCTATCACGTACGCCTGCTTTCTGTGCTGGCATGTGTCAGGCTCTCCCGCCCGAGCTGTGTGCCTGCTCCCCTCGCCCTTCTGCCTGCCTGGCACACCGTGTCCCTGCATCTCCACGGGGCTGCCGCGTCCTGCTCGTGTGCGCATCTCAGCTCAGATGGCACACCCCCAACCCGTTTGCTCTCAAGATCTCCCACTCACGTTCTCCATTACATCTTCCTGTTCCATTCTGTGCAGAGCCCTCACTACTAACTGAAATTATCTTATTTGCTTATTTGATAACCATCTTCCTCCATGAGTACATGAACTCTGTGAGAACCTAGAATTTCCCTGGTACATGATTGGTCCTTAATAAGTAGTTGTTTGATGAAGAATGAATGAGTCGGCAAGGTTTTTACTTCACAATTTACCAAAAGTCTTGAGGTAAAGAACAGTAATAAATAAATAAAAAATAAGAACTTTCTAGGGAAAATTAATTTGGGTCAAAGAGCAAGGTGTAGTTGGAGTGTTGTTAGTAAAAGGTGGCAGAGACTGTGTCAGGCAGAGGTCTCCGGGATGTGCTTCCAAAAGATGATGTTTGGATAGGCACATCCTGTCTCCTGCCCCTTAGGCTGGGCTTTCCTACTTGAAAGGTCCATGGACATGTGTTTTAACTAGCAATTCCATTCCTCCTTGTTAATCTTCATCAAAGTGCCATTAAGGCCAGCAGACAAATGAAATTTCTCAGAGTGCTGAGTTCACCAAAATGTCTGCAGGTAATTTTTTCCTTTCAGGTAGTTTTTCCTCTAGCAGCGTGGTCAAAAGGTCAATCAAGTCCCTCTTTCAGAAGAGAACAAAAATCACTTATAAACACTTTTGAACTTTTGGTTAATGGTTCCATTTCCAGTTAAAAAAAAAAAACAAAACAGAAAAAGTTATTAACATATAAAAGCCCATTAAGGAAAATCATGTTGTATGTGAGAGTGCCTGCTCATTCGCTCAGTCATGTCTGACTCTTTGTGACCCCGTGGACTGTAGGCCCCTGTGTCCATGGAATTTTCCTGACAAGAATACCGGAGTGCGTTGCCATTTCCTACTCCAGAGGATCGACCTGACCCAGGTATCAAACCCACATCTCTTACATCTCCTACATTGACAGGCAGATTCTTTACCACTATGCCACCTAGGAAGCTACGTATGCGAGAGTAGTTTTCTTATATTTTCACAAAAACTAAAACTGGATTTGTCAAATGGAAGAAATGATGTCATTAACTCTTGGAAAGACCTCAACCATAAGTTCTTTTGCATTAGTACCAAAATTAGACAAATATCCCACACAGAATGTGAGATCTAGACAGCCCCTTAAATTATCTATACTGGCAAACCAAGACTACCATGAAAGCAGGCATCTGTTCTTCAGGAATGTCTCTTAGGACCAAACATGTCTAATTCATTTGTCAACAGTACATGGATATTGTCATTGAAAATGCACTTAAATCTGCATACAAGGTAAAATGTACACAGTTCATACATGTGAAAAGTTCTAGATAAACTTTAGAAATCAAAAACAGGAAAGAGTTTCAAATAATTTAATGAAAAACTACATGTAATATTCTGTGTATGTAGATGAAAGAAGTTTAGCCTAGTACAGATCTTATTTTCTAGCCCAGATACTATTTATTCATTTGTGTGGCAAAAGCTTACTGGTTCATTCACCATTCATTCATTCACTCAACAGTGAATAACTTATTAAGTTCCTATTATGTACCAGGTGAGATTTTAGAATAGAACTTATATACTAGTGAAGAGAGACAGACAAATATCAAAAAAAAAAAAAAAAAAGAACTTACATACTGGACAATTATAAAAAAAAATTCAATTCCATATTTAAATCTGGAAGTTTTAAATGTCAAGCAAATGATCTGAAAATGTTATGGTCTTGACTAAGCTTTAATATTCTTCATGTAAATTATTGAATGTTGGTCTGAACAGACTTAAGAAAGATTCTAGCAAGGATTCTGAATTTCTCATAGACACAGGTTTGAGTGAGAATTTCAAAGTGGGACAGATGAGAAGTGTGTCTTCCAGTAGGATTTTATTTTTAATGAACTGAAAGAGGATTGGCCCCTGATTTTACTGAAGCAAATTAAATATTGGGCATTTGCTTTAATCATGTAACAAAATGCATTTTCTAAATGGAGTTTATAAAATAAAAAAAGCTTTTCATCTGTTTGGTGGCTTAGAAAGGCCAGTCTTTCCTGGAACCACACATTTGGCTTTCTCCACAGAGTGCTCCCCTGAGAGTGGTTTAAAGGGAAGCACATGTGTGTAGGAAAACAGGGCCTGGGGCTCTGGGCTCTTGCTGGGCTCTGCCAGGGTGCAGACGGCTCTATAACCTTATTTAAACCATCACCTTATTTAGACCTCACAAACAACCCATGCAAAGAAAATGACCGTTAACAGTTAAGTAATTTGTTCAAGGTTTGCACAGCTAGTGGGTCAATGGGAGAATCTAGGTTTGAACTTAGGTCTGACTCAAGAGTCCATCCTGGAGGAGGGCACAGCAACCCACTCCAGTGTTCTTGCCTGGAAAATCCCATGGATAGAGGAGCCTGGTGGGCTACGGTCCATAGGGTCCCACAGAGTTGGCCATGACTGAAGCGACTTGGCATGAACGCATGTAAGCAAGAGTCCATAAACCCTCAACTACTTCACTGGGACCTCTCTCAGTTGAGAGATATCTGGTGAACTTGAATTTGAATCAAGACAGCGTTATGGGCCAGTTGACTATTTCCCTAAAGTGAACTGCTCAAGTCCCCTGGATACACTCCTGGCATTTGACAGGCTTATTTTAACGATGCTGGTCAAAGATATTTTGTCCCAGTGCTTTTGTTTTTCACTATGGATCTTCACTGTGGGTTTTGCCTTAAATTTTTGATTCTCCTTTTAAGTTTGTTAATAAACCTTATCAAAAGGAAATTCATGACATAGTTAAATGCTAAGAGACCAGGGGACAAACTTAGGGCTGGAAATAGTGACCTGGTTTCTCTAGATATTACAGTAAAATTACTGATTTATAGGTCACTGGTTTTTTTCCTACCAGAAGTGTTTGACTAAATTAGGTTACAGCCTGTAGGCCTTTCACCTGTCTCTCAGATAAATAAAACTTCCCAAGAGTGGCCTCTCAGCCCTGCTCATTGGATGGCTGACACAAAAACATTTGAACTAGTAAAAATTACCTTTAGTTTGTTTGTTTCAGGAGAAACTTGGTTCCCTCAAATGAGTGTGGTATGATATGAAGATCTGCTCAAAGCCAACGGTAAGTGATAAAATGCCTCTGAAAGGATCCTTCTATGCCTAAGACTCTTTGATTATAGGATATGGAATTGAAATTAATGAGACATGTTTCACATAAATGAGCAGATCTAAGATTAGAAGTGTGTCATGATTTAAAGACAACTCCAAATTTGTTTTTAGGCTACATGAATCTTTCAGGGTTCCTGAGTTAAAAAAAAAAAACACATACTTTAGTTAGTTTAAGCAAAAAAAAAAAAATTATTAAAGGTTTTAAGTAGCTCTCAGAATCTTAGTGAGGACAAGAGAATCAACCATGGATGCTCTGAGACCAGGAGCCACATGCAGGTTACATAGGAGGATGGCTCTAGAGGATACCCCGCTGTCCCTGTCTCCCAGGGTCCAGACAACCCGTCTCCTACCCCCAGTGCTAGAAACTGAAGGCTCCTGCTAGGACGTCTGGCCACGGCCTCTAGGAGGTGCTGCTTCTCCGTCTGCCTGTCATGATGGAGTCTGTAAGGTACTGTGCTCACCTCCCCATGGAGTTCTCAGTCAGGTGGGTCTGACTGGCAGAATCTGGACCCTACATCCTCAAATCTAAGGTGCCAAAAGAGTTAATGATGTCTCTGGAGAGCAGACTCTTAAATTAGTACATTCTCCAAATACGAAATGAGCCCAAAGGTAATGAGTAGCCAAATAACATGACAAATGCCCACTTCAGTGAAGCAGTCTGACCTCAGCTTCCCCTCCATGCCTGGGGAGACTGAGTCTGCCTTGCCAGGGTAGTTAATGCTCCACGGGGCAGACTCATGACCAGTGGGAAAATGAGGAGTGGGAAAGAGCTAACAGATAAATTCCTTCCCTTTCCCTTCCCCTGATTGGCTGCCTTGCGATGCAGTAGCTTATCTGGTCTTCCTGAACACACCCCATGAGATGGAGCTTAACTCTACATGTTACCAACCACAGGAGCACTTCAGCCTCCCTCACTACACTTCCCCTCACTGTCGCTTTCCTGACATTGCATCTCCTTAGAAAGTGGCAGCTCCTCAGCTTTTCCTGTAGGCTTCTTGCAACCCAGACTACAAGAGCATCTCTTGCAGATGCAGTATATTCTCACTAGAGTCAATTATTTTCTCTAGAAAACTGGTAATAGCAGCTTGTGCTGATTTGTAAACCTGTGTTTCCTGTAACTGTCACTCATTTTGAAACTTTTCTATTATCTCTTTTTTTTTTCTCGTGCAAAAAAAAAAAAAAAGGGGGAATTATTCACTGGGTGGGGTGGGTTGTGAGAGTGGCAGTGGAGGGATTAACTAGCTTCTAGTTAACTGTCTTCCAGTTCCATAAATAAGCCATTGGGTCTCATTTCTCTGTGCCCTCTCTCAGATTATTTTCTCTTCTAAAAAGTTGTTTGCCCTTTCTTTGTCCTTGAAAACTAAGCTTGGGTGTCTCCTCTTTAAGACAACTGTCTTGAGGACATCTGATCCCAAATCTAATTTACACTGGGTTGGGTATTCCCATAAAATACTGTACGTTGTATTTATGTGGGCCACGCTGGACTTCGCTTGTTGGTTTTCCTTGAACATCTGTCTTCCCTAAAGGATTGTAAGCATTTTAGGGGCAAGGACATGTCTCATTTGGCATTGTAGTCCCAGCTTAAATCAGTGTGCAGCTGCTGCTGCTAAGTCGCTTCAGTCATGTCCGACTCTGTGCGACCCCATGGACTGCAGCCACCAGGCTCCCCTGTCCCTGGGATTCTCCAGGCAAGAACACTGGAGTGGGTTGCCATTTCCTTCTCCAATGCATGAAAATGAAAAGTGAAAGGGAAGTCGCTCAGTTGTGTCCGACTCTTAGCGACCCCATGGACTGCAGCCCACCAGGCTCCTCCATCCATGGGATTTTCCAGGCAAGAGTACTAGAGTGGGGTGCCATTGCCTTCTCGTGTAACTGGCACTTAATGATTATTCAATAAAACAGCTGCTGAATATGTGATTAATACTTATGGGATGACTCATGGAATGATTCCATTCATGATCCCTGTGCTGTGCTGTGGCAGTACTTGGGAAAGTCCCCCATCCAAGCTCTTTGCTGACTGGAAGAGCTGTTCCACCCTTGCACCCAGGTAAGAGGTGGTAATTGCACTGCAGTGTCCTACTTGAGAAACCCCAGTAATTTCCCCAGGAAAGAAGAAAACTCTATGAAAGGATTTAGTGTTGTATCTGTGTTTGATTCCTGAGTGAGTGAATGAGGGTGATAAAAAAATTCCTACTGAAAAAAATATAAGTGTAATTTCACCTAAGATTTGCTTCATAAATGACCAGTGGTTTTGTTATCCACATACCACTTGGCCAGTGGACAAAAATAGTTGTTAAAAAAAAAAAAGACATTTATTTGCTCTCGTATTTGGTAACTCTGTCTAAAGTTAGTCCTCATTTAGTATATGTGTCCAAATATGTTCTAATTTTCTGTTTAGAAGAAGAGGGAAACAGGAAGATGGACAGGGCCACAAAATGCAGGGTTTGTAGGTCATTTAGGGAGTCTGGTCACACACAATAGGGAATAATAGATTATCAAAGATGAACGAGATTATTGGTAAACATTAACTTGTGAACGTCAAAGTTACAAGTCTCTAATCTTTTGGTTTATATTCTGAAATGAGTTTTTTAACTGTTTATATCATATAGAAATTAGTAGTATTAAAAACTATTCTAACAATTTTCACTAAAAAGGCTTCTTAGATTTAGTATAAAATTTGGGAAAGTGAAATCTATTTGAGAGACTGAATGTCAGTTGACTGTATTTGAGAAACTGAATATGAGAGTAAATGTTTTTATTTTCCTGCCTGGGTTTTAACTGGTATGTGCCTTCATACCCTGCTGCTGCTGCTGAGTCACTTCAGTCGTGTCCGACTCTGTGCGACCCTATAGCCGGCAGCCCACCAGGCTCCCCCGTCCCTGGGATTCTCCAGGCAAGAACACTGGAGTGGGTTGCCATTGCCTTAAATGCTGATATGTCCTAAGAAGAACATTCTAATTTTCATGCATAAAAGATGAAAAAATTTTCCTTTTGTTAAGAATCATTCAGTCTCTCTACTGTTGTTTATTGTTTCTCAGGTGCCATCTGGTGGATAAAAACTAAAATGCAGTTTTCTGTTTGAGAATGAGAAGCAAAGATGAGGTTTTCAAATTTCACTGCGGGGAAATCATTAAAGAATATGAACTGAACTGGTTGAAGATTAATTTTGCTTACACTTTTGGTGTTCGATTTTCTACATTAAATAGGCATTCTGGGGTCAGATGTAATGGAGAGAACACGCTAGAGAACAAATCCAGGAGAGAACATGCTCTCCTGGATTTGGTAGGTGTTGAGTTCTGCTCAGATTTCTGACAGATGATTTGCTTTTGTTTTTGCTTTTTTAAAGAGCTTCCAAGAGATTAGTTATAGGTGGAAAAGAATCAGATTGTTCCTGGACTTCTTAGTGGCAATAATGGGTAGAATAGAAAAGAGAATGATATCTTCAGTGTTTCTGAGGGAGAATTTCTTTCTTTCTCTAGAGTACTCTACTGAGCCAGGCTCTCTCCTTCAGGTACGAGCAAAGTAAAAGCACTTTCAGACATACATGGGTAAGAAAGTTATCCTTTCTGCCGGGGACCAGCCCCGGCTGATCCAGGGAATTCGAAGCGGGGACGGCGTCGGCGAGGATCAGGAAACAATTGCTTAATTAAACGTTAATTAAGGATATAAAGAGTAATAGAATGAGGATAGCTCAGTGAGGAAATTCAGTGGAGAAAAGAGGCTGAAATAAGGATAGCTCAGTGAGGAAATTCAGTGGAGAAAAGAGGCTGAATAATTCAGCCAGAAGGTAAGAGAAAGAACGACATGGTGAGACCAAGTTTCAGTGAACAAGGCCCGCACTTTATTTTCCAAAGTAGTTTTTATACCTTAAGTTATGCATAGAGGATAATGGGGGAAGGGGTAGAGTCATGCAGTAAGCCAGGCTTTCTTCCTGCAAACTTATCATATGCAAAAGTTTAGGTGATTTGCATCATCTTCTGGCCCAGAGGCCTTTTTCTCTAAAGGTGATTATTCTAAAGTCAGGCGCCAGCCTCCAAAAAGCATTAGATAAAGTTGCATTCCTACAGAGCAAAGGTGTGGTGGGCTATAACAAGAAAAAGAATTAACTCAAGGGTCCCAGGTTACAAACATTAAAGCTACTATTTACACCAATTATATTAATCAGTACACTGCCAGGGACACAGCAGGTAAGGGATATGGAGACTTAGCAGCATACATTGGCCCAACAAGTGAAAATCCCTTCACCAATACAATTTCTAATCAATCTTTTAACTGCTCAAAGGAATCTGTATTTAGACAGTTTAGAACATCTCCTGCCTCTCACAGTTGGGAGGCTCTGAACAATCACATGTGGCCGGAAAAACCTATTCAGGCAGGCTAGAGGACTTCCAAAGGAGTTTGTAGGTTGAAACACTGTCACACCCAAGAATTGTTAACTGGAGCTGTAAGCTAACTCTTTTTTCAGAGAGAGGTAGTGGGGGACAGCCCCCCGTAAAGTCAGAGGTATAGGTGAAAGCACAAAGCAGAAAGTAGGCAGACTCTGGTTTTGGGGGTAGATTGCTCGAGAATTTCCAGGGAGACTCCTGAGGCTTGATCCCGCCTTTGCGTATGCCAAGCCTCCTTCCTCATGACCTTTGCCAGGGGCGGAGCTCGCTCCCCGCACCTTTCGTATAAGTTCTCTCTAAAAGAGTTACTAATTTCAATGTCATCTTCGTTAGGCCCTGTGTTTCAGTTTAACTTTTTTGCACATATTTATATGTATCAATTCAGTTCAGTCCCTCAGTCCTGTCCGACTCTTTGCGACCCCATGAATCGCAGCACGCCAGGCCTCCCTGTCCATCACCAACTCCCGGAGTTCACTCAGACTCACATCCATCGAGTCAGTGATGCCATCCAGCCATCTCATCCTCTGTCGTCCCCTTCTCCTGCCCCCAATCCCTCCCGGCATCAGAGTCTTTTCCAGTGAGTCAACTCTTCGCATGAGGTGGCCAAAGTACTGGAGTTTCAGCTTTAGCATCATTCCTTCCAAAGAACACCCAGGGCTGATCTCCTTTAGAATGGACTGGTTGGATCTTCTTGCAGTCCAAGGGACTCTCAAGAGTCTTCTCCAACACCACAGTTCAAAAGCATCAATTCTTCGGCGCTCAGGCTTCCTCACAGTCCAACTCTCACATCCATACATGACCACAGGAAAAGCCATAGCCTTGACCAGACGGACCTTTGTTGGCAAAGTAATATCTCTGCTTTCGAATATGCTATCTGCTGCTGCTGCTGCCAAGTCGCTCAAGTCATGTCTGACTCTGTGCGACCCACAGACAGCAGCCCACCAGGTTGGTCATAACTTTCCTTCCAAGGAGTAAGCGTCTTTTAATTTCATGGCTGCAGTCACCATCTGCAGTGATTTTGGAGCCCAGAAAAATAAAGTCTGACACTCTTTCCACTGTTTCCCCATCTATTTCCCATGAAGTGATGGGACCGGATGCCATGATCTTCGTTTTCTGAATGTTGAGCTTTAAGCCGACTTTTTCACTCTCCACTTTCACTTTCATCAAGAGGCTTTTTAGTTCCTCTTCACTTTCTGCCATCAGGGTGGTGTCATCTGCATATCTGAGGTGATTGATATTTCTCCCGGCAATCTTGATTCCAGCTTGTGCTTCTTCCAGTCCAGCGTTTCTCATGATGTACTCTGCATAGAAGTTAAATAAGCATACATATACATGTATGTATACATACATACATATAAGTATGTATGTATACATATAAGTTAGGTGTAGGTGCACATATATGTATACATATAAGGTGTACATACATATAAGTATGTTTTCCTTTTTTGCTATTGCAATTTTGGTGTTTATGTCTTTTCTTTTCTTTTTTTTTTGCTTTTTTTAAATTGGCATATCCATGATGTCTTCTGACTGGTTGTTTGTATAAATTAAGGCAATTCATTTTTACGCACTAATCTGGTATCCATCCATCTCATAAGTTCTCATATTGTTTACAACAGATTTTTAACTGAGTTTATTGGGTTTTGCAGGTATACAGTTATCTATGAATAATAATAATGTACCACTCTTCCAGTGTTTTTACCTCTTATGTATTTCTCTTGTCTAATTGCATTGGTTAAGCCTCTAGAGTTATGCTAAATAATAGTGGTGACTGTGGACATAATTGTCTTGTTGTTGATTTTAATGGGAATACTTCTAGTGTTTCCTCACTAAACATAAATACCAGCTTTTAAGAAATATGGATCTTTCCTATGTTGTGAAGATTTAAAAAATTAATTATGGATGTTGAAATTCATCAAATGCGTTTCCAGCATATTTGAAGAAAATTGTATACTTTTTTCTCCCTTTTAACCTATTTTATCAGCCAGAGTTCACTTGCAGAAAAGTGAAAGGGATTTAGTAGAGGGAATAAACTGCTTATGAATCAGTGGAGAGCTAGAAATGCAAGCTCCTCTGGGAATATCGCCCAAATCCACAGTGTAGACCTGGCCCGTCAGGAGACCCGCTCCCCCTGCCACAGTGGGAAGTCACGCCTGCACTCTTAGCTCCAAGAGCACGCTGTCTTCATGTGGTCTGGGAACAAGAAGCTGCTACCAGAATTCTTACCTGCAGGAGCATAGTTTCTCTCTCATACCTCTGAGTAAGGAGACTGATGCTAGAATTGGCAGCTGCAGAGTTTTACTGCATCTGCCATGACGTGTCCTGGAAAAACGTGCCTCACCACTGTGTCTTCCCCTACTCAGTTGAGTTCTGAAATGGAATTTCACACAAATGCATCTGATTAGCAAAATAGATTTTTACATTGTGAACCCTAACTACAAGGGCGCCTGGGAAGTGAGGATTCTGAGCTTTTCTGTCTATGCAGTATAGATGGCACACCAAAGAGAAGCTGAAGTAGATGCTGAGTGAGCCAGCGGGTGGTACCCACCCACGGTGTAACGTGGGAAATGATACTGAAACGCTCTTATGATACTGGGTTTTCTTTTAATTCTTCCAATATGTTACTGGATTCTGTTTGCTGAAACTTGGTAAACATTTTCTGCATCAATATTCATTTTCTTTTTTGTGCTATTGCTGTCAGTTTTTGGTAACAAACATATGCTGCTATTAGAATTTGGAAGTTTTCCACTCTTTATCTCTGCTCTGGAACAATTTAAAATGCATCAGAGGCTGTTTGTTCTGTTAAGTTTCATAATATTAGCCTATGAAGTCCTCTGGGCCTGGTGCTCTTTGGGAGCCTACCATTTTAATATTTTTTCCTTTTTCTTAGGTTTTTAATATTTAATTTAGGTTTTTAATTTTCTAACTTTAGTAAATTGTATTTTCTTAGAGAAATGATCCATTTCATCTGGATTTTCAAATTTATCTGCAGACAATTGTGAGCAAAGTTGCCTCCTGTGATTCTTTTTTTTTTTTCAGTTTTCTTATGTATGTTTAGTGGGGCTTTCTTGATTTTAATTCTTGATCAAGTTAGCCAGTGATTTATCTGTCTTAACTGGTTAAATTTATTCATTAGAATTGTCATTCCCTGTTTTTTATTTTATTTTTTCTTTTATATTTCTTAATTCATTTCTCCTTTTTTACTGTTTTGATTATTGATTTTTTTCCCCATCTTCTTGAGTTGAGTGGTTAGTTCATTTATTTTTATCCTTCCTTATTTACTAATATAACTACTGAAATTGCTTATTTTCTTCTGAGGATGGATTTAGCTGTATTCCATGGATGTTGGTTTGTAGTGTTACCGATGTATTTTAATTAGATTGCAGTTTTAGTTTTCATATTTTCTTTGACTTGGGAGTCTTGAATATTTATGTAATAGAGTATATCTTTTCAGTTTTGTGTATGCGGGTGTGTGATCAGAGGATTATATCTGCATTGTTTCTGCTTTTTGACATTTATTGAAGTTTTGGTGGCCAAAATATATGGTCGTTTTTGTGACAAAAATGACCCACTTCATGAGTGTTAAAAAAAAAAAAAAGTATAATCTATGTTTTCAATGAATACATTTCAGGATATGTCAATTGGAATTATCTTATCATCTATCATCTAATCTACTCCATATTGAAAGCTCCTGTCTGTGCCCTTCTTCATATGGTCTCCCCGTGGCCTGACAGCCTTAAAGAAGGAAAACAATTCTGCAATAGATGTCTGATAGCTACAATCCCAAGCTTTGCCAAGTAAGTGAGCACCCCTGCCTCCCAAGCTAAGGATTAGCCTTTGCAGAAATATTGACAGACAGAGGAAGCAAATCTTATTCATTTACACTGACCAATAGCCAAGTCAAGCACACCAAAACCTTTCCTTTCTTTCTTTCTTTCTTTCTCATTTGATTCCACTAAGGTTTCCACCAAGTACTTCCTGCAGACAGATCTGTATCACCCTCTGAGCAATCTTTCAGTGCTGCCCAAGTCAGGGTGGGCTGTCCACTTCCTTGTACTTTCCTGTCTTTGGAAACCTGGTTTGGTATCTATAGTCTTTCATTGATAATGGCCCTAACACTTATTGATTTTCCTTCCAATGTGAGCAAGTCATATAGGGTCTTTGTGCTCCAAATTATGCCTATCACTAGACATTTCCTGTTATATGTTACAAGCACTACAGAAGGAAATGCCAACCCACTCCAGGATTCTTGCCTGAGGACTCCCATGGACAGAGGAGCCTAACAGTCCATGGGGTCACAAAGAGTCCAACACCACTGATCACGCATGCATGCATAAGCACCATCTGGGGCTTCCCCTGCGGCTCAGCAGTAAAGAATTCACCTGCAGTGCAGGAGACACAGAAGACACGGGTTCAGTCCCTGGGTCAAGAAGATCCCCTGGAGGAGGGCATGGCAACTCACTCCAGTATTCTTGCCAGGAAAATTCCATAGCCAGAGAAGCCTGGTGGGCTATGGTCCATGGAGTTGCAAAGAGTCAGACATAACTGAAGCGACATAAGCACCAGCTAGTATTAAAATGTTAAGATTATCTCAGTTTATATGTAACAAAAATTCAAAAAACACTGGTTTAAAAAATAGTTCTTTTTCTCACATAAAAAGAAGCCCAGAGGTAGCCAGTATATAGCTGCTCAAATTAATATATGTAATTGTAAATAAACCTCAAACATTACAGAAGTCCCAACCATTCAGTAATATTTTCTGTATCATTTTCATGATGTACAATTCTTTAACTTCCGCATTTATATAAAGAAATGATTTAAAATTCTCAAGTAAGAGTAAATACGTCATTGAAAATTTATTGTGTTCCTATGAGCTAGGAGTTCCTGACATTTTTTGGTATAAATCCAAGGGAATATGTATGTATGATACATGAGTTTAATTTTCTATCCAACTGTAGAAGAATGACCCTGCAGAAGAATGACTTCTGAAATTAATTTTTAATGGTAGGTTCATGTTCATCAGATGGGTTTGAATTTTCAGGGAAAAGTGCTCTATTGGGATTAAGGGGTGTAGTCATAAAACTGTCAACCATACTAAAGATTTTTCATTTCCTAAGGCTGATTTAAAAGATGTAAAGCTAGGACCACCCGAAAAAGAATAATCAACATCTATTCAAACACAAGTGATTGTCTTCTTTATTTTCACTTGTCTCCCAGGAAAAAAAATATTTTTCAAAAGAAGAAAAGAGACTTAGAGGCTTTTTTGTTTGTTTTTGTTTTTGCTTTAGGAAAATAAGTTTTAACTATTAAGTTAGATCCAAATCAGATCCAGGCTTGATGCTTGGCTCTGCCATATTCTAGCTATATTATCTTAGAAAGTTTATTGACCAAGATTCTCAAACTTCATTTATTTATAGCAAAGAGTAGTTATGTGTGTTGATAAGAGTGTTTGGCACCAATAGGTCATCAAAAGTGAAGATTGTTGTTTTTAAAATAACTGTTCACATTTTCCCCTTTTATCTAGATCTACTTTCGAATTGTCTTAACAGCTTCATTTGATGTAAAAATCCACTGTTGTTGCTTTGGCTACTGCTGTTGTTATTGTTCAACAGTAAATATTTCGGCCCATCCCTAGGGAACTGACAGCCTGTTGAAGAGTATATGGTTAAGGAATTCTAACATTACCAAGGACCTATAAAAAAAGAGCTGAAAGACTGGGAACTCTTTAAATCACTTTCTCTTTTCAGTTTCTAGAAATATAGCTATTTAAACAATTGAACATTTTGCATGGGGATAGTCATTTAAAAGTTAGTGGAAGGAGTTCAGGTGTTTTTATTTGAGAATGAAATGAAAATTGTGGAGAAGTTATCATCTCTTACATAGGTAATAGGGCTTGCCTGGTGCCTCAGTGGTAAAGAATCTGCCCACAGTGCAGAAGACCCGGGTTCAATCCCTGGTTTGGGAAGATCCCCTGGAGAAGGAAATGGCAACTCACACCAGTATTCTTGCCTGAGAAATCCGATGGACAGAGGAGCCTGGTGGGCTACAGTCCATTGGGTCACAGAGTCAGACACAACTGAGCGACTAACACTACATAGGTAATATTGGTTAGTTTGTATTCTAATTTCTGAAGTCAATATGAGACAACCTTATTCTAGCTCTGTCAGTTTATACTGATGAATTCTATAGCTCACCGTACAGTTATCCATTTGTTAGTGTTTAAGAAGATAATACAAATATTTTGTTATTAATTAAGCCTTATATAAAAGAATAAATCCGGTGCCCAGGCATAAGAGTATATGTGATTTTGCTTAACTGTCTGGAGCAGTTCCACACATTTTAAGCATATTATTCTGTGACTTTGGGATGGATCATAACTGTTTCATCATGCAATAGTGATCTCTACATAATTATTAAGACAAAAAATTTGCCTCTTCTAAGTCCTTGTTTCGTGATCTGACTTCATGCTGGTTGCTTCATTTGTGTCCAACTCTGTGCAATCCCATGGACTGTAGCCCACCTGGCTCCTCTCTCCATGGGATTCTCCAGGCAACAATACTGGAGTAGGTAGCCATGCCCTCCTCCAGGGGATCTTCCTGACCCAGGGATCGAACCCAGGTCTCTTATGTCTCCTGCTTTGGCAGGCAGGTTCTTTACCACTAGCCCCACCTGGGAAGGGGAACCCAAATTGACAGCCTTCTTCTGTCTTCCTGTCTGGAGTAAGTGTGAGAACTAGAAAGAAACAGATAACATTATCTCTATTTGCAGATAATGTAATTGTATAAAGGGAAACCCTTAATGTAAAAATATAAAATTAAGAAATCATTCTTAACTGTACAACCAAAAGTAACAGAATTGATTAAAGTAGCAATATAAAAAACTAACAAAGAAAAATCAATCGTGTTTATATATCCAAAGAATAACACTAGAGGATATCAAGGGAGGGTAAATCACACCTGTAGTTGCAATAGAAAATTATTAAAACCTAGGAATAAGCTTAAAATACTCATTCTTCAAAGGTGCAAAAGTAGACTTGAACAAATGAAAGGCATACCTTTGTTCACGGGTAGGGCAACTCTACATCATACTTATGTAAAGTCTTCCCAAGTTAAGAAAAAATTTAATGTAATTCCATTAAGAATATTGCGATTCTTCTCTTAAAGTTGACTCTTGATTCTAAAGTTCTTTGGGGATTAGGAAAAGGCAGAAAAATCCCATAAAGAAGAACAATGAGAGGAACTAGCCCTGTATGATACTAAAACATTTTATCATTGCCCTATAAATTTAAAAAAGCATCTTCATTGATACATAACTAGATATACAGAATGACAGATTAGAATAAAAAATTTAACATAGAACAATTATATGGGAAAAGTGATACCTCAAGTCACTGGTGAAAATATACTGTTTTTAATAAATGTTTTTGGCATAACTAGATAACCGTTTGGGAAAAGTAAAATTGAATCCATATTTCATCCTGGATACCAGAATGAAATCCAAATAATCCAGATATATAAATGTAAAAAATAAAACTGCAAAAGAAAACAGATTCATTTCTTTATAAACTGGGAGTGAGAAAAAAAAAACTGCAAAAGAAAACAGATTCATTTCTTTATAAGCTGGAAGTGAGAAAAACCTTTCCAACTATGATTATCAATCCAGAAGCACCAAAGAAAATACTAAAACACTGACAGACTTGACTCCATAAAAATAAACTTTTTCAAAGCAAAGGGGGAAAGAAGCAAAAGTCAACTAATCAAATTAAAATCCAGAAGAAAATATTTGCAATTTATATCAAAAAAATCACAATCACTTAAGTGATAAAGAGCTCTTAAAAACTGGAAAGAGAAAGACCAAATACCATTAAGGAAAGATATGAACAGAATTTAAAGAAAAAGCCAATGTCCTTCAACTTACAAAAAAAAAGCTTCATTCATACCAAGAGAAAGGCATATTAAAATTACTTACATATACTATTTCTCACCTATTGAGATTGTCTAAAATATAAAAATTTGAAGAACTGTGATGGCAAATAATAAGGAAACAGGCACCCTTAGGCAATGCTAGTGGGAGTGCAAAATGGTACAACTTTCTATGGAAGGGAATTTAGCAATATCTAACTACATTTTCTTTGCATTTATCATTTGACTCAGCAATTCCACTGAAGGTACACTTCCCCAAATATGAAATACTAATGATCATTACCAGGCTTCCCTGGTGGCTCAAGTAATGATCATTACTTGTGATGGAGTTCAGGGCAGACCAATCCAAAGTATGCTACTTTGACATATTGATTGTTTTGAATTCAAGTTGAGTGCAAGAAGGACATTCTGACCCTGCCCTCTTTCCCCTGAAATCAGGAAATAAATCTCCCATCTAAAAGGCAGCCTCTGAGCACCAGGGCATGGGACATCTTTATGTCCAGGGATAGAAAATTCAAGACAGAGACGACTCTGCTTGGTTTCTCCACTCATTAGTACCCAAGCCTAAGTGTCTTTGTCAGTTCTTCACAAAGAAATCTATTGTTTCTTTGTCTAAACAATATAAAAGCTGCCTGCTTTAGTCATTTCTATGAGTCTCATATTTCCGTGAACTCCCATATGTGTGGAGTTAAAATTTGACCATTTTCTGTTAATCTGTCTCATGTCAATTTAATTATTAGACTACAAGAAGAACCTAGAAAGGCAGAGGAAAAAAATTTCTTCCCCAACACTGTAACTGCAAAAGATTGGAAGTAACCTATCCTCAGTTTGTCAATAGATGACTGAAAATGAAAGTGTAGTCCCTCAGTTCAGTTCAGTTCAGTCGATAAGTTGTGTCCGACTCTTTGCAACCCCATGAATCGCAGCACGCCAGGCCTCCCTGTCCATCACCAACTCCCGGAGTTCACTCAGACTCACGTCCATCGAGTCGGTGATGCCATCCAGCCATCTCATCCTCTATTGTCCCCTTCTCCTCCTGCCCCCAATCCCCCCCAGCATCAGAGTCTTTTCCAATGAGTCAACTCTTCGCATGAGGTGGCCAAAGTACTGCAGTTTCAGCTTCAGCATCATTCCTTCCAAAGAAATCCCAGGGCTGATCTCCTTCAGAATGGACTGGTTGGATCTCCTTACAGTCCAAGGGACTCTCAAGAGTCTTCTCCAACACCACAGTTCAAAAGCATCAGGTGCTTAGCTTTCTTCATAGTCCAACTCTCACATTCATACATAACCACTGGAAAAACCATAGCCTTGACTAGACGGACCTTTGTTGGCAAAGTAATGTCTCTGCTTTTCAATATGCTATCTAGGTTGGTCATAACTTTCCTTCCAAGGAGTAAGCGTCTTTTAATTTCATGGCTGCAATCACCATCTGCAGTGATTCTGGAGCCCAGAAAAATAAAGTCTGACACTGTTTCCACTGTTTCCCCATTTGTTTCCCATGAAGTGATGGGACCAGATGCCAGTTCCTCAGTTGTGTCCAACTCATTGCAACCCCATGGACTGTACCCCGTCAGGCTCCTCTGTCCATGGGATTCTCCAGGCAAGAATACTGAAGTGAGTTGCCATTTGCTTCTCCAGGGGATCTTCCCAACCCATGGATCAAAGCCAGGTCTCCTGCATTGAAGGCAGATTCTTTACTGTCTGAGCCACCAGGGAAGCCAGATAGATGACTAGCTGAATGAAATACGGGCGTTGTGGTTGTTGTTTATTCACTAAGTCATGTCTGACTCTTTGTGTCCCCATGCTCAAATTCATGTCCATTGAGTTGGTGATGCTATCTAGCCATCTCTTCCTCTGCCACCCCCTTCTCCTTTTGCCTTCAATCTTTTTTAGAATAAGAGTATTATGAATTCATTTTTTAAAAATAAGGAATATTTCTGTGAACTTACTTCAAGGAGTTACAGAATCAGTTCAGTCAGTTCAGTCGCTCACTCATGTCTGACTCTTTGTGACCCCATGGACTGCAGCACGCCAGGCCTCCCTGTCCATCACCAAGTCCTGGAGCTTACTCAAACTCATGTCCATCGAGTCGGTGATGCCATCCAACCATCTCATCCTCTGTCATCCCCTTCTCCTCCCGCCTTCAATCTTTCCCAGCATCAGGGTCTTTTCTAGTCCAAGAGACTCTCAAGAGTCTTCTCCAATACCACAGCTCAAATGCATCAATTCTTTGGCGCTCAGCTTTCTTTATAGAGTCACAGAATATATTAAGTTAAAAAGTGTAAGGTATAGAGTATTATATATGTGCTATGAATTGAATTGTGTCCTCTAAAGAGATATGCTGAAGTCCTGATCCCAGTATCTCTGAATGTGACCTTATTTAGAAACCAGGTCTTTGCAGATGTAATAAAGTTAACATCAGGTCATATGGGATTATAAAGAACCCTAATCCAATGACTGGTGCCCTTATAAGAAGAGGGAAATTTGGACACAGAGACACAGACACAGGGGAGAGAAGGCCATGAAACCATACAGGTGATGACTGGAGTAATGTTTCCACAAGCCAAGGAATAATACTTCTCTCCAGAGATCCTAGGAGAGAGGCATGGAACAGATTAACCCACTCTGAGTAGGGAGGAACTGAGGAACCAGGATCAAAGCCTGGCTGAGATGGTGGAGGAGATAATGAAGGTTATGAGATTCTTAATCATTTTGTTTTGGGAAATTTTTCATCCTAACAAAACAGGAAAAATCTTAAAGCAGGTATTTTGCATATTGTTACCACATTCCCTTAAGAGTATCCAGTGGCCTCTGCATTGTCAAATCTAACCATCAGTTCTGTTTTCATGTCACTCAGCCTCTGGGCAGCAGAGCACAGTTGATCATCCTCTCCTTCTTGAAACACTTCCTGCCATAGGATTGTGGACCTCCCCGCTTCTTACGGACCTCTCCCACCGTCCGTGTCATCTATGTTGGAGAGTTCTAGGCCTCACTTTCCAGACTCCAGTTTGTACTCTTCCTGAGTGGTCTCGTTAGGTCTTTTAAGATATTTTCTTAAAATATCTTATGGAGATGAAGACCAAATTCATATCTTTAGCTCCAGTCTTTGTCCAGGGCTCCAGAAGCATTTATCCCTCTGCCTATTTAACATTTCTACCCGGATGGTCTCTGGAGTCAGGCCACCCAAGCTTGTATTCTAGTTCCCACCTGTATGATCTTGTGTTACCTAACTATATCCGTGAGATGAAAATGATAATAGTACTACTTCTCTAGATTATTTAGAACAGTGCTGGCTCAAAGTAAATGTTCAGTAAATATGCTGTTTACTTGTTTGAAGTCACTGCTAGAAGTTTGGAAGGAACCTTGTGTGTTCACCTGATTCAACAGTTAATTTTCCAGGGCTGGCAGCTGGATATTGATTGAATGAATGATTTGATGAATGGATGAATCCATTCCTTTAAAGGAAGAAAATGCAAGGTATTCACAAACTAGCTGAATTGTGACTGGTTGCCCATGCCTTGACTGGAGAAGTCATCTCTGCCTTTTTCCCCACCTTCCCAACACTGTATCTTTGGAATTTCTCTTCTCTTTGGCCAAGTCCTTGGAGTGGGCCATTCCTGCTTCTGATATCTGATGGTGTGGGGCATGCTCTGTTTTGTTGGTTTGGGCTACTCTGTCCATGGAATTTTCCAGACAAGAGAACTGGAGTGGGTTGCCATTTCCTTCTCCAGGGGAATCTTCCTAACCCAGGGATCGAACCCAGGTCTCCAACCCAGGTCTCCCACGTTGCAGGCAGACGCTTTACCGTCTGAGCCACCAGGGAAGCCCAAAGTACCTATATCTATGAATATATAGATACCTATCTATATAATATATATGCTGCTGCTGCTGCTAAGTCGCTTCAGTCGTGTCCGACCCTGTGCGACCCCATAGACGGCAGCCCATTAGGCTCTTCTGTCCCTGGGATTCTCCAGGCAAGAATACTGAAGTGGGTTGCCCTTTCCTTCTCCAATGCATGAAAGTAAAAAGTGAAAGTGAAGTGTCTCCGTCGTGTCCGACTCTTAGCGACCCCATGGGCTGCAGCCTACCAGGCTCCTCCGTCCATGGATTTTTCAGGCAAGAGTACTGGAGTGGGGTGCCATTGCCTTCTCCGATATAATATATATATGACATGAATAAATTTCAGTATGACAGTGAAAGACAGTGAATTTTCCTGGCAGTTAGGGAACCGGGGGCAGGGAGAAATATTTTTGCCAAGTAAGAGTAGATACACGGACGGCGATATATCAATACTGCCGCGCCACACAGCACAGCACAGCCCACCCCGCGACCGGGTTCCCATCCCCCGCCCCCGGCCACCGGCCTCCGCGCCCCGCCCCGGTTCCGACCCCGCCCCGCCCCGCCCCAGCCCCCGCCCCGCCCCGCCCCGCCCCAGCCCCCGCCCCGCCCCGCGCTCTGAGCCGCCCCGGCCCTTGCTCCGGTCCCTCCCCTGCCTCGCGCTCCGGCCCCGCCCCACCCCAGCCTCGCCCCGCCCCAGCCTCCGTCCCGCGCTCCGGCCCCGCCCCGCGCCCCGGCCCCGCCCTGGTTCCGACCCCGCCCTGGTTCCAACCCCGCCTCGCCTCGCCCCGCGGCCCGGCTCCGCCCCGTATCTCCGTCGCGCTTGGCATCCCGGTGGAGGAGCCCCGCCGCCCCGGCAGAGCCCGGATCTCCGCACAACCGAAGCCCTCCACCCCAGACCCGGGTGGCCGCCGCTGGAGCGCGCGGCGCGGCGTGAAAAGATGGCCGCCCTGACGACGGTCGTGGTGGCGGCGGCGGCCACCGCCGTAGCCGGGGCTGTGGCGGGGGCGGGCGCGGCCCCGGGAACCGGCGTGGGAGCCGCGGTGCCGCAACAGGTAAATAAATGGAGGAGGCAGAGGTGGGTCTGAGGGGGCTGCGGGCGCCGGAGGCGCGGGACGGGTCCCCGGCTGAACAGGTGTCCTCTGCAGCGCGGCCGGGAGGCGAGAGCCGCGGCCGTTAGCCTCCCTTCGCTCGGGGCCTGGCGCTTGCTAGCCTTGTGCTTTGTTCGCTCGTGCATTTTTAACTGCTGTTACGGAGCCCCCTCCCTGGTGGTTTGGGAGTGCAAGAAAGTCTGGGTGGAAACCCTGGCTCTGCCTCTGTGACAGGAACACACTTAACCTCTCGTGACTCCGTTTCTTCTCTAAGCGTTGGATCTGATCATACGCACCTTCCTGAGCCGTGCACCTTGTCTGGGAAGCCCCTGGTACAGTGCTTGGTTAGAGAGAGAGTCAGTGCCCAGTGACTGATGGCTGCTCTATTATTGTGTCAGCGCTGGGAACACAAGGAGGAATCAAACTGGGATGATCTCTGAGGCAGATGTGTTTCCAAAGATCTCCTTGGGACCCCTTTCTCTGCAGTAAAGACTAGGGGATTCCCGGAGGAGAATCGTTGGAGCCAGCAGCTCTTGTCAAAGATCTCGACTCCTCCGCATTCTCCCACAGCCCACACCCAAAGCACAGGCAATTCCTGTCTGCCCTATCTTCAGAATAAGTCAAGAATCCCACTTCAAGCACCACTACCCATGTCCACACCATCATTTCTCCCTTAGCAGAAACACTTTCCTAGTTGGTTTCTATTCACCCACTCTTGCCTTCCTGACATATTCACAACAACCAGACCATTCAGGAATGACACTTGTCTGCCCAGATCCCTCAGAGTGAAAGCAAACGTTTTCACCATGTTCCACACCTTAGACTCTACAGGGCCTCTGAGCTGCCCCCAAGATCTCCCTGTCACCTCATCTCCAGTCCCCTGCCCTGGGTCTACTGCAGCCATACTGGCTTCCTGTGGTCCTTCAGACAGGCGAGCACACTTCTACCTCAGGAGCTTTGCAATTGCTGTTCCCTCTGCTTGGAATGCTCTTCCTTCCTGGTCTCATGGCCAGCACCATCTCCACCTTCAGATATCTTTGTTCAAATGCCATCAGCTCAGTGATCCTTTCTTTGACCTCCCCAAACTGAATCCCCTTACCTAGCACACTGTTCTCTTTTTAGGTTTTTTCTATAGCACTTATCCTATAATATACTACATATTTTATATTCATTTTTTGTGTGTTGTCTTTCTCCACTCCATCTAGGAATGTAAACCCTGCCCTCTATGAGGGAAGAAACTTTTGGAAATTTTATTCACTGTTACATCCCCAGCACCAAAAACTGTGCCGCTTTAGTCCAGAAACGTAGTAGATACTCCCTAAATGTTTGTGGATTAATCCAAACCTGAAGGAAGGCTGTTAAGAGCTGAGGACAGATTCCATCATTTTCTTCCTCTAAGGAGATACAGTGTCTTTACGTATTTCCAGAAATTCCACTTCATCCTGGTTTGCATATCTTACAAGTTGCTTAGTATTGTTACTGACGCACACTCCTGCCCACTAGAGTGGTTCTCAGAGGTTTGCCTTCCTCAGTGTTGGATCAGAATCACCTATGGAGCTGTTTCAACTGTTCCATCAGCCCCTCACATTTAGCAATGTCTGGAGACAGTTTGGGTTGTCACAACTGCAGGTGGACTGTGGAGAAGGTTGTGTGTGCTACTGACATCTAGCCGGTACAGGCTGAGGGGCAGCCCCCACAACAAAAAGTTCCCTGGTCCAAAATATCAGTAGGGCTGAAGTTGAGACACCCGATTTTATACGCTGTCACCAATTTAGAGAAGGCAGAGCCTCTTGGTTGGCTATTGTGGCAGTAGCGAGGTAGAATTTCTCAAGGGTGTTTGGGTTTTAAAAAAGAATTAGAATCTCTAGCATATTGTGACTTTTGAGGAGTTTATGTGTTATCCTTCTTTGTACCCCACAACATACCACATATATATATATATATATATACACATACACACACACACACACACACACACACACACATATATATATACAAACACATGCACGTTATAGACTCAGATTCTGTAGCCCAGCTCTGGACTTGAATACTTGTCATAGGATTTCATGAATCTATGACCCTGACAGTGAAACAGCTAACATTTTTCTGAGAGGAGATCATTTTCCTCGTGACAGCCTCATGATATTAGAGGTATCTGCCAAAACACTAAGGTTCCTAGATTAGCCTGCCCAGGCTTCCATAATAAAATACCACAGACTGAGTGATTTAGATTACAGAAATATATATATATATATATATTTTTTTTTACACTTTTGGAGGCTGAAAAGATCCAGCCGAGATCTTGTCCAAGATGAAGGAGCCGTTGGGGTTGGTTTTTGGCTTGTAGACAGTTGCCTTCTTGCTGTGTCCTCACGTGGCCCTTTGTCTGTGCACATGCAGAGAGAGAGTTCTCTGGTGTTCCTCTTCTTATAAGGACACCAGTCCTGATGGATTAGGACCCTATCCTTATGAGCTTATTTAACCTTAATTCCTTAAAGGCACCACCTCCAAATCTAGGGCCTCCACATGTGAATTAGGGGAGTGGTAATTCAGTCTATACCAGTTCCCTTAAATTATTTTGGAACAATTATCTTTGAAGTTTTAGAACTATTTTATATTGCATTTTATTTTATTTCACAGCCTCCACAGAGTGTGAAATCTTCTGATTCATCATTAGGAAAAGTAGTAATGTACCCTATCTGTGTATTTTAATGTTTGTATATTATTTGTTCAGCCATTATTCCTCTCAGCCATTGCTTTTCAAGACCAAAGACTACAAATTTCTTGATTCTCCTCTTAGATGCCATCTCCCTCTTGATCTTTTTAGCACGTTGAATTATGACTTTTGTAGTATCTCTGGCTGTATCACACGAGTGTATGTCCCGGTTTTGCTCCAGAGTAGGGCTGTGTCCTCTCTTTGTCTCTAGTGCCCTCTCTGTGATGACCTGTATTTAATGGCATTCGGCTGACTGGAGTGGGCCTTCAGTAATAACCACATTACTTTTCTGACTTTACATAATTACTCAAAACGGATTTCCTCTAGAAGATCACACAAATGAATAGGGCTGTGTATATATCCAGGTGTGGCAGAGTGAAGAATTACCCCCCACACACCTTTTTTTGGTCTTCTTTTGACATTTCCTTTAATGTTGTTATACAACGAACACAAATAATACACAATAAACACAAATAGGGGAGGGGGAATCCTTTGTTATTAATATACTTTTACAAGCAAGCCTGTCCCAGACGGCTGCTTGGACAATCCTTCTCTGCCCCATGTCAGCCATTTATTTCCGTCTGCCTCAGACACAGTGGATTGTAAGTCACTGTGCATCCTCACGGTATCACTAGGTTCCCTCAAGGATAGTCACATCCTAACCCCCAGCACCTGTGGACGTGTGACCTCATGTGATAAAAGGAACTGTGCAAATGTGATTAAGTTGAGGCTCTTGAGGTGGGGAGTTTATGTGGGATTATCTGGGTGGGCCAGTGTATTCACAGGAGTCCTTGTAAGAGGGAAGCAGGAGGATTAGAACCAAGAGGAGATGTAACAGTGAAAGCAAGAGGGCGATGCGATGTGAGGAAGTGGCCATGAGCCAAGGAATGAAGGTGGCCACTAAAAGCTGAAAAAAGGTAAGGGAGTAAATACTCTGAATCTCCAGAAAGAATGCAGTCTTTTCAACACCTTAATTTTAGACTTGACCTCCAAAACAGTAAAAGAATAGATTTGTGGTGTTTAAGTCTCTTAAATTTGTGGTAAACTCATTTTCTTGGTAAGTTTGTTACAGTAGTGATAGGAAATGAATGCAATCAGAGAAAGCCTAAGAAGGCCTGAGCTCTCATCTTTGGCTGACCTTGAAACTGTGCAACAGGAAGTGAAGGCTAAAGTGGAGTTGTAAACTGCTTGCCCCAGTAGTGATGCCATGTTCCAGCTTGCACACAGACCCCCTCAAAGTGTGGGGACTTACAGGTTCAAGACATCTAAGAAAATCTTTGACCAACCAATCATTCACTGACAGCTAACAAAGCAGAGATTTCAGTGCCACACAAACAATCCAGACTTTACCGAATTAGTTCAGAGAAATGACTGAAAAAAACCCAGCAACAACAGCAGACCTTGGAGAGAGGGAAAAAAATCTCATTTTTAGTGTTGCCACATTATGTATTATTTAAAGTGTTGAGTTGCTGACAAATTATGAGATATGCAAAGAAATAAGAAAATATGGTCCACACACAGAAGAATTACAAAAAAAAAAAAGAATAGTAAAAAGAAACTGTCCCTTAAGATGACCAAATGTTGGACATAACAGATAAAGATTTTAAATTATTGATTTAAACATGTTCAAAAAGCTAAAGAAAACCATTTCTAAAGAAATAAAGTATAAGAATGGTGTCTCACCAAATAGAAAACATCTATAAAGAGACTGGAAAAGGTGAGTTTTTAATCCAATCCCAAAGAAAGGCAATGCCAAAGAATGCTCAAACTACTGCACAATTGTACTCATCTCACATGCTAGCAAAGTAATCCTCAAAATTCTCCAAGCCAGGCTTCAACAGTATGTGAACCATGAATTTCCAGATGCATCAGGCTGGTTTTAGAAAAGGCAGAGGAACCAGAGATCAAATTGCCAGCATCGGCTAGATCATCGAAAAAGCAAGAGAGTTCCAGAAAAAATCTACTTCTGCTTTATTGACTATGCCAAAGCCTTTGACTATGTGAATCACAACACATTGTGTAAAATTCTTAAAGAGAGGAGAATACCAGACTCCTGACCTGCCTCCTGAGAAATTTGTATGCAGGTCAAGAAGCAGTACTTAGAACTGGACATGGAACAACAGACTGATTCCAAATCGGGAAAGGAGTACATCAAGGCTGTATATAGTCACCCTGCTTATTTAACTTATATACAAAATACATCATGAGAAATGCTGGGCTGGATGAAGCACAAGTTGGAATCAAGATTGCCAGGAGAAATATCAATAACCTCAGATACGCAGATGACACCACCGTTACGGCAGAAAGTGAAGAAGAACTAAAGAGCCTCTTGAAGAAAGTGAAAGAAGAGAGTGAAAAGTTGGCTTAAAACTCAGCATTGAGAAAACAAAGATTATGGCATCTGGTCCCATCACTTCATGGCAAATAGGTGCGGAAAGAGTGAAAGACTTTTTTTTGGAGGGCTCCAAAATCACTGCAGATGGTGACTGCAGCCATGAAATTAAAAGACGCTTGCTCCTTGGAAGAAAAGCTATGACCAACCTAGACAGCATATTAAAAAGCAGAGGCATTACTTTGCCAACAAAGGTTCATCTAGTCAAAGCTATTGTTTTTCTAGTAGTCATGTATGGATGTGAAAGTTGGACTTAAAGAAAGCTGAGCGCCGAAGAATTGATGCTTTTGAACTGTGGTGTTGGAGAAGACTGTTGAGAGTCCCTTGGACAGCAAGGATCCAACCAGCCTATCCCAAAGGAAATCAGTCCTGAATATTCATTAGAAGGACTGATGCTGAAGCAGAAACTCCAATACTTTGGCTACCTGATGCAAAGAACTGACTCATTTGAAAAGACTCTGATGCTGGGAAAGATTGAAGGTGGGAGGAAAAGGGGACAACAGAGGATGAGATGGTTAGATGACATCACCAACTCAATTGACATGATTTTGAGTAAACTCTGGGAGTTGGTGATGGACAGGGAAGCCTGGCGTGCTGCAGTCCATGGGATGGCAAAGAGCCATACACGACTGAGCGACTGAACTGAACCAAACTGATAAAGAGAGAAGTTATAGCAAAAGAATGGAATGGAAATTTTGGAGTTAAAAAGTACAAAAATGCAAATGAAAAATTCATTAGAGAGACTCAGCACTACGTTTGGGCTGGCAGAAGAAGGTAGGTCAATTTAGATTATCCAGAATGAGGAATCTAAAGAAGGAAAGAATGAAGAAAAGTGAACAGAGTGTTAAAGACCTGTGAGACACCATCAGATGTCACAGCTAATGAGAGTCCCAGAAGGAGAGAGGGAAAAGTGGGAAAGAATTTTTGAAGAAATGATGGCTGTAGTATTGATCTACACATTACTGGAATTTAGTGAACTTCAAGATCCATACCTAGACATGTCATAATCAAACTGTAAAAAGAGACAAAAAGAAAATTCTGAAAGCACCAACAGAGAAATCAATTCAAAACATATTAGGCATTCTCAATAAGATTAACAACTGATTTCTCAACAGAAACCTTGGACTTCAAAAGTATGGGATAATACGTATGCATGCTAAATTGCTTCAGTTGTGCCCGACTTTTTGCAGTGCTATGGACTGTAGCCTACCAGGCTCCTTTGTCCATGGGATTCTCCAGGCAGGAATACCGGAGTGGGTTGCTGTGCCCTCTTCCAGGGGATCTTCTGGACCCAGGAAGCGAATGCATGTCTATGTCTCCTGCATTGGCAGGTGGATTCTTTACCACTAGCCCCTGCTGGGAAGCCCCATGGGATAACAGACGTAGTTATGCTGTTAGAAATGCTGAAAGAAAAGGACTGTTGACCAAGAACTCTGTGTTCAGCAAAATAATTATCTAAAAATGAAGGAGGCTACATCAAACTGAAATGATTCTGCACAGTAAAGGGAATATCAGCAAAATGAAAAGATGACCTACTGAATGGGAGAGAAACATTTGCAAATCATATTTTGATAAGGACATATCTAAAAATATAAAACTCTTAAAACTTAAAAAGACACCCCAGTTTTTAAAATTGGAAAAGATATAAGTAGGTATTACTTCAAAGAAATAGCCAATAAGTACATGAAAGGATGCTCGGCATCATTAGTCATTATGGGCTAATCAAAACCACTGTGAGATACTACTTCACATCCAGTAGGATGATTATAGTAAAAGAGACAGACAATAACAAATGTTGGTGAGGATGTGAAGAAACTGGAACTCCCTTACATTTTTTACATTTTTACACTACTCCTTTACACTGCTAATGGCAATGTAAAATTATATAATGATGCAGCCACTGTGGAAAACAATTGGATAGTTCTTCAAAAGTTCAAAACTTCTGTGCTTCAAAGGATATTATCAGGAAAGTGAAAAGAACTCAGAATTGGGGAAAATATTTGCAGGTCATTTATCTGATAAAGGACTTACGGGAATGCTTCCACTGTAACAATAAAAAATAACACAAATGGAAAATTAAAGAATTAGCTGTGATTCAGAAATTCTACTGCTAGAAATACCCAAGAAAATTGAATTCATACTAAAACTTGTATATAAATGTTCTTAGTAACATTATTCATGGTGACCAAATAGTGAAAGTAACCCAATTGTCTGTCAGGTGATGAGTAAACAAAATATGTTGGAGTCATGTGGAATATTACTTAACCATGAAAAGGAATGAAGTACAGATTCATGGTACAACATGAATGAATCTTTAAAATATTATACTCAGTGAAAGAAGCCAGACACAGAAGGTTGTACATTGTATGATCCTGTTTATGCTAATTGTCCAGAATAGGCAAATCCATAGAATCAGAATGGAGATTAATGATTACCAGGAATTGGGCGGGAAAAGGGTATGGGAACTGGCTGCTTAATGAGTGCGAGCTTTCTTTTGGGTATAATGGAAATATTCGGGCACTAGATAGTGTTGCGGAGAAGGCAATGGCACCCCACTCCAGTACTCTTGCCTGGAAAATCCCATGGACGGAGGAGCCTGGTAGGCTGCAGTCCATGGGGTCGCTAAGAGTCGGACACGACTGAGCGACTTCCCTTTCACTTTTCACTTTCACGCATTGGAGAAGGAAATGGCAACCCACTCTAGTGTTCTTGCCTGGAGAATCCCAGGGACGGAAGAGCCTGGTGGGCTGCTGTCTATGGGGTCACACAGAGTCAGACACGACTGATGTGACTTAGCAGCAGCAGCAACAACAGATAGTGTTGATGATTGCACGACTTTGCGAATATAGTAAAAAAACACTGAATTGTAAACTTTATGTGCACATTCTATGGTATGTGAAGTAAATCTCAATTTTAGAAGTATTAACCTAAAATCATTACTTTATTCTTGTTTGCTCGTTCCTCGAAATTTGAAGGCTTGGTTCCTTTATTTTCTTTTTAATCTCTCAGGCTGTCAGCAATTCCTCTTGGTTATACCTCCAAGATACATTTAGGCTTCTTACTTTTAGTCTCCACCATCACCCTGGTAGACCTGAATACCATCATTCCTTGTCTTTGTTGCTGCATCATCTGTCTATTGATTCTCCTGCTTCCAGCCTTGCCTCCTCTCTTCCTCCACCTCCCTGAATTTGTTCTTTAAAAAATAGAAAGATTTTCTTTAAAAATTAAATGTATCATGGCATTCTCCTACTCTAAACCCTTCAGTAAAATTCAGACTCCTGTAGTGCCTTAAAATGCTGGTGTGATATGCCACTTGCCTGGTTCTATACCCTCAACTCCTACAAAGCTCTGCATTTCACTCATCTTATGTCACAATTGCCTTTGCTCTGCTTGAACCAGCCAAGCTTTTTTCCTCCTGGAGGGCATTTGGACATGCTGGTCCCTCTGCCTGGCACACCTTTCCCTGCAGCTTTTGTCCTGGCTGGCTCCGTTCTTCCTTAAACATCATCCCCTCAAATAGACTTCTGTGGCCATTCTAACTGAAAAGAAAAAAAAAACAAAACAATCCCTTGGCCCCATTATCTTCATCTCAGCACTGTTTATTTCCTTAATAGGCCTTACAGTGTTGATTTTTTTTTTAAATGTCTCACTTATTTACTCTTTTCTTCTTAAGTCTGTTTCCCTCTCTAGATTTTAAGGCAGAGGCCCTATTATCATGGGCTTCCAGTGGCACTAATGGTAAAGAACTCGCCTACCAATGCAGGAGACATAAGAAACGTGGGCTCGATTCCTCAATCTTCGGGGTCTAGAAGATCCCTTGGAGGGGGGCATGGCAACCCACTCCAGTATTCTTACCTGGAGAATCCCATGCACAGAGGAGCCTGGCAGGCTGTGGTCCCTAGGGTCACAGAGTTGGACACAACTGAAGCGGTTTAGCAACAGTGCACACATGTTATCATGGCCCATCTTTGTTTCCCTAGTGTCTAGGCCAGCACCTGTCACATCGTAAGTGTTCAATGCATGTTGGTAAATGAGTGAATGAATGAAAGAATTAGAGATTTTTTTATAAAACTCCCTGAAGACTTTACATTTCTCACTAATTTAGCATTTTAAAACACATATTCCTTCTTCCACGAGCTGTATTTTTAAAAATTAAATAAGATTGGCCCCAAAATTATCCCGTGAGAAACTCCATTATTGATGTTTTATCTCTGAAAAAAGGGCTTCCCTTGTGGCTCAGACAGTAAAGAATCCACCTGCAATACAGGAGCCCTGGGTTTGATCCCTCGGTTGGGAAGATGCCCTGGAGGAGGCAAGGCACCCACTGCAGCATTCTTGCCTGGAGAATCCTTGTGAACAGAGGAGCCTGGTGGGCTACAGTCCATGGGGTCGCAGAGAGTCGGACACCACTGAGCAACTAAGGACAGCACACACTCTGGAAAAATTCCACATTCATCTCCCACCATTTTTATTTTTGAGGATAAATTTATCTTTGTTTTCTCTTCAGAATGATGGCTGTCTCGGTACTTCAGGTGGAATTCGTCCTTTTCACCTTCAAAACTGGAAGCAGAAAGTTAGTCGAACTAAGAAAGCAGAATTCATACGTACAGCTGAAAAATATAAAAATCAGTAAGTATAAGAACATTATCTTAAAGGAACATTACTCATCATTTTATTACAAACGATATAAAGTTAATTCTCCTCCACTCTAATCCCCTACCAAAGACTAGTCACTAATCTTTCAAATGTAAAACAAGGGGCCCATGAGAAGTGTGAAATATACAAATGATAGTAAACTATTTAATATAAAGTTAATTTTAAGTAGAGTTCTTTAAATCTTAATTTCACTATTTTGAATCAGTGTATATCAAGGAGAATAAAAGATTTCTTTAGATCACATATGTCAAGTAACAGATTGGATACATTTTGACTTAGCAAAGTAAGCACTTGGTAAATATTTTTGAGTGAATAATTTTAATGAAGAGTCCTACTGTACTCTTGAGGTTTTTTTGTTTTTTGTTTTTTAATTGGCCTTTTAATTGGTCTCCCTTCCTTGGTCTCTACCTCTTTCAGATCTACCCTGTACATTATGACTAGAAAAATTGAGAAGATGGCATTTAAGCTTTAGTGTTTATGTATTTTTAAATAACTAGTGGTATTTACTGAATGTTCACCATTGTTAGTAGCACCATATGATTTAATAAATATAATGAGTAAAGGTAAAAGAACTGGAGCTCAGAGCAGCTAGCCCTCTCTTATAGTTGGAGGCTTTATAATACACTGCTCTGAATTTATGCATTATCAATTTGCTGAAGAACCAAGAGAAAAGGAGGCTTTTGTAAGAAATGATCTCTAGACCAGAATTAGTGGCAGTTGTCTGTTTAGAAATTCTACCAATAAATAGTATACTGTTTGAATTTTAACAAGGTATACCATAGTGCAGCCTCGTGAGACTGAATTCTGACTGTATCAGTTTAATTCTTTCATTTTTAATACTCAGAATTTGATAAACTACAGTTTTTTTTTTAATTTATAAAATGCATTATCTTAGATAGAATTGGACTCTAGGTTAAGATTTTTGGTTTATGTTTTTTTCTAGATAAGATAATCTGCTAGATGATTAATGTACATAAATATAGCAAGCCAGTTAGATTATGCCAGTATAGATAGGTACCTTATCTGTGTATAGGTTTTATAACTCTGATTAGGCTTTCTTCATCTGTTATAAGGTTTTGGAAAAACTCATTGAAAGAGTATTAGAAAAATCCATTGAAATTGAATCCAACAATTCTCATTGAATATAAAGGGAAGAACACCATTTGTAATATTTTTATTTTCAGAATAGGTTATATATTCACATAATTCAAAAATTAATTCACATCAAAGGATCCACAGTGGAAGGTCTTTGTTTCACCTGTGACCCATATCACCCATTTCCCTTCTCCCCAAACAACCATTTTTAGTTTCTTGTATATCCTTCACAGGTATTTTATATGCTTTTTTAAGGACATAAAAATGCATATGCAAATAGTTCCCTTTTTTTTATAAATGGTAGTATACTATATATACATTCTTGTGCATCTTGTTTTGTATTTTTAACTTAAGAGTGTATCCTAGATACCAAGAAGTTACTGGTTTTGTTCAGGCATGATAATGGTATTATAATTATACAAATCAGATACTCATAATCTCTAGAAATGCACACTGAAGTATGTTGGGGTGGAAGTACATAATGTAGTGGATTTCCTTTAGAGTACTTAAGCAAAAAAGGAAGAGGAAAGATAAAAGGTAGATGAAAGAGAGGAAAAAGACAGGTAAAACTGTTGAGTTAGAGTGATATGAGGTATATCATGTGGAACGATGTGAGGGGAATCAGTTTTCCATTCTCTAGTATGTCTTAACATTTTCATGTAAAACTTTTGTTAAAAAGGAGTGTATCTTGGAGGTCTTTCCTTATCAGTACGTAGAACACGGTACCGCGTTGCATTCCAGTGTGTGCGCGTACCAGCACTTATTTAATCTGCCCCTTAGTGATAGACATTAGATTACAGAAAACGTTAAATTATAGTAAATAAACAATTAATTGAGCATCCATGGAGGTTCATATCATTTTGCACATCTATAAGTGTGTCTTTAGGAAAAATTCCTTCAAGTAGAAGTGCTGGATCAAAGGTATATGAATTTGCGATTGTAATGAATAATTTCTGATTATTCATGATTATGATGAATAATGAATAATTTCTAAATTATCCTTGATAGGCCATTTATGATTTCACCAACAATATATGAGAGGACCCATTTCCCCACAGTTTTATCATCAGAATATGTTAAACTTGTGTGTTTTTTTCCCACCAGTCTGATAGATACACCATGTTACCATGGTATAGTTTCAGTCTTTTCTCATGTTACAAGAGAGGTTGAGCATCTCTTTTTGTTTGGCAATTTGTCTCCATTATTACATTTTGAATATCTTTATGGGTCAATATCGAATCCAGGAGTAACAAAGCATGACTTACTGTCGTAGCATAGCCTGTGTCCATGATGGGCATTTCTGTTTGATTTCGGTGCCTTTCCCCACCCCAGCCAGAGTCGAGGCAGGCTGGTGCTCAGTGCAGGGCTCCAGGAGCTGCCCGCAGCCTGTTAGACTGACCTGCAGACTAAAAGCTTTATTGATGTCTCTGTTCTTCCCCTTCCTTCCTCCCAACATAGATTGAAGTTATGACTCCCTCAGCCTCGGGGCAGCCAGGTAGGGCCTGTGGCATTCTCATGTATTTACCTCAGTGTGCCTTTTATATTAAATTCTCTTCTTGGTTGGCAAGTGAAAAAGATTGGGAAACTCTGCCTTATACAGTTGCCCCTCAGAATAGAGGAAAGGAAATCAGTGACCAGAGATACTCCACCACTCATTAAATTCAGGATTAGTGGAGAAGTATTTATATTAATTTCCACCTTGTGGGAGAAAGAAAATAGATGTTGAGAAAATAAATTTCTTTGTCCAACCGAAAAAGTTTCTTGATGGTAAATTGTTTTGTTTTACCCCAGGGTTCAAGCTCACATTAGAAGTCCTTACTGGTAGATGGATTAAAGCCAAGGAGCAAGGATGAGATGAAGAAGCTTTGACTTAAATGTAGACCATATCCCATAAAAACATTAAATCCCTGCCTTCACAGATGTTTGCTTTTTGAAGTTTTAGTTTTATTAGCATTAGTAACTTGCATTTCTATAGTGCATTTTTCTTCCCTTGTGGCTCAGATGAATCTGCCTGCAATGCTAGAGACCCAGGTTTGATCCCTGGTTTGGGAAGATTCCCTGGAGAGGGGAATGGCAACCCACTCCAGTATTCTTGCCTGGAGAATTCCATGAACAGATGGGAGCCTGGCAGGCTACAGTCCGTGGGGTTACAGAGTTGGACACGACTGAACGACTAGTATACACACACACAGCACTTTCCTAACTACTGTTTTCATTCCATAGCCTTATTGATCCAAGTAATTTTATTTTGAATCCTTTGATGAATTAATACAAACTACGGATTGTAAGTATATCCATATTTTAAACAATTAAAAATGTACTTAAATCATATTTATACTATTTGTTTCTTTCCCTAAAGGGTTATTAATCTAGAAAAAGACAAACACAGTCATTTCTACAACCAAAAAAGTGACTTCAGAATTGAACATAGTATGCTGGAAGAATTGGAAAATAAACTGATTAACAGCAGGAAAACAGAAAGTAAGTTGAATTCATGATGAACAAAACTCATTGAGAGATATAAAGTCATAGTTTTGCCCTGTGCGTTGTCCTTGTGCGTGACTGTTACAGTCTCTATCAAGATACATTCTAGTTGGTGTAATGTTTATCTTTTAAGGATATGTATTTATTTGGGGGGGTCACTATTTAGTCTGGATATTTATAACTGTATTGTTATAACTGCATTGTTTGCTGTGTAAATTTCGTCTTAATAGGAAAAAGAGGGTTTTGTTTTCTGGTTGTCAAATGAGTTAATGATACTACATTATTTTAATAAAGGAAGGGTGCCTTAAAGATCTGCACAGGCTGGGCTTGCAAAAGGATCAGCATGCCTTTAGCTGCAGGTGTACTGTAGCCTTCCTTGGAAGAGGAACAGAAAAAACATAAAAAGAACAGCTGGTTCAAAGTCCAAATTCTTACTTTATGTTTGTAAAATGTCCAGGTAGCTACAAGATTACTTACAGCCAGGCTTACACAGTGGTATTTGGTGTAGGTTGTTCAACTGTTGTGCCAGCCAATAGGAGGAAAGGCCAGACTCAGAAGGATGTTCATTTAGAAGAAAGCAATACTAATGATCCACACAGTTTCCTGAATCTGTGTCCTGTCGCAGAAAGCCTTTTCAGTTCAGTGATTCCAGTTAATCTACCAAGATAATGTAATTATGTTTAATTTTTTGCAAGGGTTGCAACAACAGTCTCGTATTTTGGTGTCAGTTTTTAAATAAAGCTTTGATTATGGGCAATAAATTTGAAAAATAAAGGAAAACTGATTACTGGGTGTCTGATCTTAGCTCATCACCAGGATCCTATCAACTGAATCCCAGACTCAGTAAGCATCAACAGATACAGAACCTGTATGACCGTTAAAGTGCTCAAGTCACATAGTTGCTTAAACCTGAGTTTACTTGTCTGTGATATATTAATAAAACCTGCCATTTCTACCATAGGAGAGCTGTCTGTGCATCTGATGAAATAGTATTGGGTAGGCTCAAAGCTTCGTTCAGGTTTTTCTGTAAGATGTTATGGAAAAACCCAAATGAACCTTTTGGTCAACCTAATATATAAGAAAGTGTTAGAGATTGTACAGTGAATATGTTCTACTGCTTGTTATGAATATTAATAATTACTAACTGTACTAAATGTTGGCCTTAAAAAAGAATTTTACAAGAATACCTTGTTTCCTTGTAGAGTAGATTTTTTAAACTGCAAGTCCTTATTTTATAGTAAAAACACTTCCTAACTTTGATTAAAGGAAAAGTAATGGTTTTCAGGGGCTTCCCAGGTGGTGCTAGTGGTGAAGCACCTACCTGCCAACACAGGAGACGTAAGAGAAGTGGGTTTGATCCCTGGGTCAGAAAGATTTCCCTGGAGGAGGGTATGACAACCCACTCCAGCATTCTTGCCTGGAGAATCCCATGGACAGAGGAGCCTGGCAGGTTATGGTCCATAGGGTCGCAAAGAGTCAGACACAGCTGAATCGACTTAGCACAGCACAGCACAGCAGTGGTTATCATTGAGCTTTATAAAATATTGAGACTTATTACATAGAGACTATACTGCTCATGAGACACCTTTATAGTTAATTAAAAGAAATTTTTAGTAAGTTTTTCCTTTTAGAATATAAGATTGCACTATTTTAAAAAGTCATCTTTTGTCAGACGGTGGCAGGAATCATTCTCTCTCTTCTGTTGGAATGATGAGACCTAACATAAATGCCAGATTTCTAGTTCTCCTCTTTGATTCATAGAAGAATCTGAGCATCCCTTGTTTAATATTAATGTTTCTTAATATCCCTCAGTTCTTTTACAGACAAAAAGGGTGATTTTTCTGTCTCTCTATCATGCCATTAAGTAGAGTATCTCCATTCTGTGCATTTTAAGTCACTTGATTTTCTCCCTTTTAAGGCACTTTATTTTTATTTTCTAATTTCCCTTTGTCTACAGTTTTGCTTCTCTTTATTCATACCTTGTGTTTATCTTATCTTGGAGAAGAAGGAATGCACTGCATTAATATAAGGATATAGAAATTTCCCTTTCACATGTTTCAGTTCAGAAGCATTAAATAGCTATGCTTTACCTCAAATATTATGTCACATTTTAGCACGCATTTATGTAATGTTGTACTTGAATGCTGTGCCTATAGTGCAGAATGTCAGTTCCAAATGAATTAGTAAAAGATCGTTTTCTCTATAGTGGTATCATTGTAGCTGTTCAAACTATTGCAAATGTAAAACAACAGAAAACACTTTCCTGATTACTAGGGAAGTTTCTTGACTTAAAATTCCTAAAAATGAGTTAGACCCTGTAAAATACATTGGGTAAAGTTTCTACTTTTATAGAACTCTGGAATTTTAATAAAAAATGGAAAAAGCCAAAGTCATATATGCATATTTGGGTTTGTTTTGAATATTAGCACTGGCTTCCAGCCTAAAGATAAACTTTTTAAAAAAATAATTGTTTTTAAGGACTTTTGAACAGAGCCGTTTGGTGTTTCATGTTCATTTGTGGAAGAGTTGCAAAAAAAAATAAGGGGGAGGTGGATAAGTAAACTACCCAAAGATGATGATCAAATATTACTATATGAATATGTATATAAATATGAGTATTTGACTTTATGCTAATAATTTAAGGGATTACAGTAAGGTTACTACTTCAGAAGGGAAATATTAAAGAAGAATCTAGTCTTCCTGCTAATGATACAGAACATCTGAAAATGGCTTTGAGACCCTTTGTTCTTCAGGCTTCTATTGTGGGCCTAGCACCTTACTTTAGACTGGTCCTTTGGCTGCGCTTGACAACCTGTAGTATAGCAGTAGCAGCGTTAGTCTCTCAGACATGTCCGTCTCTGCGACCCCACAAACTATAGCCCACTAGGCTCCTCTGTCTATGGGATTTTCCAGGCAAGAATACTAGAGTGGATTGCCATTCCCTTCTCCAGAGGATCTTCCTGACCCAGGGATTGAACCCAGGTCTCCTGCATTGCAGTCAGACTCTTAACCATCTGAGCTACAGGGAAACCTATAGCATAGACACCAGTAAATGGCACCTGAGACATCTCCTCAAGACCATGACTATGACACCAGAGGGTGTCACCAGCCCGCCTTAGTTGGTGTGGTTAGGTAAAGTTAATTCTCACTGGGCAGTTTGTCAGTATTCACAGCATTAATGTTGGCAATACAGTTTTAATATTCTAACAATAATTGAGATCAACTCTATGTCCGCAAATTATAGCAAAAAGGAAAAAACTGTTAAAAAATAAAACATGATTAAAATTATGCTACTGATCCATGTTTTGGAGTGTCCAATAACTCAGTCTCCAGAGTTAAAAAAATATTTCTAAGGACAATTCCCTGGCACAGGTTATAATAAGACTTAACCTGTTGTGCCTTAAAAGATTAGACAAAATTAGATGCTTTGTTTACAGCAAGAGTTGGTTCGGGCTATACTAACACTCATAAACCATCTTTTGTTCTTTAATTGTTTTTCAATAACTTACTAGGTGAGGGTGATCAGTCTTGTGTGAAGAATCCTGAATTGGTAACCACATTTGTCATAGACTTATTTTAAAGTAATCCTTCCTTCAGTAGTTCAGTTCAGTTTAGTCGCTCAGTCATGTCCGACTCTTTGCGACCCCATGAATCGCAGCACGCCAGGCCTCCCTTGTCCATCACCAACTCCTGGAGTCTACCAAACTCACGTCCATTGAGTCAGTGATGCCATCCAGCCATCTCATCCTCTGTCGTCCCCTTCTCCTCCTGCTGATATCCCTCCCAGCATCAGGGTCTTTTCCAATGAATCAACTCTTCACATGAGGTGGCCAAAGTATTGGAGTTTCAGCTTCAGCATCAGTCCTTCCAATGAATACCCAGGACTGATCTCCTTTAGGATGGACTGGTTGGATTTCCTTGCAGTCCAAGGGACTCTCAAGACTCTTCTCCAACACATCCGTTCAAAAGCATCAATTCTTCAGCGCTCAGCTTTCTTCACAGTCCAACTCTCACATTCATACATGACCACTGGAAAAACCATGGCCTTGAGTAGACGGACCTTTGTTGGCAAAGTAATGTCTCTGCTTTTGAATATGCTATCTAGGTTGGTCATAACTTTCCTTCCAAGGAGTAAACGTCTTTTAATTTCATGGCTGAAATCACCATCTGCAGTGATTTTGGAGCCCAGAAAAATAAAGTCTGACACTGTTTCCACGGTTTCCCCATCTATTTGCCATGAAGTAATGGGACCAGATGCCATGATCTTCGTTTTCTGAATGTTGAGCTTTAAGCCAACTTTTTCACTCTCCACTTTCACTTTCATCAAGAGGCTTTTTAGTTCCTCTTCACTTTCTGCCATAAGGGTGGTGTCATCTGCATATCTGAGGTTATTGATATTTCTCCCGGCAATCTTGATTCCAGCTTGTGCTTCCTCCAGCCCAGCGTTTCTCATGATGTACTCTGCATATAAGTTAAATAAGCAGGGTGAGAATATACAGCCTTGACGTACTCCCTTTCCTATTTGGAACCAGTCTGTTGTTCCATGTCCAGTTCTAACTGTTGCTTCCTGACCTGCATATAGGTTTCTCAAGAGGCAGGTCAGGTGGTCTGGTATTCCCATCTCTTTCAGAATTGTCCACAGTTTATTGTGATCCACACAGTCAAAGGCTTTAGCATAGTCAATAAAGCAGAAATAGATGTTTTTCTGGAACTCTCTTGCTTTTTCCATGATCCAGCAGATGTTGGCAATTTGGTCTCTGGTTCCTCTGCCTTTTCTAAACCCAGCTTGAACATCTGGAAGTTCACAGTTCACGTATTGCTGAAGCCTGGCTTGGAGAATTTTGAGCATTACTTTACTAGCATGTGAGATGAGCGCAATTGTGCAGTAGTTTGAGCATTCTTTGGCATTGCCTATCTTTGGGATTGAAGTGAAAACTGACCTTTTCCAGTCCTGTGGCCACTACTGAGTTTTCCAAATTTGCTGGCATATTGAGTGCAGCGCTTTCACAGCATCATCTTGGATTTGAAATAGCTCAACTGGAATTCCATCACCTCCACTAGCTTTGTTCATAGTGATGCTTCCTAAGGCCCATTTGACTTCACATTCCAGGATGTGTGGCTCTAGGTGAGTGATCACACCATCATGATTATCTTGGTCATGAAGATCTTTTTTGTACAGTTCTTCTGTGTTTTCTTGCCACCTCTTCTTAATATCTTCTGCTTATGTTAGGTCCATACCATTTCTGTCCTTTAGCGAACCCATCTTTGCATGAAATATTCCCTTGGTATCTCTAATTTTCTTAAAGAAATCTCTAGTCTTTCCCATCCTGTTCTTTTCCTCTATTTCTTTGCATTGATCTCTGAGGAAGACTTTTTTATCTCTCCTTGCTATTCTTTAGAACTCTGAATTCAGGTGCTTATATCTTTCCTTTTCTCCTTTGCTTTTCACTTCTCTTCTTTTCACAGCTATTTGTAAGGCCTCCTCTGACAGCCATTTTTCATTTTGGCATTTCTTTTCCATGGGAATGGCCTTGATCCCTGTCTCCTGTATATTGTCACAAACCTCCATCCATAGTTCTTCAGGCACTCTGTCTATCAGATCTAGTCCCTTAAATCTATGTCTCACTTCCACTGTATAATCATCAGGGATTTGATTTAGGTCATACCTGAATGGTCTAGTGGTTTTCCCTACTTTCTTCAATTTAAGTCTGAATTTGGCAATAAGGAGTTCATGATCTGAGCCGCAGTCAGCTCTCGGTCTTGTTTTTGCTGACTGTATAGAGGTTTTCCATCTTTGGCTGCAAAGGATATAATCAATCTGATTTCTGTGTTGACCATCTGGTGATGTCCTTCTTCCTTACAGGAGCAAAAATCCAGCAACAATTGGCCAAAATATACAACAATGTAAAGAAACTTCAGCATCAGTTAAAAGATGCCAAGCCTACACCTGATTGTAAGTAAATTTACATTTTCTATTTTTTTCTTATGTATTAGTTTTTTCTATTGTTCATTAGAAAAATATATACTGTTAAAATAAATTTTTCTATTTGGCATTAATGGAGGAGGTAAACTTTACTTTTTGTTAGAGATTAATAAGGAAACATTGGAAAAATGTAATATCTGCTGTTTATGTATTTTTTTTAGTCTTTAAAATGCTATCAAACGCTTATAAATTATGAAGTAGAACAGATATTAATGTCATATATAGGATGAATAGGGCTTCCCAGGTGGCACTAGTGGTAAAGAACCTGCCTGCCAATACAGGAGACACAAGAGATACAGGTTTGATCGCTGAATCGAGAAGATCCCTTGGGGGAGGGTATGGCAACCCACTCCAGTATTCTTGCCTGGAGTATCCCATGGACAGAGGAGCCTGGTGGACTAGAGTTCCTGGGGTTGCACAGAGTCAGACACGACTGAGGGACTTAGCAGCAGTAGCAGCTTCAGATGAAGAATCTGTGGTATACAAAGATTCAGGTTCAGCTGATAAAGAGGAAAAGATTCTTGATTCTTTGCCTACTGTTCCCATCATTTGCTAATTGAAGTTATTGCCTTTCAGAGGCATTTCAAATACCTGAGGGAATGGCTAAGTAGTATTAGGGCAAATTTTAGTCATTTGTGAAAGATGAAATAGGGTCCTTACCTCTTTCCTTATACCAACATTCATTCCTGAGAGATCAAAGCAGTACAGTAAAGTGCTCAAGACGTATGGACTTAAGAATCAGACACATGCTGGGTCAAATCCTTGAATTGTCAGGTACGTGGTTTTAGGCAAGTGACTCAGTCTGTTTGAACTTTCACTTACTGAGCTCTGAAATGGAGATAATCATACAGCCTAACTCAGAGTTGTGGGAATGAAGTGAGACTGCACGTAAAGCACTGATGCACTGCTTATAGCATAATCACTAAAAATAGTGAATATCCAAAACCACTAAAAATATGAGAAAAGAACACGGATTACTATTTTTATGATTATATAATTTATAAGAATGACAAAAGTCAGAAATCATAAAGAAAAAAGTGGACATAATTGACTATTCAAAAATACCACAAACCTATCAGAAAAGTTGAAATACAAATGAGGGTAATATTAGCAATATATATGTAACTTTAAAAGCTAATATCCATAATGTGTAGAGTGTCTACAAATCCGAGCAACAAAGGTAACAGATGAAGAGAATGGGCAAAGATTGTAAGTTGCATATTATAGCCAAAGAAACACAAAACACATATGGAAAAGTGCTCAGGCTTATTAATTATTATAAAAATGTCAGTTAAATCAATGATAATAAATTTTTGATTATTTGGAAAAATAATCAAATTTGGAAATGGCTGGAATTACATGAGCAGGAGCACTCCCAGGAGCTGTAAATAGCTCGAGCCTCTTTGAAGGACAATGTGACAGTATTTTACATACTATAAAGTGGGCATACTTTTTATAGCAATCAGTTATCCTCTAAAAATACTTATTTGAGGGGGGAGGGATAGATTGGGAGTTGGGCATTGACATGTACGTACTGCAAAATAAATAGGCAACAGGGACTTACTGTATAGCACAGGGGACTCTGCTTGATATTATATAGCAACCTGAATATGAAAAGAATTTGAAAAAGAATAGATACGTGTATATTCGTAACTGAATCACTTTGTTGTACACCTGAAACTAGCACCACAGTGTTAATCGATGATAGTCTAATATAAAATGAAAATTAAAAAATAAAATAAAAATACTTATTTGAGCATGCAAAGATAGTTACTACAGCATTGCATGTCTTTAAAGATTCATCAGTTGGAGAATTAATGATTTAGGGTAGCATTAGACAACGAAATGCCATGTAGCCATACAAAGAATGAAGTACCATATGTATGTTGATATGGAAAGTTAATTACAACATATTGTTAAAGAAAAAGTGCAAGTCACAGAAAACATATGTGATATAGAAGTTTTTTTTGGAAAAAAAATAATATTTAAGGTATGTATGCTTAGGAAAAAATCTGTGATAAAAAAAATCTCAATCATAAAAATTTACTTTTTAAAAATACATTTTTTTCTTATCCTTTAGGCTGAGAAATGTTTTTTAATTAAGAGAACATTCTAATTTTCTTCCTAATTTTTAATTCTTAGTCATAATAAAATATGACATAATTTTTCCTTTTTTTTTTACAGTTGTTGAAAAGCTCAGAGAAATGATGGAGGAAATTGAAAATGCAATTAACACTTTTAAGGAAGAGCAGAGGTTGATGTATGTTTTAAACACATTTTAATTTAAAATTATTTACCTTTATTTTTCAATAACTTTTTAGGTAGTTGTATGTAAACTATTTTATTGTTACAAATTTAATATTAGTCTTACACAAAAGCAGTATAATACTTCTCTTTTGCTTTAGGTTTTAGCCTGCTTTTAATGTTTTAAGTGAATTTTCATTTATATTTGGAGTCTATAAACTCTCAAATAAGAGTTTGAAAGATTGTTTTTTCCTCTGAGGAAACTCTTTGAAGACTTAGATTTATAAATGTTAATAATGTGAAGTGGAGAAGATATCAAGAGTTGGGAATAATAAAATTTGAAGGAAAACAAAGGGCTAATTTGGATTGGTTTGTATCTTATTTTTCAAACTTTTATTTTTAAAATTTTAGATATGAAGAGCTTATTAAAGAAGAGAAAACAACTAATAATGAGTTGAATGCCATATCAAGAAAAATTGACACATGGGCTTTGGGTAATTCAGAAACAGAGAAGGCTTTCAGAGCAGCATTGAGCAAAGTTCCTGTGGACAAAGTCACACCAAGTGCTCTTCCAGAAGAAGTGGTAGAGTTTGAAACGTTCCTTCAGCAGACGGGAGGGCGCCAGGGGGGCTGGGATGATTATGACCACCAGAACTTTGTGAAGATGAGAAGCAAGCATAAAGGGAAGCCAGTGTTCATGGGAGAAGTTCTGGAGCACCTTCCCGGAAGAACGCAGGATGAAGTTCAACAGCATGAGAAATGGTATCAAAAATTTCTGGCCCTGGAAGAAAGAAAAAAAGAGGTAATAAGAATTGTAATAGCTATTATTTACTGTATATGTCTGTGTTCTAGGACTAGGACTGTGCTACACTCTTTAACATATATTATTAACTTTAGTGCAAGCCTTTGAGATATGTTTACGGTTTTCTCCCGTCTCATAGCAGGTGAAACTGAGGCATTGAGAAGTTAAGTCATTTTAGTGGAACTATAGTTGACATACTCAACATCCAGCATTATCTACTCTAAGAAATAATACAATGAGTCAGAAAACATCTGACAATGGTAACATCCTATGTCCACTGGAAATGGGAAATTCAGATTTAACCAGGCTTTTGATAAGTCATCTTACTAGTGAAGTCCACATTATTTTCAACAGAAAATAAAGAGGGCAGTAGGAAAAAAAAATTCTTTGACTCAAAAGTTTCTAAATAGTTTTGGAACTTTAGTTGCACTACTTATTTTAAAAGACTCAAAGTTTTGGCAACCCCAGAGTAGAGTAACTCTTAATTGTAGCAAATGCCTTAAAAGGTCCCATTTTCACAAAAATATTATTGTGGCTCTGGTTTAGATTAGGATTCCTCGCTGGCATTGGTGACTGTTTGGACTGGATAGTTCTTCACTGTGAGGGCTGTCCTGTGCGCTGTAGGGCAGTTAGCAGCATCCTTGACCTCCACCCAGTAGATGCTGGTAGCACCACCTTAAATGTGATGATCAAAATATCTCCAGACATTACCAGACGTCCTCTGGAGGGTAGAAATGGCCCCTGGTCAAGAACCATAGGCTTAGATAGTCCTAAGTTTTTTTTTTTTTTAGACTTGAGCGCAATAAACTTTAATTCAGTTTGGTTTGACAAGAAAGGTATGACGATTCAGCTGGCAACATACCCAAAAAGGAGCATTAAAGAAATACTTGATTTTACATGTAAAGTATTAGAGGAAATAACTGGTGGTTTGTTGTTGCTATTGTTTCTCTCCAAAATAAGTTGAATGTTCATAAGGTTGACACTTAAAACTTTAAGAAAACATTTTGAAACATAAGTCATTTTTTAAAACTCAAAATAACAATCTAATAAGAATTATTTGGACTTCCCTGGTGGCTCAGACGGTAAAGCGTCTGCCTACAATGCGGGAGACCCGGGTTCAATCCCTGGGTTGGGAAGATCTCCTGGAGAAGGAAGTGGCTACCCAGTCCAGTATTCTTGCCTGGAAAATCCCATGGACGGAGGAACCTGGTAGGCTATAGTCCATGGGGTCACAAAGAGTCGGACACGACCGAGTGACTTCACGAACAAGAATTATTTGAGATTTTTTTCCAGGGGCCAGGAGAGTGGTCTGAGGACCAGCAAAGTCAGCGTCACCTGGGAACTTGTTAGAATTTAGCAGGGTCCAACCCCAGACCTAGTCTGAACTCAGAGGGCGGGGCCCCGAAATCTGAGTTAAAATAAAGCCTCTAGGTTATTCTGTTAACAAACTCAAGTTTCAGAACCACCTGTCTAGGGTAAAGGAACAGACAGTGTTCCTTAACTATGCTTCTTGTAATAAAGGTAAACCACCTAGATTCTGGCTTTCTCTTCTTGTTCCCAGCCACCGTGTTTCCTGATCCCTGATGACTGATTGAGTGTCAGGGTGATATAGGAAAGAGTGTGAAAGAGGAGATGTCATTTACAGAAGCAGGACATGTTCGAGGAGAAGTGGGAAGTTTGGGAGTATAGCATCAGGAATGCAGTTCTGTATTTTGGGGTTTTTTGGCTGCACCCTGCGGCATGCAGGATATTATAAGTTCCCTGAGCAGGGACCAGACCCATGCCCCCTGCGGTGAAAGCATAGAGTCTTAACCACTGGGTGGCCAGGCAAGTCCAGAAATGCATTTTAAATCTGTTGAGCTGAGAAGGTTGAGTAGAAAATTTACCGTTCTTATCTCCCACTTCCTTTAATATATCGTATGTTTTGCCTAAATGAACATACTTCTTTTCAGACGTTCCATGAACTTTGTGGTCCATGTCCTCTTGCTTATCTTGTTCTCACTTTCTGGAACCTCCTTCTTTCTTCCACCATGCACTGCTAACTTAACCTGCATCTGCCCAGATCATATGCTGCTTCCTTTTGCCTACTCACCCCTCAGAATTTCACTAACACTTGTTTATATGTCTTGTGTGCTATGCGATGGCATGTTCTAAAATATGTTCTAGTATTTATGCACATGTCTTATCTCACCTAGAGCAGTGCTGGTCAAACTTGGTCCATGGGTTGGATGTTAGTTTGCAAACTGTTTCTGGTCTTCAATGAGTTATTGTGATTATACAAGAATCAGCTACCCAGTAAGCATGCTATTTAGTTCAAGTGACTGTTTTTTCACAGAAAACTTCCTCGTTGAAAGAAGCAGTACATTGATTTACCTTCCGGCATGAATTCCTGATATTGTTGTGGACTGGTACTTTGAGTAGCACTGGACTAGATGGCATCTGGTATTGTTTAATCAGCTGTGGGTCCTATTCACATTGTCTTGCGTATAGTACACACAGCAGAAGGATGTATTTCATGAAAATGGATGATATACCATGAGGAACTTCAGGGGAAAGTAATTCAGTTTCCTTTATGGCATAGAAAAGGCCGCTAGAATTTTAAATAATCTTTACATACCCACTTATAAAGATATGAAGCTATTTTCCTTTTTTTTTTTTTTATACTTTTGAAGCACTATGTGCCAAGCACTGACTCATTTAAACTTCAGAACAACCCTATTTGAGAAATGCTACCTACCACTTACAGATGAGCAAAATGAGGACAGAGACATGTAACGACTCACCCAAGGTTACATCTAGTAATTGGCAAAGCCAGGATTTGGTCCCAGATACCTGGCTTCAGAGCACATATCCTCACCTACCTCACTTTTAACTCCTTTTCTGAATTTGACCAGAGATGGGTCACTCAGAAGGGATTATAAGCCTAGAAAGAGAATTTGGAAGCAGAAGTGAAATGATCAGAGAAAAGGACTGTTTCCCGTGAACATCAAGGAAGGAGGTAAAGGGGAGGAGGAGACTTCATGAGGTGCAGTCCTTGTGTACCTGGTGATTCAAAGAGGAAGAGAAAGGCCAATGGAATAGCCATTATTTAGTGTTTTAAAAGATACATTAAATTTTTTACAAAGAGAAGTAGAAAAAAGTTGCATTGGTTTAAAAAACCACTTTTCAAATCTAAGCAACAAGCATACTGCAGTCACTATGTAGAAAGAGATACGGATTTGAGGTTGTATTTTAAAATGGTTTTGGCGGGAATTCCCTGGCAATCCAGTGGTGAAGATTTGGTGCTTTCACTGTCGAGGCCCAGGTTCGGTCACTGGTTGGGGAACTAAGATGCCACATGCTTCACGGTGCAGCCAAATTAAAATAAAAAATAAAATGCTTTTGGTTATTAAAAAATTTTTTTTCTTGCTATTGTTGTTTTTTAACCACATAGTCTATTCAGCATTGGAAAACCAAAAAGCAACAAAAAAAGGAGGAAATTTTCAAATTAAAGGAAAAAGACAGCATACAAGTACTTTTTCATAGTAAACAGGAAGATAATCAAAAACAAAAAGAAGAACAAAGAAAGAAGCAAAAATTGGCCATTGAAGCTTGGAAAACACAGAGAAGTATAGAAATGTCAATGAAAAACGCTTCCCAGTTAAAAGAGGAAGAAGAGAAAGAGAAAAAGCAGCAGAGAGAGCGTCAGCGCCAGTGTAAACTGAAATTGCTGCTGGAAACGTACACCCAACAGAAGAAAGAACAGGAAGAATTTTTGAGACTTGAAAAGGAGATACGGGAAAAGACAGAAAAGGCAGAAAAAAGGAAAACTGCTGCTGATGAAATTTCCAGGTTTCAAGAAAGAGTAAGTAAATACATTTCCTGAATAATTTTTCAGTGATACACATGGAGGTATTACTTCCAGGCTCAATTCGGCAAAAATTAGTTGAATGCTTCTTACGTATCTGGCCTGGACCTAGCATTAGTACACCAAAATAAGTAGGCTGTGCTCCCTGCTTTCTAGTAGGTTATAGTCTAGTGGGGATGAGTGGTGTGCAGATAGGGGACTTCGCTGTGATATGGTAAACAGTGTGGCGCTTGAGGTGCGGACAGACAGCTTGGGGAGGTGGAGTGCACGGAGGGAAGCTCACACAGCTGCGTGAGGCAGAAGGCGATACTTGAGTCTTGAAAGGGAAGGAAAGAGAGCTCCTTCCTAGCAGAAGAAACAGCGTGAATGGGCGGCTTGGAGGAGCGTAACAGTAGCTTATGGGGGAAACTGTAAACACTTCAATATTCTTAGGGGGAGATGGAAGCCAGTATCGAGGGGGATACGGAAGCCAGCAGGAGACGAGACTGGAAAGGCAGCCACAGTCCAGGCCATGAAGGTCTTGTCTGCTCTGCCACACTGGCTGGGTTTTCCCTGTAGGCGATTTGCTTACTTGGTCACTGTCCAGCTTCCTACCATAGTGTAAGCTCTATGAAGGCAGAGGTTTTGTCCTTTTTGTTCATGCTTTACCCCAGGGTCTAGCACATTATACTCAGTATATACTTAAAGGAATCAAGGTTATTGCTGAGAGGTAGGGCTATAGTGATTTTAAACAAATGTATACAAGAAAAATCCTAATCAAAGAAAGAAGTTGCAGTCTCATCAGATAGGGCAGAATTCAGTCCAATTATATTAAAAAAGACAAGGAAGGGTACTTTAAAATGAAAAAGAGTACAAATGAGAGATAACTTATGAATTGCATCAAAATATACGTGCAAATATAGGCAACATTTATAAAGCAAAACATAAGGGAAGTACAAAGAAAATAATAAAAAATAACACATTACTAATGGTATTTCTTTTGGCTCATATAAAAAATAAAAATCTCCCTAACCAAAGATCCATTCCCCCAAAAAGCAAGCAAGTCACATAATAAAAGACTTAGAAAAAAAGAAAACCTTGTATTGCACAGAAAGTATAATGCAAGAGATCTAAAACCAGACATCTCTGTATTGATAACTGAAAATTTTACCCATTAAAAGAAAGGAAGTTTTAGATTGACCCATAAAATAAAACAAGAAACAGTTGAAAGAAAGTGATTCAGAAAGGATGTGCATGTGTTACGTTGATATTCAGAGAAAATAAAGCTCTTAGGTTTTCTTTTTTTGGAAAAAGTTGATATTAAAGGTATATTGCTATTTAAGGTAATTTAATTTTACATGCAAGCAACTAAACTTTGAAATAAATTCTAGTTAATTTTACTTCTTAATGTTATCTTTTTTGTTGGTATATGTCTTTTAGGATTTACATAAACTTGAATTGAAAATTCTGAATAGACAATTAAAGGAAGATGAGAAGGCAGAAAAACAAAGAAAACTGGCAAAATTAAAAGAAAAGGTACTCTACACTGAGATTAATTATTTTCATTGTTATTATCATAATTCTTTTATTTGTAAGGCTCCAAACGTAAAATCCAGTTCTCTTTTATCTCCATCTCTTTTATTTCATACTTATTTACAAATTACAAAGCAACTGTTTAATTCTACCATTTCACATTATAAGCACCTCGTTTTCTTTTATCCTAAATTCCTTCTTTCTTCCTGCTCTTCATTCTTTTCTTTATTCTTCCTATGTGAAAAAAAGTGAAAGTGTTAATTGCTCATTTATGTATAACTGTTTGCAACCTCATGGGCTGTGGCCCACAAGGCCCCTTTGTTCATGGAATTCTCCAGGCAAGAATACTGGAGTAGATAGCCTTTCCCTTCTCCAGGGGATCTTCCCAACCCAGAGATTGAACCCAGGTTTTCTGCATTGCAGGCGGATACTTTATTGTCGGAGCCACCAGAGAAGCCCCCATTCTTCCTATATGAGCCTATACTTTAGATCTATAGCAGCTATGAGCATTGTTGAATTTCATTGGTGATAAAGATACTAGTGACTCTCACAGATGAAACAAAGGACTACTTACTGGTGGTTATTTATCTTAAATTTATTGTCCGTCATAGTTTGCTGTGTTACATTTTCCTCATGCTGCTGCTGCTAAGTCGCTTCAGTCGTGTCCGACTCTGTGTGACCCCATAGACGGCAGCCCACCAGGCTCCCCTGTCCCTGGGATTCTCCAGGCAAGAACACTGGAGTGGGTTGCCATTTCCTTCTTCAATGCATGAAAGTGAAAAGTGAAAGTGAAGTTGCTCAGTCGTGTCCGTAGCAACCCCATGGACTGCAGCCTACCAGGTTCCTCCATCCATGGGATTTTCCAGGCAAGAGTACTGGAGTGGGGTGCCAGTGCCTTCTCCAATTTCCCTCATGAGAGAAATACAAAAAAATACAACAGCGAAGTAGAATAAAGTAACTAGAAAAAATAAATTAACATTTTATTAGTAGATTGATGTAATCCAAATTTTATTTTAGCTGTATGAGCACAATTAGAAGTTTACTGAAGAGGTTATTAACAGTTTTATTTCTGTCTAGGGAATATCAAATATTTTTCTTAAACCTGCTTTCTGTTACTAAAGATCTTACAAGTACAAACTGAATAGTTCATTTAAATTAACTGGCACTCATTTTACTTCCGATTACAGGTTGAAAACAATGTTAGTAGAGATCCCTCTAGACTTTACAAACCTACCAAAGGTTGGGAAGAACGGACCAAAAAGATAGGACCAACAGGCTCTGGGCCACTTCTACATATCCCACATAGGTAAGGAGGGGTTAGAATGGTGTTCACTCTATAATAATCTAATAGACTGTGTATGAACTGTGTATGTTTTATGTCATTTATATATATCATATTTTATAATAGTTTATTATAAACTTTTTAAAGAGTGTATAGATAAAACAAATCTATATACTTTTTAAAAGTTAACATTTAATCAAGACTTTAAAAAAATACCCTATATATTTATACTCTCTTTTCTTCTTCTCCTTAGGGCTATTCCAACCTGGAGACAAGGAGTTTAGAAAATATGGGATCATGAAATTGTCATTCAGTTGATGAGAATGTTAGCATATGGAGTTACAGGAGGAGAGAATGACCATGTCCTTAAAATTTTATTAGCCTCTTCAGATTGACTATTGTGTTGCATGTGAATTGGCAGGTATTAAGTTCTACAACGCATTGTCATTAGTGTTTCTTGTTTATACTAAGAGGGTAATTAATACATGTTGGCCTACTGATGTAAAAGTTCTTTGAATAAGTTTATGTTAGAAACAGTATTTTATTTAAATACTTAAAACATTTGAAAGATTTTTTTTTTGTCATGGCATGGCAAAATAAATTGAGACAATCATAGAGTGACATTTTTAAACCAAGATTTTGTACCATTTATAACTTGGAACTAAATTAACTTGAGTAACAAAAATTTTAAGTTTTTTCTTTTGAGTTATGAAATAAGTTAGAACTTTTTCTAAGTTTAACAAATTGGTAATTTGTCAGTTACTACATTTTTGTGTAACAAATATTTTGTATTTGTTTAACGCATGCTTTGTTTTATAAGGAAAATATTTATTTTAAAAATACACCTCTCACCTCCTATATATTCTGTTATTTGCATTATTGATATACAATCTTACTGGTCTCCTTCAGCTGTTCCACGTCTCCGTTCAGCCTTCCTGGGCCCACACATTTATAAACCTGTGTCCTTCACATCTTCTTCCTGGGCCCACACATTTATAAACCTGGGTCTTTCACATCTTCTTCCTGGGCCCACACGTTTATAAACCTGGGTCTTTCACATCTTCTTCCTGGGCCCACACATTTATAAACCTGTGTCCTTCACATCTTCTTCCTGGGCCCCACACGTTTATAAACCTGGGTCCTTCACATCTTCTTCCTGAGCCCCACACGTTTATAAACCTGTGTCCTTCACATCTTCTTCCTGAGCCCCACACGTTTATAAACCTGGGTCCTTCACATCTTCTCAGCTGATGCAGTTTTCTTTGGTGCTTTGTTTGCCTCAAGATGTGAAAGTTTTGTTTTTAACAGCATCGGAAAAGTAAGCTGACTTTAAAGGACTATGATATTTCTTAGTAGTATTTAAAATTTTTTAAATTGCTAGACCAATACGTTTGGTCAAAAGAGTCAGTTTTAAAATTTCCAAACTTTTATAAATGAAAACACAATTTAACTTCATTCGACTCAATTTTATGAAAAAAAAAATTTTAAATCTTAGTTCCTAACTTTAAGTAGTTCCCACCTTACAGGAAGGGCATCACATACATGACAAATATAAGAAACTTCATTTCTTATAACTTTTATCTCAGGGTATGTTAATTATAATTTGATCATTTAGGTCAAATGATTTAGATACAAATTTACTAGGAGTAGTGTTTAAAACCTTTTCTTATTTCACAGTTAATATTCAAAGTAGATGGCTTCCAGATTTTGGAAACTGAATTCTATTTATACAATTCTTGGTGCAAAAAGAGAGAATTAATATAAAACACTGTTACTCAGGAATGCCCATTTTATTTGTTGCACTTGTTCTCCTTAACTTTTTAAAATGATTTGAGGTGGCTTAGAAATAAAATACAAACAACAGGACAAGAGAATTTAAAAACAGAACTGAATAACAACAGGATAGAGCAAAGTAAAGGTTTCTTATGCATTGCGTTCTGACATGTTGCTTTTTTGTTGTACACAAATACAGCTTTCTGTTTCCCACATTTAAGGTAAGCCTATTGTATTGGGTGAGATGATTCTTACAGTTTTTGCTTAATTTTGTTTATAGTATTTTGAAGAAACTTGTCCTTCTAGTTGTATCTGAAACAAATAAGGAATTTATCATATGGATCCTTTGTATAAAGGATGCAGAGTAAACATAATGTCTTCAGTTACAGGCTCGTGGAAAAGAGGTCAGATAAACAGGTCTTACACTGGATTAAGAACACTAAAGGAAAAATGTTATAAAGCACCCACAGTTCTACTACTCTGAAGGTAACTTCTTCTGAAAATATACCTACATATTTTAAATAGCTATTCTTAGAGTACATTTTAGATACTATACTATTATCACTTAGCATTACAGCACGTACAATTTTTCTATGTTTCTATATAATTCAAACATTATCATTTAATAGCTAAATAATATTCAATTTTATACATACTCTGTCATTCCTATACTTTGAAGACTTGTGGTCTACATTTTTTAGCTAATAATGTGCAGTGACATTCTATGTGAAGGATTAGATTCTGTCATGTGTATGTCAGAATTCTTGTATGGTCAGAATCACCCATGAAAAAGTGGGTGATTACTTACCTAGGAAGTATATTCTCTCTCAGTGAGTCCACCATAGAAATATTTTCTCCATTTGGATCATATTAGTGGTTCTTGAGCTGAGAATCAGATGAAATATTTGGCTTCCCGCTAAGAGCCAGGTTGAATAGATTGTCTTTCTGTCTGAGCTTTGAATAGCTTCAGCCATTTGGTGGTGTATCTGTGCAAGTGAGAAAAATCTTCATTGTAATCATGGAATGAAAACTCCTTTAGACTGGACATACCTATGGACAATGACTCTTGGCCTCCATATTTGTACAGAAGCACCAAGGACAGCCCTCTGCCCATACCTGGCAGTTTGTTAATGTAGTATTTGTTAAAGACATGTAGGAATACCTGAATAATTAGTTACTAGTACCTAACATTATTCAGGGTGCTTTGGATTGGTGAAAACTCCAGCCCACATGGTATGCTTTTTAAGAAATACATTTTCTAAGAAGGCTAACAAAATTATGCTCAAACTTGTATTCAGATCAGATCAGTCTCTCAGTCGTGTCCGACTCTTTGCGACCCCATGAATCGCAGCACTCCAGGCCTCCCTGTCCATCACCAACTCCCGGAGTTCACTCACACTCACATCCATCAAGTCAGTGATGCCATCCAGCCATCTCATCCTCTGTCGTCCCCTTGTCCTCCTGCCCCCAATCCCTCCCAGCATCAGAGTCTTTTCCAGTGAGTCAACTCTTCGCATGAGGTGGCCAAAGTACTGGAGTTTCAGTTTTAGCATCATTCCTTCCAAAGAAATCCCAGGGCTGATCTCCTTCAGAATGGACTGGTTGGATCTCCTTGTAGTCCAAGGGACTCTCTCTCCAACACCACAGTTCAAAGGCATCAATTCTTCGGCGCTCAGCCTTCTTCACAGTCCAAATTTCACATCCATACATGACCACAGGAAAAACTATAGTCTTGAGTAGACGGACCTTTGTTGGCAAAGTAATGTCTCTGCTTTTGAATATGCTATCTAGGTTGGTCATAACTTTCCTTCCAAGGAGTAAGCGTCTTTTAATTTCATGGCTGCAGTCACCATCTGCAGTGATTTTGGAGCCCAGAAAAATAAAGTCTGACACTGTTTCCACTGTTTCCCCATCTATTTCCCATGAAGTGATGGGACCGGATGCCATGATCTTCGTTTTCTGAATGTTGAGCTTTAAGCCAACTTTTTCACTCTCCACTTTCACTTTCATTAAGAGGCTTTTTAGTAAACTTGTATTAGCTGAGTGTAAAAACCCGAGTTCAGACCGGATCCTTGCGTGGATATTTTCCCCTAAGACTACCTCATAAACTTTTAAAGGGAAGAATGTATGGCTGAAGCAACTGAAATCCCTCTTTTTGAAGAAAATTAAAAAGAAGCTTATGCTGTTTCATTTTCTAGCATATGCCTATTTGTAGAACACCTAGCATTTATTTGCTGTTGCATATTGATGCATTATTGATGCTGGATGACACACTGACTTAAAGAGTACAATCTCTAGTCTCCTAAAAGAAAATGATACAAACCCTCATATGCAAATCAGCAGTGGTGTGTGTGCGATACAAACCCTCGTATGCGAATCAACAGTGGTGTGTGTGTGTGTGCCCGCGCGGGCGCATGCACATGCAATTCCTGGTATTCTAGAGGAGTAGAAACATCTCTTGTGTAGCGTCGATAATGATTTAATGAGCATTTAGTTATCTCTGTATTAGTTTTGTAGATTTTCCCCATTCAGCTTAAAACTGTGGCCCTTCAAAAATGAATCTGTTGGCAACTCTATACTGACCTATTTCGGTTTTCGTATATACCATCTTCATGTTGTTTAGGGCCCTAATTTTTTCAAAACGACTTTGAAGCTATTGACCTTGCACTTCTTCCCAAAAATCGAACGAAGATAAAAGTTCTGGAAGGATTTGTTGGCTGAATCTTACAGGGTTTAAAAGGTGTTTCCAAAGCTTTGGGCTTAGAGTACAAAAAGGAAAGATCGTGCCCCACCAAAGGGGAAATCTGAGGGAGAAATTGCCGCGTAAGGCCTTCGGTTGACAGCGTGTAGTTTCAATCGCCAGCTGGGGTGGGGGCGGACGCACGCCCCCTCCCCACGCACGCCCCCTCCCCACGCACGCCCCCTCCCCACGCACGCCCCCTCCCCACGCACGCCCCCTCCCCACGCACGCCCCCTCCCCACGCACGCCACCCGGGTGTCGCCCCTCGGTTCCCTTAGAGCCGCGCGCCAACTGCTTCCGGGTCGCCGCAGACGTCGTTTCCGTAGCAGTATGGCGGCCACGGAGGATGAGCGGCCGACGGGGAGCGGAGAGGGAGAGCGGTTGGATTTCCTGCGAGACCGGCACGTGCGGTTCTTCCAGCGCTGCCTCCAGGTTTTGCCTGAGCGCTACTCTTCGCTCGAGACCAGCAGGTAATTGGTAGCTCACAGTCAGCGGGGCCGACACGGGGCCCGGCCCCCCGAAAGACGCTGCGGAGCTTGGCGGCTTAGTGGGCGCCCGCACGGGGCTGCGCCGCCGCCCACTGGGTACTGCCTCGCCTCCCGGGCCGTGGTGCGGTCCCCATTGCTCCCGCGAGCTAAGGCGAGAGGGCTGGGACGAGCTGGAAGTCGCGGGCTTTTGGAATCTTCAGGTTCCGCCCTTTTTCACTTCCCAAACATTTTTTCGTATCAACTCTGAGCTGCTTCCCTGAGCCTGTGAGTCACTTGGCCTCACTTCGGAGTATAAGAAGAGTATTTGTTATCGTATTTTAACTAATAATCTCCAGTGCTTCCCTTGCCTCCGTAAGGTCATTAACTCTTCATTGAATGTCTGTAAGGCATTCAATGTATAGGAGCGGCAGAGCGCCTCTAAGGTTTCCGTAGATAAGAACTTTCCAGGATTATAAGTCTAAGGATTGGCGTAAAAGGTGCAGTGTTGGTTGGAGCAGCCTGTTAAAGTTTGATTTGCAGTAGTATTGTGAGTTAGGGTTGTCTGAGGACTGTGATCTGGCAGAGGCTAAGAAACTGAATTAGCCATTCAGAGTAGAAGTCGGGATGAGAAGAACGAGAGGAGGAGGCGATCTTTGCTCTGCATTGCTGTATTTCAAAGTAAGATTCCAAAGATGCCTTGCACTGGCTTGGAAGAGAAGGCAGATTGGTTTTGCTCTGATCTCTTTCCGTGTTTTCTTAACTGAGCCTGGGGTTAAACGGTTTGACCGTTTCATGACTGGGTCAGTTTGGGAAGTTTTATAGATTACTTCTGCATACACGGTCAAGAAATATTATATAGGTGCTGGAGGACAGCTGAACAAGACACGCAGGCAGTTTCAATAGGGCTTTCAATAGGCTCCTAAACCAGATTTCCTTAGACTTACCCTAATCACCCTTTCCAAAAGAGACTACTTCCAGTCACCACCTGAAATTATATATTGATTGATTGATTTGTTTAATATCTTTCACACAGGATTGTAGACTTCAGGAAGGCACAGTTTTTGTCTTTCTTGTTTACTTCTATAACACCTGGACTGCTTCATCCAATTTGGTAGCCACATTTGGATATTTAAATTTGAATTAAAGTTAAATAAAACTTAAAAATCACTTCCTCTGTTTGCAGTAGCTACCACACTTCAAGTGCTCAGTCACCACATTGGCATGTGGTTTTTGTGTTTCAACATTTCTGTCATCTCAAAAAGTCCTGCTGGACAGCATTGCACTAGATCCTTGACTAATCTGGCCTAAAGGCAGGCAATAAGTACATAATTTTGTTCAGTAGTCATTCTGAGCTTAGCCCTGAAAGATGAGCAGATTTTTGCTAAAGAAGGAGTGAAGCATCATTTATATTCCTTTCTCCATCCGTGTGCATTGACTGACTAGTAGAGCCTATGTTTTGACCTAAATTAAATTAGCATTTCCAAAACTCAGTCAATTGATTGGGATGTTTAGAAATATACTGGTAAATCACAGTTTATGATGATTAATTTTATGTGAATTTAAGGCATTTGAATTAAAAAATGTCATCCTGTTTTGACTGTTGAACAGTTGAGCTTTGCTTGTAGCTACCACAGGTCTGTGTTGCTTTTTCAAAATGCCACTGTGTTTGATCTCTTTAAAATTCAGCAAGGACAAAACCATATAGACTAATGTATATTGGCAGTAAACTCTAATCTTGCTCGTAGCATAAGTAAAGCAGCAAAAATTATCTTATTAAACAATTAACTTCAATTGATTTAATAACCATATAATCTTAGAATTTACACCAGGCATTGTGTATTAGATAACAGATATGTAATATAATGTGCTAGTAAAGAAATATTAATTATATTCTTTTTATGCTTCATGTTTGTTACCTAATCACTTTGGATTTTTTTAATGGCTCAGTTAATAACCACATTTAAGATACTCTGCACATACTGGTTTTTGTAGTGATTTTTTAGCAGTTTTTCAGTATTTCTTGATTCAAACTTTTTACTCTCCTTAGTTCAGCATTAAATCCTTTTGTGGTGTATGTGATTCATAATTGACTTTAAGATGCTTGTGAAAGAAGCTTCAACTTTTTAAGCAAAGGTGCCCAGTCACAAAATTTTTACTTAAGATAAAACAGCGTGTTAACTAAGTCATAACTGTTAGCTGGTATTGTAGTTAAATTTCACAAGCATTTATTGAGGGGCTGCCATATGCCTGGGTATGAGGATATGGTGTAAAGCAGCAGTACCCGAGCTATTTGGCACCAGGGACCAGGTTCGTGGAAGACGATTTTCCGTGGACGGAGAGGAGTGGGGAGGGCGGTGCAGGATTCGAGCACATTACATTTATTGTGCAGTTTATTCCCATTATGATATCAGCTTCAACTCACATCATCAGGTGTTAGATCCTAGAGGTTGGGGACCCCTGGAACCTACGATTCAGGTATTCCTGTGTTCACTTCTTTTTACTGATAGATAGGAAGCAGCTGACTCCTGGGAAGGCTACTATTGAACTAGACATTTAGACTCTCATTTTCTGACACATCATTTTGGTAAAATCATTTCTCTCTCTCTTTTAGCCTGACCAATAGAATACTTTTATTTTTATTTTATTTTTCTAATAGTGTCTTTATGAAAATTAAAAGGTTCACTCAGGTTTTTCTTTTATCTTCTGAAAAGTGGTAGTTACTAGTTAACTCAGGTGAATATAGGCCTTGGATTGTGAGCTTTATCAGTGAGCAGGTTTCTTTTCATGAATGGTTTAGAGAGCTTTTTGGTTATGTGATATTGTTGTCATTTGTATTTGGGCAGTGGGCATTAAAATAGGTCTTTTTAAATTGAGAAGCAAAATATTGACCATAGTCTGTTACTTTTACAGATCCAGCTCTTCTAGAAGGGTTTAGACAATTCGTTTTGTTTCTAAGACATTTACAAAGTCTTTCTATTCTGGTGTCCTCCATATCCCCTGTGTATCCTGTGATGTCACCACTTAGCCACCTACAGACTTCTTTGTCCTTTGGTTCCCTCCCTTATCTGAAGTATATCACAGTCTGACAGTGTGTCTCTCAATCAGTGATAATGGGGTGCTTATAAAAAGACATACACCTGAAGCCCCTCCCCAGATCTGCTTCGTCGGACTTTCTTATGGGTTTGGGAGTCTAGCAGCATAGTAAGCATCCCAGGTGGCTCTCATGCCCACTAAAATTTGAGACAGTTTGCCTAATAGAAGAAAGAAAAGTACAAACAGGTGGTTACAGCAGTGCGCCCCAGCTCTAACGTGCATGTGACTCACCTGGGGGTCTTGTCAAAATGCAGATTCTCAGGGTGTGTAGGTCTGGGCGGGGTCTAAGATGCTGCGGTTGCAACAGGCTCCCAGGTGAGGCTGAGGCTGCCGACCCCTGCTGCCCCTCTGTGAGTTTGTTCACACAAAGGTTGTGATCGTCACAGGGCGTTCTGGAAGCACCTGTGTAATTCCACCCAAAGAGAGGCTCAGAGAAGAGTCTAGTCTGAGGCTTCTTGGAAAAAGGTAACCCTGGAGCTAAATATTAAATGTGTTGAGTTTTCATGTAGGTGGGTGGATAATAGGCAAAAGGACGATAAAGACAATAAAGATAGATAGGCGAGTGTTGACCAGAGTGTCGTCAGTCAGTTCTCTTAATAGTGTTTCAAAATGTTAGGCAGGTATGGTCAGAATTTAGTATGGAGGGGTAGGTATGGACTTTGCCATGTCAAGAAACTGGGAACTAAATATCATGTGAGTGATGGGAAGTTGCCAAGCAGTGGGTCTTCTGGTTAGATAAGCATTTCAGAGTGATCGCTAGACTTTAGATAGGTTATTATATTAAGTGGGACAAGACCAGAACCAGAGTCATCAATAGTGACTGAAGCTGTTGCAGTCATCCAGGAGCCAGGTCCTGGGATAGCAGAAATAGGAATAGAAAGGAGAGGATGAAGAAGGAAGGAGGAATCCCAGAATTCTAGGGTTGAAACTGCCAACTAGAGAACAAGAGGCAGAAGGATATAGGTACTTCGTAATTTTCCCCACAAATTTAACCTGCTTAAGTTTAGGATGTTTGTCTTATTTATTTTTGTCATGACATCTAGTCTGTAGTGGCAAAGAATCTGACTGCAATGCAGGAGACCTGGGTTCAATCCCTGGGTTAGGAATATCCCCCTGGAGAAGGGAATAGCTACCCATTCCAGTATTCTGGCCTGGAGAATTTCATGGACTGTATATATAGTCCATGGAGTCGCAGAGTCAGACATGAATTTCACTTCTAGTCTGTAGTGGATATTCAGTAAACATTTCTTATTAAAAATTAGTTTGCAGGAGAAATTTTATTTTGCATGTTAATTCCAAAAATGTGTGACTGTTCTTGAAAATATTTATAGGCTGAGCTATTATAGTTATAGGCTATATATTTATAGCTATTATATTTATAGGCTGAGCTATTATAGTTATAATAGCTAACTATTATAATTTGTAGTTATAAATTGACCAATATTGACTATAAATAGTCAATTTATAGGCCTATATTTCAGCGTAAAATATAGGCTGAAATATTTTAATACCTTGAAAATATTTCAAGATATTTTCAATATCTTGAAAATTACTGTTTCAAGATATTATGAATGAAGAATCAGCTTAAAATTCTGGAAATCACAAATCTTTCTACCATTCATTCATAATTATTTATTGGTGCTTCTATGTACTATGTATTTTAACTTCATGATTCTTTCTAATGTATACTACCAGACTCTCCATTTCCACTGTTAATTTTATCAGCAGTGGTGCTTCTGTTTCTTAATGTAACTGTTCGTTTATAATTAAGAGCTCTTCGGCAGCATGATTTTGGCCATGTTGTTGTCCTCACTAATTTGTGTCTGACTCTTTTGTGACCCCATGGACTCCTGCCTGCCAGGTGCCTCTGTCCATGGGGTTTCCCAGCAAGAGCACTGGAAGGGGTTGCCATTTCCTTCTCCAAGGGATCTTCCCCGACTCAGGGATCGAACCTGAGTCTCCTACATTGGCAGGCAGGTTCTTTACCACTGAGCCACCAGGAAAGCCCTGGTTTGGCCATAGCCCCACCTTAGATCTAGCCAGGAATGCAGTCTATTGTTGAAGATGCTGGTAGATGTCAGTAAAGAAATTTGTACTATAAAGTAGCAGAGCAAGTGACCCAAAATTTGAGAATCTAGTCAACTCCCGTGAAAAGAAAGTGAAAGTCGCTCGGTCGTGTCCAACTCTTTGCGAACCTGTGGACTATATAGTCCATGAGATTCTCCAGGCCAGAATAATGGAGTAGGTAGCCTTTCCTTCCTCCAGGAGATCTTTCCCAACCCAGGGATCCAATCCAGATCTTCCAACATTGCAGGTGGATTCTTTACCAGCTGAGCCACAAGGGAAGCCCAGGAATACTGGAGTGGGTAGTCGATCCCTTGTCCAGCAGATCTTCCTGACCCAGGAATAGAACCAGGGTCTCCTGCATTGCAGGCGGATTCTTTACCAACTGAGTTATTAGGGAAGCCCTGATCCCTAACTCCCATAAGTGAGTGTTCCTGGTATACCCCAAATGATCGTTCACTTGCTCTGACCTGATGGTACAATACTCAGATAGTAGCATAGGAAAATCATATCACAGCTGATCCTTGAGCAACTTTGGGCTTGGGGCCCAGGGTGTGCAGTGGAATATCAGAGGTCAGGCTCTCCTTACCAGAGGTTCCACAACTTCAGATTGTGTGTAGTACACTGTAGTACGTATTTACTGGGAAAAAAATCAGCATATAAGTGGACCCATGCAGTTCAAGCTTGTATTCAAGAGTCAAATTATAGTATGGCTAGAATTTTTTTCCCCCCACTGCACAGAATGTTTTTCCTTTTTTCTTTTGGTTTTATTTAATTCTTACTTGTTTTGTGCTGTTTTCTAAGCCTGAAAACAGTTGTTCTTAAGTCTAAAAAATGTGAGGCCTTTTGGAAGCATCATTTAGTTCATGTCTCTTACCTGCAAATTGATCTGCTGGTGAAGGAACTTGATCAGGCTCAGGGGGAGTGGGGTGGAGATGTTACTTCTTCATCCATGTAAGATTAAACTTTTTATATGTAATGTTCAGAGTAGGAGAACGGGCAGGAAGACATGGCTTACTTTGGTTTTTCAGGCTACAGACTCAGAGTTCAATTCTGGGGGAAAGAAGAAAGGAAGAAAACAGACAGATGCACTCTGAAGAAGTAATAAAGTAAAAAGCACTTTGCTGGCCTCATCTTAGGAGCATGTACTGGCACAGTCACCCCTCTAGATGCCTGCACCAAGACAGGTTGCCTGATGGTCTCTACCCCAGGCACCATAGACCTCACATTATTTCTCCCAGAGGCCCCCAGCCCAGAATTCCTTTTTATTCCCTAGGAATTATTTAATTATCTCGCTCTCAGAGTTTTAGGACTACTTGAGAACTCTAGTATGGTCCCCAAAAGAATATTTTCTTATTATCTTATCTTAGAGGAAGGCTGGATGTTTGCTCCAAAGGCTTCTTGGTTCTATTCTGCCAGCCACTGCTGGATGCTAAATTTGATAAACAGTCTTTTCACTATAGTGCTGTTAATCCTATAAACCTTAGTCTAAAGTGCTATGGGTTGAAAATGCTGGACTTTAAGAAGCCTTTAATAAGTATACAAGGTTTTAAAATAGTTTACCATCAGATGACTGATTTCCATATCATAGTACAAGTATAATTTTAAAAAAGACTCAGTTAACACTTGCATGCAGATAACCGTAAGACTTGAGGGCAGAGTTTCTAGACCTCAGCACTTTTGACATTTTGGTCCAGATAGTTCTTTTCTGAATGGTCCTGTCTTGTGCATCATAGCAGCGTACCCCACTGTACCAACTGGGTAGCAGGAGCACCCTTCTCTAGTGATGAGAACCAAACTGTCTTCAGAATGGCCGCTGGGGAGCAGTGTTGGCCCAGTGCACATCACTGTGCTTCTGTAAGCCTTGCTGCCCACTAGAGTCACCTGAGAAGCTCACTGCTTCCCATCCCCACTCACCCAAGCCCCAGGTGCCAGACCCTGCCTTCCGTCTAGGATTTCTGATTTCTTTGCTGTGTAGTGAGGTCTCGGCCTCCAGGTTTTGCTGCTGGTGTGGTGTTTGTCTTTACGCCGATTCCAGTTGCGCCATACTTGAGAAACACGCCTTTGACTCAGAGCCCCTCAGCAGTTTCTGTTGGTGATCCAGCACTGAAATCTGAAGTAAGTTACTTGAGTTCTTTGGATTTTATTATCTTGAGCTAGAAAACGAAAGAGATGGACTGGATGACTTCTGCTTTTAATTTAAAAAATAATACCTACTTATTTTTACAGCCCCTTGTTTACATTTTTCTGTAACATATTTTAGTAACGGGAAGATCATTGTTCTCTCAACGTCTTCACGTTGTCTCTCACTTACATCTCTCTTCATTTTGCTTAAAGACTCCGCCAGCAATGCGGGCTAGGCAGGATCAGTTCCTGGGTCAGGAAGATCCCCTGGAGGAGAGTACGGCAGCCCACTCCAGGAGCCTGGCGGGCTAGATAGTCCATGGGGTCACAAAGAGTTGGACACGACTGAAGTGACTGAGCACATAGTAATGATTTAATAAACTAAATTATTAGATGCCTTATTTTACCTGACTGTAGTCATTCACTTTATAGATTTCAGCAAAACTGAACCCAATGATAGCTCTCCAGGAGGATTAGATGTAATATTGCAGGTCCTTTATTTGTTAGTTAATTCTGTAAATTATTTGACTGCATATCATGCACAAGGCAGACCTTATCTCATGAAACATAACTTTCATCAAGTGAAGTGACTTTCAAATGTGGGTACTGTTAGGTAGAAATTTTCCCCACGTCTAAAGCATTTGGTTTTAGAGAAGAGTGGTTGGGAGTGTGGGTGGTGGAGATTGCCAACCAGTGAAAAGGCCTGTAGTGTTAAGACGGTGAATGTTAGCGCTGTCCCTTCAGATCAGGAAATACCAATAGCAGTAGCTTCCATTTATTTAGTGCTTGCTTGTGAGCAGGTAAGCACAATAACTGTGTGAAGTACAATGATTTACAGGTAAGGAAGCTGACTTAGAAAAGACTTAGAAACGGTTATGTAACTTAACCATATTACAGATGGATGGAAATTGGCCAACCGAGGATTTGAAGCTAGCTCATTTGACTGCAGATATGAGCTCTCAACTACTGCTTCCCACATAAAGGGGTTTTACTCCCCTTCATTTATTCCTGATCTTACTCAGATAAATCACCTCTCTAATTCAAGTGGATCTCAGTGACTTGTTGGAATTAAACTGAGATAATAATGAGAAATTTTCTAGGTCAGTGCCTGCTGCTGCTGCTAAGTCACTTTAGTCGTGTCCGACTCTGTGCGACCCCATAGACGGCAGCCCACCAGACTCCTCTGTCCCTGGGATTCTCCAGGCAAGAACACTGGAGTGGGTTGCCATTTCCTTCTCCAGGTCAGTGCCTAATACATAATAATAATCTCTCAGTGGGCTTCCCTTGTGGCTCAGCTGGTAAAGAATCCACCTGCAATGTGGGAGACCTGGGTTCAAGTCTGGGTTGGGAAGATCCCCTGGAGAAGGGATAAACTACCCACTCCAGTAGTCTGGCCCGGAGAAGTCCATGGACTGTATAGTCCATGGGTTCGCAGAGAGTCAGATGCAACTGAGTGGCTTTCACTTTCCACTTTCCAATCTCTAGATAATGTAAGTCTCCCAGAGTGTCTTCTTGAGTATACCAGTATCTCACTAGTTTTAATTTTTTGGTTGGAATTAAAGCTTTGGTTGGAATTAAATTGCTCTCTGATTTCTCCTCCTGTTATCTAATGGATGCCAGCCTTTTCAATCAGGGATTAGAGAGAGAATTATACCCTTTAAAAAAATGAGTGACTGTTTTTCCATTTCTCCTAAAATTAGTAATACCATTCTAAATGCAGAGGAGAGAAGTTAATTATATATAGTGATTGCCTTAGTGCGTTAAGGCTTAATTTTCCCTTGGAATCTCTATAAAAGGTTATAGAATGCATGGAGTGGCTCTGCGAGAAGACTTTAGACCAGATAATTTGAAGTACTAGTTTGTCAGTGTTAGTCATAGGAATTATTAGAATGTGGAAATGAGATAACCATGTTCAATCAGACAATACCATAGAATGCATGTCAACAGGAAAGGAACTATATATGTAACAAACTCTTCATGTAAAAAGCAGCCACTGTGGGGACCAGTTTTTATGTGAGAGTACAGGCTTAGCTTTCTGAGTTAGTGCACAATCTTGGAGGGGAAGGATTTTGCTTGAGAGTGTTCCATTTCTCAAAGACTGTTCATTTCTAGGAAATGGGAGTTACAATGCATTTGCATTTTTAGTGTTCCTTGTTCCCCCTTTTTTCGCAAGGGGTCACATTATTTATAAACAAATTTGAATAATGATAGATTTATTCTAACATCCTTAAAAATTAAGCACCAGGTATAAGCATAACTGCAGATGGTGACTGCAGCCATGAAATTAAAAGACGCTTGCTCCTTGGAAGGAAAGTTATGACCAACCTAGACAGCATGTTGAAAAGCAGAGACATTACTTTGCCAACAAAGGTCCATCTAGTCAAAGCTATGGTTTTTCCAGTGGTCATGTATGGATATGAGAGCAGGACTATAAAGAAAGCTGAGCACGGAAGAATTGATGCTTTTGAACTGTGGTGTTGGAGAAAACTCTTGAGAGTCCCTTGGACTTCAAGGAGATCAAACCAGTCAATCCTAAAGGAAATCAGTCCTGAATATTCATTGGAAGGACTGATGCTGAAGCTGAAACTCCAATACTTTGGCCACCTTATGTGAAAAACTGACTCCTTGGCAAAGACCCTGATGCTGGGAAAGATTGAAGGCAGGAGGAGAAGGGGATGACAGAGGATGAAATGGTTGGATGGCATCATCAACTCAATGGACATGAGTTGAGTAAGCTCCGGGAGTGATGGACAGGGAAGCCTGGCGTGCTGCAGCCCATGGGGTGGCAAAGAGTCAGACATGACTGAGCAGCTGAACTGATAAATTGCTCTTAGCGAATCAGTGAAAATTGAGATTTGTATATATTTTCCATCCTTTTGGCCTTATATATACTGACTAGGTGCATGGAATTCTTTCTCAATTCTACTTCTAGCCTTTAGGTTGCTCATAACCTGGCTTCAGTGAATTCATGTATACTTCAGATGAGTAGCATTGAGTTCTTAAGCATTAAACATCCCTTTATTAGAAATTAAAACAAAGATTTGATTGATATTATTAAATTATAAAACTAAATTGGGTTTTTCTGTTTTCACAAGTTGGGGCTATCATTTAAATTATTGTAAAGTTAGAATGAGTTTATTATTTTTCTGAAACAGACTTCATTGGTTTGATAAGATGGAATTTTATATTTTTTTCTTTTTAGGTTGACTATTGCATTTTTCGCACTCTCTGGGCTGGATATGTTGGACTCCTTAGATGTGGTGAACAAGGATGATATAATAGAGTGGATTTACTCCCTGCAGGTCCTTCCCACAGAAGACAGTGAGTGAGTTTTTAGCATTTTATTTTTAGCGTGACTAGCTGTACCTAGCGTAACACGTGTGTTGGACTCGGAAATCTTCGTGTATTCACAAACCATTATCATATTGGGTTGGCTGAAAAGTTCGTTCGGGTTTTTCGTGACATCCTACAGAAAAACACGAACAAACTTTTCGGCCAACCCAGTATTTTGTTCATCTGCGTTTTCCTTGTAATACGACACTCCCTTTCTGTTTGAGCAAGGTGCTGACCAAGGTAGGCAATCATGCCTTGCGAAGACTGCTCAGAGGTTGAACGGGGATTCGCAGTTGTGCACCATCCTGCTGTGCACATCCACCCTGACAGCTGCTGCTGGACGACTTGTATTCCACATTTATGTTTGGTTAGTTTTGTAGCATTCACTCTGTTTTTCATTCTCAGCCATTCTTTTTGTCTCTTCACTGAAAAAAAACTTGCCATCAAAAAGTTTCATTCCAGCCTCTTAACCATTTTCCCTGCTAATGTTCCATTAGTGTTTCTTTAATGGTTTCTTAGAACTCTTGGTTATACTTCAGTCATTTTTATGGTTCTTAAAACTTTATGTATTTGATCAATTAGTTATCAGAATTCATAAATTACTGATCAGCTAAATACACACAAGTTTTATAAATTCTGTTGTTCACTCCATTAAGTTTAAAGAATCGAATATTGATTTAACTTACAAATGTTAGAAATGCTAACATTGAGTTGGATTAGATCAAGCCCAAATAAACTCCCAGAAAGTCATGTACTTCTTATGTATGATCACTGCTTACCTTTCTTTTATAAGTCAGCATTTATAATTTAATGATGTGGTTCATTGGTTGGAATAATCTCACCCAGGTAAGCTTTGGGGAAATAATAAACCAAAGCTTTATTTAGAAAGAAAGAGCTTTGATCTATTAGCAGATGCCATTGGACATAGTTTGAGCTTTCTACTTTATTATTCTTGAAGTTTGTAGTATTTGTTTATAATTTTGAAAAGTCTTTGCCTATTAATGAATTCTTGTTAAAAAATGATTAGGCAGTTTTAGATCTTTCAGAATTCTGATACAAATATCTAATCATTTTTCACCAATGACATGAAGCAGCATATGTGATATACTGAAGAGTATAGATTCTAACATCTTGCTGAGTAGTATTTATTGAATGTTCTGCTAAGAATACTCTGTTAAACTTGTACAGAGGGACTGTTGTAAACTATGAGATATGGTTCTCGTTCTCTAGGAGCTTGTGGCTAAGGTGAGGTTAATTTCTAGTCACCTGCAAAATGGAAGTAATTTGTATTTTCCTTTTTAATCAGAATTTTTTTTTTTCACTAGTCTGAGTGAAAGTCTGAAATTTTTTAAAAAGTTAGATATTAATATTAAACAGATGTAAGGTAGTTTTGTTACAGATTATGTGTAATTTTTGTTTGTTTATTAACAGTGCATGTCCTAATTATAAATTGGTGTTTCCTAAATATATTTCACATAATACAGATAGGAAATTATACACTGTGGTATATAGCAAAGCTATTCTATAGGAAGTTTTTGCTAAAATATATTACTTTTAGACATTACTTATGATACTTAATTTCCTTGGAATAAAATAGCTATGGTTCCTCTAGAAATGTAGGAAACCCATGCTATAGGTTACAATTATCAGAACAGTAGTCATTTTTTTCATTGTGCTTCCTACTTTCTTTTATATTTTTATCTGCCTTTAAAGACTGTTTGCTGGCTTCATGATTGAGCTAATTAATACTATATTCTTTTTGAAGGCTTCTTACTTTTCTCATTATTTGATCTTCTATTGCAAGAGCCTTGCCAACTGTCATCTGAAACTGTCACGTTATCTCTGATAATTATGTTAGCTGTGCACTCACTAGAATGACCAAAATGAGAGAGGTGGAAAATAACAAATGTTGATGAGAATGTTGCACAACTGTAACTATTTTATAGTTACTGTTTGGCAGTATTTACTAAAACACAACAAAGTTACTAAATTTACAAATTTACTAAAACGCAACAAATGTGCATTCTGTGACAGCAGTTCTGCTCCCTAGTATGTACCCCAGAGAAGGCAACGGCACCCCACTCCAGTACTCTTGCCTGGAAAATCCCATGGACGGAGGAGCCTGGTGGGCTACAGTCCATGGGGTTGCTAAGAGTCGGACACGACTGAGCGACTTCACTTTCCCTTTTCACTTTCATGCATTGGAGAAGGAAATGGCAACCCACTCCAGCGTTCTTGCCTGGAGAATCCCAGGGACGGGGGAGCCTGGTGGGCTGCCGTCTGTGGGGTCACACAGAGTTGGACACGACTGAAGTGACTTAGCAGCAATAGCAGCAGTATGTACCCAACCAGAAATGAAAAAATGTGTTCTCCAAAAGATATGTACTAGAATGGTCATTCATAGCAGTATTTTTCACAGGAGCCCAGAGTAGGAATATGCAAACTACCCATCATTGGTGTTGCAGATCAGTGATGTATCGGAATTCACACGCTGGATCACTGTACAGTCATGGGAAAGGACAGTTTAGACCTACATACAAAAATTTGGATGAATGTCACAAACATATTTTGTGATAAAGAAATATATAGTATATTATTCTATTAATACAAAGTAAAAAAAATGTCAGTAAAGCCAATCTGAGCCTTTGGGGAGTGCCAAGAAGGAAGCAGGATGGGCTTCTTGGTGCTGGTCATGTACTTTTTCCTGAGCAGAGAGCTGGCTATACAGGTAAGTTTACTTTGAAGAAGTTCATTAAACTGTTTATTATACTTTGATGAAAGTTTAAAATTTTTTTGAATTTGGGTGTATTTACCATCTCTTTTGACATCCATCAGAATTCTCTTTCCCATTGTACTTTCAACTCCATGTACTTCATAAATTGAAGCCCATTGCTAATTTTTTACTTTTTCAATCATTGCTGCTTAACTGTTGCTTAAAATATTTTTGCTTATGTCTGAATTGTAGACTTCTGGAGGGCAATGAATGAACCTGTCTTAGATTTTTTTTTCTCTTCTCATGTGTAGTGCATCACTGCATATCAGCAATTGTTGGACTGTGAATGACTTATACCTTTTCCTATTTTTTTTCTTTTCTGTATTTTCACATTTAGCCTACAGCATCCTGTAGCTCCTCAAATATTTTCACATTTATAGGGCATTTGCAAGCTGAATAGAATGCTTTCTATAACTCATAACTCTCTATTTGTTCTACTTTGTGATATCACATAAAATCCTAGGGGACTCAAAAATCTTAAAAGTGTTAAACAGAACCCAGAGACCATAAAGGAAAATTTTGGCAGATTTGATTAAATAAATATTTTTAAATGTGACATAGGGAAAGATAAAGTTGGATAAATAACAGACTTGGAGGAAATTGTGCCACTGTATATACTAGACAAAATATTCATACCAAAACTGTAAGAAGTTGTTAAAAGATTGAGGAAAAGATGACACACTGCCACTTAGAAAATGACAAAATTTGTGAATAGGTGCTTCACAAAAGAAGTACATATAGTCACTAAATACATGAAAAGAGGATCGACTGATACTAGAAATTAGGGAGATGCAGTAGACACAAGAATATTAACATTATTTTTTACCTAACACATCAATTTACTGAAAAGGTTTTAAAAGTTGGTAAGAATGTGGGGAAAGGAGCACTTTAATACTCTGTTGGTGGAAGTAAAAATTGTAACCTTTGGAAGGGCATTTTAGGAGTGTGACTCTTTGCCCTCACCTGTCCTTGTGTGTGTTTTATCTAATTAAATAATGGTCCCCCAAAGGCATATGCACCCAGAACCTCAGAGGGTGACTGCATTTGGAAGCATAATTGGGAAGCATAATTAGGGTAAGGAGCTCAAGAAGAGTGACTGGTGTCCTTCAGAGAGAACGGAAGGGAGCTACTCACGGAGGACAGGCCATGTGAAGACAGACGCAGAGCTCAGGGTGGGTCCACCAGAAACTCAGAGCGGGTATACACCGGGCTTTGCCTCAGAGCCCTCAGAAGGAGCCAACCTGCTGACAACTTGATTTTGAACTCCTGGGCTATACGAGAGAATACATTTCTGTTGTTAATACATTTCTGTTGTTTAAAGCCTCCAGGTTAGTGGTAAGTTGTTGCTAACCTCAGGAACCTAGTACATGTGCACAGAACTCTGTGTAGACGGATGTGTTGGCATTGTTTGTTACAGTAATACGTCAGAAACAGTAAGTATCCACCGAAAATGAAACAGTTAAATCAGCTGTAGGCCAGTAAAGAGTACTCCCCCGCAGTAAGGTGATTGAGGTAGATCTGTGTATGTTCTTACATGACACTGTTCATCAGATGCAGTTAAATGATAAATACCAGCATGTACAGGGGTGTTTTGTTTTAATAATCTGTTAACATCAGTGTATAGGAAAAGCTCCAAAAGCATGCATAGACAGCCTTTGTGGAGGGGGAAGGAGATGAGAACAGAGGTAGGGGATGGCTGGATAAGGTACTTTTGTTTGATTCTATATTTCTGCATTGTTTGAATGCTGACAATAAAAATTCTGTATTTTAAAAATTTGAGTTAAGAAATCTTTATCTCAGCCTCTCTTTAAAACACAACACAAATAAAAACTAAGCCAATTTATATGACTGTACACAAATATTGACATTTTGCTGCTGGCAGGAACAATTCAGTGCATTATTTAATACTTTGTAGTTTTCAAATACACCATCACATTGTTCTTCCCTCAGTCTGCCTTTCCCAGAAGTCGGGCAGACATTGAAAGGAAAAGTGAGTGAGAGGCCTGCCCGAGGTCACACACAGATGTCAGTGACAGAGTCAGACTGGAATCCCTGGCTTCTGACTCCAGGTCCCCATGCTGCTATACTGGGAAAATATATAGTCCCTTGTGGAAACTGTCCTGTGTGGCAATTAAGTACCTTGTAAATATTTAATCACAATTACCCCTGGCCTTCCATTTAATCCTAGGAGTGTAAAGATCCCAGTGGTATCCTAGTAATAAGTGTGCGGTCAGACCATTGGAGGGTTGGGGCCCTTCTCATCAATGTCAGCAAGTATTTAGGAAACACCAGGAATCAGCCTGGTGACTTCGTTACCCTCTCTGACCAGGGGCACAACCAGACAATTTTGGAGCTAGAACAAAACAAGGAATATTATAGTCCATCAGTTTACAAGTAGATGTTAAGATCCAGAGAGAGTATCCAGAGAGAGTAGTCATTTGTCCACGGTAATATAACTAGTTAATGTTAGAAACAAAGTTAGAATACAGCTTTCTGTTTCTCATTTTCAGTTTTCCCTATACTGATCCCGTGCGTCGAGTGCTCTTTTTATCATGTGTATTTTTCTGTGAGATAAGAATTTTTTCATGAGAACTCTGAGGCTGTCTTATGTGTTTAAAGGAAAATAAATCTGATACCTCTTCCTTAATAGAGCTCATAAAAATTAGAATTAAGTATTTGGAAATGTAGATAAAGTGGTTTAATATTAAAATGTAAAATGTTCAATGATTTCAATTTTTTAGTAGACTTTCAGTGAGTTTGCTTCCTTTTTTTATTTTAAACAACATGCTGGAAATATAAGTATAGTTTCATGTGGCTAAACTGAGCGTTAGAAATTTTAGAAATTATAGAACACTTGTTTGGGAGGCATTGTAGATCAAGAATTTTATGTAAAGGTAGTGTCCCAGTCATGGGTTGGTTTATGTCCGCAGCGGCCCTTAGTCACTACCTGGTATGCTATGTCACAAGTCTTTTCACAGCCCACCTGCAGTTCCAAATTCTCAGCTTACTGTTTTGTTGGATGAAATGCTATTAAGTTTCAAATCTCTATGAAAGAAAATCCCCCACCTGCCTTCTCTTTAACTAGTCTAGGTCCTATTCTAAAACTAATCTGTGGAATTTAGGAAATAGATACAAAAAAACATTTTTTAAGCTATATAATATTTTATTTACCTTGTGTGGATCTTTCTTGACATCCTGAAACAGGAGTCATATAATATATGTTCTTTTACTAGGAAATCTTGTGTTTCTTGAGACCTGTGAGAAATTATTTCTATAGCCATACAATGTAAATGTCTACTTTTACGTTAAAAAAATCACCACATTCACTTGAATTCTTTTTGCATAGTGCAATAACATAACTTTGAAAATGAAAATTAGAAAGTTACGAACATAACCAAAACAAGTTTTGGATTATATAAGCAGCGTAACACCACTAGTAATTTGGTGATATTTTAGCTTGAGTTATCTTTTATTGGAAGCATTTAAATATAATATTTTATGTATTTTTATTTTGTCTCAATAAAATTTTCTCTTTAAAAGAGGGCAAATGCACTTTCTTGTGAAAAGCAAAGTAACTCTCCTGACTAAAATCTTTTTAAACTCTCATTAAAGTTTTACATTCTGTGAGTTTCTTTGCTTTTTAGAGAATATCTAAATACATTGTCTTTATGATGCTTGGCATGGCTGGTGTTTCTTTGAGTTTAGTAGTCAAATCCTAAGTTGTAAGTCAGATATGACCCAGTCATCAAGCAGAAGTCAGCTTTGTAGCTTAATACTTATCTTTAATGTGCAAGCATGCAGATAAAGGGATTGTTTTTCTTTATGGTTGATAGCTAAACATGTTTTATTCTTTAATACATCTCTCTACATACTTGGCCTTCCTTGGTGACCAAGTGGTAAAGAACCTACCTGCCAATGCAGGAGACATGGGTTTGATCCCTGGCTCAGGAAGATTCCCTGAAGGAAGAAATGGCAACCCACTCCAATATTCTCACCTGGAGAATCCCAGGGACGGAGGAGCCTGGTGGGCTACAATCCATGGGGTTGCAAAAGAGGTGGACATGACTTAGTGACTAGACAACAACTACATACTCACACATAAATACCCATGTGTATATTACACCCATTCATATGCCCATTTTTGCTGCTGCTCCTTTTTCTTTCTGTTGACCCAGTTTCATTTGTTAAGTAATCTGGGTTTTTATGATGCATAGCTGTCTAAGCTACTTCCATATAACATGGTAAACTAGTCTGACTTTATGGATGTATTCACCAAATCAGTGGTTCTCAATTCTGACTGTGTAATAAGGCAGGGATTATTTTTCTTTCTTATATGTATTATAATGTTCAGGTCCTACTCTGAGGGTTTTGATGTGGGCCGAGGTTATGACCCAAAAGCATCTACATTTTTCCGAACTAGACTTAATAATGTTCATCCGCCAGACCACATTTTATTTGCTAGTACTGAATAGGAACATTGGAGGGCGCTATCTAAAACCCTCCGAAGAAGTTTAAACTTTATCCTGAATATGCACTCAGTTGTAAATTCGGAATAAATTGCATGTTTGTACTTGAATAGTTATCATAAATAAGTAAGCTTACTAGTATTATAAAAGAATTCACAGTAGCAGACAAATCTTGACAGGAGCCAGACAGAATGGCCTGATGAATTTTTTAAGATGATGATGTGTACTCTCTTTTGAAAATGGAAGAAAAGATATTTTTATTTTAAAGAAACGTTGCTTTATTAAGCCCCTATTATATATCAGCCTCGATATGAAACTGACTTAGTGGGGGCTCCAGAAGGTTTCTTAAGGGAAGTATGAACTCTGACCTGAAACATGGAATCAGCTTTCTTTCATCAAAAGTAGAAATAGGATTTGATTTTCATAGAGAACTGTCAGTGGATCAGTAGCTTGAAAAGATAACTTTTAAAAAGGCAGTCCAAAGGGAAAAAAGGAAAAGCTGATTGAAAAAGTTTAAATAATAATAGTAAAACATTTTAGGGTTCAGATAAAATATAGGACCTAGGAAAATATATCGTTTGACATTACCCCTCACCCAATTCAAGATGGATTAAAACAAATGACCCTAAAAAGATAAAGGCACTCGTAGCTTGGTAAGGAAGGGATAATTTATTTTTAATTTAAAAAATACAATGTTATATCCAGTTTGGAGTATGGAAAGAGTATTAGGCAGAATTCTGAAGATGTCACCTCCTCTCCCCCCATAATTCCTGTTCCCTGGTTATTCAGTCAAGCACTAATCTAGGTACTACAAATGCTGTAGATGAAGTTAAGGTTGCTGCTGCCACTGCTGCTGAGTTGCTTCAGTCGTGTCCGACTCTGTGCGACCCCACAGATGGCAGCCCACCAGGCTCCCCCGTCCCTGGGATTCTCCAGGCAAGATTTCTGGAGTGGGTTGCCATTTCCTCCTCAAATGCATGAAAGTGAAAGTGAAAATGAAGTCGTGTCTGACTTATAGCGACCCCATGGACTGCAGCCCACCAGGCTCCTCCGTCCATAGGATTTTCCAGGCAAGAGTATTGGAGTGGGGTGCCATTGCCTTCTCCGGAAGTTAAGGTTACTAATTAGGTAATCTTAAAATATGGAGATTGTCTATGGTTGTTATACATACAGTCACAGTATAATCACATAAACCCTTATTACAGAAGACAAAAGAGAAAAATGCAGGAAAGGAGGACAAGAGAGAGATGCTGCAGAAGGGGAAACTAGAGAGAGTCTAAGCATGAGAAGGATTTGGGCCCCATTGCTGTATTCTGAGATACAGGGGCCCAGATGCAGGAAATGGCAAGAGTGCCCTCTGGGAGGTAAGGGCATGCCCTAGCTGACATCTGGCAAGGGAATAGAGACCTTAGTCTTACAACTGCAAGGAACTTGGTTCTGCCAAACAACCTTAAATGAACTCAGAGGCAGATTGTTCCCCAGAACCTCCAATAAGGAATGTAGCCCTACAACATAAAACAAGTATTTTAGCCTGGTGAAACCTATCTTGGACTTCTGACCTTACAGAACTGTGGGACAATAAATGAGTGTTGGTTTAAGTTACTAAGTTTGTGGTAATTTGTGACAAAGACAAAATTCAACTTTATTCATGTCCCAGAAAATGTTTATTGCCTTTGAAGCCTTGATCATAAGTACAGTTCACCTAATTATAAACATAATACACATATATTTTTGTATCCTGCTTTTCTCTTAACTTGATCATATATATTTCTCTGTGTTACTATTAAGTTTTCCCAAATAATTGCTTTTAATAGAGTAGTAGATGCTTTTAATAGAGTAGAGTAGAGTAGATACATTGCTTTTCTTTGAGTAGATAAAATACATTACACATTTAACGCATTGGACTTTAGTGTCACTTCAAAATTTTTATCATCAAAATACTATCCTGAGTGTTTCTGCGCATATAATCATCTCATTTTCGAAGTTACTGGAGTGGATATTCATGTCCATCATTCCCAAGTCAAAGGGTACGAGCCTTTTTATGACTCACAATGTATTCAGTTCAGTTCAGTTCAGTTCAGTCGCTCAGTCGTGTCCGACTCTTTGTGACCCCATGAATCGCAGCACGCCAGGCCTCCCTGTCCATCACCAACTCCCGGAATTCACTCAGACTCACGTCCATCGAGTCAGTGATGCCATCCAGCCATCTCATCCTCTGTTGTCTCCTTGTCCTCCTGCCCCCAATCCCTCCCAGCATCAGAGTCTTTTCCAATGAGTCAACTCTTCGCATGAGGTGGCCAAAGTACTGGAGTTTCAGCTTTAGCATCATTCCTTCCAAAGAAATCCCAGGGCTGATCTCCTTCGGAATGGACTGGCTGGATCTCCTTGCAGTCCCAGGGACTCTCAAGAGTCTTCTCCAACATCACAGTTCAAAAGCATCAGTTCTTCGATGCTCAACCTTCTTCACAGTCCAACTCTCACATCCATACATGACCACAGGAAAAACCATGGCCTTGAGTAGACGGACCTTTGTTGGCAAAGTAACGTCTCTGCTTTTGAATATGCTATCTACGTTGGTCATAACTTTCCTTCCAAGGGGTAAGCGTCTTTTAATTTCATGGCTGCAGTCACCATCTGCAGTGATTTTGGAGCCCCAAAAAATAAAGTCTGACACTGTTTCCCCATGTATTTGCCATGAAGTGATGGGACCAGATGCCGTGATCTTCGTTTTATGAATGTTGAGTTTTTAGCCAACTTTTTCACTCTCCTCTTTCACCTTCATCAAGAGGCTTCTGAGTTCCTCTTCACTTTGTGCCATAAGGGTGGTGTTATCTGCATGTCTGAGGTTATTGATATTTCTCCCGGCAATCTTGATTCCAGCTTGTGCTTCTTCCAGCCCAGCATTTCTCATGATGTACTCTGCATATAAGTTAAATAAGCAGGGTGACAATATACAGCCTTCACGTACTCCTTTTCCTATTTGGAACCAGTCTGTTGTTCCATGTCCAGTTCTAACTGTTGATTCCTGACCTGCATACAAATTTCTCAAGAGGCAGATCAGGTGGTCTGGTATTCCCATCTTTTTCAGGATTTTCCACAGTTTATTGTGATCCACACAGTCAAAGACTTTGGCATAGTCAATAAAGCAGAAATAGATGTTTTTCTGGAACTCTCTTGATTTTTCCATGATCTAACAGATGTTGGCAATTTGATATCTGGTTCCTCTGCCTTTTCTAAAACCAGCTTGAACATCAGGAAGTTCACAGTTCACATTATTGCTGAAGCCTGGCTTGGAGAATTTTGAGCATTACTTTACTAGCGTGTGAGATGAGTGCAATTGTGCGGTAGTTTGAGCATTCTTTGGCATTGGCTTTCTTTGGGATTGGAATGAAAACTGACCTTTTCCAGTCCTCTGGCCACTGCTGAGTTTTCCAAATTTGCTGGCGTATTGAGGGCTGCACTTTCACAGCATCATCTTTCAGGACTTGAAATCGCTCAACTGGAATTCCATCACCTCCACTAGCTTTGTTCATAGTGATGCTTTCTAAGGCCCGCTTGACTTCACATTCCAGGATGTCTGGCTCTAGGTCAGTGATTACACTATCGTGATTATCTGGGTTGTGAAGATCTTTTTTGTACAGTTCTGCTGTGTATTCTTGCCATCTCTTCTTAATATCTTCTGCTTCTGTTAGGTCCATACCATTTCTGTCCTTTATCAACCCATCTTTGCATGAAATGTTCCCTTGGTATCTCTAATTTTCTTGAAGAGATCTCTAGTCTTTCCCATCCTGTTCTTTTCCTCTATTTCTTTGCACTGACCACTGAGGAAGGCTTTCTTATCTCTTCTTGCTATTCTTTGGAACTCTGCATTCAGATGCCTATGTCTTTCCTTTTCTCCTTTGCTTTTCACTTCTCTTCTTTTCAAAGCTATTTGTAAGGCCTCCCCAGACAACCATTTTGCTTTTTTGCATTTCTTTTCCATGGGGATGGCCTTGTCCCTGTTTCCTATACAGCGTCACGAACTTCATTCCATAGTTCATCAGGCACTCTATCAGATCTAGGCCCTTAAATCTATTTCTCACTTCCACTGTATAATCATAAGGGATTTGATTTAGGTCGTACCTGAATGGTCTAGCAGTTTTCCCTACTTTCTTCGATTTCAGTCACAATGTATTAGCAAGTCTTAAATGGCTTACCAATTTAAAGTGAAAATGAAAATCGCTCAGTCATGTCCACATGGACTGTCCATAGCATTCTCCAAGGCAGAATACTGGGGTGGGTAGCCTTTCCCTTCTCCAGGGGGTCTTCCCAACCCAGTGATCAAACCCAGGTCTCCCTCATTGCAGGCGGATTCTTTACCAGCTGAGCCACAAGGGAAGCCCTACCAATTTAAAAGTCTTTAGCAAAAGTAAGAGAACCATGGTCATCAAAATCATTATCACCATTAGATAGTATTCATTTTTAAGTAATTTTTTTTTGTTGTTAATGGGGGAAGATTCTTCATGCAGAGTTTTAAGTTTAGGGAAGAAGTTTCCTAGATTACTCAGAGAATTAATGTATTAGCTACTATTCTAAGTATTTCAGGAGATATAAAACTGAATAGTGTGAAAGGTAGAGTCACTCAGTCGTGTTTGACTCTTTTTGATCCCATGGACTGTATAGTCCATGGAATTCTCCAGGCCAGAATACTGGAGTGGGTAGCCTTTCCTTTCTCCAGGGTTTCAAACCCAGGTCTCCCACATTGCAGGTGGATTCTTCACCCTCTGAGCCACAAGGGAAGCCCAAGAATACTGGAGTGGGCAGCCTATCCCTTCTCCAGCAGATCTTCCCAACCCAGGAATGGGACCGGGGTCTCCTACACTGTAGGTGGATCCTTTACCAGCTGAGCCACAAGGGAAGCCCTGTTACAGTGTCTAGTGCCTGAAGCCAATTATGATTACTCGTGCACCAGTCAGAAGGGGTGTGAAACTAGGTCCTCACCTCAGAACCAGTTTTTAAGTCAGCTTGATTTTTTTCCCCAAACTTATTTTTTTTTAAACTAACTTATTTTTAATTGAAGGAAAATTGCTTCACAATATTGTGTTGGTTTCTGCCATACATCAGCATGAATCAGCCATAGGTATGCATGTGTCCCCTCCCTCTGGAACCTTCCTCCCACCTCCCCACCCTTTCCCACCAGTGTCACAGAGCCCCGGTTTGAGTTCCCTGAGTCATACAGCACATTCCTGTTGGTTATCTACTTTACACGTGGTACTGTATGTGTTTCCACGTTATTCTCTCCATTCGTTTCTCCCTCTCCTCCTCCCCCCAGCCCATGTCCATGAGTCTCTTCTCTGTGTCTGCATCTCCATTGTTGCCCGGTAAATAGGTTCATCAGTGCCATCTTTCTAGACTCCATATACATTAATACATGATATTTGTTTTTCTCTATAATAGACTCCAGATTCAGCCACCTCATTAGAACTGACTCAAATGTGTTCCTTTTTATGGCTGAGTAATATTCCATTTTGTATACGTACCACAGCTTCTTTGTCCATTCATCTGATGATGGATATCTAGGTTGCTTCCATGTTCTAGCTATTGTAATAGTGTGTTGGCTTAATTTTTTTTAAATAGCAATACACATACAGTCTGTTAGTACTACATTCCTACCTTCTATTTCTATCATGCTGATTTTCTAATAGTTCTTAAAACCACACTTATCTTTTTAATGTGGATATGACCACTTTTTTCATTTATATTTTTGAATTTCTTTCCAACATTCTGGAGATATTACTGACATGTATCTAAGTTTAAGGTATACAGCATGATTATTTGATGTACATATATACTGTGAAATGATTACCACAATAAGGTTAGTTAAAAGCTCAATTCCCCTCACAGAATTACATTTTTGTGTGTGTGGTGATAAAATTTAAGTTCTACTATTTAAGGTCTTATTAACTTGCAAGGATACAGTATAATATTGTTCAGTACAGTCACCATGCTGTACATGCATTAGATCCCCAGATCCTATTCACCTTACAGTTCAAAGTTTGTACCCATTGGCCAGCATCTTCCCTGCCTGCCCTGACAACTCGTATTCTCCTCTCTCTGAGTTCAGCTTGTTTGGATTACGACATGTAAGTAACATGCACTGTGTGTCTTTCTCTGTCTGGTTTATTTCACTTAGTGTGATGCCCTTTTCATGCTGTCCATGGGGTTCTCAAGGCATTACTTTGCCAACAGGGTCCGTCTAGTCAAGGCTATGGTTTTTCCAGTGGTCATGTGTGGATGTGAGAGTTGGACTATAAAGAACACTTGTATACCTGTGGCGGATTCATTTTGATATTTGGCAAAACTAATACAATTTGTAAAGTTTAAAAATAAAATAAAATAAAAAAAAAAGAAAGCTGAGCATTGAATGCTTTCGAACTGTGGTGTTGGAGAAACTCTTGAGAGTCCGTTGGACTGCAAGGAGATCCAACCAGTCCATCCTAAAGGAAATCAGTCCTGAATATTCATTGAAAGGACTGATGCTGAAGCTGAAACTCCAATACTTTGGCCACCTGATGTGAAGAGCTGACTCCTTTGAAAAGACTCCGACGCTGGGAAAGATTCAAGGCGGGAGGAGAAGGGGACGACAGAGCATGAGATGGTTGGATGGCATCACCGGCTCAATGGGCGTGAGTTTGAGTAAACTCTGGGAGTTGGTGATGGACAGGGAGGCATGGCATGCTGCAGTCCACAGGGTCGCAAAGAGCCAGACATGACTGAGCAACTGAACTGAACTGAACTGAATGCCCTTTAGGTTCATCCATATTGTTGCAAGAAGCATAATTTCCATCTTTTGATGGCTGAGTCATTATATCTTGTGTGTGTGTGTGTGAGTGTGTGTGTGAGTGTGTGTGAGACATACATGTTTATCTATAGATACTTCACATGTTTTCTATCCTTTCCTCCATAGTTGGACACTTATGTGGTTTCCATGTCTGGGGTATTGTGAATAGTGCAGTAAACATGGGACTACAGATAATGTTTGATATAATGATGCCATTTTTTTTTAATATATATACCCAAAAGTGAAATTGCTGGATCACATGGTGGTTCTAGTCTTAATTTTTTTGAGTGGCTACAACAGTTTACATTCCCATCAGTAGTGCTCAAGAATTCCTTTTCATGGGTGTAGCTATTTCCTTTCTTAGGTTCCCAGTTATATTCCATTGATATCTTGAAAAATGAAAAATTTTAGGTAGGAAAAATATCTTGTGATTAAACATGCTATGAATAAGCAGATACCAGGTTCTAACTAAAGTGTTCTTTTGTACAAAGCATTGTACTTAGAAAGAAGGACTATCTAAAACTAAAATATAAAGTACATTTATTTTCTGCAACTGTAGAACAATTTATACCTAAACATTTCTCCTCTGTAAAGAAGCTGTGAGTTAAAGTTAAAAGACACTGGATGGGACTATTTGTGTTGCTAACCAGCTATTACTTTGAACATGTCACTTATTATCAGCGCATCTGCTTTCGGTTCTATAGCAAGAGAGGTTGAATATGTTGATCACATGAAAAATCGTCATTTAGAAAAGGTAGGAAAACATTTTTGACTCAGTGACATAGGCTGAAATTAAAAGTATCTGGTAGGAAGTCATATTTTGGTTTGGACTGGTTTGGAAATTAAATGAAGAATCCGCGTAAAGCTCCTAGAGCAGACATTCAGCATTAGGTAGCATGAAAATGGAGATAGTGACAAAGCTTTGGTACTAAAATACACTTTTTCTGAGAGATTGTATAATTGAACTGCATTAGAATCTGTGTGAAAGTAAGGTACACTTTAAAAGTACATGTTTTTATTTTCCAGGATCAAATCTAAATCGCTGTGGTTTCCGAGGCTCTTCCTACCTGGGTATTCCATTCAATCCATCAAAGGTTAGTTCTGTTTGGATTAGGAGGAAAGAGGAGGGGGAGTGCAGAGCTTTTTAGTAAGAAAGAAAACCAAGAAAGTATATAGAAAGAACCAGGTTTCCAAGTTTTAGTGTAGCTAAATAAAGGTGTTTTATGAACTGTAACTTTTTAAAGGAAAGCTGTACCCACCTTACTTCCTGAAATAATGCACAATATATAAGCCCACAGGAATTCCTGTTGTTACAAAAATTATGTTTTTGTTGCTATTGCACCTGGGGGTGTGTGTGTGTGTGTGTGTGTGTACAAATTATTGGTGATTTCCTGGAGAAAATGGGAATAAAGTACTCGAGTACATTTGTTCCCTAAGAAACCTTCCATGTGTTCCAGTAGGACTTTATATGTGGTTCACATTTCTTAGGAATGAAAGAAAACGTTCTTGCCAAGGCACTGGTGTGAGGCCAAGTAGTGATGGATTGTGACGACCTTCATGCAAAGGCAGGTTGTCACCAAGGCTCAGGCAGGACTGTGGCGCTAGTGCATGCAGGTGCCGAAAAGCCGTAGGTCCTGACAGGAGCTTTGTCCTCTTCAAAGAGGCAGGCCCCAAACAACCTTTTGTAGGTGTTTCTTCTGCGTACAAAGTATTTTTCTACAATAGAAAGCAGAGAAGTGTCATCATTTTGTGGAAGAAGACCTCACAAAATAGAAACTTTTTCCTAGATGGGATCGGCCTGCGTATATAATGGTTACAAGCCAATATCTGGCTACACTGAGTACATCAAGATTTGTGTCTGGTTCCAAACTGAAGGTAAATGGCATGCTACCAGTTTTTCCATACTCTGCTTCAAAATTTTGGAATAAATAGCAGTGATTTTGGAGGAAGTGACATGATTTGACAGAGGCACCACTTCAGCTTTCTTCCTTTGCCTTAAGCTGTAGACAAGCGTGCCTGTGTGAGTCATATGACTTTGCTAAAGTATCTCCAATCACGTATGCCCATTCCTTTTATTAGAGAATCTAGAAAAATCCGTAAAAATTGTTCTTTTTATCTGATGCATAAAATACTTTGCAACTTAAGCCAGTGCTAATTAGAGATAGCTCTGCATTTAGTCATAATGGACAGGATATCTGTAAGTCATGACCCTGATAATAATGACCGTTATACAGACTATACCCTGTACAGATGTATACCTACACTTGTTGGAGTAAAACAGTTCTTTGATAACATTACTTTATGGAAAGAGCTTCCTTTTTCCCCTCACCCCTCTCCCAAAGCATATTTGAAATAACAAGAATAAAGTTTAGGAAGAAACCTTTTTTGCCTTTGGTTCACAGAGTCTCCTAAAACCCATTTGTGGCCCTAATTCATCGAGACCTAGGCATTTTCTGGGGAAGCTGGGTCCCACTCCATTCTGTGTTGCATTAATCTGAATGTTGAATGATAGAAGGAGCTAGAGGCTCTGGTGGAATCATACGGGCCCACGAGGAGTTGTCTGTTAGGGTGGTGGCTGAGAATCCAGGAGAGGGGTGAAACCACGAGAACCTGAGGGAGCAATAAGACTGTCTAATATAGTATGTAAATAAAATAACATCGTCAGTTTTTCTTCTAAAACCACCTGTAGGCCATTGACTTAACTGAAAAATGCTCAGGGCCGCTAGTGGCCATAGAACACGTTTTGAGAAACACTGATGGATCCTCTCAACCCCCTTTTCTCACTGTTTTTCTTCCAACAAATCCCGTATTCTCTTTGAAACTATGTGCTATCCTTAACACATACTGCATAGCCAGGATTTTTCCTTCTCTGCTTTACTTTTACTTTTCCTCCTACCTAAAGCCCCCTTTTCATCTGTACCTAACCAAGCTTCTCTCATCCTTCAGAAAAAAATCTTTATCCATGCATTATTGTATTTCCATCATGACACTTACTGCATCCTGATTTGTACTGTACTTAAATAGACTTCTCTTCTACCTTCACGATTAAGGTACACGTTTGATTTATGTTTGGATATGCCACAGTGCTTTTAACGTAGCAGGTACTTAGTTTAAGTAAGCTCCGATACTTTGGCCAACTGATGTGAAGAGCTGGTTCATTGGAAAAGACCCTGATGCTGGGAAAGATTGAGGGCAAGAGGAGAAGGGGGCGACGGGATGAGATGGCATCACTGACTTGTGGGCATGAGTTTGAGCAAACTCCAGGAGATGGTGAAGGACAGGGAAGCCTGGCATTCTGCAGTTCGTGGGGTTTCAGAGAGTCAGACATGACTTGGCAGCTGAACAACAACAACAACCAAAAAAGAATTCTAAGAAGTCAGTTATAAATGTGGAGTAGAGTATCCAGGCATATCAGAGCTTAAGTTCTAAGGAGAAACTCAGAATGAAAGAGATACCACAATGAAGAGTTGCTTGTCATATTTGTGAGACCGTATAAGGAGTTGTATATGTAAGACTGGATAGGTGGGGCGAGTTCATATTTAGAGGAAATTTGAACACCTTACAAACACATTCTGTAAAGAACTACGGAAGGTCAGTGAGCAGGTAAGTGTTCTGATTTAGTCACTGGTGGTTCTAAGACCCTTGGGTCATGACTCCAAAGAAGTAGTGGCCCTTTGGATACTTGCCTTGCACTTGCATTATCATCAGTAAGATAACTAGCATCTGTATAGACAGTAACTTTATTTAATCTTCACAGTAAGCCTGTGAAGTGGACACTAATATCTCCATTTTTCAGAATGAGCAAGCCAATGTGTAATAGAGCCAGGATTTGATGCCTTTCAGTAGTGTAGAGGTTAACATTTATTGTAGAAAGCAATGGAGTCTATTTTAACCAAAATCTTTGTATAAGATTCCTTTTAACTTTGTAATATTTTGAGCAGTTATTCAGGTATTGAAGTAGTTATTGATGAGCCCAACTAAAACAGAAGGAAAGCCTGTGAGAAAGATGAATTTAAAATGTGCTCTTAGTCTGTCAAAATCAAAACTTTCTTAACAGATAAATTAGTACAATGTAAAAATTTTTTAAGTGAAATTAGCTTTTTAAAATAACTAGTTAATAGGATTGGCTATTTGAAAATAATTATAAAATTTTAAGTGCTTTGTGTATTGTGCAGTCTTAAGTTACTTGGCTTTACATTTTTACTTTTATTTTAAAAAGTTTTTAAGTTAATTTTATCTGTGTCTGTGCCAACTGGAGTCTACAGGGTTTCCTACAAGGAGTCACATATTTTATAAACCTTAAGAGATTTTTGATAACTTTTTGTAGTTTTGTTGGAACCGTCAAATCAGTGAAACTAATTCAGTAAGTATTTTGGTAATATGAGTTTCATAGTTTGACTCCCCAGCTCTGCCTGGTCAATTACTAGTCTAACAGTCTTCACAAAATACTTTACAGTCAGTACTCATTTGGGATCTAAACTTTAAAAGTTAGATTATTTTATTCCAAAGAATTTTTCAATGTTAGTATCTTAAGCCTTTGCATTTTTTTGTTATTTGCTATTCTAAGTGTTAATGTTATTAGAAAGTCAGATAATTCAACTGTATGAGAATAGGAAAAGATTTTTCAACTATATTGTTTTGTATTATTTTTAAATGGTAATTACTACTGTGGTACTTAATTTGAATTTGTATGGCATAAAATAATTATTTCTACATGCTTTTCTAAATAATTGATGTGGTTGATCAAATAGAAAGTTTAAATAATTTGGTTTATTTGAATATCAGATCTACTTCCATAAAACTTGAGGATAAATTTTAAAATTACGTGCCTGGATAGTATGCAGTAATACTTATGTTGAGACATACATGAAACTCAGTTTTATTTTTCTCTACCAGATGTCTATACAAGTCAGTAAAAACAACATTTGATTTTACTGTTTACTGAAACTTCTTGTCAAATTGTATAATGGAGTAAGATTTCATTCAGTTTTCTAATTAACGTTATATTACTTTTGAATCTAGAATCCCGGAACTGCTCATCCTTACGACAGTGGCCACATAGCAATGACCTACACTGGCCTTTCATGCCTAGTTATTCTTGGAGATGACCTAAGTCGGGTAAATAAAGAAGCTTGCTTAGCAGGCTTGAGAGCCCTTCAGCTAGAAGATGGAAGGTACAGGTCATTTTCTGTTACTTGTCTCTCTCTCTTCTGTTGTTGTTGTTGTTGTTGTTTTTTAAAGAAAAATCTTTTGAAACTAAAAATGAATATAGTAGACCTATAGAATTTGTCATAAATTCTTATTCCAGCCACCTAAAAGTTCACTGTATAATATGGTTGAAATGCCTAATCAATGAACTATTTCTTATGTGAATGAAAATGAAAGTAATCACAATAATAGAACTCCATTTTTATTTCATTTTTTTTAAGAGGACAGTAAGTGATCCATAAATAAGTGGTTTAATAGTTTCAGGATTAGAATCTACTTTAATTTACCTTCTGGGTAAAAGATTAACATTTTGAAGTAGACACACATTTAGTCTCAATGTTTTAGAAGTTTATTTAATCTAAACTTTTATGCCTTAAGATAGTTATAGGAGGAAAAAGGGATGAATGTTGAATATTATATTCTAGTTTAGGTAGTTTCTGTGATATTTTTAAAGGCTAGAAAAAGAAGTTAGTTCATTAATATTTGATGATCTGAGTCATGGGTCTAACAAAAAAGAGTTTTAAGGTGAAGCATTTTTTTAAGTCTTGGAAGTAATAAAGCAGTAATGATTCTGTCTCAAGAGGAAACTTGGCAGACAAATCCTGCCATGTTATATCTGTGTTCCGTCTACTCTTGTCTGTGTTTTCCTATCATTATTTTAAAAACACTGCTCTTGATGAGGGGAAAATTAATGGAAACATGCGAGATAAATTGACATTGATTAGAAATACTATAATGGAGAAGGTGATGGCACCCCACTCCAGTACTCTTGCCTGGAAAATCCCATGGATGGAGGAGCCTGGTGGGCTACAGTCCATGGGGTCGCCACGAGTCGTCGCGACTGAGCGACTTCACTTTCACTTTTCACTTTCACGCAATGGAAAAGGAAATGGCAACCCACTCCAGTGTTGTTGCCTGGAGAATCCCAGGGACAGCAGAGCCTGGTGGGCTGCTGTCTATGGGGTCGCACAGAGTTGGACACAACTGAAGCGACTTAGCAGCAGCAGCAGCAGAAATACTATAAAACTAAATACTTAACGCAGCAAGTACATGTCACTAATTTCTCAGTATTTCACTATAGTCTTTGGTTACTGCTATCTTACCCTTGTTTATAAATAAAAGAAATGAAACACTATTATATACTTCTCTAAAACTGTTGCTAAGTCGCTTCAGTCGTGTCCGACTCTGTGCGACCCCATAGACGGCAGCCAACAGGCTCTGCCCTTCCTGGGATTCTCCAGGCAAGAACACTGGAGTGGGTTGCCATTTCCTTCTCCAATGCATGAAAAATGAAAAGTGAAAGTGAAGTCGCTCAGTTGTGTCTGACTCTATGTGACCCCATAGACAGCAGCCTACCAGGCTCCTCTGTCCATGGGATTTTCCAGGCAAGAGTACTGGAGTGGGTTGCCATTGCCTTCTCTGACTCTAAAACTAATTATGGGTAAAAATTAAAACAATATGGTCAGTTATCATATTGGTTATCTATATATACATTGAGAAGAAATTTTACATAGGCAAAACCAACAGTTCCCAGGTTTCACCTGGTCCTGTTTCTCTCATGAATTCTCAGACCACTGTGCCACAGCTTTCCATGGCTGAGAGTAGACGAACTTACTCTGGAGTGTTGGCGTCTTGAGAGGAGTAGCTGCAATCGTGGGTTAAGCTACCCAGACACCAGAACTTTGGAGCAGAGTGATGATTTAGGGGCAGTTTTATATCATTCAAGTTAATAGTCCTATTCTCTACTGAATAATACAAGTGGTATATGATTTTTAAACCCATTATTAGTGATAGGTTCTTCTGTGAGTGAAAACATGAAGTGGCTGTCTCTAAACAACCCCCTGTACAAGTCAATTACAGTACAGTAAATCATATTGTTCTTACTTCCAGTTTTTGTGCAGTACCTGAAGGCAGTGAAAATGACATGCGATTTGTATACTGTGCTTCCTGTATCTGCTATATGCTCAACAACTGGTCTGGCATGGATATGAAAAAGGCTATCAACTATATTAGAAGAAGTATGGTGAGTTATGTTGATAGTGACTCTCTCCTTTAGTTATTATTGCTGAAATAGGAGAGCTGGGAGGAGATGGGCCAACAGAGGATGAGGTGGTTGGATGGCATCACTGACTCGATGGACATGAGTTTGAACACGCATCAGGAGTTGGTGATGGACAGGGAAGCCTGGCATGCTGCAGTCCATGGGGTTGCAAAGAGTCGGACACGACTGATGAGAGCTGGGGCATGCCTCATCTCTTCTATTAATAGCAGTAATTTGGAAATAGGGTAATAAGATTGCTTTCTAGGTACATCAGATATCAGAATAGCCATGTAAAAATAGTCTTCAAGGACAGATTGACTCTTTAGCCATTAAATTTTAAATATAATCGGATTGTATCCAAAGAGACAGTGTCTTTAGTGGAAAGAAATTGGTCAGCCTTGGAAGCAAAAAACAGTAAAATCTCAAAGTAAATGTTGATAGCCTATCGTAGTAAGGCTCCTTGAGAAGTCACAGCCAAACTTAAAGGAGAATTGTGGTGCCCTTGGTGAGGTTATTCCTATATATTGGGTGTGAGATGTTCCTTAAGCCGTTTTAAGTAGCAAGATTGGGCTGACAATAGATTTTTGGATCATTTTTGGTTTCGAAATAGTTTTATGTGTGGGTTGTTTTTTCTTTTTTTTTTTTTTAATCTAAGGTTTAAGGAGAGTATCAAGTAGAAATGTTATTCTTTCACACAATATAGTCTTTTTTTTTTTTTATCAACAATAGTAAGGAAATTTTAGTCTCAGCCGGAAATATCATTTGCTCTACTTTTTAGTCTTTTGTATAAAATCAGAGTAATAGAAGTGCTGCTTCCCAGGTTTATTTTACTTACTAAATATGAAATTTTTATTTTATAGATTAAAATATTTTAGGCTGTTAGTTCAGCTTTTACTAGTCCATATTTCAGAGCAGAAATGTAAGTTCCTAGAGGAATAGAGTTATTTTTAATTAAATACATAAATCAGAATTTACAGAATATCAGATCAGATCAGTCGCTCTCCGACTCTTTGCAACCCCATGAATCACGGCACTCCAGGCCTCCCTGTCCATCACCAACTCCCGGAGTTCACTCAGACTCACGTCCATCGAGTCAGTGATGCCATCCAGCCACCTCATCCTCTGTCGTCCCCTTCTCCTCCTGCCCCCAATCCCTCCCAGCATCAGAGTCTTTTCCAATGAGTCAGCTCTTCGCATGAGGTGGCCAAAGTACTGGAGTTTCAGCTTTAGCATCATTCCTTCCAAAGAAATCCCAGGGCTGATCTCCTTCAGAATGGACTGGTTGGATCTCCTTGCAGTCCGAGGGAATCTCAAGAGTCTTCTCCAACACCACACTTCAAAAGCATCAATTCTTCGGCATTTAGCCTTCTTCACAGTCCAACTCTCACATCCATACATGACCACAGGAAAAACCATAGCCTTGACTAGACGGACCTTTGTTGGCAAAGTAATGTCTCTGCTATTGAATATGCTATCTAGGTTGGTCATAACTTTCCTTCCAAGGGGTAAGCGTCTTTTAATTTCATGGCTGCAGTCACCATCTGTAGTGATTTTGTACAGTAGTACAAATTTTTAAAAGCCTCGGGAGGCAGAAAGAACAAACCTTTAAAGAAGTTTTAAGACAAAAGGAGTTTGATGTTATAGACAAAGATGGGTGATTGTTTTGCCAAAAGTTTTACTTTTGTTTTCCATTCAAAGGATTCGTTAGCCAAAGAAACCATTGTTACACACATAAACAATTTCAATTTTTTATAGAAGAAAGATAATTTGAAAAGAAATATAAATATATAAAAAATAGAAGTAACAGTGTATACGTCACCAAATTGGGCTGAGCTACATCCAGACTTTCACAGCGCTAGGAAGTCCCTTATTAACAGCAATCTGGAGGCTCAATTGAGAAGGGTCCAGGGGAGGTGCGTCCACCCCCCAGTGAGACTTCGAATTGCAGTTTCAGGGGCTCCTGCTCATAATCCTAGGCCACAAGCTGATATCATTATCAGTTTGTGTGCAAAAATGCGGGTATGGTTTTACTTTTATCTTTCTACAATGTGGAAAGATTTGTTTCACCTTATGAGTTTCGTTAAACCCTCCGGAGATGGGGCAGGGGTTGCCCAGACCATCAGGGGCTCAAGAATTTCAAGATGAACTCCCTTTCTAATCTGAAGTGCTGCCTGACTTGCTGTGCTCGCCAGCAGGCGTGGAATCCAGGCAGTGTCCACGCAGGTCAGAGCAGGTCAGAGGGCTGCTCTCCTGCTTCTGAAGCCTGAACAAGACTTTCCCCTATTTCCCTAACAGTGATAGGTATTGTGATAGGCATGATTATTGCAGAAATAATATCATGTTCTTCTTAGTGCATTGTATTTGGAGGTACAACTTGTTGATACGCCTTATTATTGGTGATGTTAACTTCGATCACTTGGTTAAGGTGGTGTATGCCAGATGTTTCTCTGTAAAGTTAGCATTTTTTCCCTTTGTGATTATATTTATTATCTCATGGTGAGATACTTGGAGACTATGTAAATTTCCTGTCCCTCATCAAACTTTTATCCTCTAGTGTTAGCATGCACTGATGATTTTCCAGCTCTACCATTCATTCTATAATTATCAGTTAAAATTCTGCTGCTACAAAAAGCTTTCCTTTTACCTTTATATATTTATTTATTTAATTTCAACAGGAACTCTAGATTCTTGTTTGATTCAATGGGTTATTATCTGTAACTATCACTCATTTAAAAAGACCCTGATGCTGGGAAAGACTGAGGGCAGGAGGAGAAGGGGACGACAGAAGATGAGATGGTTGGATTGCATCACTGACTCAATGGACTTGGGTTTGGATGGACTCCGGGAGTTGGTGATGGACAGGGAGGCCTGGCGTGCTTCGGTTCATGGGGTCGCAAAGAGTCGGACACGACTGAGCGACTGAACCGAACTGAACTGATCATTTATTTTGATACTGTCCCAGATTGAGCCAGCAAAAACCCCTTCATGCAGGCTCTTATGCCCTTTTGACGTGTCCCGTTCATTTTTGAGCACGTCCTTGCTCTCTGGCACAAAATATTCTGGGTTCATAGTTTAATTTCCCAGCCTCAGTTCTAAAATTGGTCATTTCTTCAAGAAGTTCTGGTTCTTCTTTTTGAAGGCTGGTGTTTAGAAACCAGGATTTGGGCACAAAATGTGCTCATTGGTACTAGGATGTCATTGCTTCTAGCCCCTCTCTTAGAGGTAGGAAATGTATATATGTATACACAGACATTCCCTTACACACATCCACACGTTTATATCTATTTACCAAAAACCATGAATTCATGCTAATGGAACGATGAAAGCGCTTAGTCATGTCTGACTCTTTCTGATCCCATGGCCTGTAGCCTGCCAGGCTCCTCTGTCCATGGGATTCTGCAGGCAAGAATACAGGAGTGGGTACCCATTCCCTTCTCCAGGAGATCTTCCCCACCCAGGACTTGAACCCGGGTCCCCTGCATTGCAGGCAGATTCTTGACCATTTGAGCCACCAAGGAAGCCCGAGTTCATACTAATTTTAATCCAACACCATTTGTTCAGTCTCTGACTCTTTGCAACCCATGGACTGTACGTGCCAGGTTCCTCTGTCCTCCGGTATCACCCAGAGTTTGCTCAAATTCATATCCATTGAGCCACTGATGCTGTCTAACCATCTCATTCTCTGCTGCCCTCTTCTTTTGCCTTCAGTCTTTCCCAGCATCAGAATCTTTTCCAGTGAGTCTGCTTTTCTCATCAGGTGGCCAAAATAATGGAGCTTCAGCTTCAGCCTGAGTCCAACAAATATTCAGGGTTGATTTCCTTTGGGATTGACTGGTTTGATCTCCTTGCATTCTGAGGGACTCTCAAGAGTCTTGTCCAGCACCACAGTTCCAAAGCATCAATTCCTTGGCACTCAGCCTTGTTTATGGTCCAACTCTCACATCCTTACATGACTCCTGGAAAAAGCATAGCTTTGATGATACAGACCTTTGTAGGCAAAGTGATGTCTCTGCTTTTTTACATACTTATCTAGGTTTGTCATTAGCTTTTCTTCCAAGGAGCAAGCGTGTTTTAATTTTGTGGCTGCAGTAACCATCCTCAGTGATTCTTGTGGGCCCCCAAAAAAGAAAATCTGTCACAGCTTTCACTTTTCCCCCTTCTATTTGCCATGAAGTAATGGACTGGATGCCATGATCTTTGTTGTTTTAACTCCATTCAGTTCATTTTAATCTTCCTCTTTTCATTTGTAACTTCCTTCTTGGACAGTGACAAACCTGACTCCTATTATCCAGAATGCATTGGTTCTTGTTGCTTAGAGCCCACAGGTATAGTGTCAGAATGTTATATTTAAAAAACACTTGGGTTTTTTTTTTATTCCCTCCACCACCACCTTACCCCCAACCTTTAGTGTGTTTATGTCATTTATTTGAAATAGAGTTGTTTGTTTGGATTCTACTTTAGGATCATCCCCCCCCCCCAACTTTGTTGATTTTATTTCCTTAATATGTTATATATTAACTTGCTTCTGAAAGTCAGAATTTTAGGTTCAAAACTGTGTAACTCACAAGGGCCTCCCTTATCTTCGGTCTCCTTCCTCTGCCTAACTCCCGTGTTTGCCGCCATGTTCCCATTCACTCTGTAGGTAAATGTTCTCTTTAGTTTCTGGTTCACCCTCCTCTCTCACTCGAGGGGACTTTTTTGCATTTTGCTTTTTTCACTTAACAGTATAGCTTGAAAACCACCCTGTATACAGGTCAAAAAATTTTCCTCATTCTTTGATTTTCTTTTTTTGCAGTTTTGTAGTACTCCATTATGTGCACATCATGGTTTTTTTCAACTATTCTGTATATAGGGTATGTATTTTCCTAAGGCGAACAGTGTTGAAACTAATCCTTTCTGCATGTATGCTTATATATTGTTGGGAATATATTTTCAAAATAAATTCCTAGACGTGGAATTGCTTGATCAAATAGTAAATGCAGACATAAATTTTCATTTTCACTCCAAAAATAGGAACCAGTGTGTATTCCCACCAGTGTGTGAGCGTGCCTCTGTCTACACAGACTCACCAATAGAATGTTGTTGCAGTATTTTTATTTTTACCAATCTGGTGGGTGAAAAATGATACCTTGGTGTGTTTCCAAATTTGCATTTATTTTATTAGGATTGAGATCGATTGTTTTCTTAACTTCAGGGCTACAGAAAACCAGCCTCAGGCCAGATTTAGCCTGCAGGCTCCAGATTGCTGACCCCTACTTGTAGTCCATTGTTTTTCCTTTTCCTTTAGATATTGCAATTTTGTGTAATTTTCTTTGTTTGCTCATCTTTCGTTTCAACCACTTTCTCTTCAACTCCTTTTACTTACTTCTTTATCTCATTTTTATTCTGTTGGTTGTTTTCAGCCTTTCTTACATGCTCCTTAGTGTCTTTTCCTGAAATCATTTAATTTTCTTTATTTCTTCCTACTGTTTATCCTTTTCATTTTTTAACTTTAAATCTCTTTTCACTTCCCAAGTGCTATTTGAGGGTATACAATTGAGTTTGGGGTGCTTTACTGCAGTTTTCTTTTGCTTTCACCATACTTTGGAGGTGAAGGCAGATTTTCCTATATGGAGATATTTTCATCCTGATCGCCGTGTTTCCATCTCAGAGACTCAGAGTTCCTTTTGTAGATCTGTCTTTTTATGTTTAGTCATTAGTGGATTTGTTTTTTCTTACAAGAATTCCTAGTTTAGTAAGAGTGCCATCTTTTCAGTGCAGAGAAACAAAGTATGATTTTTTAAATTTAGATTGTGTTTTTGTTTGTGTAGTTAGTGATTGGGGAAGGGTAGTGAGTTCTATGATTTTCTGCTAGGAGAGAGTTCTTTTTTGTTTCCTGGGTTTTTAAAGTTTGCTCCTTGGAGTTTTCCTTTATTATCTGATCTTCAAAGGGCCCTTCTTTCTTCCTTTTTCTTCTTCTTCTGTCTTCACCAGAGTTATGCCCTTTGAACGCTGCCACCTTGACTTGCATGCCCTCCTCAGTCCCTTTCCTGTGGTCAGTGCTCACTATAGGCATCCTTGCTTTAACTGGTAGCCCCAGACTGTAATGATGGTTGTGCTGGCTGAAACCATACAAAATGATCTTAATCACCAGTGGAAAAAATGACACTTGTTCTGTGACTTTTATAAATTTTTTGCCAGAACATTTAAAACTATTAATGTTACTGTCAGTTATAAATGTATAGAGAAATTTTAATGGTAAACCAATATTTGTTAGTACACTGTAATTTAAAACATTAGCAATATTGAAAAAGTTTAGAAAATTCATAAGGAGTAGTTTGAACAGCATTCTTTGTCTTCTCATTATATAACTTACAGTATGGAACAGGCATCTTTTCTGTCTTGGTAAATGATTATACTCTTTTCTAAGTTTGTATCAACTTCCATCATTTTGTCCTTTGCATTGTCATTGTTGTGAAATACCTGAGAATTCCTTTTATGTGAAGTTTTTGCCAACATCACTTCTCTAGAACATCTTCTTCCTTTTCATGATAGCCACTTTCTTCATTCATGTAGATATTTCACCTTCCCTTAATTTTTCTGACTTCATATCTAGTCTCAAACAGCCATCACTATCATGATAACTATCTCTTCTATTACTCTGTTTGATCTCAGTTTCACTTTCAGTGCTACTGCTTTTCATTTCTTTACTGCACTTTTATCTTTGGTGGCCAGTCTCTTCCTTGGTTTTGGCTTTTTGCAAACATCACGTTGGTTATTCATTAAAATACAAAGAAACAGCACAACCACATACGTTGCTGTGCTGAATAACGTGCAGTGACCAGTTACAGACAGACTATGAAAAAGGTGATGTGAATGTTCATAGCTCATGATACACATCTGTTATTTATGTAGTCGTTTGTGGACTGAGGAACTAGCAGCAAGTTTGCACTTCTTGCAGTTGCTCATAGTTACTATACTGTTATTACTGAAATGTGAGGCATACTGTGTTATTGGAATTAGTGTATATTGGAAGAGTGCAAAACAAGGATTTCCTATAATTTCACACTTAAGGAGGCCTTTCCTTTTGAGACAGTAATTTTAGGTAATCTTAGACAGCCCCCCTCCTCTCTCTTCCTCACGATTTTTCATGAATTGCCCTTACTCTCTGCAAAAGTGTATCAGGAGTGTGAGATTTGATGTTTCTTTTTCTGTAGACAGATAATTTGAAGCTTCAGCATGTCTTCTAGCTTTGATAGAGTTTAAGTTCTATGTAGTTGTATTATTCTTTTTTAAAAAATACTTATTTATTTTTAATTGAAGGATAATTGCTTAGTTGTATTATTCTTATCCTGTTTTGATTTTGTGGGATATGTGGGGAAATTCAAATTTTAGGTAGGACACCATTATCCTCAGCTAACCACAAGCCTCAAAACAGATTTGTTTTATATTTATAATGTTATATATATGAGTATGAAATCCTTACGTTTTCCTTAAAATCATACCTCTTGCAAGTGGGAGAGGAATAAAGGTTGAGGCTTTTTATTGGGTGAAGATTAAATATGTAAAGTGCCATCTTTGAACAATCTATTCTCAGAATGTGCCTAGTGTATACATTTACTGATTCAGCTTGGTGAATAAGACAAGATCAGGTATTTGAAAATGCCTAGATGTATTTTATTGTGGGAAAAAATACATATTTTGAAAGATAAAAGGGAGAGATAAAATTATATCAAGAAGAAAAATTGCATCATGACACCATATTTATTTATTATTATTTCAGTATTAACTGAATATGTTTTTCTTTTTCAGTCCTATGACAATGGGTTGGCACAGGGAGCAGGACTTGAATCTCATGGTAAGGCATCTTAAATAAGTGGATGTGTGGTTTCTTTTGTCTTTAAATAACATCATGGTATCTTCAACATGTAGGACCTCAGAAGTTTGTCTCAACTCTTGATGCAGCCTGATTATCTTCTTTCCTACTTCTCCCTGTTGACACTGTTGTGCCAACTTGAGCCTCTTCTAGGTCAGTAATCATTCAGAGATTATTCAGACCAGAATGTTCAAACAGTATTTTCTAGTAATCTTTTCAGCTGTTAGCTGCATGAAAGCATCTTGGGAGGATTTAAGAAATTGTTAGAAAAGAGCAAGTTTTCTTTTTTGGTGTAATACTAAAAAGCTAGATACAGAATAATGAACATGAATCAATGAATTTGTGAAGAAAAAAATTTTTTTACCTTCTTTAATGTAATTGTACTAAGTCATAGTGATAAAACATTTTTGTGTATGGCATATGTTCACTACACACACTAATACAAGTCTCTCTCACATTTTCCCTCAATTTTGGGAGAACCAGAAGAGTGAGCAATAGTCAGTCTGTCAGCGTATCAATAGCCTGAACTCTTCACGTGGAAAATTTTCATGTAGAAGAAAATATACTTCCATGCTCCTTAAAAAAAAAAAGAGAGATCAGGGAGGCTTTCTGAATGAACCCTGTATTTCCTCTTTCTGACAGCCGTGTTTTTGTGCTCCCTTGGCGTGTCCATCCCCCTGCTAGCACGAGGGAGTGGACGGAACACATTCGTATTCAGGTCTCAGCCCTAACACTCGCTGTGCAGCTTAGGCTCCTCACTGAGTCGCTCAGAGGCGTTCTTCTTTCTTTGTTAGAGATATGAGGGAAACTGGTTTGTAAACCGCAGGACAGGTATGAAAGTTTTTTGAACGTAATGCTTGTGCTTCCCCTAGGGCCCGGCCTCTGCGGTCACTCCTCCTCTCTCATGCTCTCACGCCCTCCTTCAGTGGTGTTCGTAGAGCGTGTGGAGAGAACACTGTCTGGGATTTTCCTCTGAAGCCATCCTGTAATGAGGACATCTTAATTCTTGTGTGTGCCTGAGTCTCTATGAGACTGGGGTGGCAATAGCGATCGTGTCACTGGTCATCACCCCTTGGTAAGGAGGAATATGCTCACAGTTGCACAGAGAGGAAATCTGGCATCTGTAAAAATGTCTGAGGAGACGGGGTCTGAGCTCTCTACTAAAGGATGTTAGTAGCACCCTGGCTGAGAGATACTTAGCAGTGCAGGAGACTTGTGGAACAGACAGCAGAAAATGGTATTACGTTCTCTAGGATGTGAAGCAGAGAGGGCTGCTCAAAGCTGATACTCTCTGATGGGGGAAAAAAAAAAGTCTTGCTGAGTCACACAAGTAGTGATTTTGAGTCCATTTGACTCAAGTAGGCTCTTACCCAACAAGACCATCATTGATGGACTGTGGTTCATGCCGAAAAGCTTACATATTCTTTTTACCTCTCTTTTTGGGTTGGTAGGTTTCAGGACTAAAGCTGTAGAGGGGAGGGCTTCCTTCTCAGGGTGCCAAGGTACAGGATACGCTGCAAAAGGGTTATAGGCCTGCCAAGCTATTGCTCACTTGCTCCTTGCTCACTCAGCTTTTGGGGCAGCCAAGACCTGGGTGTCTAGAGCTCCTTGGCACCACTGAGTGTCCTACAAATGTCAGATGTTTTAATGTTCTTGTGTGCTGTGAGGTTAGACAGGCTGAGAAGTACTGTTCTGGAAGGCTTTGGTATAGTCTCCCTTCTTTGTCTTATCCCTGTCTGCACTGGCAAGAGAGACCTCTTTCTAAAAACGAGCACTGCAGTTCGGGCAGTCTGTGAAGTCGTCATGTTTGTTCTCCTTTCTTTCCATCAGCAAGTATCAGATTTGAGCGGCCCTGGGAAATGGCAACCCACTCCAGTGTTCTTGCCTGGAGAATCCCAGAGACGGGGGAGCCTGGTGGGCTCCATCTATGGGGTCGCACAGAGTCAGACACGACTAAAGCGACTTAGCAGCAGCTCTCCTTCACATCCCAGAGAACATAGTCTCATTTTCTGGTGTCTGTTCCACAAGTCTCCTGCACTGCTCAGTATCTCCTCACCCAGGGTGCCCACTAACATTCTTTACAATAGTGAGCTCAGACCCCATCTTCTCAGACATTCTTACAGGTGCCAGATTTCCTCTTTGTGCAGCTGTAAGTGTATTCCACTTACTAAGTGCTGATGACCAGTGACACAGTTGCTATTGCCACCCAATCTTCACATCCTCCAGGTATTGGCTCAAATGATATTTTTGGATAAGCCCCCTATTTAAAATTGCAAACTAACGACAAACACAGCTCATTTTTAGAATTGGAAACCAACCATATATACATATCCCATTCTCTATCTGGAAACCTTCCTCTTACTTGTATGTGCCTTAATATTCTCTTACTGCCTTCGATAAAGAAGGTCATTTATTTACATAACCTTCTTCAACTGAGGCATAATGAACAAAGATTAGAATTTGGATCATTATTATGAGAAGCAGTTCTTAAATTGTAATTTAATATAATGATGGGATGTTCTCGAAGTTTTTTGATGCTTGTAGAAATCATTGACCTAATCCTATTAATATTTAGCCTTAAAAGCATATTGTAGTTGAGTTCTCGTGCCTGCTCTGTTAGTAATGTTTTTTAATATACTACGCTGTCAGAATGTTACCTGTCTTTTGCTGTTTTTATGTCTGCCTCTTACACTCTTCTACCATGCTACTTTTAATCCACATTTTAAGAACTGGTTTTTTAGAATTGTTTAGATAGGAACCTCTTAGGAATAAATGTTGATAAGTGAGTTTTAGCTTAAAGCATAGACTTTGTAATAACTGTTTGGCTCTTCAGAGTATAAGCTTACTTCAGAAGTTGTTATTTTCAAAATCTGGTTGTTTGGGCAAAGTAAAGAGTATTTTTATTTTGAATTGTTCTGGCTTGCTTTAAAAAATTCCAACAATTATTTTGGAGAGTAGCAATTAAATACCTCTTTATTTCTTGGTGCAGTTAGTTTTAAAAATTATGTACTTTTTGTTAGAGGCTTTATATTTAATGATCTATAATACTTGAAGTCATGGGCAGCTTCATAAAAGAGAAATTGAAACTAGTAGGTCATTGAAGGAGGAATAAGATTGATAGTTGCTGAATAGAAATTAATCTAAAAGGTTATGATATATTTGTTTTACTTTTGTTTTAATATACTTATTGCTAACATAGATCTTCCTCTTTTTTTTTTCCATTGGGAAAAAAAATCTGAAGACTAAATAGTTCTTACAGTGACCCTTTATTTATTTGTTTGTTTTTATTTTTTGACAGTGACCATTTTAGTGTGATAGCTGCCTTACATTTCCTAGAGCGAATGCTCACTTTTCCTTTGCCAGAGAATATAACCAAGATTTGTAACACCAAAAGGAGAATTGCAAAATGAGGCATATTAGGAACAATCTATTTAAAGAGCTAGAACTAATAAAAATCTGTAATTGAAGTTGTAATAAATTGGAAATATGGAGTATTTTCAGATTGTTTGGAGTTGACAACAGATAGTGCCAATGGAAAGTGGTGGAATTTTTTTGTTTGTTTTTTCCTATGTGGAAAAATACTGACTTTTCATTTCCTGAGGAAAGTAGTTACCTTTGTGACTGTATTGGTTCCTTTGATGCTATAACATTTTAATAAACTTAGGGGTGTAAGACAATGCAAATTTGTTCTCATAGCTCCAGAGGCCAGAAGTCCTGAACTGCATCTTACAGGGCTTCAGATCAAGATGTCAGCAGGGTGGGTTCTTTCTGGAGGTTCCAGGAGGTCTGTCCCTTTGCCTCTTTCAGCTTCTGGGGACTGCTGACGTTCTTTGGTTTGCCGTCACATCACTTGAGTCTCTGCTTCCATTGCCTCCTTTTTGATTGTAGTTTAGTCTCTCTCTGTCCCTCTCTTACAGGGACACTTGAGGTTGCATTTAGGGTGTCTCCCACCCAGGATAATCTCCCCATCTCAAATCCTTAACTTCCATCACGTTTTCATAGTCCATTTTGCCATATAAGAAAACATGCCCATGTTCCAGGGATTAGGACCTGGGTATCACTGGGCAGTGGTGGCAGGTGGGGTGGGGTGGGGCATTTTTCAATCTAGCATAGTGAGCATCGATATGTATTGTGCATCTACTTCCAGATAGTTTTCTTCTCCATCCCCAACACACATATACTCTTTCCCTTTCCTATTCCTTTGTTTAAGGAACTTTTCTTCCTTAAGATAACTTTTGCTAAAGAAAATCCACCTGCAATGTGGGAGACCTGGGTTTGATCCCTGGGTTGGGAAGATCCCCTGGAGAAGGGAAAGGCTACCCACTCTGGTATTCTGGCCTGGAGAATTTCATGAACTATATATAGTCCATGGGGTTGCAGAGTCGAACAGGACTGAGCGACTTTCACTTTCACTTTTTCTTCCTTAAATTTCTGAAGCTGACTGCATATAAGCCTCTAGTTTATGTTATATGTAAAAATTAGCCTGTAGCTTAGGCAGATGGGACCTTAGTTATAAACAGTACACTGTCATTTTTAAGGGAATTAAAATCAGACTCAGGTGTTTAAGAGTGGTAGACAGGAAACAGTAGTCCTAGACTTTAGTTTCAGCCCTCCCATTAGCCATAAAATTTTGAACTACTTTATAAATCTTATGTTTTTCATTTAAAAAAATCATTCTTATACTTTTAAATTATTTTAAACTTTTTTCTGTTTCATTAAGTGCATATTGAAGACCTCAGTGCCTAGTGGTTATTTTAAATAGTGAGATTTAAGTAAATAAAATAGTAATATAAAAGTAAAATTATATTTCTTTTAATTTTACCTTTCTTTCACTGCTTTCTAGAATTACTTAACCTTTTTTTTTTTTCTTCAATCATTTCATAGACATCTAATAAGTTTAAAGTACTGTGTGGTTTTAATTAACAGGAGGATCAACTTTTTGTGGCATTGCATCACTGTGCCTGATGGGTAAACTAGAAGAAGTTTTTTCAGAAAAAGAACTGAACCGGATAAAAAGGTGGTGCATAATGAGACAACAGAACGGTTATCATGGAAGGCCTAATAAGCCTGTTGACACCTGTTACTCTTTTTGGGTGGGAGCAACTCTAAAGGTAAGAGAAATAATAAAAATGAGAAACTTTTACTCTTTGTTAATAAAAAACTGTGCTTAAAGGGTTTGGTCTTTTAGTGTTCATTAAATATTGTTAGGTTAAAGCCAAAAAGGTTTTCCTGGCAAAGCTGGTTTCTTGCGGAGGTCCAGCCCCGGCTGATCCAGGGTATTCGAAGGGGAGGCGGTGTCGGCGACTATTTACATATTTATCAAAGATATAAAGAGTAATAGAATGAGGATAGCTCAGTAGGAAAATTCAGTGGAGAAAAGAAGCTGAGTAGCTTGGTTTACACGGAAAATCAATATAACCCATGACACCAGGTTAGTTCTGACCACGGAGGCCGCAGGCGCCCTCTTGAATAGTGGAAGGTGCCCCACCTTAGACACCTTCTCAAGTGGGTCTTAGAAGCCCAGGCAAATAAATGGTTGCAGAGGATATCCGCGCTCCAGATGGAGACTCAGCTGGAAATTGAGGGGAAAAATGACATGGGGAGACCAAGCATTGGTGAGCAAGGCCCGTAGCTTTATTTTCAACAGGGACTTTTATACCCTAAGTTACACATAGAGGATAATAGGGGATGCAGAGTCAGCAGTCTTTGATCCTTATCAAAAACCAGGGTTTCTTTCCTGCAAATTTATCGTATACAAATGGTTTAGGTGATTTATTTATCCAGGGGGACTCCTGAGGCTCTATCCCGCCTTTGCGTATGCCGAGCCTCCTTCCTCATGACCTTTGTTCACGAGTGGAATGTCTCTCGCCGGCTCCCGGCAGTTTCTGTATGGTTTTTCCACAGAATTCAGTTACCTGTTCTACTACTTAAAAATTTTTATTCTTATAGGACTCTAGTGTCCAGAACCTATGTAAGAAACTAGGTGTAGTGCTATAAAAAGCTTGTAACTGAAACTTACCAGTAGTCCACCTAGGTGGAACATGTCTGAACATACCAGTAAAGGATTTATGGAAAAATACCAAACCACGGGTAATTCCTTTAAAAACCATTTAAAGTTTTCTGTTTTTTTTCATTTATTTGTGTAAGCCTTCTGAAATGTATTCATTTATATGATCATACATTTTCCCCATCTCTGCTACCTTTTGATTTGTGTAAATCCATAAGATTATTAGCCATTGAGTACCCACAAGTTTTCTATATCCTAAAATTGCAAGTATCACCTAGGCCTGATATTCTGGAATCTAACAAAAGTATATTCATCATCTATATAACATGTTAATTTTTTTCTCTTAAAATTTATACATGTGGTTGAAGTAAATAAAGAAAATAGAATGTTTTTTCTATTCTCCTCACTTCTAGTACCATTTATCTGGTGCACCATTTTAATTTTTTTAATTATGGAAAATTTCAAACATAGTGAAAAGAGAAAATGCTGTATAATGAACACTTAATATGTTCAGTAGCCAATTTCAACAGTTCTCATCTCAAAGCCAGCCTTCATTCATTCATACAGCTGCTCACTTTCCTCCTCACTGTATTATTTTAAAGCAATTCCTAGATAACCCCTTTTTACTTTATCTGGAAATTCTTCAGTACAGTCATTAAACAAAGATAGCTTTTTAAAGAATGGAGATGTAATATTCTGTCTTCTAAAAATTCAGCCATAACTCCTTATTATCATTAAATATTAAATCAGGATGATGTATATTTCCTATTGCATCACATCAAGAGGAATATAATATAATCAGTCTCTGGTTGTCTCTGCTTTTTGATCTAAGGGCTCCAGAGTTGTCAAAGCTGATTTATCCATTATAAAATTCCCCATCAACCTGTTTTTCTTCACCTTTTTTTATGGTGGTAAAATATATGTAATGTAATATTTATCAGTTTAACTGTTTGTAAGTGTATGGATCAGTGTTGTATAATCATTACCATTATCTATACCCCAAACATTTCCATCACCCTAAACATAAACTCTGCTCATTAAACAATAGCACCCTTTCTCCCATTCCTCCAGCCCCTGGTAACCTCTTTCCTGCTTCCTGTCTCTCTGAATTTGCTTATTCTAGGTCCATCATATAAGTAGAATTATGTAATATGTGTCCTGTGTCTGGCTTATATTTCTCAAGATCCATCAATATTGTCATATATATCACAATTTTATTCCTTTTTATGATTGAGTAATACTCTACTGTAGGTATATACCACATTATGTTTATCTGTTCATCTGCTGGTGGACACTTGGATCGGTTCCACCTTTTGGCTATTATGAATAAGGTGGTTATGAGCATTGGTATAAAATATCTGTTCAAGTCCCTGCTTTCATTTTTTCCAGGTAATTAACTAGGAGTGGAATTGCTGGATTATATGGTAGTTATGTGTTCAACCTTTTGAGGCACCAACAAACTGTTTTTCACAAAGGCTGCACCATTTTACATCCCCCCTGGTGATGTATAAGGGCTCCAGTTTCTCCACATCTTCACCAATGCTTGTTTCTTCCATTTTTTTATAATAGCCATCCTGATGGGTATGGACATGAATTTGAGCAAGTTCTGGGAGATGGTGAAGGGCAGGGAAGCCTGGCATGCTGCAGTCCATGGGGTCGCAAAGAGTCGGACACGACTGAGCAACTGAACTGAACTGAACAATGAGTGATATCAAGCATCTTTTGATGTGCTTATTGACCATCTGTATATCTTCTTTGGAGAAATGTCTGATTTATCTGTTTTTTCTTTTGTTGCTGGGGCTTTTGGTTGTTGTTCCATGAAATCATTGCAAATCCAATATTATGAAGATTTTCCCCAGTGTTTTATTACAGCAGTTTTTAGTTTTAACTCTTAAGTTTAGGTCTTTGATCCACTTTGAGTTAATTTTTGTAATGGTGTAAATCAAGGACTTCAGCTTCATCTTTTTACATGTGGATATCCAGCTTTCCTAGTACTATTTATTGTAAAGACAGTTCTTTACCCGTTAAGTGGTCTTGGCACCTTTGTTGAAAGTCATCTGATGTTGTATGTGAGAGTTTATTTCTGTGCTCTCCATAGTAAGCATTGGTCCTTACTATTTTAATTATTGTAGCATTGTAAGTATCGTTATCAAGCAGTATGAGTCCTCAACATTTTCCTTTTTAAAGATTGTTTTTGCAATTTCACACGAATTTTAGGATTGGCTTTCCCATTTCTTAGGAAAAAGGCTGTTCACATTTGTATGGAGATTGCATTGAATTTACAGATTGCTTGGGTAGTGTTGACATCTTAACAGTGTCTTCCTATCCATGATGATGGATGCTTTTCCATTTATTTAGATCTTTAATCTCGTTCACCAGTGTTTTATAGTATTTTGCGTACAAAGCTTTTACCTTCTTGGATAAATGTATTCTCAAGTATTTAGTGGCTTCTTTTAGAAGCCATTATAAGTAGAATTGCTTTCTTAGTTTCCTTTTGGATTGTTTGTTGCTGGTGTGTAAAAGCTTTATCATCTTCTTACAGAATGGTTTTAGCAGCTATTGACGATCATTTCTTAAATCCATTATGTCATTGGGGGTTGTTAAATGGTGATATTCTACCATTCCCTGTAAATTTACTAACTAGTATCCTTTTGTAAAGAAGTTCACTTTAACTTAAGATGTGGTTGTACAGAGAAAGACAGATGATTATTTAACTTTAATAATGTTCATTCCATCCATTGAGTTGGTTCTCTAGCATCCTCTACAGTTTTCCAATAAAATAATTGGATTTTAGGGTCTTTTTTCTTTTTTACCCTTTGAGTGCCATTGTGAACCCATAGATTTTAATGTTTTATCTGTTTTAGTCCATTACATTGTTCTTGTTAATGCTCAGATTGTCCCATCTCTGACCAGTACAAGCCCCTTCAAGTTCGTTCTTGAGTCTCTTTGTATGATTTTGGTGGCCTTTGACAACTTTCTAGAGGCAACTTTTAAAATTTTTAATTCTTATAGATAACTTTAAATAACTTTAAACATGCTGATTGCTTGACTTGACTCATTTAGACATTATCTTTGATTCCCAGTTGTGAAAAATGAAAATTTGGTCTCCCTTTTTTCCAGCAAATTGTTACTGGGTTTTTTGTTTTTTTTTTTTTAAGTTCTGAACCTTTTCTCTTCCTCTTCCTTCTAAATCTGTCAGTTTGCCTTTTTTGTACAACGTCAAGTTAGGTAACATTCATATTTTGCTCAGTAACAATGATCAAATATTTTATGCTTTGCCTATAGGTTGATTTTAAAATTTGAAAACTAATAATCACTTACTAGAATTGTGTAAATATTCTTTATTGCTTAACCAAGTACGATTATAGTTTCTTCTCTATGTAATGACCCATGTGCCACTTGATACTAGAAAGCATTTCTAGTATCAGGAGTCTAAAGAGTCTCTGCTTATATTCTATTAGTTAAATAAAAATGAATGAATAAGTTTGCTTCTTATTAGTACCGTAACTTTCTAATTGGTTTTATTTTGCTTTTTGAGACATGATGCTGCTTTGTTAGTCTTTAATACTTTCTGTGGCTCTCTGATTCATATTATTAGCACACCTTCAGCTGCTTTGTGACACTTGAGCTTTCCACCATCCCCTGACCCTGTTCTCTTCACAATTTGATTTATCCTTTGTTTTTTCTATTTAATAGGATCTTGGGAAAAGAACAATACATGTCCTGAATCTTTAAGCTACTTAATCTTTTATGCTAAAATTGTATTTGTCTCACCTTTTATCTTTCTTAATTAAAGAGCTTTAATTTTTTACTATTCTCAAAATTGTCTTTAGCGTGTGGTTAATAATTTTTGTTGTCCTTTTTTTTGAAATATTTTTACTTATCATTACTATAGTTCATAACAGTTCAGAAATCTATTATAAGAGTTAGAATATGGGTAAATAAAATTGCCCTTGTAAAAATAACTGGTGAAGTTGAACACACTGGCAAGTTGTGTTTTGAATATGTTGCAGAGAAGTCATTTGGATCTGTTTCAAAACAAAGAAATAGTGAATGGGTCACGAAAATGAGAGTAGATGATTTTTAAAAAGTTAATGTGGTTGATAATTTTAAATGTTCAAATCCCTTAGGCTTGCTTTGAGAGCCTTAACTAGAGAAAAGCATTTTAAAATTATATATATCTGAAAATTGAGCCACAGGTTGATATGAAAGTTTTATGTCAATAAATTTATATTTGTTACTGTCGTTTCAGCTTCTGAAAATTTTCCAGTATACTAACTTTGAGAAAAATAGAAATTACATCTTATCAACTCAAGATCGCCTTGTTGGGGGATTTGCCAAGTGGCCGGATAGTCATCCAGGTAGTTTATTTTTTGTGTAAATCCAGAGCAACCTTTGTTTTATTTATTGAATAATCTTTAAGCGTTTGTCAGAAAGGGTATGTGATAGAAAATATAGCCACAGTTATAAACTTAACTTTAAATAAGGTTTTTAAGAAGGTAAATTGTTTCAGTTTACAGTAGATTTAGGATATTCACGGTATAAAGGAAGGGTTTGATTATCAAGATACTGGTATAGTTTGACTTTTTTCCCAAATATTTCACTTAGCAATGTATTATGTTATTGCAGACAATAAGACAGGTGGTCTGAATGGTCCCAGTTCAAATGGTCCCAGGTTTTTATAGAATAATTTGGTTCAAATGGTCCCAGGTTTTTATAGAATAATTTGGTTCATCCAAAATCTTTAGGAGTATTAGCTGTCACTTGAGCTATGTGTAGAATAAATTACTCTTAAATCCAAAAGAGAACTAATTCTTACTCTTTTCAGAAGTCATTCTCCAAGCTACTTCCTCCTCCCTCTTAGGTTTCACCTCCAGTAAATGATATATTTACAGCCTCCATAATCTCAATTCAAGAGTTTGTTAAAAATAAGTCAGAACTCTGATACTTTTGATAAGCAGAATGACAAAGTATTAGCTATAAATACATGAAACTAGATTCAAGAAATGATTGCTTTTGCAACATTGCAATAATATCATGGTTTTTATTGTTAGCCTAGAACCTCTTTACCTCATCTCTTGTCATAGAACTGTTACAGTCAGAATATGTACCTGAATTGAAATTCAAATAAAGGGCTCATGGAATCATATTTTTGTACCTGAAGAAAGCAAGAATATTTCCTTATATCCATATTTACTTGTTTTTTTCATGCAAAATATGCTTCTTAAAAAAAAAAAAGTGCAATGCTTTTTATTTCTAAGTGTTAGAAAGTGTTAGTTGCTCAGTCACATCCAACTTTTTGTGACCCCATGGACTGTGTAGCCCACCAGGCTTCTCTGTCCATGGGATTTTCCAGGCAAGAATACTGGAGTGGGTTGCCATTTCCTACTCCAGGGGATTGTCTCAAGCCAGGGATCAAACCCATGTCTCTTGCATCTCCTGCATTGGCAGGTGGATTCTTTACTACTAGCACCATCTGGGAATATTTAGAAATTTTGGCATCTGTAACCCATAGCTGTAAATATGTTTTAAAAGTCCCTCAAGAAAACAGTTGTTTTGGTATCAATTCCATTGTTTTCAACCAGTACATGGTACTATTTTTAACAAATAATGAGAATAGGGAAATGACATTCTTGAAAAGCATTTCTTATGTAAACATATTGAGATACATTTTGATTTTTTACAATAGCTTTTTTAAAAGAAAATTCTTGGAGCTTTTTTGTAGAGAGGTCAATTGCTAAGTTTAATATTTGTGTAAATGCTTGGTTGTGATATTCTTTATTGAAATGTTGCAGTGTCTTCCGATTCTATACATTACAGAGCATAGAAATCGTTGTATGATAAATTGAATTTATGTGGAAAAGATTTGTTTCCAGAGCTGTTATAAAAATTATTTTAATAGGATTTTTTAAAATTAGCTTATGCTTGGTTCTAATAAATCAATCTTTTGACACAAAGAGATTTTATATACAGTAACAGGAAAAATTTATTAAAGGAATTAAGTTTTACTATGAAGAAAATGTATATTTCTATATCTAAAGTGCTCGAATACATCACCACCTACAGATGAGATTATTATTTATTTTTAAGGTTTGAAATGTTTAACTTCTATTTCATTAGCTTTTATAAAAAATCCTTTTGAGGAATAAAAATTTTACATTACCTGGTACGTGTAAGATCCTATTTTACATTATTATGAGTGTATTTTCTGTTGCATTTTTTTCCTAGAAAAGTTTTCTCATTTCTAGACAATAAAATTTAATGTTGCTTTGTGCCTTTTGTAATTTAACATAACTGCAAGAAAAATAAAATAGGAAAAATCAAATTTTTTTTTTTTTGGTGTGAAAATTAGAGGAAAGTGAGCTAGAAGAAGTCGTAAGCATTCTCTGAAAAAACATAAAAGGGGATTAACATGGGCCTAACTGGTGAAATAACTTTTTCACAAATAACACTGAATAAGTACAACTGTCTGTCATTCCTGTTGTGAAAACTAAATGATATTTATTTAAGTCAACCTTTCTCTTTCATTCTTTTGATACACTTTGACTTGGTAAGATGTTTTGAACCTTAATAGCCCATGAAGCTATAAATAATAACCAACTCAAAAATAGAAAAATATTTTGACTAGTACAAAATCTATTTTTTGTAAGTGTTCCCATAACGGCAGAACTCTGAGCACTTTTACGACTCCATATAAGGCTGCCATGCAGGCAACAGCCATGTGATTTCAGTGGTCATTTAATGGAAGAAAGTTACTGCCCCCGAAAGATGGGAAACTGTCGTGAGGTCAGTGCAGAATCGTTCTGGTGTGAACAGTCACATTATTACAACCAAACAGAATGTCTGAGTTTGTTTTTACTTTCAGGTTGGATATTTTTAGAGTGACTGACATTACTTCAAATAGGAAAATTAAATATAGTACAGCATTCCAGAAAGAGTTATTTTGCTCAGCCTTCTTTCATTTAACACAGAGTTGGCATTGTGTGGTTTAGGAGTTGTCAGAGTTAAAACTTAGCAGGGAATGCAGTGCTACTTAGATTCCGAGGTTTATTTATTTTCATTTTTAAGAAGAAAAGTTCCTTTTATAATAGAAACATCTTTGTTTCCATATTCTGTTGTCAGCAAAAGAGAAAACCCATTAAAGTGAGGAGTCTTTGCTAGTACTCTTCTTGTTTATTCTTCAGTCACAGAAGATGTTGGTGGACTCACTTCTTAAGCTAGGAACTGTTTTCCTTGTTAGCGATATTTTCTTGAATATCATCTGATTTTGATCATCTAGTTTTTAAAAATTTGAGGTTTGAGACTCTGAGAAAGCAAATATTTCAACACTAGTATTTTTCTAAATTTATTTTTAATGTAGTGATAGGCTGATAAGTAGCTAAATATTTTGTACAAATAATAATGCCTGTTGTGATGAAAAAATGTCTTATTTTCAGATGCTTTGCATGCATACTTTGGAATTTGTGGCCTGTCACTAATGGACGAAAGCGGCATTTGTAAGGTTCATCCTGCCCTGAACGTAAGCACACGGACTTCTGAGCGCCTTCGAGATCTCCATCAGAGCTGGAAAACCAAGGACTCTAAACAGTGCTCAGAGAATGTGCACATCTCCACATGACTAACTTTAGCCGGGGGCGGCGGGGAGGGTTTGTAGCCTAACTGTAGCTCAAGGTTAAAAGCCATGGATAACCACATGTGCTCTTTTTTTAAGAGGTAGTCTTACAATCGAATCTTGTGCCGATGTCACTTTGGGATATGGTCTTGAGCCAGTAACCTTTGTACTAGGTTTCAAGAAAATCTTTGTTGAAGTTTGAACCACAGTGGACTTCGTCGTGGTTCTTAAATGTTTATACTGTATTTCTAAGTTCTTTGAGGCAAATTAACTGTATGTATGTAGGTTATCTTAAAAAAAAAAAAACTTGAGTACAGAATTGTATCATATTATAAAATGGACACGAATCTTCAAAAGAAGTTCACATAGCAGTGGTAATCTTCGGGTGAGCACTTAGTGATCATTTAAAAAGCTTGAGTGCTTATGGTGGAACATTGCTTTAATGAATTAAGTATCTGGGGTTATTCTTTGAAAACAGATGATCCCATAATTTTTAAAAGAAGAATGACTTATTTTGTGTTATTTTTAAGTAAAATGTGCCAATTAAACTTTTGTGGCCTATATAAATGAAATTAACTTCATAGCAAGAATGAATAGGCTTAACTAACACAGTAATTTCCTAAAGGGAGATTGTTATACAAAGACTCTTATGTAGCTGAGGAGAAAGTAATTTAACTGTGTGCGATTGTGAATGGGAAAGTTTCGTGCTGTGTGGGTCATCTATTTTAGATGTTGTTGGGGTAAATAACAGTTACGTTTGCTTTTAATCTCGAATCATTAGTCATTTTTTTTTTTTCTCCTTTCTCCAGGGAAAGCCGTCTTACCTAGAGGGAAAAACATTTAGTGGTTTTGTTTCTTTTTCTGAGATAAATTTTAAACTGTATTTTTATAACTGAGTTATTTTTAGCCATTTGGTTTTTTGTTGTTCTTGCTCCCAGTGTTTTAGCTTTTCTGATTTCAAAGTGATGATTTTCTAATTTTTTGAAGTTAAATAAGTAAACATTTAAGTGAAAAAAAAATAACACCTCTCAATTAAACTTAATGGTATAGCTCCATACACAGTCATTCATATTTTTGTAATATTTTCAGGTAAGTGGGAAGGTAATGTATCCCTTAGAGGTTAAGGACTGGGGTTTGCTTTTCATTGTTCTGTTTTCTTCATTTTGTGACCTACCTGAATTGTATAAGGAGTGGTGTAAAAACTTCCCTTTATTAGTAATCAGTTTATCAGTGAATCACACCCATCACCGTTTGCTCAGTGACAAAGTTACGAGAGTAGTTCTGAAACGGAGAAGGAAATCACTTCACCAGAGGGACTAGGTTTAAGTTAAAATCTTGGTGAAAATAAATGTTGGATTTTTAGGTTTACAAGTATCAGGATGAAAACTAAATTACTGGTATCACTGTTTAGGTATTGTAATATCTAAATTTTTATTTTTTAGTGGTGAAAAAAAAGTACCCTTAAATAATGATCCCAGGGGAAACCTAGTATATACATGACAAAATGATTCATTTATTATTCGCATGCTTAGTTTAAACCTCAATTTGCCAAAGTCAACTCTTTTTTTTAATAGAAATAAAATCAGAGAACTGATGGTGGGGGAAAAATAAACCTGACAACAGGTGTCATCCTTCCATGAATTTTTCCAGTTTGCACTGGTTTAAATCCTGACAAATTAAGATACCTGCATCTCAAACTAAGACATTTCTTAGACATCAGGAGTTAAAATGACATATATGTAATAGCTTTAGAACTATATGAAAAGCCCCCGATTTTTTTTATTCTGAATTGCCATTAGTGGTTGAAAGTGTAAAAAAGTTAGTATCTGTATTCGTAAGATGTAGAATTCCAAGGTCAAAATATTTCATAAAACTGCTAAATATTTTCTAACTCCTTGTGTAATTTAATAGCATAAGATTACATATGTCAGTGCGATTCTAATTAGCATGCTCTTGAGAGGCATTCTTAAGAAACTGTTGGCCAGTGAATGTTCAATTCCACAACAGCATATTGACCAAAAAAACCACCAGGCCATTGTGAATTGTGGAGAAGCTATTCCGAACTTTTTCTAAATAGTTACTTACAGGAAAGTATGAATAAAATAAATTATAAGCACTGTTTCATATGTATACTTGATCTTTAGCAGTGGTAATAGAACGAGAAGGGGGATTGTGAAGTCTCAATCTGTTCCCTATGCTCTTTCCCCACCTCCAGTATGGTATTTTTTTAAACTGTGGTAGGAGAATCCTTGTTTTGGACATCTGCATGAAAACAAGGTTGATCAGGTCGTTACAACACGATTCAACCTATTTATCATCTACAAGTGCTTTTAGACTTGACCTATGTGTACATTTTAATTAGATCTTTAAATAATCATTTATAAATATTTAAACTCAAATAGAAATTTTTTCCAACGGGGTACATCGTTTGAAACTGTGGTTTGTTGGGTCTGATAATATTTCAGTGTCATTATCGTAAAGAGGTACTCTGGAGTCAGATGACTGAGGTTTAAGTCCCACATCTGCCAGTTCACCAGTGTCATACTGGACCCTAACTTCCCCCTGATAAAGTGAGGTGAGGGATCTCACAAGGTTTTCTGAAGGTCACATGCATGCATTGCTAAGTCGCTTCAGTCGTGTCCAACTCTGTGACCCTCCTGGACTGTAGCCTGCCAGGCTCCTCTGTCCAGGGGATTCTCCAGGCAAGAATACTGGAGTGGGTTGCCATTTCCTTCTCCAGAAGGTCAGATGAGATAATACATATTAAGTACTTAGCATACTACCTGAATACAGTGAACTCCTATTATAATTTCTGTTATAACCATCTTCAAATTGTTTTTAAAACCTCTCTTTTCTATAATAGAGATCCCACAGAATTTAAACTCTAGGAAGATGATGGCAGCAGTGTAGTTTCTGAGTCTTCCCATTCGACCCTAGAGTAACTAGGATCACCACAGACCCCATTCTACAAAACCAGGTGACAGGGTGTCCCTGTGAACTTCAAAATACAGTGTTGGACAACCCACTGACCAGCGTAGTTTCAGCATCTGTGTGGGAGGAAGTGAAAGGCAGGCAGCTGGTTTCTGTTGGCCTTGAGAACAGAGCTATCACACTGCCCACAGTTTTCTCACTAGAAAGTGCGGCGGGCCAGTCAGAGCAAAAGCTGGAACTGGAAGGGGTCGCACAGGTCCCCACGTGCACCTAAGTGTTAGATCACTATAGTGTGGTCTGATCGTTGTGCGGGAGCAGCCTGGGCCCTGGCCTGTTTGCATCTTAAACCTAATGAGACAAAGCCCTGCTCAAGTTAGAATCCAAAGTGGCCCAGATAGGTACCACAGGACCAAGGGAAGAGAGAGGCCAGATACATAGAAAGAAAGGTCAGCATACATAGACACGGTACGTGGACATGGGTGATCACTTTGTGGAAGTGAAACAGGAGCTTACAGGGCCAGAGAACAAAGAAGAGGCGTCCTAGGGCACCGCTCCCCCGTAAGAGTACAGGAAAACTCATTTTGCCAGAAACAACCTGAGAAGGATTACTGTCAAGTCCTATTAAAACTGTCTTAAGGAATAGAAGGAGAGCCCAGCGTCCCTCAGACAGCGAAAGCACACCAGAAGGACATGACCACGAGACTATGAAAAACTATTACGACAGGAAACGTATAGTTTCAGAACAAGATCAATAAAAATGGGAAAAGCTAAGAATTACATAATCAAGTCTTAAAACCTGGAGGAAAAAGCAAACCCAGAGGAAGTAGAAGGAAGGGATTAATAGAAATGGGGAAGGGGGAAGACGCGATAAGACAAACAGCCAGACTTTCTAACAGAGAAAGGATAAGTTTCAGTAGCAAGAGAAATAACCATAAACCAGGAAATTTTTCAAAATTACAACGTAATTTTATGTGATAAATTAGAAAATAATAGCTTTTCTTAGAAAAATGCCAATTGCCAAGATTACCCTAGTTGATAGAGAAATTTGAAAACAAATGGGCTTTTTACCAAAACAGTATCAGGCTCAGATTGTTTCAAGTGTATTTCTACCAGACTGTCATGAAATAATCCTAATATTGTTTAAACAATTCCAGGGGCTATTAAGAGACTCTTGAACCCCAAAGGGGTAAGAAAATAGAAACAAAAAAAGACTTCTAAATTCATTTTGTAAAGTGAACATGATGGCGTTGTTTTTTAAAACCTAACAAAGATTGTACCAAAGAGAAAATTATGGATGGCTCTTACATGAATATATCAGTGCATGTATTGCACTGATAACATTAGCAAATAATTAAAAAGCACTATTAAGTCATGACTAATTTGGGTTCATTATAGGAATGCAAGAATAATATTAGTACATTATGTTAAAGAGTTAAGGAGAAAATAATGATTATCTCCATCTTTGCAGAAAAGATACTTGACAGAATTGAGCATTCATTTATGTTAAGTATACTCAATAAGCAGAACCTGTTGAGTAATTCATTTCACACTGTACTTCTCCACAGAAGCCAGCATGTTGCTGTTGATACAAGAGGCTTTCCAACTAAAGTCAGGGACAAGGCCTGCCCCTCCTCTACTACTTCATTTTGTGTTGGGAGGTTTTAGTCTATGAAATTAGATGAAATAAATGTGAACTGAAAAGGTATAGGCACACTATTTGCAAGTTTGATTTTGTATCTGGAAAACCTAAAGGAATTTGTTGGAAAGCCATGAGAACTTAGCAAAGTATCAGTTGCACACAGCTAATAGGTAAATATCAGTAGCTTTCACCAGGCATAGAGTGCATGCTCTGATGCCATTTAGATGAAGTTCAGGATGGGCAGAATTGATCATGAATGGTGTCAGAAATCAGTGCCCTTGTTTAGTCACCGCCTCACTTCTCAAATGTAAGCAGTCATGACTTAAATCACCGTCAGTTTTTGAACTTTCTCTGAGTGGAGTCATAACCAACACGTTAGTTTCCATCTGGTTTCTTTTGCCCCACAGGGTCTGGAAGAGCACACGGCGCGGCAGAGCCTGTGGTGCTGGTGATGTTCTGTGTTCTGGGCGCTGGTCACATCGGTGCATTCACTTTATGAATATCAAGCTGGACACTTAAGACTTGTGCAGTTTTCTGTATGTGTAATTTTAGTTCTAGAAAAATGTCTACTAAAAAGAATAAAAAACTTTACATATAAACCTAAACTAGTTAGAAGGTGTGCTTAAAGAGAAGATTCCTCTTAATGATTGCAGGAAAAAAAACAGAAACCACCTATCTGTAAACTTAAAATGCCCAAATCCTGTATGGAGAAAATTGTAGAACTCTTAAAAGCCCTCCAGGTGGCTCTGGTGCACTTAGAAACTTGAGAACCAATCACTGATTTAGAAAAAGTACCTTGGGAGGAGGAAAAAGTAAGAACCCCATAATTATTTGCAAATTTAAATTGTAAAAAGTTTTAGGTGACGAGTGTGATTCAACAATGTGATCTTTGCTCCCACCCTAAAAAGGTTAGTATGACCTTAGTCTGTGGTAGTAGGGTTGAAATGTAATGAAGGCGCAGTGGCGATAAGAAGATGCAAATTTTCTCAAATGGACCCAGGCTTCATTTGCCCACGTCTTTGGCTATCAAAGGGTAGAGGAGGTTAAGGAGCAGGACCATTTACATTTGTCAGCTACTCTTCTGATACCAGTGTTGTGTTTTGTTTTTTCCTTCTGCTCCTTGTTGTCTGTGTGTACGTGCCCCCTGGCAGTCTGTGGCGGGGAGTGGGGGACTCTTGTAGGTTGCTGGCCTGATGTGGTGCCTACTGGGTGTCTGCCCCTGGTCTAGTATGGCCTTTCCGGGTGGGTTTCTGCCCTTTGCTTCTGATTACACAGTTCCATGGCTATGGCCTTTTTGCTCTAATCCCAGGCCACCGCCAGTATCCCTGATTTTAATGAGATTCTTCTCTGTACCCACAAGTCCCCTACACACACCATCCCATCTCTTTGGCCTATGCAGAAACTCCTGGGTCTTTATTCCAGAAACATGGTCTTCATTTCATATATCTAGTATATATATCCCCTCCCACGTCAGTGTTCCTGAGCCACCCTGGGTGTAGAGGTAAGCGAAAACTGTTTCTCCTGGGACTTCAGGTCACAGGGCCAGCACATAAACTATGTGTGTACATATTTTAAGAGTTGGAATTCATGCGAGGGAATTACATTCTATTGTGGCTCAGCTGGTAAAGAATCTGCCTGCAATGTGGAAGACCTGGGTTTGATCCTTGGGTTGGGAAGATCCTCTGGAGAAGGGAAAGGCTACCGCCTCCAGTATTCTGGCTTGGAGAAGTCCATGGGGTCACAAAGAGTCGGACACAACTGAGCAACTTTAATTTTTCAAACTAACAAATACATCCTGATGACAGATCAGGGGCTGGGCAGCAAGTGATGCAGAATGATTGTGAATAGCTTAAGAGCACGATTAATTTCACTTTCCACTCCAGGCCATGCCTTGGCAATGACTGTTGCTCGTTTGAAGCAGAACAGGCAGACAAAGGGAAAAGGCATCCCCTGGCTTGCCAGCCCTGGCTCCCTGCCATGGTTAGAAATATTAGCAGAATACGCATCCACTTTCTTTTCTTCTTGGAGGGAGTGTAGGGGGTGACTCTTGGACACACCCACCCCCAGACTTGATCTTTCTCTGCGCCCCTGCGCCTCTTCCATCCCAGCACAGAGTTACTCCACACAGTCTGAGCCAGGTGATCTTTGCCCACATCGTCTGTCCAGACTCCTTACCCACCAACGTCACCCTATCAAGCATTTTGAAACAGGTGCTGAAATCTAGAAATCTTGGCCTCCTCAGGGGTCACAGCCCATGGCCAGCCCTCTCCCCAACGTAGGCACCCTCCCACACCTTGAAGGGCTGGCTCCCTTATGCTTGTGACAAGATTCATATCGCCTCCAGCTCCCCTAGGCAGCTGCTCCGTTGTCATTCCTTGGGCCCCAGGGTGCGCACACACCAGCAGCACAGTCCAGCGAGAGCCACGTGCAGGCCCTGGAAGTGGGCTCCTGTTGGAGTTCCATCGTCCCTGGTCCCTGGGGGAATGCTCCAGAAAGGGGGCCCAGCAGTCTCCTATGGGGAGCGCTGCACTGGGGCCTCCTTTCCCAGATCTAAGGGCAGCACTGACAGAGTGCCAGCCTCTGTTCTCTTCCTGCACGCCTGCCTAGACCTTGCTAGGAGGCCGTCCACACACCTCCACTCCATCTCTCTCATCCTCTGCACTTCCCCAGGGCTGAGAGTAACACGATTTCTCATGTGTGTGTAGCAGGGACTTCTTTCTTTCTTTCCCAACTTCTCTCTACCATCGCCTTGATATGTTAACTGGAGTTTGATTTGGAAAATTCTTTCTCAAGTGACAGAGGCTGGCTTTATGATTTTTATTTTGCTGCAGACTCTAAGGTTGTTGATTGCTTCCCTTTCTCTTTGTTGTAATATGCTAAACCTCTCAAGGTGAATGAGTGCCTCTGGTGGAACAGGAAACGCAAAGGCAAAAACACCGCCAGGTTGCTCAGTTAGCCCCTGCCTATTGAAGCATCCCTTCAGTAGAAGCAGGGCTGCTAAAACGAAGGAGGTGGTGACACCACCATGCTCTGTTCTGTCAGTTTCACAGGACCACACAGCAAAATGGTTACAAGTGGGAAGATGAGGCTTTCCAGGGGGACAAGAAATGGGCCATATGTATCCCATGCAAGTACTTGAGAGCCATTCTGTGGAATAAGGTTTAGATTCACTGCCAACTCCAGAATGTGTTTGGTGTGGGCTTAGGGAGTGGCCATCAGGAAGAAGGTGAGGCCTAGAGGACTTCCTTGAAGCTGATTTGCGTGTCGCCAAACACTCTGTTTATCGTGTTTATTTGAGCTGGCTTCAGAGAGCAGGCGAGGATTGGGGGTTAATCCTTGTGTGTACCCCTCGTTTGTCACAGTCTGGCTCCACCAGGAACTGGCACCACTCAAATCTTTAAACATGTAAAACAAAAATATTTTTTGAATAATGGATTGATAAAGGAGTCTCTACATGAGAAAGATAAAGGACTTTGCAAAGTCAGAGCTGCATGAAGCTGGAATGGAACCAGTTAGCTTCCCGCCCCAGAGAAGGTGAGCTCAGCTGGAAGGCAGGAACTGATCAGAGGACCACAGGCTGGCCATGCATGGCTAAACTTGCCTTTAGATTATGGTCAGTTTGGACGGCAAAATGTCAAAGAGGAAAACAAACACTATGATTTTAGAATATGACTCCATTTCTAAAGTCAGCATTCCTATTGCCTGTTCTTGAACAAACTGCATGTTCAGAGTAAACAAATCCTAATTGATGTGGGAAAGTTCCTCTTTTCAGAAAAAGTCTCAGTTTAAAAGGAATGATGGGAGATGGGCGGGGGGTGGGGGGATGGTTGAAAAGAACTATTTTAAAAATTCTCATGGATTCTAGGTAAAAATCATCAGTGGATACTGAAGCCATTAGGAGAAAAATTGATGGAAACTATAAAATGGAAGGCTCAGAATTCCTGCACTTGAGTCCACTGGTCAGTCCTGCCGTCTCTAAAAGGGTAATCAGTTCAGTTCAGTCGCTCAGTCGAATCCAACTCTTCACGACCCCATGGACCACAGCACACCAGGCCTCCCTGTCCATCACCAACTCCCGGAGTTCACTCAAACTCATCTCATCCTCTGTCGTCCTCTTCTGCTCTTGCCTTCGATCTTTCTCAGCATCAGGGTCTTTTCAAATGATCAGCTCTTCGTATCAGGTGGCCAAATATTGGAGTTTCAGCTTCAACATCAGTCCTTCCAATCAACACCCAGGACTGATCTCCTCTAGGATGGACTGGTTGGATCTTGCAGTCCAAGGGACTCTCACGAGTCTTCAACACCACAGTTCAAAAGCATCAATTCTTCAGTGCTCAGCTTTCTTTATAGTCCAACTCTCACATCCATACATGACTACTGGAAAAACCATAGCCTTAACTAGATGGACCTTTGTTGGCAAAGTAATGTCTCTGCTTTTTAATATGCTGTCTACATTGGTCATAACTTTTCTTCCAAGGAGCAAGTGTCTCTTAATTTCATGGCTGCAGTCACCATCTGCAGTGATTTTGGAGCCCCCAAAATAAAAGTCTGACACTGTTTCCATTGTTTCCGCATCTATTTGCCATGAAGTGATGGGACCGGATGCCATGATCTTCATTTTCTGAATACTGAGCTTTAAGCCAACTTTCTCTCTCCTCTTTCACTTTCATCAAGAGGCTCTTTAGTTCTTCACTTTCTGCCATAAGGGTGGTGTCATCTGCATATCTGAGGTTATTGATATTTCTCTCAGCAATCTTGATTCCAGCTAGTGCTTCATCCAGCCCAGCATTTCACATGATGTACTCTGCATATAAGTTAAATAAGCAGGGTGACGATATACAGCCTTGACGTACTCCTTTCCTGATTTGGAACCAGTCTGTTATTCCATGTCTACTTCTAACTGTTGTTTTCTGACCTTCATACAAATTTCTCAAGAGGCAGATCAGGTGGTCTGGTATTCCCATCTCTTTCGGAATTTTCCACAGTTTATTGTGATGGACACAGTAAAGGCTTTGGCATAGTCAGTAAATCAGAAATAGATGTTTTTCTGAAACTCTCTTACTTTTTTCATGATCCAGTGGGTGTTGGCAATTTGATCTCTGGTTCCTCTGCCTTTTCTAAAACCAGCTTGAACATCTGGAAGTTCACAGTTCACATATTGCTGAAGCCTGGCTTGGAGAATTTTGAGAATTACTTTATTAGCATGTGAGATGAGTGCAATTGTGCGGTAGTTTGAACATTCTTTGGCATTGCCTTTCTTTGGGATTGGGATGAAAACTGACCTTTTCCAGTCCTGTGGCCACTGCTGAGTTTCCAAGTTTGCTGGCATATTGAGTGCAGCACTTTTACATCATCATCTTTCAGGATTTCAAAGAGCTCAACTGGAATTCCATCACCTCCACTAGCTTTGTTCATAGTGATGCTTCCTAAGGCCCACTTGACTTCACATTCCAGGATGTCTGGCTCTAGGTCAGTGATCACACCATCGTGATTATCCAGGTCGTGAAGACCTTTTTGTACAGTTCTTCTGTGTATTCTTGCCACCTCTTAATATCTTCTGCTTCTGTTAGGTCCATACCATTTCTGTCCTTTATCGAGCCCATCTTTGCATGGAATGTTCCCTTGATATCTCTAATTTTCTTGAAGAGATCTCTAGTCATTCCCATTCTGTTGTTTTCCTCTATTTCTTTGCATTGATCGCTGAAGAAGGCTTTCTTATCTCTCCTTGCTATTCTTTTGAACTCTGCATTCAAACAGGTATTATCTTTCCTTTTCTCCTTTGCTTTTCACTTCTCTTCTTTTCACAGCTATTTGTAAGGCCTCCTCAGACAGCCATTTTGCTTTTTTGCATTTTTTTTTTTTCTTGGCTATGGTCTTGATCCCTGTTTCCTGTACAAATGTCACGAACCTCCACCCATAGTTCTTCAGGAACTCTGACTATCAGATCTAGTCCCATAAATCTATTTCTCACTTCCACTGTATAGTCATAAGGAATTTGATTTAGGTCATACCTGAATGGTCTGGTGATTTTCCCTACTTTCTTCAATTTAAGTCTGAATTTGGCAATAAGGAGTTCATGATCTGAGCCACAGTCAGCTCCCAGTCTTGTTTTTGCTGACTGTATAGAGCTTCTCCATCTTTGGCTGCAAAGAATATAATCAGTCTGATTTCGGTGTTGACCATCTGATGATGTCCATGTGTAGAGTCTTCCCTTGTGTTGTTGGAAGAGGGTGTTTGCATTCTCTTGGCAAAACTCTATTAGCCTTTGCCCTGCTTCTTTCTGTACTCCAAGGCCAAATTTGCCTGTTACTCCAGGTGTTTCTTGACTTCCTACTTTTGCATTCCAGTCCTCTATAATTGGAGAAGGAAATGGCAACCCGTTCCAGTATTCTTGTCTGGAGAATCCCAGGGACAGAGGAGCCTGGTGGGCTGCTGTCTATGGGGTCACACACAGTCGGACACGACTGAAGCGTCTTAGTCCCTATAATGAAAAGGAAATCTTTTTTGGTTGTTAGTTCTAGAAGGTCTTTGCGATCCCATGGACTATAGCCTACCACGCTCCTCCGTCCATGGGATTTTCCAGGCAAGAGTACTGGAGTGGGTTGCCATTTCCTTTTTAGTAGGTCTTCATAGAACCGTTCAACTTCAGCTTCTTCAGCATTACTGGTTGGGGCATAGACTTGGATTACTGTGATATTGAATGGTTTGCCTTGGAAATGAACAGAGATCATTCTGTCGTTTTTGTGATTGCATCCAAGTACTGCATTTTGGACTCTTTTGTTGACCATGATGGCTACTCCATTTCTTCTAAGGGATTCCTGCCCGCAGTAGTAGATATAATGGTCATCTGAGTTAAATTCACCCATTCCAGTCCATTTGAGTTCGCTGATTCCTAGAATGTCAACATTCACTCTTGTCATCTCTTTGACCACTTCCAGTTTGCCTTGATTTGTGAACCTAATATTCCAGTTTCCTATGCAATATTGCTCTTTACAGCATCGGACCTTGCTTCTATCACCAGTCACATCCACAACTGGGCATTGTTTTTGCTTTGGCTCTGTCTCTTCATTCTTTGTGGAGTTATTTCTCCACTGGTCTCCAGTAGCATATTGGGCACCTACCGACCTGGGGAGTTCATCTTTCAGTGTCCTATCTTTTTGCCTTTTCATACTGTTCATGGGGTTCTCAAGGCAACAGTACTGAAGTGGTTTGCCATTCCCTTCTCCAATGGACCACATTCTGTCGGACCTCTCCACCATGACCCGTCTGTCTTGGGTGGCCCCACACGGCATGGCTTAGTTTCATTGAGTTAGACAAGGCTGTGGTCCATGTGATCAGATTGGCTAGTTTTCTGTGATTGTGGTTTCAGTCTGTCTGCCCTCTCATGCCCTCTCTCAGCGCCTACTGCCTTACTGGGGTTTCTCTTACCTTGGACATGGGATATCTATTCACGGCTGCTCCAGCGAAGTGCAGCCGCTGCACCTTACCTTGGACGTGGGGTAGCTCTTCTCAGCCACTTGTGGCTCCAGCGCCGCACAGCCGCCGCTATGACCCTGAACATAGGTCCAGGCAGTAGAGCCTCCTGACTGATGCCCTGTGAGGTACTCTGTACTAGCAATAAAGCATCCTTGCCAAAGACGAGGCTGGATCTACTCAATCTGCTAGACCTGAAATGGGAAAAGTAAAATGGCACCATGAGGAAGCAGACAGCCACGTCAGAGGTACCGCATCCTGAGGACGACTCTGGGTTCTTCAGGAAGGCAGTGGCGTGAAGAAATGGAGGGGACGTGATAAGGTAGACCATTAAGAGAAATGAGAGATAACACATGCACCTAATTTGAGTTTGGGTCCTGATTTGAACAAACTAATTTTCCAAAGACATTTTTGAGAGGACTAGGAAAATTTGATATGAACTAGGTATTTAGTGACACTGCTGCTGCTGCTGCTAAGTCGCTTCAGTCGTGTCCGACTCTGCGACCCCATAGACTGCAGCCTACCAGGCTTCTCTGTCCATGGAATTCTCCAGGCAAGAACACGAGTGGAGTTGCAGTGGGTAGGAGTGGCTTCGTGGGCACCATGGGGCCACGCTCTAGGCTCTTCCTCTGCTTTCTGCTCTGGGGAAGCACGGAGCTCTGCAGCCCAAAGGAAACAAACAAACAAACAAACAAACACTGGAGTGGGTTGCCATTTCCTTCTCCAATGCATGAAAGTGGAAAGTGAAAGTGAAGTCGCTCAGTCGTGTTAGTGACACTATAAAGTTTTTAATTTTGTTAATTGTGATAATGGTTTATGTTATACAGAATTTTTTTCTCATATTTTAGAGATTCACTGAGAATTTGGATTGATAAATTCAGAGCTGCCCTTTTAAAGAACTAGAGTGAGGCTCACCTCCAAAGCTTTTTCACTCAGAAGGTTATGGTGGACAGGAATCTTTAAATACCACAGGTAATTCTGATGAGAAGCCAGGTTTAGGAGTTTATACTAAGTAATTCAAAGGGCGTTTTAACCTGGATTGTAGATGATGTTAAGGTGACTTCAGACTGATAAATGTATGTATCTTGAATAATAGCTCCAAGCAGCGGTCTTTAGGAGGCAGTCAGAACACACATGTGTCCCTCTCCTGCCCCGCCCCACACACCCATACCTGAAAGTTCATCAGTATTGAGAAGCCTGAAGATTTGGAAGAGGGAAAAATACAGGTAAAGGATACTCGTAGCTCTTGATTTTCTATGTCAGACCTAGCTGTAGGAGACATGTCCAACACTGGAGACGGAAGATGTTTGTATTGAAAAGACTGAGGAAGTGAGGTTTGGCTCGATATTAGCTATTATATTGAAATGTTTTAGCTCAGTCACTCACAGATGAAACCAAAAAATGCTGGAAGAATTTCTAAGTGGAGGACCTATTAATATGTAAGTAGACAAATGAGTTTTAGGAAGTACTGCCTGGCTAAGTTTTTTTTTTTTTTCAAACATTGTGCTACCTCCTATAAGGAGAAGAAACACAGATTACAGAACACAGTGCTCCAGACCGAATTATCCCAGCTTTTATTTCTACAGCAGGCATGTACCAACTTTACTTTAGTGTCTAAATGGCTTCAGAGAGCTCACTCCAATTCACTAAAAGGAGATTTCATTTAAGTCAGAGATTGCAAACTGGGTTATTATAACTGTTGCATGTTTAATACTCATAGTGTCTATGAATGTTTAATACTCATAGTATCTGTGGAAGTAGCTTCTTCTCTGCTTATAAATATATAATACCATAATGGAAATTATCCATTAAATTTTAACAATGTAGCATCTACCTGGAAAGTGCTTTGCCCCAGAGTTGTGTGATAGTATATGTGGGGGAGACAAAGTGGTAGGAAGGGCATCAATGACGAAGTTAGCCTGTGTTTAAAAAAGAAAACATGCCTTTCCCTCCAGTTCATTTTTTTTTTTTGCAAACTTACGTCTCATTTTGATTTTGTTTCACTGTTGTCTGAAGAGAAGGCAGAAACTGTCAACCAAGGACACAGTTGGAAAAAATTCTGACTTAACAGGGAATTTATTTCAAAGATTTATTTCCTTAATAAATTACTCAGGCCCGGGTAACTTAGCTTCAGGAGACCTGACGACTTTCTTTTTTGCCCCTGAAACACATAGAACAAGAAGAGCTTTAAGACCAGATGATTGTTACTGCCCAAACCAGCAGACTAAAGGGTGTGGCAAATGTCATCATGCGTTCGACCATGGTGACCTCTGTCTTCTCTACTCTTTTTAAAGGCAAGTGATCATATCAGAAAAATTTTAAGCAAGACCACAGTGACACGCTGACCCCGATCCTGCAGCAGCCGTCTGCAGAGGCAACACGTGTGTCCAACTGCTAGAAATGGACCTGCAGATACAGCCACATCCGTGTGAATGTTTATACCCACATGCTTATATACGGTGGCGACCTCGACCAATCTACTCAGCAGAAACCCGAGTTTTCTTTTATTTGACAGAGTCTGGTGTATTCATTTTCCATATTTCTATTTCATTCCTGAGAATATTGAGGAAGTGGGGGCTGGCTCAATGTTTGTTACTATATTGAAATATTGATATTTTATAAGAAAAAATGGTCAGTTTTATCATCTATGTTATATTTTTAGAAAGGACTAAGGGATGACTTAAAGTCACTTACAGAAATAATTAAACAATAGTAACTGGGAGGTCATAGAACAAGATCTTGAATTTCTCATTTCCGCTGCTCCTTTGCCACCTCTGCGTAGTGGCAACTTTGAGCTCGGTGAAGTGGGGCTGTTGCAGACACCACCACAGGCTGGATGGCCTGTCTGCTGCAGAGGTGGGCTGGAAGCAAATTTCAATCTCCTGACACTTAACGCTTGAGGAGAGAAGGCCCTGGGGCCATGCCAACAACCAGTATCAGCCGCTGAGGGTAACTGGGGTTATTTGTTGCAACACTGTGGTTTCTCAATAGAAAACCAGATTGCGGTTCTTACAGCGAGACCTGCTTGTTTGTGCCGGCTCCGTTTCTCCACCTTCCTCACATCATAGAACACATAAGAGATTTTGTTTGTAAGCCACTCAGTCAGCCCAGGAGGCAGCTTTTGGAGGGCATCCAACATCCTAGAGGTTCTGTTGCCCAGTGTTGGTTGCTCAGGCGTGTGCGACTCTTTTCAACCCTGTAGACTGTAACCCACCAGGCTGTTGGCCCAGGTCCTACCCTAGACCCTTCTCAAAGGATTAACAGTAGCATATCTTAGCACACAGGGGATCCATTCCAGCTACTGGAATTGGTGATTATTTGCTACCCAAGTGAGGCCTGAAAAATACTGCAGCGGCAGCATCACCTGGTGCTTGTTGGAAAAGCTGACACTCAAACCCGTCCAGTCAGCATCTGTTTTAACGAGCTCCCCAGTAAGTCTTGTGAACATTAAAGTCTGAGGGGTGGAGTCCATGGAGTAACCACGTACCTCCTTAGCAAGCTGGATAAGGCCCTGGTGAGCTAAGCCCTGCCTCCCTTTGCCGCACTGCCTTTAGTCCTTCCCTTCTCTCCAACCCCTCATACCAGGGGGCACTCTGCTCTCTCTGTTCTTTCCTTTGCACAGACTGCCTCTCAGCCTAGAATGCCCTTTATCTGCCCTTCTGAACTCTTCTTCTCCCTTCAACCGTCAACTTAAAAGTCAGGTTTCACCCGCCCAGCTAAATTGGGCAGAGCAAGATGCTGGCCTGTTTCAGACTTTTGCTTCTGCCCTGTTGCTCCCTAGTTCTGATTATGTGCCTCTGCTAAAGAACTTCCCAGGTTGGACAGTAATTACCTGTTTACTCAAGCAGACTGTGAATGCTCGGTGTCAGCAGCTTCGGTTTATTCATCCTTGGGTAGTGGTAGGTGTGACAGTCATGCTCACTGGATAAATCAATCAGGGAATCTTGTTGGCCATTTTTACAAGAAAGCTATTTCCCTAAAGCAGTAATGTATATAATATTTATAAGTCGTTTCAAAATAATTCTGTTTGTAGTCCTCTGATTTGTGGCTGGTTTTCATGAAATGCAGGCTAGCACGTACCCCATTTCTTACCCTTCAGGCCAGATGTACAATTATGCTCTTTTTATGATTTAATATTATCACTGTAACAAAGTTGTTACAAGAGAAATTAAATCATATCAAATAAGTTATAGATGAACACATCTTCTGATATGACTACTGTCTAGTAAGCCACCATTCGGTGCTTATTTTTCAACAGTGTAACTCTAAATACTGATTACCATCTTTTCTTTAAAGATGCTAAAAAAAAAAAATCCTGATTCCTAGCTGGTCTGCATTCACTTTAAAAATCACATTCTCAGATTGTATCCTTTTTTTCCCCTGGGTATTGTAAACTTATGTATGATCCCCACATACGTCCTCAGCCAGCCTTTTAAACGCACCATTGTTCAAATCCAGCTCTGGGTCTGAAAGAAGTTTTACTGTTAGGAAGACTCATAAAAGGAAGATGTTATAAAAGACCAATTTCCCCCAAAGGCGGAACAATTATTGGGGTAATTTACCGAAGAAGTGCAGCCCGTGAGACCACACCGGTGACAGCGCCAGCAAATAGAGTCTCTTTCCTCTTCTGGATTTAGGGAAATGAGCATGAAGGGAAGGGTATTAACTCTCTCGGGGTAAGATGCCGCATTGTCTTTGAGAGCAGGAACTTCTAGGACATTGAGAGGGGCTGGTGGTGACAGAAGGCTCCAAGGAGGGATGGAAGAGGGGCCCACTTGCTGGCTGCTTGCCATGTTCAGAGAACGAGGAAAAGGAGCAAATAATTTCAAAAATATATAGAATAAAACTAGCAGATAACAACTGATTTGAGACCTCCCATTTAGGGAACTGCTTCTTTAATTCAGAGACTCGCTATTACAAAGAAAACAATCTCTCGCATTTGCAGAATGGGCTTTGTACAGTACCTCAGACCAGGGCCTAGAGGAGCACAGAGTTACCCTGACTCCTTGCATCTCCCACAGGGAGGAAACGGACCAAGCAGAGGTTCACAGCCTACGAAGATCTGCCTGTGCCCTGCTAGCAAAGGGTGTAAGAAAATCGCATTAGTCTATGTGGTCCTGACTAGCTAATCACTAAAGGCACAAACAGAAAATCCAGGCTATCGACACTCTCCTAGGAGTGCCAACATACCTCACAGTCCAGAAAATCCTGCATGATTTCCCTTTTCCATTTACACTTCAGAGACACAGGAGGAAGCCAAGCAAATTGGACAGTAGCTTCTTTTTCTGTTTTGCTATTCGTGTCTGTTGGAGCCCTTCCATGCGCTCACGGGATCTGGGTCACTGACTGTAAGATCACTGCCCTTCCAGAAAGCGGGTTTCAGTGCTGCAGCCTCACCCCTGCCTCCACGTGACCCTAAGAGGAGGCCTGAAGGGGCTGAGAGGCCAGACGCAGCAGGACCCCTAACGAACTGGGAAATACATTTTCCCTAAGCAGGCCTCACCTGCACTTCAGGCTGAGATTTTGTTTTCTAGGACTAAATAGCCACCTCCTTCCTGGGGGAGCCTTTCCTCTCAACTCTCTCCATGCTCTTCGCTTGTCTGCCTTGGCACTTAGCTCTTGCGTTGAAAATAACTGTATAATAAAAATAACTTGATGTATTTCTCTCTCCCCACCTGCACCGTGCAGCCTTTGAGCAGGGAGCACCCCATTCAGCTTAAGGCCAGTACTGGTGGGTGCTAGTTGACATCCATCTCCCCACCTAGCCTGCAGGGGTACCAGGAGAGGTTAGCAGTCAGGGCTCCACACCCAGCTCGGCTCCCATCCCGGTGACCTTTAGCAAGCCATGCCTGTGCAAGATCTCATGATTGCATAACACAGGGATCATAAAATGTGCCTCATGGATAGCTCCAAATAATGAAAACTAAGGTGTCTCTCTTTATAAATTGCCCACAGCTCTTCAGACAACAGGGGTGTTGAGTTCCGTAAATGAAAGAACAGTATGTCAGCCAGCCCAGCAGATTCTCACATGTGTGCTAGGACTTGACAATATTGCCCATGTTTGCTCCAAGTTAGCAAGTTTTTCATTTTTAGACGTTCTAGATTTACAGAAAAATGCAAAGATGGTCCAGAGAGTCCCCAAACACTCTTCACGCAGTTTTCCATATTATTAACACCTTACGTTAGCAGGGTATATTGGCTATAATTACTTAACCAATACTAATGCATTCTTCTTCTTATTAATTCTATTCAGATTTTCCTTAGGTTTTGCTTGGTGTTCTTTTTTTGTCTCAGGATCCCATTCAAGATACCACATTACATTTAGTTTTCATGTCTTCTCTTGACTGTAACAGTTTTTCAGACTTTTCTTCATAACCTGGACAGTTCTGAGTACTGGTCAGGTATTTTGTAGAATCCATTCAGTTGGGATTTGTCTGATGTTTTTCTCATTATTAGACTGGGGTTATGGGTTTTGGGGGGCTTCCCTGGTGGCTCAGTGGTTAAGAGTCTGCCTGCCAGTACAGGAGACATGAGTTCGATCCTCAAGTTGGGAGGATCCTTTGGAGAAGGAAATGGCAACCCACTCCAGTATTCTTGCCTGGAGAATCCCCATGGACAGAGGAGCCTGGTGGAGTACAGTCTGTGGGGTCGCAAAAGAGTCAGACACGACTCAGCAGCTAAACAACAACAGTAGGTTTTGGGAGGAAGATCACAGAAGTAAAATACATTTTTATAGCTTTCTGCTTTTTAAAAGTTCTTTCACTTCCTCTCTCCCCCTGCCTCTGCCAAAACGCTGTTAATACATTGATGATGCCAGTTAGTATCAAGGAAATGGGCCCTATTCCTGCACGTGTTACAAGACATCATTCTCCTCAATTGGACACTGCACACTAGCAGGAATGGACTCTTTAGAAAAAATGTCCACGGAGAAGTGGCCTTGGAGCCACAGACCAGAAGTTCCTGTGGGCTTTTGATAGTGAACTCAGATAAAGAACCAACCGAAGACAAGCCCCCAGCACAAAAAACAGTACAGTCCTGGTATTTGATCTTGCCTGAGAGATTTTATCATCCTTTGTGAGTAAAGAAAGAGTGGAATAACAAGTCATAAAAATACAACTACAATTAAAGGCACTAGGTCAAATAGTCACACCTCCGCCCACCTGGGGCTTGAAGAGTTGAGGCAGAAGTGGAGAGTTCATGACTAAGATACTGTGTGCAGGCTAAGAGTGTGGGCTCTCTCCTCACTCTGCTGCTGCTTCTCCCAGGGAGGCTGGGCAAGTCATCCCACTGTTTGTGGCTTAGGGTAACCTTCTCTGGACATAGCGGATATGGTAATAACTGCCTTGTAGAGTTTTGTCGGGATCAAATGGGATGATATGAGTTAGCACTTACAATGGTGCTGACTCAGAGTGAATGCCTCAGTACCTATCAACTGTCTTCATTTTTATATGAAAATTGGAGTGAAGCTAATCTGAGAGGCACTCTAAAGTTAAAACCCTAAGGCTCAGAAGCCTAAATAAGCCAGATGGAAAAAAAGTCAGATTTCTGAAAAAGATTTCAGAAATCACTTAAAAAAAAAAAAAAAAAGCCTGTTACAACCCACATGCACCTGCTGGCAGGTGGAGAAGGCAGACAGTTTCTCCAGCATGGCTGAGTTACACGCCCACATGTCTTCTCCCACACAATTGAAACTTGGAATCCTGTTCAGAGGGCAATTAACCAGGGTTAAGTACACTGCACAGTCTAAAGCCATGGAATGGAACCAGCCAGCTGGCCCTCACTGGAACGGCGAACTTGGGCTCCAGCCACTGAGCCCGTCAGCTAGTGACTTGCCAACACAAACGAGCCTCAGCATTCACCTTCATCTCAGCACTCTGGAAAGGCCTAGAGGAACTTGGTTATCTGAAGGTGTTTGCGAATCTCTGAAGTGATTTTAATTGAGAAGCATGCATTATTGTATTATCAGGGTTCTGTTAGGCCCTTTGCCCAGGTCTCTGACTCTGAAGGATGCAGCAAGAAACAAATTCCGCGAATTTGCCTCTTCACACACACTCTCCTTTCACATTTAAACTCCAAGTATGGTATTATGGATGGTACAAGTGCAGAATAGTGACAGACAGGATTCATTGAGCATTCAGTCTGCTCTGCTTACAATTATAATCACTGTACGTGTATTAGTTCATTTAATCCTTATAACAATTCTCTGAGCCAGTACTGCTATTTTGCCCATTTTTAAAGATGAGTAAACTGAGATACAGAAAAGTTAAGTGAATAACTAAAGGCCAAATAGGTATGATGTGGTTCTATCAGTTGGGACTATATTTGGTTGCATGTAACAGAAAACTCAAAAAGGAAAGAAAGAAAGAAAGGAAGTGAAGTTGCTCAGTCCTGTCTGACTCTTGGCGACCCCATGGACTGTAGCCCACCAGGCTCCTCCGTCCATGGAATTTTCCAGGCAAGAGTACTGAGGTGGGTTGCCAATTCCTTCTCCAAAAAACATAGTCTAAACAAGTTAGAGTTTAATTTTCTCTTCAGTAAAAGCAGACGGGGGTCGGGGTGGGGGGGGGAGTAGGACGTCTAAGGCTAGAAGGGAAGCCCCAAGATTCCTAGAGAACTGGACTCCTCTCTTTTTCTTCTCTAGTCATCCTAATACATGACTTCTATCCTCAGGGTGTTCTCGGGAGTCCGAGCTGGAGGTTGGAGTGCCAGGCATCAGAACTGTGTTTCAGTTAGGAGAGAAGAAAGGAGAGGGCAGAGGGCTTCCCTGGAAGCCGCACATAACAACTTCCGGTGACATCTCACTGACTACCTCTAGCTGCAAAGACTGCTGGGGTTTTGTTTTTATTTCTCTATGCTGGGCACATTGATCAAGGTTCTATAACAAAGAAGGGGGAGAAAATACATTTGGGACTTAAGTGCCAAAAAATGCGGGCTTCGCAGGTGGCACAGTGGTAAGTCTGCCAAGCAGGAGACGCAGGTTCCATCCCTGGGTTGGGAAGATCCCCTGGAGAATGGCAACCCACTCCAGTATTCTTGCCTGGGAAATCCCATGGACAGAGGAGCCTGGCGGGCTACAGTCCATGGGATGGCAGAAGAGTCAGACACGACTTAGCAACTAAACAGCAAAACAGCCATAAAATACAGCTTTTCAGAGTAGAACTGTGGGGCCAATAGCAGGTAAAGATATGGCTATATTTCTGGTTTTATTTCGCACTTGCAATAGTCATTTGGAAAATACGAATAAGATGGTGTATGCAATTTTTAAAAAGTTATAACTTTACTAAGATTTCCAGCTTTTTCTTATCCACAATTTCAAGTCATAATTGATGAGACTCTGTAAATTCATAGTATTTAAACTATTTTTCCAGACTTTTTTAATTAAAAGAAACACAGAAATGGTATTTTAGATCAAATAATTTTCTTCCTTATTTTTATTCTGAAATTTTAATCTGAGGCTTTTTATCTGTAAAACATTACTCCCAGGTTTCCCTTTCAAAGAGGAAATGTCCATTATTAGAACTTTTTTTATCCTTTAAGGAAATATAGGAAAAGAATATATGAATCATATTTTCAGAGAATTTCCTGAGTTATACATAATTATAGCTAAAAACCTTTCTTTTGACCTCGGTTTCTCCAGTTATAAAGTAGATATATTTATATATATATATATTCATGAATGAATGAATATACATATTCATTCACTCATTGAATATATACTTGTGGGCTTATTAGGTGTTGGATACTTTATATATGATAGTCCTTTTTGTCTGTGTTAACAAAATAATGGGGTAATTATTAATTATGGAGTTTGTTACTCAATCAGTACTTTTACAGTTAAATTTCTTTTCATATAAGTAAACCAAATTTGATATATTGAAAAAAGAAACTTAAAACTCCTTCTGGAATGAGATGCAAATATTTCAACTAGGTACACATTCAGTTCAGTTCAGTTCAGTCGCTCAGTCGTGTCCGACTCTTTGCGACCCCATGAATCACAGCACGCCAGGCCTCCCTGTCCATCACCAACTCCCGGAGTTCACTCAGACTCATGTCCATTGAGTCGGTGATGCCATCCAGCCATCTCATCCTCTGTCGTCCCCTTTTCCTCCTGCCCCCAATCCCTCCCAGCATCAGAGTCTTTTCCAATGAGTCAGCTCTTCGCGTGAGGTGGCCAAAGTATTGGAGTTTCAGCTTTAGCATCATTCCTTCCAATGAACACCCAGGACTGATCTCCTTTAGAATGGACTGATTGGGTCTCCCTGCAGGCCAAGGGACTCTCAAGAGTTTTCTCCAACACCACAGTTCAAAAGCATCAATTCTTCGGCGCTCAGCTTTCTTCACAGTCCAACTCTCACATCCATACATGACCACAGGAAAAACCATAGCCTTGACTAGATGGACCTTTGTTGGCAAAGTAATGTCTCTGCTTTTGAATATGCTTTCTAGGTTGGTCATAACTTTCCTTCCAAGTAGTCTTTTAATTTCATGGCTGCAGTCACCATCTGCAGTGATTTTGGAGCCCCCCAAAATAAAGTCTTTTAATTTCATGGCTGCAGTCACCATCTGCAGTGATTTTGGAGCCCCCCAAAAATAAAGTCTGACACTGTTTCCACTGTTTCCCCATCTATTTCCCATGAAGTGATGGGACCGGATGCCATGATCTTCGTTTTCTGAACGTTGAGCTTTAAGCCAACTTTTTCACTCTCCTCTTTCACTTTCATCAAGAGGCTTTTTAGTTCCTCTTCACTTTCTGCCATAAGGGTGATGTCATCTGCATATCTGAGGTGATTGATATTTCTCCCGGCAATCTTGATTCCAGCTTGTGCTTCTTCCAGCCCAGCGTTTCTCATGATGTACCCTGCATATAAGTTAAATAAGCAGGGTGACAATATACAGGCTTGATGTACTCCTTTTCCTATTTGGAACCAGTCTGTTGTTCCATGTCCAGTTCTAACCGATGTGCTGCAAATGTTATCTATTTTTTTAGAGTTCCCTCAGCTTGCTAGGGGGAAGTGTTGTATTTCACAAAGCCATTTCATATTATATTGTTTACTCTTAAATAGGAAAATTGTTAATATTTATCTTCTAGTACCCTTATATGTAATGATTCACAATACATGTTTTGCTATATAGCAAAGAAGATAAATATTGTACTAGATAAGTACTAGAAGATAAATATTAACAATTTTCCTATTTAAGAGTAAACAATATAATATGAAATGGATTTATGAAATATAACACTTCCCCCTAGCAAGCTGAGGGAACTCTAAAATAGATAACATTTGCAGCACATATTTTTAAAATTTATATTAATGTAGCTATATTGCTGCATCTCTAAGGAAATACTTACAGTGTCACTGTGTTCCAGAAATATGTTAGAAAGAAAATCATAGTAGAATCCTCTGTAATGGGAAGTGTCATAATAATGTTTCCCCTGATAGAATTCAAAATTGTGCCCCTCCCGGTAAATGAAGAGAGAGGTCAGAGTCAGAGCTCAAGGTTGGGGTACTGTGGTTTACTCTCAGTTTGTTACTAATTGTAATTACCTTCTGACACTGGCCAAACCAGCAAAACTCTGGATGTCCTCACTTTCCTCTGCCAGCGTACATGGGGCGGCAGCGGTCAGGGTGGAACCTTGGCAATCCTGGGAGCTTCATGACACAGCTGACGACCTGCGAGCGTTAGGAGAGGGGCAGCAAAAGTTATTTGAGCTCTTAAAAGAGAGTATATCTATTTCACATCACAGAAGACACAGGTCCTTGCATTTCAATTCTGGATTCAAATAAGAAGCAGATGAAGTAGAGTCAGTGAGGAGAGGTGAGGCAGTGAGGATAGCCAAACTTGGAAGGAGAGTGTTCCCCGAGAAGGGAATAAATGCGGGAGTTACCGAAGAGCAGCAAGTAGGTTAATAAATAGAAGTTTCATGCATTTTCCCATGTGCCCTTAATCTTATTCAGACAAAGGTGCTACTTTTAAAATTTTGAATATAATCCATAGCTCACCTCTGCCTTGGCTGGCTAATTGTAAGTGAAAATTCTTGACCAAAAGCTTGTCCTTCTTACTGCTTAAAGTCAATGTTTTTATAGTATGATGTTTAGAGTCTTTTTCTTACCATTTTTTTCTACTCTGTAAATTTCTCCCCAGATACTTCTCCCCTCTATAATAGATCACCACTACTTGAAGCCCTATCAAATATCAGTACTTGGATTAACCAGTAAATTGGTGGCCGATATTGATGTTGACATTTTAAACTTCAAAATAATGGAGATATGAGCTGTGTTCTTTGCTGAGAAACAGTGGCACAAAAAGATTTTTTAAATATGTTTTGTCACAAAAGAAAACAATAGATGCACGTTATCACTTTTACCAAAGCCAATGAACTCTGCTATGTGATAATCTTACACTAATTTCTTCCTTTAAATGCAACCCCATCTCCTCACTCACTGCTGCCAAAACCATACCAGATCTGAATCCTGAAAATGACCCCTTCTCCTTCCTCCCATGTCTTCCCTCCCACAATTCTCACAAAAGAAACAACCCTCTACAATAAACAAGGAATTAGAGGAGAACGGTCTAGAGCCAGCCCATTTATTACAGCACTAAGTAACTTCTTTCATCCCTGGCTTGTAACATCTCAAAGCAGCAATGGACTCAAGATTCTCCAGGATGGTTAAAAAACACTGATGCTAACCTGTGAGGCAGAAGAAATAATACAAAGTGGACCTTTGCCCCCAGAGAATGACTGAGGTCCTGCGGGAAGATTCTTCAGCCTTGCAAAGAGCAAACTTATGTGGCAGTAACACAAGCAAGCGTGATGAGAGAAGGAGATCAAAGAAACTAAAAACGGAGTATGTGGTTAAATTATTTATGATGATGCCACAGCTGTATTGATCAGAGGCAGGTTCCTCTCTTAACCCTACCTTCCCCGTACTTATAGAGGGTGTGGATGTCATCCATCCTCCAAAGAATTATGTCCCAGTGTGAACAGGTTGGGGACAAGGTGTGGGGTTAGTTTTCAGGACCTTAGTTACAAGAAGCCTGGTTATCTAATATAGTTCTACCATATCTAGTGACAGACAAACCAGTGATCTCTTTGCATATCCCATTTCCTAGGAAAGAAATGGTGTATCATTTCACAGTGTACCTTGCAGGAAAAAAAAGTTCTGCCCTCCCTGCCAGATCATATTACCTTCAGCATCAAAAAGTCTAATACAAAATTGAGGTTTTGAAAGCACAGCATGGTATTGAAAGGGCACTTATATTTTAAGAGTCTTGCTTATTTTGCTCACTGCTGAATCTGCACTGCCAGAACATTGCTGGTCGCACAGTAGGTGGTCAGTCATATTTGATGAATGAATGAATGAATGTTGTTGGTATACTTATCGGGACTCAGTGAATGGACATGGAATGCAGGCATTCAAGTCTCTGTGCTCAGCAGCTTGGCTGATGGGACCGCAGGCTCCTAAGATAGCTGGAACTGGCCATTCCAGGCTTCCTTCTGGGCCCAGTCTTACTTGCTTGAGAAACAACAGTGTCCTCTGAGACCATGGATGAATTTAGGATATGTGCACCCAGTTCCAACTTTGTAGTCTGGGAAACTCTGAGACAAGAATTGATCCTCTGTCCTTCAACAAACCGCCCTAAAGCAGTTTGCCACCCTCTTTGGGCCAAAGATTGTCTGTGATAAACTTCTGAAGAAAAGAAGCTGGTAGAAAACACAATATCCTTTTCACTTCAAGAGAAAGGGAACTTAAAAGGAAAGTTCTTCTTAATGTTGCTGAGGTAACTAACATTTCATTTGGGGGGAAAAAAATCCTTATTCTGATGCAGAGGGGAAAAAAAGATTGGTAGCTGATCAAGCTGGTTCATTCTAAGAAAGTCTAAGAATTTGTCCCAATTGAGTGTTGAAAAGTCATTTAGGGAAGGCAAATTGTGACTTATCTCTGTAACAGACAACTTTGGCTAATGTATTACTACCTTTATTCCTAACAGCTACATTTTATGGAATTTAACCAAAAAACCACATTAGAAAGAGAAGAAAATGTTACTAGGTAGATGTGTTTAGCTTCTGGTGATAGTTAAACTGATCAGAGAATACTAGAAATTATCAGGTTCCAGCAAGACAATGGCACCCCACTCCAGTACTCTTGCCTGGAAGATCCCATGGACGGAGGAGCCTGGTGGGCTCCAGTCCATGGGGTCGCTAGGAGTCGGGCACGACTGAGCGACTTCACTTTCACTTTTCACTTTCATGTGTTGGAGAAGGAAATGGCAATCCACTCCAGTGTTCTTGCTGGGAGAATCCCAGGGATGGAGGAGCCTGGTGGGCTGCCGTCTGTGGGGTCGCACGGAGGCGGACACGACTGAGGTGACTTAGCAGCAGCAGCAAGAGTCTAAAATGGCATCAACCTTGGAGTTTGAGGAAGAAGGAAATAGAGCCATGCAAAGACCTCTGTTCCTTCCATGTCAGGCTCCTGGAAATGACAGATCTTTTATGCTTTTTTAAAAAATTCATAGCAGTACTAGGAAACAGGAAGTGATACATTGGGCAGGCCAGAAATTATTATAAGGAATCCTGAAATATATGCAAAGCAGATGGAATAATGTTAACAGAGAAAAGCTACTAAGCTAAAAATGGAAATGACTTCAAATGTGCTACTGACTCAGGGCACATACAAGGAACAGGAGGAATCCTAGGCCCCCAGAAAGTGATCAAATGAGACAAATATGGACATTGAAGCAAAAATGCTGAAGAACATGTTGGTACATCAGTAATGTATTAATAGACTTATATATCATAACCAAGCAGGACTTATCCCAGAAGAGATTCAACACTGGAAAAAACTTAACATAATTCACTCTATTATTACATTAAAAATGGAAATCCTACAGTCATGTAAACAGATGCCTCATGAAAGAATTCAATTAATTTCAACATGTATATCTAATAAAAAATTCTTTTTAGCATAGTAGGAATAGAAAAAACTTTCTTACCCCAATAAAAGATATTATTAACCCAAAATCCTTAACCCCCCAAATCCTCAACTACAAAGATGAACTATTTGGAAGGTTTCCATTAAAATCAGAAATAAGTCCAGAATGACTTATCATTTCTGCTAGCCAACATTATAATGAAAAGTGTAACAAAATGGGCAAAAAATTCTCTAAATATTGGCAAAGAATAGGAAAAGTGAGCTATGTCTATTCAGATAATATAATGTGTGTTCTTTTTTTTTTATTATTCCAGGAGACTTAACTAGCAAACTATTAGAAATAATAACGGAGCTCAACAGTGCGACCAGAAACAAGACAGACAGCCTTCAGCCTTAGATGGAATGTGTGTGTTCCCTCCAGAGCACTTGTGTGGAAATCCCAACCCCTATTGTGATGGTATTAGAAGGTAGGAGCTTTGGGAGGTGATTCAGTTCAGTTCAGTTGCTCAGTCATGTCCGACTCTTTGCAACCCCATGGACTACAGCATGCCAGGCCTCCCTGTCCATCACCAACTCCTGGAGTCCACCCAAACTCATGTCCATTGTGTCGGTGACACCACCCAACCGTCTCATCCTCTGTCGTCCCCTTCTCCTCCTGCCGCCAATCGCTCCCAGCATCAGGGTCTTTTCAAATGAGTCAGCTCTTCGCATCAGGTGGCCAAAGTATTGGAGTTTCAGCTTCAGCATCAGTCCCTCCAGTGAACACCCAGGACTGATCTCCTTGGGAGGTGATTAGGTCATAAGAATGGAGCCCTCTAGAATGAGATTAGTGGCTTCTACTAAAGAGATATTTTTCTTTCACAAAAAATGTACCTCAGTTAACATTGATATTACTAATTCTTTGAATTCTTTGCCTGGTAAAGAATGAAATGGTTTATTTCATTTTTTTCCCAAGGAGTTTTCTTTTTCTCTTTCAATTGGGACAGATTCCTCTGTCTTCTCATTCTTTCTGACTTTGTCTCTCTGAAATTCTGTGAGACAGTTACCCATTGTGGTCTTGAAGGAGTATGCTCCTTATGTGGGCGCATACTCATTCAGTGAGTGCCCAGTGGCTTTGGCAAGAGAGCTGAATCTGCTGTGGTCCTGAGTCACATCTCCCCCAGGGTGTGCTGGCAGCTACTGGCTTGGTAGGAGGTGCGCTTGAGTTGGAGGGGCTTGGGCTGGAGCCAGGTGTGAGCTAGGTCTTCCTGTCTTTCCCTTGACCATCATCACCCAGTCAGGGGCCGGCTTGGGTCCCAGGTTACTGGAGTGGAAGCCTTGAGGATTGGGTCTGAGCTGGTTCCATTCCCTGTTAGTGAGTTCTCCCGCCCATCCCGGCACCCGTCCCTTCACCCTATGGGGAGGCAGTGCTGGACAAGGAGGGCTGGTGTGGGCCCTTGGCGTGAGTTGGGGCATGGCCTGTAGCAGTCTGGCTGGGGTCAGAGACCCAGGCTGCATTCTGACCTGCCGCCTATGGAAGAACCAGTGACGGCTGGCCCTGCCCTGCTCGGACGTCACATCAGGCCTGAGTCACATGTGGTCTCTCTGCTGAGCCCTCTCCCTGAGCCTTGGCAGCCCCCAGCCCAGTGTAGAGCTGGTTGTGACGCAAGCCGCTGTCTCAGGCTGGGGCAGGCTCGGGAGCAGTGTGCCGTCTCAATCCACCGTCTCTGCCTTGCTTCGGGAGCAGGCTGGTGGCCGTGTCCTCCTCACGAGTGGAGTCCCGCTTTCTGCAGGCCTCCTGTTAGCCCCACCAGCCCTCCAGCCAGTCACGGGGGCTTGTCCTCCCCGTGTTGGACCTCAGGGCTAGGGTGCCGGTTTGTGCCTGAATGACTCACTCCCAGGGCGAATCTCCACCCGTGTAATCCCTGTTTGCCTCTGACACGCTCCCAGGACCACAGGTCCCAACCTGACTGTTCCCCTTCCCTTCCCACCTGATTCTGCTGCATGTATCTTTCGTACCGCCTTGGTTGTATGACAGTCTTCTTGCCAGTCTCCAGTTAGTTTCAGTGTGAACTGTCCCACGTGTAATTGTATTTTTGATGTGTCCACAGGGGCAGGTGAGTTCTGCATCCTCCTATTCCATCACCTTGCTCTCCACCCTTTCATCACTGATTTGAAGTATCACCTGTATTACTTAGAAAATAAATATAAATCATGTAAAATCTAATCACAAGTTTTAATCTAGATTTTCTATTCTGTCTTATTGATCTACTTACTATTCTTATACCAATTGTTCTAATTATTATGGCTTCATTTTTGTATTTGCTACAGCGTTGTTCTTTTATAAATTGTTTCGACTAAAATCTTGTGTATTTCTCTTTTGAATTAATTTTATAATTAACTTGGCAAATTCCTGGAAAATCCTGAGAGTACTTTTATTGTGATTATTTTGGATTTACAGATTAATTAAAAGATTGACGAAATTTGTTGCTAACACACTGTCTTACAAATATACTAAAGAAGATTTTCAGAATGAAAGGAAATGACTACAGATAGCAGAAAATGATGAGTACCAGAAATGATAAATCGTGAGTAAATAGTGTACATATGTTTTTAAACTCAATTTCTTTTGCAATCTTAGACTGCAATGTTAGACTGTGTAAAGTGCTAATTATAAGAATGTATTCTTGGGTTTATAACATACATAGGTGTTATACATACATAATATATATGGCAATTGAGGGGGGAGAATTGGAACTACCTTCTTAAGCTGCTATAATTTACTGGTATTAAGTCACTATTAACCTAAAGTAGATTGTGACAGGTAATATTTATATCATAACTCTTAAAGTAACTATTAAGAAATAGGAATCGTTAAAAATCAACAGAAGAATAAAAATAGGTTCATTAAAAAAATATTAAAAGAATACAGTAAAGGAGGAACAGAGGAAGAACAAAGATCTGAGACATGGAATTCTCTACCCAACAGCAGAATGCACTTGCCTTTTAAGCATACATAGACTATTACCCAAAACATAATATTTTAGGAAACAGTAAACTACAACCCAAGGGCCAGGCACCTAATTTTTCAAAACTATTTTAAGTGTGTAATTCATTGGCATTATTTGCATTCATAATGTTGTACAACCATCACCATTATCTAGACCCCAAATTTCATCATCCACAGCATAGTCTCTGGACCGATTAAATGATAATTCTCCATTCCCCACGCCCTCCAGCCCATGTAATCTACTTTCTGTTCCTATGAATTTATTTATTGTAGACATTTTACATAAGTGAAATTACACAGTATTTGTCCTTCTGTGTCGAGCTTATTTCACTTAGCCTAATGTCTTTAAGGTCTGTCCATATTGTAAACATATATCAGAAGTTCCTTCCATATTATAGACAAATAATATTCCATTATATGTATCTGTTATACTACATTTTGTTTATCCAGTCATATGTTGATCAGCACTTGGGTTGTTTATACCATTTGGTTACTGTAAAAAATGCATCAGTGAATACTTTGTGTGCAAGTAAGTATCTCCTGAGTCCTGATTTCAGTTCTTCTGAGAGGTGGAATTGCTGGTAATTTTATGTTTAACTTTTCAAGGGACCACTAAACTGTTTCTCATTGCGTCATTTTCTACTACCACCAGCTATGTACTAGGCTTCCAATTTCTCCACAGCCTTAATATATTTAAAAAACACTGAAATCATTTTTTAAAATGATTTTTGTTCAAATTAGATGAGAAATCAACAGGAAGAAATAGAAATCTAAATTATTTAGAAATTTGGAATAATTTGGAAATTAAGCAATATATTTCTAAATAGCCTGTGAAAAGGGGAAATTAAAAAACATTTCTCTAAAACATGTATGTATTTTGACTTGTGCCCGTGCTGGGTGTCCATTGCCGTGCACAGGCTTTCTCTAGTCTTGGTGACGGGCGACCCTTTGCTGCAGTGCCCGGGCCTCGCACTGGGGTGCTCCCTCTTCTTGGGGAGCAGGGCTCTAGGGCGAGGGGGCTTCAGTGGTTGTGGCACACAGGCTTAGTGCCCCACGGCATGTGGGATCTTCCAGACCAGGGATCGAACCCATGTCCCCTGCCTTGGCAAGCGAATTCTTAACCACTGACCACCAGGGAAAGCCAAGATTGTTTCTAAATGAGTAAAACAAACCCACAGTGTACCAAAATGTATGGAATGTAGCTAAACCAATATTTACGGTTAAGATGGAGTGTGTTTCCCCTACCATTAGGAATAGGCAGGGATGTCAACTCTTGCCACATTTATTCAGTATTATAATGGAGGTTCTAACTAGAGCGATAAGACAAGAAAAATCAAAGTATAAAAACTGGAAAGGAAAAAGTAAAACTTTCTCTAATTACGAATTAATGAATTTTACAACATTGTAAAATACAGTCTACCATGCAATTATTAGTTGCATTTCTATGTACAAACAATAACCCCAAATGAAATTAAGAAATCAATTTCTTTCACAATAATAAGATACTTTGCAGTGCATTTAACAAAAGCAGTGCAATATATCTGAACACTAAAAGCTATAGCTAGAGCACAGCTGGAGAAATTAGAGAAAATCTCAATAAATAGAGAGATATTCCTATGTTTTAGAAATAGATTATGAGATACCTGAATAACTCCATAATCTAATAAAAATTACTAAATTATACCCTTATGATTGGTGGGGTTTATGGTATGTAAATTATACCTCAATAAAGCTGTTAAAAATTGTTTTTTAAATGACCTTTCTGGGTATAGGTGCTGGATGCATTTGTGCCAGAAAGCTCTATTTTATTAATATGTTTGTACTCAAAGACTGCTGAAGTAAATATGCAAGTTAAGATATTTTTATATTCCTAATTCCAGTCTCTAAGTCTTAAACTGCTAAACGTTCATCATCATAGATTTCAATTTCTAAACTTGTACAATTATTTATTTGTGTCCACAGCCATAAAAAAATTGGAATGTGTATTTTTTGTGTTATTTGTTGAAACTATTGTATTATGTTGTGTACGACAAGGAAGAGAAAATAGGGTGTCTTGGGTGAAAACGAAGCTAACAGTTGTGGCTCTCTACATGTGCCACGTTGCTTCAGGATTCTCCAGGCAAGAATACTGGAGTGGGTTACCATGCCCACCTCCAGGGGATCTTCCCGACCCAAGGACCAAACCCATGTCTCTTATGTCTCCTGAATTGGCAGGCAGGTTCTTTACCACTAGTGCCGCCTGGGAAGCCCATGGCCCTCTATAGGTTACAATTATTTCAATAATCCACTTAGCAGTCAAGCCGTTATAGTGAAAAGTTATGTCCATTAGATGGAAACTAGCAATTAGATTTCCCTCAGCGAGGGATTCTTCAATATTGCTAGACTTCTCAGTGAGGAAAATTCACACATCATATAATCCCTCTATTAAATATCTTCCTTTTAGGTGGGTAAGTTTCCTGTGAAGCAGCACCTGCCTTGTTACCTTTATTATTTTCGAGAAATGTGAATTCACTTTTTTCTTAATTTTGGTTTCTCTGGGGAATGAAGTTAGGTATTACTTTGTATACTAATCTTACTGTCTTCTCAGAAGTAAGAGAAATAATAAAGCAAGTTTTGTTGGGTGCCAGAGCCTGTGTCTTAGAAGTCCATACAGAGAACGTCAGGGGAAGTGTTAATGCTGTTTTCATTTTGTATGCCCCTCATCTTTGAAAGGGCTTCCCTGGTGGCTCAGATGGTAACGAATCTGCCTGCAATGCAGGAGACCTGGGTTCAATCCCTGGGTTGGGAAGATCCCCTGGAGGAGGGCAGGGCAACCCACTCCAGTATTCTTGCCTGGAGAATCCCCAAGGACAGAGGAGCCTAGTGGGCAGCAGTCCATGGGGTCACTCAGAGTCAGACATGACTGAGCAAGTAAGCACACAGCACATCTTTGAAAAGTTCTTAATGCTCCATAGTGCTGTTCACACGCTGACTAAATGAAGAGCTGTAAATACCACCAGGCATCTGAATACATAAATGCTCAGGGTTCAACTTGTGGACACCTATCTAGACCTCAGGGGCAGTTTCACTCCCTGCCTCTACAGCAGGGATTCTAAGACCCTTGCCCCCAGCCTTGGGGGCGGAACTCAGGCAACTGTTAAGCATATTGTGCCTGAAGTAATTTCCTAGTAGCAAGTGATTGGGTGGACAGATCTTTTATAATAGAAGTTTTTTTGGGGGAAAAGAGGAGCAGCTAGTGCTGTCAGGTGGCAAAGGGATCCTTAAATGGGAGATATTATTAGCACTAAGACCATGAAGAGGTTAGAGACAGTTTAGTTCAACATCAGTCATTTTACAAAAGAAAAAACTGAAACTCGGGAAACTGAGTGGATTTACCCCAGGGGTAGCCAAAACTGACAGTTTCCTACTCAGTATCTGTTTCTTCTTCCTCACTAATGAACCCTGGATTTTGTTTAGAGTGGCAATGTTCCCAGAGTAAAAGAATCACCTTCTCAGCCTTCCTTGTAGCTAGGGATAAAGATATATGTCCCAGTCCTCACAAGGGAGATGTACTCGGAGGTCATTGGATGGGGTTTTGGAGAAAGCTTTCTAAAGGGAGGCGTCAGACTTCTTTTTGTCTCTTCCTTCCTCTTTCCTGTGTGTCACGCAGACACAAGACTAGTTGTTTGGCTTTAACATTGTGATTTTTATTATTTCTGGGTGTGAAAAAAACTTTCTCTTTTAAAGCAATACCTCTTGCAATCTATCAAACATTGGTGGAGAAGGACATGGCAACCCACTCCAGTATTCTTGTTTGGAAAATCCCATGGACAGAGGAGCCTGGCAGGCTACCATCCATGGGGTCGCAAAGAGTCCAACACGACTGAAGCAACTTAGCATCAAGTATTGGAGGAATCTGTTCATGAATGCTACAGCTGCTGCTGCTGTTGCTAAGTCGCTTCAGTCGTGTCCGACTCTGTGCGGCCCCAGAGACGGCAGACCACCAGGCTCCCCATCCGTGGGATTCTCCAGGCAAGAACACTGGAGTGGGTTGCCATTTCCTTCTCCAGTGCATGAAAATGAAAAGTGAAAGTGGAGTTGCTTAGTCATGTCTGACTCTTCAACACCCCATGGACTGCAGCCTACCAGGCTCCTCTGTCCATGGGATTTTCCAGGCAAGAGTACTGGAGTGGGGTGCCATTGCCTTCTCCGTGAATGCTACAGATCTTACTTGAATTCTGTACCTAGCTTTTCTTATGGAAGCAAAGGACATACCAAGGTTCTACAGAACCTGAGAAGGACAAGAAGCTTATCAGCAAGACATATGCTTGTTTCTTAGTTTCTCCTGAGCCCTCACTGTGAACCCCCAGCACATTAATTTTTGCTGCTTGCTGTAGGAGGGGATCAGCAGCAACTCAGAGAGGACAGTAACACCACCAACAAAAAGGCGGAGAGGGAAGTAACTCACTGAAGAAGGAGCAAAGTTCTGGTGGAAGAAAAGCACACGTTGTTAGAGCTTTATGGAGAAGTATGAAGGGAAAAGAGAAATTATTATATACTTTAGGATTTCTGGGCCAGAGAAGAAAGGGGTTTTTTTTGCTTCTTTTTTTAAAGAGAAAAGTCCATGCCCTTATCACTTTTCTCCTTTTCAAGAAAGATAAAGAGTCTGCATATAGTGCAGGAATAGAGTAGACCTGACTTTGTTCCGCCAAGTTTTCTTCTCAAGAGAAGCAAAGATTGTCAGGTTTGAGTGAAGCAGAGAAAAGCCTAAGGGGCCAGTTTCAGCTGCAGCCTGCTAGGGGAGCTGCTATTTTAAAAGAGAAGTATAAAATATGAGAAAAGCGGCACTTAATGTCTAACTCCATGAAATGAAAATAATTGGAAAGTGAGAGTTAGTAGTAGCTAAAGGGTGAGAATGTTTATCCAGGAAGCACACCTTGATGGCCAGAATCGTCTTTTTTTTTTTTTTTTAATTAAAGGAAAGTTGAGTATCAAGAGGATACAGAGATATAATCGACCTTACACACTTGGTGTGTTTAAAATACAATCCCTGGTGTTTGTTCTCATCTCAGGAGCGCGGGCTTGGTTTTTGTTACCTATCGGATTTCAGGAAGGCTGACTTGAGATGCGGCGTTGCCATTTCCTGGGCCCTCACTTATTCTTTTTTTTCCGGCGCTGTCAGCCAGATCCTTTGTTGTGCCTGCTCTGCATTCATTCTCTCTGCCCTCACACCTCCAGACAGTGGGATGGGGATTTTTCCCGGGCCTTGCAGGAAGAGCTCCGGACGGCCACCGTCTCAGGCATCAGAAAAAGGGCAGCTTTAACCAGCCAGTGGGTGTCGGGGCTGGGTCGGCGCCACGCCGGGAGCAGACACGCTTTTGTGTCGGTGTTTGTCTCCGCGGCCGTCCGACCCCCGGGCAGGAGGCGCGGGCCGCGACCCCCAAGGAGGCGGGGCCTCCGAGCCGGGCTCCGCCTGGTGTGGATTTCACGGTCGCCGCCGCCGCCCTCGTTTGTTCCGTTACATCGCCCTGTCCTGAGCTAAGAACGCCAGTCGTGGCTACCCAGGAGCCCTCCATGGCCTTCCTTCCACCCAACTCTGCATTTTGCTTTTCCCCCTCGCTTTCTCGTTTTTCCTCGTTAACAGCATCCTGGCAGGGCGCTTGGCAAAACTCAGGCTAAAAACAGAGAAAAGAGAGGAAAAGGACAAATTCGGTGCACCTGCCTCCTTCCTCCAGAGTTTGCGAAGGATCTTAACCATGTCTGAGTCGGGGGAGGTTAGTGAATTTGGCTACATCATGGAATTGTTAGCCAGAGGCAAGGTAAGTGCCGGGGCGCGCGGAGCTGCGGCCTGGTTTCCGCCCCCAACCCCACCCCCCGCCCCCAGCTCCGGGCACTACTTGGCCTGTGGCTGCAGATGTCCCGGGCCCTGGCAGCCCCCGGGGAGGGCGGGACTGGAGTCCCAGGTCCGTGTCCTCAGCCAGGACGCCCAGCCGCTGCTGAAAGCAAACCAGACGTCTGACCTCCCACCCTCTCCACCCCCATTAATAGCGCGGCATCTCTGAAATGAGCCAAAAAGGACTTGGCCAGCTGGGTGACGGCGGGGTCTCTGGGGACCGAAAGGGGCAAGGGCTTAGCCTGCGAAGATGGGCAGGAGGGCCGGGCGTTGGCCAGGGGGCGCTCCTCGACGCGCCCAGGGCTCCTAAGCGTGGTTGACATCGTGTGGTTGACCTGGTCTGTCCAGGCGCAGAGTGCGGAGGGAAGGCTGGACCAGACGGTGGATAGGCTATGAGGGTGGGATCGGGTTCACGCAGTCCGACCTTACGGCGGATAAGTAGGGGCAGAACCCCGGTTCTCCCAGCCCTGGTGTTTTCAGGTCCTCGGCCGTTGTCCTAGGCCCGGAACATTTCAGGCATCCTTCCTTTGGAGGGCAGAGGGAGATGCAAAGGCACCGGGTTTCAGCCAGGCACCTGTTCCTTTCGGAGTCCTTTGGAAACCCAGGCTGGCGCTGTCGGTGGCGCCTGGTGACCCCGCCCTCTGCCGGGCGGAGTGGCGCCTTGCTGAAGCGGAAAGCCTTGCCGGAGTTTGCCTTCCGAGCTACATCTGAGAAAGTGCCTGGAGAGGCTCCTATGTGGTTTACAGGCGGGAAGAACTGGGAAATGTGAAGGTCCCGCGGTCCGCCGGGATTCGTCTGTGCTTAGAAAGCGAGAAACGGCGTCTGCATTTGTCCTCTGCAGCTGGAGTTTCGAGAAAAGGTTATGGCACAGACGAGAAAAAGATGCCCTGCGCAAGGTCATCATGAAAAGAAGGATGATCTGCAGCTATGCTGTGAGCCCCTGGAACATGAGTCTCGTATCTCACCAATCCCGGCAACGTGGATGCTTCAGGCCAGACAGTGCCACGGCTGGGGAGCAGGTTAACGTCCTCCCTGACCAAAGGGTCCCGGGCTAACTGTGGGCCTCCTGAATTCCCTCTCTTGTTGTGCAAACAAGGAATACACGCACCCAAAACAGAATGCTTATTCACTTTTCTTTAGTAGAGTCAGTGTTTCAGGCCATCCCTGACATTTACACCCTGGACCAGAAGCAGAAACGGAGGACACCGGTTCGACTTTCTTTCATGTCCCGAGGCTCCATCCTACACTTCGAGGGGCCTCCAGCACACGCGTAGGGACATTCTGGCCAGCATCTCCAAGCTCTTTGTCGCCCCAAACAGCTTCCCCTTGGCCACAAGCACCTCCCTTCGCCACCCCCGGTCTGGAGTGCGTACCACAACCCTCTCCACCCTCTGGAGGATCGACCCTGGGGAGAGAAGTTCAGAAGAAAGTGCTGAGCGAGGAGGCTGGCTTCCAGGGGGCAATCCTGGCCTGTCTAAAGCACACAGCAGGACCCTGGTTGCCCAGGAACCAGACGGGGGAGGAGGATGCCTTTTGTTGGTTACAAAATCAATGGCCCACCCTAGATGGGATCAGGAGCAGAATGGCTGAGAGGTCAGTTTAGGCCCCTGGTGCTCAGGCATTCTTCAGAGTTAGCTGGAATTGTATTCCTTGGCTAATACTGTCCTTCAGTAAGCAGGCAACACTTGATATTAGGAGAGAATAGTTTTGAGGTAGGATCCAGGGATCTGCAAGTTGACATCCCAGGTGATTATGAAGCAGGCAGGTGAACTTCTCATGAGCACTAAATGGGCAAGGAGGGCGGAATCATTCATGAACCCTTAAAACATCTTATAATAAAGTCAGGTGAAGAAAACGAACCTCTTGCAATTAGCATTGTGTTTCACAGTACGCTCACTGTAGTGAAAAAAGACGACTCAGAACCTCCTGGCTTTATCCCCTGAATTTCTCTGCCTCACTGTCCACTAGGTGGACCCTCTTCAGAAAAGGGCCTGTAGCCGATGTGGAGGTGTGAGCTCAGCTGACTTCCAGAGTCAGAGGGGCAGGTGTGCCTGTGAAATCTCTGGGGTGGGAAAGTGGACTCTCACAGTAGGGTCTCTGCCTTTTATCTGGTGGAGTGAGGGGTCAGGAGTAGCCTCTTAACCATTACAACTCAAGCTTCTTCTCTGCCCTCTTTCCTTATAACTCTGCTCCTCCTGGTTCTGCTTAAACCCTCCTCATATATGTGATTATATAGGATTTGAACACTGAATACCTTACTGAGCATTAGCCATGGACTAACAGACCTCTGAGGTTTGACTTGCTTTCTTTTCCTCTGAGAAGTTAGGTTCCACTTTGTAGCTCAAGTTGGTAATGTAAAGAATAATATGAAATGGATCTAATTACACCAGGTTTGTGAAGTTTAAAACAAAAGAGTTGAGGCTCTTGTCTTCTTGCCCCCTCCCCTTTCCTCCCCTTCCTTCAAAGTTGGGACCAGTGGGTTGACCATCATCATAATTTCTTTCACTTTTCTCTGATGGCTTTAAAATTTTAAAACATTTAATATATGGTCATTGCAAAATATCGGAGAAGGCAATGGCATCCCACTCCAGTACTCTTGCCTGTAAAATCCATGGATGGAGGAGCCTGGTAGGCTGCAGTCCATGGGGTCGGGAAGAATCGCACATGACTGAGCGACTTCACTTTCATTTTTCTCTTTTATGCATTGGAGAAGGAAATGGCAACCCACTCCAGTATTCTTGCCTGGAGAATCCCAGGGACGGCGGAGCCTGGTGGGCTGCCGTCTATGGGGTTGCACAGAGTCGGACACGACTGAAGCGACTTAGCTTGCAAAATATTCAAACTTTATCGAAAACTTTACAAAGTCAAAGGTGGAACTTCACTCCCACCTCCAATCCACTGCGTTTCCCAGGGGCAGCAGTTTTCTTTGTGTCTACTTCAAATTAAATTAGCCTGCCCTTGTGTTCTCTGAATGTGGGAGGTGAGCCTTTCATCTCAGGGTAACATAAAACCCACATGATGAACTTGATCAGCTTATTGACTCTACTGTGATGATTACTTTAATATTTAAAGTACACAGTGATCTCTCCCACTGTGGTCTTTCTGTTCATCCAACAATACTCTATGAGTATGGGTGATACCTATGATTTATTCTCAAGAGGTTTAAAAATCAATGTAAATGGACTCCTTATATTTCACTATCACAGAAATTTGTACCATTTCTGGAAGCCACTTTCTGAAGTTTGCGGTTTTTTTTTTTTTTTCCCCAAAAAACTTCATATTTTGTACTGGGGCCTAGCCGATTAACAATGTTGTGATAGTTTCAGGTGAACAGCACGGGGACTCAGTCATACATACACATGTATCTATTCTCCCCCAAACTCCCTTCCCTTCCAGGCTGCCACATAACATTGAGCAGAGTTCCGTGTGCTATACAGTAGGACTTTGTTGGTTATCCATTTTAAATATAGCAGTGTGTAGATGCAGAGAAGGCAATGGCAGCCCACTCCAGTACTCTTGCCTGGAAAATCCCATGGACAGAGGAGCCTGGTAGGCTGCAGTCCATGGGGTCGCTAGGAGTCAGACAGGACTGACTTTCACTTTCACTTTCACTTTCATGCGTTGGAGAAGGAACTGGCAACCTACTCCAGTGTTCTTGCCTGGAGAATCCCAGGGGCGGGGGAGCCTGGTGGGCTGCCGTCTCTGGGGTCGCACAGAGTCGGACACGACTGAAGCGACTTAGCAGCAGCAGCAGCAGCAGCAGCAGTGTGTGGGTGTCCATCCCAAACTCCTTAACTATCCCTTCCCCCCATCCTTCCCCTGTTCAGCCCGCTGGCCTGTCTCACCCAGAAACCACAAGTTCCTTCTCTGAGTCTGTGAGTCTCTTTCTGTTTTGTAAGTTCACTCGTATCATATCTTTTTAGATTCCACAAATAAGGGATGTTATATGATGTTTCTCCTTCTCTGTCTGACTTAACTTCACTCAGTATGACAGTCTCTAGGTCCATTCATGTTGCTGCAAATGACTGGGTAATATTCCATTGATACATGTACCACACCTTTCTTGTCCATTCCTCTGTCAACCTGTGAACATTCAGGTTGCTTCCATGTCTTGGCTATTGTACACAGTGCTGCAATGAACATCGGGGTGCATTATCCTTTCAGATCATGTTTTTCTCTGGATGTATGCCCAGGAGCGGGTCATATGGTAGGTCTATTTTTAGTTTTTTAAGGAACCTCCATAGTGTTTTCCATTGTGGCTGTACCAACTTACATTCCCACCAACAGTGTAAGTGAGTTCCCTTCTCTCCACACACTCTCCAATCTTATCGTTTGTGGATTTTTTTATAATAACCACATGGTTGATATGAAGTGATATCTCATTGTAGTTTTGATTTGCATTTCTCTAATAATTAGCAATGTTGAACACCTTTTCCTGTGCTTCTTGACCACATGTATGTCTTCTTTGGAGAAATGGCTGTTTGGTCTTCTGCCCATTTGTTGATTGGGTTGTTTGTTTTGATGCTGTTAAGTGTCATGAGCTATTTGGAGACTAATCCCTTGTTGATCAGATCATTTGCAAATATCTTCTCCCAATCTGTGGTTTTGTTTTGTTTTTCTTCTGTACCTCATCTCTTTGGACTAAAAGAGAGCTTTCCAAATCTGTGATCAAAATCTAGCATTACACAATGCAGTGTTTTCAAACTGTTTTGGTCTCTAGAAAGATGTACCTTATTAATTTGTTATCATCTTCACACATTTATTTTTTCTACACCATTGCATACTTTTCTGGAATCATATAATGAAAACTTGATGACAGGAAACCTAGAAGAATTTATATTTAGTGTACGTCTTTATTTAGAGTTTAAACATATTTATATTTATGTATTCATAGCCAGAAAGCACTTATTTCCTACAGTTCAATAGTTACTGTTAGGGCACATCCAAAGAGGCTTTGGAGAGCTTACATTTAATTTTAATAGAGAAACAGTGATGATTCCATTACTTGGTGAATTATTACTTTTAACTTTGAATATCTTTGTCACACAAAGAATTGAAGAACTTTTATAAACACAAAATTTGCTTTCAAACAAGATGCTTATGCGCTGAAAGAAGTACGTTTGGAAAACCCTCAAATCTAGTGTGAAGTCTTAAACATCTCCTGGGACTAAAATAAAAATACCACCAAATGATCTGTTTCTGAAGACTCAATAGATAGTTGCTTTCACAACTGGATCTAAACTGGGTGATAATACTAAGGTTGTATCCACTGCAAAGTGTTCTTTAAAATATTTTTTTATATCTTGGGATTGGGCAAAGTGTGTGTGTTGGGAGGAGGGAACGCAAAGAGATTTAGGTGTTAGCAATATCACTTGAAAATGGCTAATTTTGTAAATATTAGAATTTTCTTCTGATGTTTTTACTATATTGCTCAAAGATAATTTGGGAGGGAAAAACTTTCTGTGAAATGACTTTGTCAAATAATGTTTAATCACATTTTCTATGAAATTGTAAATTACATGTTAGATGCTTACCTGTGGGCAGTGCTAAAGTAGGGAGGCTAGAGTGAGTCTCAGGTTTGAATCTTAGCTCTTGGTGTGTAGGCATGTGTCCTTGATGGTATTACTTAATCTCTGGATAAAGCTGGAGAGAAGTTGTCATTGTTAATGTCCCCTCTGAAGGGAAGTATACCTATTTCACAGGGTTATTGCAAGGATTAGATGAATATTTTGTGCAAAGTTCCTAACACTGTTATTAGCACCTAGTAGGCCTTCAATAAGTAAAGCTATTACATCTACTTACTTTGACGATAGGTTTTGGTCTTGAGACACCTTATATGCAAATTATGATTATTTAACAATGGAAGGCAGAGGTGCCAGATAAAATGCCAGATGTAGAGTTAAATTTGAATTTCAGGTAAACAACCAATTTTTTAATCTAAGTATATCCCATTCAATATTTGAGATATACTAAAAAAAAGTTCATTATGTATGTGAAATTCAGATTTATCAGGGTGTCCTATGTTTTTATTTGCTAAAACTGGAAACCCTAAGTATAGGAATAGTGAGACGCAGTTATAGGGACCTGCTAACAGCCTCTAAGTATTATTGATGTTCATCCTAAGTTGGCTAAAGGACCCCTTTGTCTACCAGTTACGCAGCCAATACACTCCTGTCATTAATGGGAACATGTCTACCAGGGCAGCGCTGTGTACCTCCTACCAACTCTGAAATTGTTGGTCTGGTGCTACCAGTTAGCCGATGAATGCCTCCTGGATTTTCTTTTAAACAAACAAAAGCTTGAAATGGTTGGGGAGATAAAGTTTATAAAACATCAGACATGAGTGTATGGAATAAGAGCATGTAATTGTGTTAAACTGAGCAGTAAGGGGAGTACTCCAGCAGCTCAGAGTAAGGGGAACTGATCAGTGAGAACTAGACTCATGAGGATGGAGACTAGATCTGCAGTTTGAAAGGTGAGCAGAAGTTGGCCCACCAAGGGAAATCTGAACTTCCTGGCTGGCTGGACTCCTCTCCTCTGAGGTTGTTCCCATAGAAACTCTTTATGACAGGTGAGCTGGGCCTGCCAGAGACTCAGGTCAGTAACTGGTAAATGTCATTTATTGTCCCTTTACCTGTAACTTCCTGGTACCCAGCAGCACAGACAGTGCATGTGCCAATCTACTGGAATGCCCTGTGGTTTGACTTCATTGCCACCTTCCTCACCACCTAAGTCCAGGGCTCTCTTAATTGAAAACCCAGATTGTTTCCAAACAGGGGGCAAGGTTTAGGAGTATGCTGGCCATGTCACCTGGTTGCTCATTCTTGCTCAGGATATACTCACAGAATGGTACTCTGGCTGTTTGATCTCAGACTGAACAGATGAAGAGCCAGTGGTGCCTCATGGCACTGACTGAGATACGCACCATGGCCATTAGGACATGACTCAGCCTGGAATTTAATCTCTTGTGTGGTATTAGGAATCAGTGTGGAAAGAGAGCCGGTTAATTTAATGAATACTGTATAGCCTAAAGGGTATCAGGCTTATATTTTAAGTGTGAGCTCATGAACATTTTTTGGGCCTCTATTTTACCAGACCTGAATAATGTGTGTGTGTGAGTGTGTGTGTGTGTGTGTTTTGGGAGTGGTGGTTGTTAGCAGGTGAAGGAGGAGAAATTGTCCTTTTGGACTTCATGAAACAGATAGATTCGAAACAGTTCACGGCCCTGTGATAGAAGAGCAATTACACAATGCCAACAAGCATAAGATATCATAATGTAGGCAAGAGTATAAAGGTCAAGCGACTGAGTGGGTGACAGATGTGGAATAGGCTTCCTTGTGTTGAATTTTGACCCATGTTTTAAAAGAAACTTGGAAAAGAAGGTACTAGGATACTCCAAACTGAGGGGGAGGAGGCACCAAGGGATAGTGTATGCAGGACAAATTGGGAGAATAGGGATTTATAAAACAAAACACATCTTCTGTGTCATTCCTACTTAAACATCTTCAAAAGCTTCCCAGTACCTACTAAGAAGAAGCATGGTAGTTCTAGGCCCCACATACAATACTGGACTCTTGTGTTTCTGCAAGAGCATTTGAAGGCTGTCAGAGAGAGGGATGGGGAAAGGAGAGAGAAGGATTTTTTAAAATCTCCAAACCCATAGGACTTTCAGTTGAGCAACTGAGAAAGGTATTGGTTCTCTTTGATAGATGGATGGGTGTTGGGAGAAAGTGATAAGATGACCCCAAGCATGGCAGCCATGGGAAGAGCAATGACTAGGTAGGTGGGAGAGTGGCAGTTTAGACTGGTGGTTTTCAAATTTGCTTTCTTCTTACCAATATTCACCCTCCCCTGTTTTGCTTTTAAAAGTATATGGATGAGTTTACATAAGTATAAAAACGGTTATGGGTTAAATTACATTAAAAAGTTTCTAGAACTAAAACAGGTACATACTATAAAGTGCAAACAATACAATGTGGAAGGAAAGTGTCTTCCACACCTGCTTCATCCCCTTACTTCTTCACAACACTGTTAGCATTTCTTGTGCTCTATTGCAGACATTTTTATTTGCTTATTTGTGCACATAAACAATATGCCTGCTTGTCTCATCTTTTTTATTTTTGCCAAAATGGCAACATACAGAATCCATATGGTTTTTTTTTTTTGGTTTGGTTTTACACTATTTTAGAAGTCCTTTCTCATCAGTGCATTCATTTTAACTGCTAAATAGTATTCCATGGTGTGAATGTGCATTATGAATGGTAGATATTTAATTTCTACAAATAAAGTCCCTCAGAGATCTGTGTACATATTTTTGTGCATACACACACACACACACACACGTCTTTCAGTGGGAAAATTATTAGAAGTGGAATTGCTTAAAAGTAGAAGCACTGAAATTTTTTGATAGGATTTGCAAAATTTCCCTTCAAATAAACCAAACCAATCTGCACTATTACAAAAAAAGTTTGAAGGTGCCTGTTTCCCCCATTCTCAACCAAGCGTATTGAGGTAACTTTTGAACTTTGAGAATAAGATGGAAAATGGCAACTTACTGGCATTTGATTTGCATAATGGAAGGACTTTCAAGTTTACGTGCAGCCAAATGTTGTCTCTACAGTTTTTTTTTTTAGTTCATGTTAACGAAACCTAATCTCTTTTAGTCTGTACTTCAACTGATTCGTTTTGGACTAACGCACTATTCAAGTGGGGTGGTGTAAGATTAGAGCGACAGGGTAATTATTGAACCAAAAGACCATAATTAAAAACAAAAATTGGTTTATGATGCTTATTAATGGTTGAGCCTTTTAAAATCTATACGAGAACATTGTGTCGGACATCGTACAGGCTACTAAATTTCGCAGGCATTTATTTTCCTCAGTTCCCCCGGATTAGGACGATTCAGACCCCGTGGGGAGGAAGCAGCCTCAACTCCAGCCTGTAAAGCCACGCAACCAGGCATTACTCGGTGAGATGTTCGTCCTCTCTGCACCTTATCTGTAAACTGAGGGCATTCCATTAAAGACCTTTGCTATGATCCATTGCTGTTCTCAATTGTACCCTGCCACACTGTCATTTAATTGTCGTCTGGAGAAGAGGCTACCTCTGCTGACAGTGCTGTGGAAAGACGGCGGAACTGGTCACAGCGAGAGACTTGTCCCAAAAGGAAATAAAAGTGGGAAGCGGGTCAAAACCTACTCGGGATTCCGCGCTACAGCTCTGCGGTTCCCTCGCCCAGCTGTTTGTTTAGAGCGCCTGTTTTCTCAGTCTACACATAAGAGAATGGAATTATTTAGCCCGCTGGAAAGGCAGGGGCGTGATCTAACAAGACGGCTTTCAACAAACCCAGGTTCATTTGTTTTCGAATTGTCTTGAAATCTGGAGGAAACGCGCTTGGACTTCAGCAGGTGAATTTTGCGCAGCTAGTCTTCGAGCTCGGAGAAGGCAATGGCACCCCACTCCAGTATTCTTGCCTGGAAAATCCCATGGACGGAGGAGCCTGGTAGGCGGCAGTCCATGGGGTCGCACAGAGTCGGACACGACTGAGCGACTTCACTTTCACTTTTCATTTTTCATGCATTGGAGAAGGAAATGGCAACCCATTCCAGTGTTCTTGCCTGGAGAATCCCAGGGACAGGGAAGCCTGGTGGGCTGCTGTCTGTGGGGTCGCACAGAGTCGGACACGACTGAAGTGACTTAGCAGCAGCAGTCTTCGAGCTGGAGAAGCTGGGCCTGACCACTGGCTGGGCGCGCCCACCAGCGGGTGCGTGGGTGCGGGAGCAGTTCAGGACCACCTGTCCCCATTTCCCCGCACCCTCCATGCCGGGGCTGGGTGGCAGGGACCCGCAGAGCAGCGGCGGCATGGACGGGACGCACACCCTAAGTCGGGTAGGAACGCTGCAATTCCTGGCCAGTACCCAGGGAGAGGGACCCCAACCCTGCGGCGTGTCCAAGCGCCACTTGGCAAGAACGTGCCGTGCGTGACGGCGCCGCGCCTTGGTGTGTAAAAGCAGAAGCAGAGCATGAGTGCCTGGCGAGCACCCTTTAGGGAACGTGCAGCTCGCCTTGCGCATCGGGCCGAAGAGGAGGGGTGCGGGGCTGGGGCAGGGACCCGCTCGGGGAAACCCCCGGCCCGGGTAGGGCGGTGTGAGCCGGCTCTTTCCCTGGTCGCCTCCCTGCCGCGCGCGGCACCGGTGCGACAACATGGGGAAGGAGGTCTGGGCTCGACCTCGCCTCACCGCCCCGTCTAGGGTCAGGAAGTGGTGCTTGTCTGTGATGCTCAAGGCGCGCTTTACCGAAGGCGCGGACGTCCGGAGGCAGAGCCGAGGGATGGCGCGGAGAAGCGGCCCAGGATGCAGGCGGCACGGCTCCACCTCGGCCCCGCCCCGGCTCGGCCCTCCGCCGCCGCCGCCCCCTCCCCGCCTTCGCTTCCGCCCCTCCGAGGCTCCCGACCCCGTCAGGGGGCTTCGGCCGCGGCTCGGGCGGGCGCGCCGGGCGGCAGGGAGCGGGCCGAGGCGGCGGCGGCGGAGCACGGGGATCCCGGCGCAGGCCACACCCGCCCGCCGCGCGGCCGCGGGCCTCCCCGCCCCCTTTGTGCGGTGGGCGCTGTCGCCCGGGCGACGCCGCCGCCCCGCCCCGCCCCGCCCTCCGCGGCCCGCGCCTGGGTCTCCGCGCGGCCGCCCGCCCCGCCGCAGTCCGCAGGAGCCGCCGCCGCAGCCGGTCGCGGGCCGCGATTCCCGGGGCCGTCGCAGGAGCAGAGCTCGGCTCTCCGCGCCTGTGCTGTAGTCCGCCCTGGCCGCCTCCTGCCCGCGTCGGTCCGCTGGCCGGGGCCGGCTGACCAGCTTGCCCTCCGGGTCCGAACCGAGGCTCGGCGGCCGCCGCGGGAACCCGCCCGCCAGAGCCTCCCCGGGGCCGCGCGTCTGCCTGCTGGGGCCCTGCCGTTGATGACACCGAGGCTGCGATGGAGGGGGACGGCTCAGACTCGCTGGTGGGTAGGGGCGCGGCGGCTGCCTCAGCCCCGAGGGCGGCGCGCCGGGGCCCCGCGCGCTCGGTCTCCGCTGCCCTGAGCCGGGAGCGAGCCTCTCTTCCCGAGGAGCGGGGGCGGGCGTGCGGTGGCCCCGCTTCCTCTTCGCCTTCCGCGCCCCGGGCCGGTTCTGTAACCCCGGGCGCCCCCTGTCTGCCCCTGGGAGGGGAGGGTCGGATTCGAGGTCACCCGGGCCCGGAAGGGGGCGCCCCTCGGGCGCGGCGATGGCCCACCTGAGAGCCTCGGGGAGTTGGGGAGGGGCTCTCCAGTGGCCTTCAGACTGCCGAATTCGCCTTAAGGAGTCGGGGGCCCGCCGCGGCCCCGGGCGCCGGGACCGCCGCCCTTTGTCCCGGAGCACGGCGGGGCTGGCGCTCGAGTCCTCCTCGGACCCCCGCGAGCCCGGCCCGCGGTCGCCGCGAGCGCTGGCTCTTCCCCGGCTTTGCCTGCCCGCGCGGGGCGGACTTGCTCCGGCAGCTGTCGGGGTTCAAGTGCTTTTGTTTCAGGGAGTCGGGTGTGCAGTGCAGTTCTTCTCAACTTGTTGGTTTTCCGTCGAACCTCATTTATTTTGAAATGGCTTAATTGGGGGAGCCACCACACCACATTTCTAGTAATCAGATTGCTTCCCTTCAATGTATGTAAAATGAACACTCGTTTTTCTTTTGCGTAAGAATTGCTTTATATCCATCGTGATTAGAAAGCTTATACACTGCTCTGTTTACAAGAAAAGCGGAAATGATTTTAGATCTTCCAATGAGAGGTAAACCTCCCATAAAATAGGGCGTGAGAATCTTTTTTGGATTTTGAAAGACAATATTTCCCTTTGAATTAGGTGTCAAATTCTTTGTGAAATGAGATAGGATGTGAAGATTCTGTATTCTTTGATGTGAATTGTGAAGTGTGGATATCTTCCAGATTTTCTAAAACTGACGTGATGCGGGCTTTACTAAGTAATTTATTGAGTGATGCAGCAAGAACCGCTGCATTGCACGACCCACGGACAGTGATAAAGCCCGTTGGCTGAAGTACTGTCGTCAGGGATTATTAACTCACTTGGTGTTATTTTAAGGGGAATAGACTCGCATACATTTTTATTTAACTAAAAGAAGTGAATTGATTCAGTTTTAATTTTCTGTGTGTAGTTGAAATGGTTGACTAACGTTGTACCATTATTACAATTGCAAGGATGCTAAATATAGATTCATAGCACCTGAAGCTTGGGATCCATGGAGGGAAAACTGCACAGGCAAAGGATGGGAAAGCTGGTATGAGGTCATTAGACCTTTATAGTTGTGATGAGTCTTAAGTGTTTCTCATTGAAAATATTGCAAGCTTGTAGCATTGAGAGCACTTATACTGGTTCTTTGTAATCCTCCCTACCCTTTTAGTATTCATAAAGTGCTTTCAACATAACTGCTTTGGTATTCAGCCTGAGAACCTCAAGTATTTTACATACATTACAGTTTCTGCATGTGGAAAATGATCACGTTTAATGTAGAAAATTGCTGATCATTCAGCTTGTAAGTAGATTTCAAATAGGGTCCAGGAACATAATGGCTAGTCTAGTTTTTACCAGCTCCTGTTACTTGTCAGTTACAGAGCTAATGTGCTAAATAGGAATAATCCTGTTCTTAGTGCTGCATTCTTTTTTTTTTTTTTTGATGCTATATTCTTAATTTTTATTAAAGTAATCTACTTTCAGAATTTCACTGAAGGCGAAATATTATGGATGCCAAATATTTTATGCTAATTTTTCTCATATTTCAAATATATATATATATATACTTTTACCATCTCACGTAAAATCTCATGTCCGTTCGTTCACTTCTAGGCCAAGCGATGATGAGGGGGTGGATAAAATAATGGTGTAGACTTTCATAGCCCAAAAAGAAACTTCAGATTTTAAAAAATCTTTAATTCTTTTCGGTAGTAATTATATATGCATTTATACACAGGGTATAAGCAAGTTAATGTATTTACACACTAAAAGCCTTTTGTTCTGATTTCTGCTTCTCATTAAGGTTACCATTAAGAATATCGAAAGAGAGCTCATTTGCCCGGCATGCAAGGAGCTGTTCACCCACCCGTTGATTCTCCCTTGTCAGCATAGCATCTGTCATAAATGCGTGAAGGAGCTCTTACTGATGCTTGATGATTCATTCAATGACGTGGGGTCTGACAACTCCAATCAGAGCAGTCCTCGACTTCGGCTTCCCTCCCCTAGTGTGGATAAAATTGACAGAATTAGCAGACCAGGTATGTGGTATAACTGGCTGATGAAGCTTGTTTATATGTTCAGAGATAATTGTAGAAGGTAAATTTCATCATTTTGGGGGTTAATCTTTCCAGGTGAATAAATTAAAACTGTACTTATACAAGAATCTCTCTCTCTCTCAAAATGAACTTTTAAAATGTCAGAATGAACTTTTAATTGTCTTTTGATATTCATTTAAAGTGGATATTGGATGTTGAACACCAGCTTTGTGTTAAACCCATTGTTAACTGTGTCTGTATTTTAGGGCATGTTCTATAACCCTGTGATGTCCTTTATAGGAGGGTTGAAATAATGGACTACTGAAGTACTTACTAGGGACTCTTCTATGTTTGGTAATAGGTAAATAAATATGCAAAATTAAAGGGTGAGACTATGTAATGCCTAGTCCCAGAAGCCTTTCAGAGTAATGTTATTTGGTATCATTCTAATACATTTTATTCTTCAGCCATTTTTTTTGATCCAGATTTTAAAATAACAATTTTGAACATCAGCTAAACAGTGGAATTCTGTAATAGTTTATAGAAGTAGATCTCAGTTCAGTTGAGTTGCTCAGTCGTTTCCAACTCTTTTCGACACCATGGACTGCAGCATGCCAGGCTTCCCTGTCCATCACCAACTCCGGGAGTTTACTCAAGCTCATGTCCATTGAGTCGGTGATGCCATCCAACCATCTCATCATCTGTCATTCCCTTCTCCTTCTACCTTCAATCTTTCCCAGCATCAGGATCTTTTCCAAGGGGTCAGTTCTTTGCATCAGGTGGCTGAAATATTGGAGTTTCAGTTTCAGCATCAGTCCTTCCAATGAATATTCAGGACTAATTTTCTTTAGGATGGACTGGTTTGATCTCCTTGCAGTCCACGGGACTCTCAAGTCTTCTCCAACACTACTGGGATGGTATTTTTTTCTTCTGAACATCTATTGCAGGATTAATGTAGATCAAAATGAATTTGAAATCACTGGGAACAAGGCCATTGGAAAATTAAGGGCCAGAATGAGCAGTGAGAATCAAGGGGAGGCAAAGGTTTGGATAGAAATGTCACAGCCTTACCTTCAGCACTTCCTTCCTGTTGAGGAGAGTCCTCTAGTGGCCATGAGCACCAGATCTCAGGGCTTCAGCTCTGCCTAGTTTGGGCTTTGAAGTTTCCAGTTTCATCCTTTGTCCACTCTATTTCTGTCTCTTTCGTTTAGGAGTAACTTTTTAATATTGTAAAAAAAAAAAACAAAACAAACCCAAAATCAAAACTTTTTTTTTTAAATCAGAAAAAGATCTTTTTCTCATTTGCGTGCTAGAGAATGCCATCACCTCTGGTTGTGCTATGATACGGAATCTCCTTGGGCAGTATTTGTGTCTGTGTGTTCCATTAGAGAGTGGATAAGAGGAGATTTGTGCTAAGAGTGGTACTATGGTATTTTAAATCCATGAATTTTTCTTTAAATGGTAATCACTAGTTGCTTGGAGGGTATTTTACGCACATAAAAGTTGTATGTGTATACATAAAAGGGAGCATTGGGTAACTGGGAGGTGCAGGGTGCATGAGGGTGGAGAGGGCTTTGCTCTTTGTGAAGTTATCACTTTCATGTTTTCCTCCTGAGAGGAGACTGGTGTACTGAGGAGGGTAGGAAAGACGGTGATAGCTTGAAACCATTCTACCAGATAAAAGTTCATCTTCTATTAGTAGATTCTTAGAGAATAATTAGGGACCCTGGCTTGATTGATGAACAAGATCCACTTTTTGTATACTAATGTTCAGCCCAGTCCATTAAATGAGATTCTAGTTAAATACTAGTATTTTTACTGATCTTTAGATTGAGCTCACATGTGTATTTCATGAAATTCTTTGTTATATTTAGGCTTTTAATCTTAAGACTTGGTTAGTTTTTATAGAATCAGTATAAAATATGAATAAAAAATAGTTAACTGTTTCTGTTTCCAGGAACTTACCTAGCCCAGCAGTTGGTAGCCATTCAATAAATATTTGTCGCATGGATGTTGAACGGCAAACGTCTGCTATGAGATTTGTATAGAGCATGCCATAATGGCTTATCTTCATTGATAATGGCATTGTTTTCCAGGACAAGAGATCAAAAGTAGATTTACTAGATATGTTCTTCCCTCTTCTTTAGGAAGAGCCCTTTTAATCTGAACTGTGTGCTGACAGGGGACAAGTTAGAAAGCTGCTCTGTGGAGAGTGATTAAAGGAAATAAGAATGTTTAGCTGGGAGAAGGTGTGACTGCAGAATATGATGGCTGTCTCATGGGAGAGTAGTAGTGCTCTAGGTATGTTCGCAGCAGACGTTCCAGATCTGTCCAGTATACTGGCCACATATGGCTGTTGAGCACGTGAAACACGGTAGTCTGAATGGAGGGATACATGTGGAGCTCTTAGAAGGAAAAAATGAACATAAATATCTCTAATAATTTTATGTTATATTTTGAAATGATAGTTTTTGAATATATTATATTACTAAATATGTATTTCTAAAATTAGCTTCACTTCTTTATTTTTACTTTTTTAATGTGGCTATTGGAAAATGGAGGAGGAAATGGCAGCCCACTCCAGTATCCTTGCCTGGAAAATCCCATGGACAGAGGAGCCTGGCTGGGTACAGCCCGTGGGGTCGCAGAGAGTCGGACATGCTTGAGTGCACACACATTGGAAAATGTAAAATGATGTGTGGCTTATACTTTCACATGCATTTCTTTCAAATTGCATTGCATGTTTCATTTGACACATTTTAAAATAAAAGGATGCCTTGAAAGGAGAGCAAGATGTGTATCTATAACAGTAGCATATTAAGTTGTAAAATCTAAAAGAGCTGTATAACTGTTCGTTTTTGGTGGTATATGTGTGTATATATATACACACAAGATTTTTCTCCCATTTTGTTGTCATGTCCCATTTGTCTGTTGTCATGAAGATACAATCAGTGTTAGTAATATTTAATTATTGTGCTGATTTCGGTCACTTAAAACAAGCAAAGATACTTTACTTTGACTTTGTATTTTCAACAGTTACCATAAGTAATTGTTTAAAAACACAAATATGTGATTGTTTAAAAACACAGATCCACAGGATGAAGTATAGGCTCTTAATTGCTGCACCAACAGTGTTTAATTCTGAACTGTGATAAAATAACCTCGATGAATGCTTTACATTGGTGGCTTTATATAAATACCATGTGTACCAGGAGGAACACATTTTTTACTGTCAATTCAATAATTGTGTTATGTGTAGGACACAGTTACTGCTTTATCTTTTGTTAACATGTTGTGAATCTTCTCTTTGAAATTAAATTCTAAATCCAGCTTTCTGTTCATTGTTCACAGCATCACAACGGAGATCTTTGGGGTGGAGAGGTAGAAAATGCTTTATTGCTTGTGTGGCCGCAGGCAGTATAGTGTTGGATTTAAATTAAATAACTTTATAGAGATAAATTAAAATCATCATCAGTGGTCAAGTCTTCAAAATCATGTAGAAAGTGAACAAATTGGGCTGACATGACTTAAAGGTCAACAGGACTAAATTTTCAAGCAAGTTCTGATGTTTTTAAAGGGAGTTCTGATTATTAGTGCTTGCATTTTGTCATATATGCACACACACGTGTATGTATCCATGATGGGATATTTTTAAAGAAAAAGACATCCCCTTGTTACTATTTTTTTAAATGTTACCTTAAAAATGCTTTACATTTACTTAATGGAGCAAAGCTTAAATTAACAGCCATGTTGCTGCCTTGGGGAGGTTAAATAAGCCAGTACCTTAATTTGCCTAAATGTATTGATTATTTCCCTGGTGGCTCAGATGGTAAAACATCTGCCTACAACGTGGGAGACCTGGGTTCGATCCCTGGGTCAGGAAGATCCCCTGGAGAAGGAAATGGCAACCCACTCTAGTACGCTTGCCTGGAAAATCCCAAGGACAGAGGAGCCTGCTAGACTACGTCCATGGGGTCGCAAGGAGTCGGGCATGACCGAGCGACTTCACTTTGTTTCACTTTATTGATAATTTTGGTAGTTAATACCATAAATCTTTGCTTGTTTATGCATATGGTGTATTTTTTGTTAATATTTTAAATTATTTGGGATCTGAGTTTTAACATTTGGGTCTTTCTCATTGTGAATAAATAATGTACATTGCTTTTGTGTGAAAGGTGGGCCAACTCATCATATTAAAATAATTTCTTTTTTTATTCCAGTTGACCTTTAAAGTAAAATTGGCTACTTTTTTTTTGAGGGAAAATGCTGGTGATACCTTAAATTTTGGTGGAGAAAATAAACACCTGAAATATTACCCTTTTCTGTTTTCCTCACCTTCTTCTACATGCCTCAATTTAAAAATCTTAAGCCACTTCTAGAAGCCACATGTAATCCATTCTCTTATAGGTTTTAGTGAGACCCTGAGAATTTGAAGTGTTGAAACTTAGTAATTAGGAGGAGAGGTAGGAACAGTTTGCTTAAAAAAATAATTGCTCATTACCCACTTTTAATTCAAAGTGTAGTCGAGAAAGTTTTTGCAGTTTGAAAATCTAATACTCAAAGGGATAATGTAACTCATAGGCATCAGATGGTCAGAATGTGGCTGCATTAAGGTGGTGCGTAAGGCGGCAGCCTTTGCACAGCACCAGGGAGCCAGCATGATGTCAACTGAGGAGATACCGTCTACTGTGTGGCCAGGTAGTAACAGTGGGGAGTAGTTTGCAGCCAGAATATGGCAGAAGATAATGCAGTTGGAATAGGTCTGGGATTGGTGATGAATTTTTGTTTTGAAATACTCGATTTTGAAATGCTTTATTACTATTTTTTATCATTTAAGTGGGAAATTGTGATGGAAAGATGACTTTTGAGGGAGGATTTGCTATAAACCAGTTTGAAATAATTTTGGAGTCTTCATTTTTATGCTTAACTGGTTTAATCTGTCTTTGAAGTTAAAGGTATAGGGGGAAAGTGTTGATTCTGCAAAATGAGAGTGTTCAGATAATTAGCAAATATCATTAACCCAATGAATGGAATTTGACTTGGAAAATTGTCTCGCTTGGCCTGTTTGCTGCTTTACCTTTCTAAGTGGTCATTACTCCCGTCCTGTTATACCGTGCTTTCGGGCAGCACTGTCCACAGACCTTTGTGTGATCATGGAAACGCTTGACCCTGTGCCATACAAGAGGGTAACCAAAAAATGGCTTTTGACAATTTTAAATGTGGGTACTACCAAGGAATTGACTTTTTATATTAAATTTTAAGTAAATTTAAATAGCCGCACTTGGCTAATAGTTACTGGATTAGCAGAGTTATAGAGAAATATTGATTCTGTTATGTTTTATTCTTAGTTCTATTGACTTGATTTTTTTTTTCCATCTGGCTTACTTCTCAGAATATCTTTAGATTTGTCTTGTTTTCTTTATTGCCCTGAAGTATATTTTATTGTTTATTTTTATGAAAACGATGGTAGAAGATAAGACAGACAAAATAAAAGTTCTTTAGAATCATAAAAAAATTTTGAGAGCTTTTAAGATCTGTTTAGAAAAATAGCCAAGATATATTGATTTAATAGTTTGTCTGGTTTAAGTAGTTCAGTGTGATGCCTTACACCTTGTTTTTTATTGTAAAAACAAAAGAGGTTTACAGAAAAGGGATAAAACTTGTTTTTGAAATTTCTGAACATGAGGGTCAAAATCTGGGTGTCACCAGTGTACATGTTAAAGCATGATTTTACTGGCATAATTTATTTTTGTTTTTTCCCCATTACTTAATTGAGCACAACCTTCAATTCATAAAACCAATAATTCCTTTTTTTAAAACATTGACTGTTAAGATTAGTTATCCATTTTAATTTTTATCACCTAGTTCATGTGTGGAAGCATGTAACTAAATATGAATTTCCATTTGTTTAAACTTGACCACTGCACTGTATCACTTCCAGAATTATTTGGCTTGTTTTTTCACTAAATGAAATTTTCATTGGCATGTGTTTTAAAACTAGTTCTGCTGCTTATTTTATTATGTGCCTGCTGTGGTGTGAAATATCTCATACTATATTGCATGTTTTTGGAATTATTACAAGGATATATTTTACATAGGATTTTCACATTTTTATGTGACTGCTTTCTTGGGTATATTTTTAAATGTAAAGTTTAAAAATGTCTAAATTTTTTGAAGATATTTAAAATTTAAAATAATGCAGTTGCATGCTTGTGGCATAAGTAGCTTTGGGGGCCTAATGCTGTTTTGCATGTTGTAAAGTCACTTCAAATGTCTCATACCGTGGACTGATCACTAAATTTTACCTATGTAGTGATATGTCAGACATCTTTTAAGATAGTCTTCAGTAATGATAGTAATGTTGCCTAGGCGATATTAATACAGCTGTTTAAAGACATTTTCTAAATGTGATTTACTAGATTTAACCACTCACTTTTGGTATTGGATAGTAGTATGAAAGAAGGCTATAGCCAAAACAGTTTGTGTTTGTACTTAGGGAGTTATTTTGTGGGCAACCAAGACTACCTGCTTGGACTAGATTTATGCAGGAGAGGAGGAAGCAGGATAGGCATGCCCCTGTGTTAAACAGACCACCCCAGACTCCTGCGAACCTGTGGGTAAGGACTGTCATGCCTTGGTTTCTTGATTTGTTAAAATCAGGATACTACTGAGGAAAGGTCTGTTGTAAAGTTACTTGTAGTATTTTTGGTATATCTTTTGGCTTACTGAATTAAACAATCTTAATGATTCTTTTTTTCAGGTCATAAGAAGATAATAAATGGTTGGTTCCTCTTAAAGTCACTACATTCTAGGTCTATGAATAAGCTTTTCACTCTCTTATAGATTGCATTGAATTAACTAATGATTTTGCCAACTGAATTTTCTAGATAAAACAATACTACAGTGGGATACCCTCTATTGCTTCTTAATAATTTTGTTGTCACGTATTTTTCAGAGAATCTGAGCTATGGATTTGATTGTTTTTTTTAATTTTTTAATTTCTTTTTATTTTTTTGTGCTATGGATTGTTTAACCAGAAAGTATGTATGGATACATAGATACAAAATTTTGCATGCAATTTCAAATAGTTTACTAAACTATTTGAATCTTCCTGTAATCAATCCATGGACCCTGCCTGGGTTAAGGGCTCCTGCCCTTTTGTGTATAAAGTCAGTTACTATCAATCAGCCAAGGATATTTTCATTTAAATGCAAGCCACATTCCTTTGGGTATGATGTATAAAAATAACCATGTTTATATAATTGTTTACTTTCAAAAAATCTTGACCCTGTGTAGTATTGTATGCTTCGTCCACATACCTGATTTAATATGGGATTTATATGGGATTTACTCTAGAATAATTTCTTTCATCTTTGATTTGATAACTTAGTAGCTTGGGCTTTTGTATACCAAGGAAAAACCATTTAAAAAAAAAAGAATTTTCAGTACACGAACTGATTCATATGCAGCCACTTTGAGTATTACGTTCTTGGAATATATATGTAGATACATACCTTTGCAAAACATGACTCCTTTTTTTTTTCATTCTATTCATTTTCCTACCTATGTAACTAAACAAGAACTTATTAATTACACAGGCTGGAAGCGCAATTCACTGACCCCTAGGACAACCACTTTTCCTTGTCCTGGCTGTGAGCATGATGTGGATCTTGGAGAGCGGGGTATCAATGGTCTTTTTCGAAATTTCACTTTGGAAACTATAGTTGAAAGATATCGGCAGGCAGCCAGGGCGGCCACAGCCATTATGTGTGACCTTTGTAAGCCACCACCTCAGGAATCCACAAAGAGCTGCATGGACTGCAGCGCAAGCTACTGCAACGAATGCTTCAAAATTTACCATCCGTGGGGCACTGTAAAAGCGCAGCATGAGTATGTGGGTCCAACCACGAACTTTAGACCCAAGGTGAGTGACGTTTCTATGAAGTTAGTGTATTAAACTTAATATGATGAGATGAATTATACCAAGTCCAGAACCTGACAGAGGGAAAATAATTTTAAAAGCTGACAGGAGAAATTAAGGCCTTATAGTTGGAGTTGCTGCTGCTGCTGCTAAGTCGCTTCAGTTGTGTCCGACTCTGTGCGACCCCATAAACGGCAGCCCACCAGGCTCCCCTGTCCCTGGGATTCTCCAGGCAAGAATGCTGGAGTGGATTGCCATCTCCTTCCCCAATGCATGAAAGTGAAAAGTGAAAGTGAAGTCGCTCAGTTGTGTCCGACTCTTAGTGACCCCATGGACTGCAGCCCTACCAGGCTCCTCCGTCCATGGGATTTTCCAGGCAAGAGTTAGTGTGTTGCTAAACGTCCCCAGAGCTTAGAAGGCAGTAGTATGGTTCACTCTATTAAAACACAATGATGTACAATACCTGAGTATTTGTAATGATTACTGAGAAATAGAGGAAAAGTTCTGTCAGATATACTCTCTAAAGACTGAGATAGTTAAAGTTAAAAAGCTTTTGTCCTTTAATATGACAAGCCTGTCATTGTCTAAAAGGTGTGGTTGGGCAACATCCTGACATTTTTAGTTACCTAAATTGTACCATGAATAAATAAGAGTAATTACAGCCGAATAGTTTGAAGATTATGATATAATGGTTATATAGTATCTGAAGTGGATTTTGCATTTTTAAGTATTTGGGTAGTTTCTGTAATAATGTACAAAGGAACTTGATGAATGAAGTTATAGATGAAACAAAGTTGTCTCTGAATGGATATTTGTTGAAGCTAGATAAAGGATACATTGTGATTTATTTTATTATTCTTCCAGGTAAATAAATAAATAAACATTACTCTGTTTTTTGAAAAAGGATTCTATGCATTGTGGTTTGCCCTACTATGTGATTCAAAAGCAGAATGTGTTTTTGACATCTGCACTTAATACTGCTTTCTGATTTTATATAGATTTAAAACATGTAATTGATTCTTTTGATTGCTGTTCTCATTCCCCTAAACCTGGTAACTTGTGTGAATATGAATTCTATTTATGTTCTTAAACGTAAGACACTAAGCATAAGACATTTCCATAGAAAAATGGAAAAAAAAACTAGTCTTCAAAGTTATCTTGAAACTGTGAGCTGAACACTTCTCATTTCATATTAAATGGGGTAGGTGTGGTGGATTAAAACAAGAGCAGTCTGTGCCTGTGCTTTTTGGAATGACTTCTTTCTCAAATTGTGCCAGTGTAGCAATAGACTTCGGAGAAGGCAATGGCACCCCACTCCAGTACTCTTGCCTGGAAAATCCCATGGGCGGAGGAGCCTGGTGGGCTGCAGTCCATGGGGTCGTGAAGAGTCGGGCACGACTGAGTGACTTCACTTTCACTTTTCACTTTCATGCATTGGAGAAGGAAATGGCAACCCACTCCAGTGTTCTTGCCTGGAGAATCCCAGGGACAGAGGAGCCTGGTAGGAGGCCGTCTATGGGGTCACACAGAGTCGGACACGACTGAAGCGACTTAGCAGCGGCAGCAGCAATAGACTTATTAAATACTTTAAAATTCACTATTATATTCCTTAGCTCAGCTTAAATGCTTAAGGTCATAGATTTTTAAAAATTTATGACTTCAACCTAGTGTTTGATGTGTCTTTTAAAATATTAATTAAATTGATTAGTACTATTCTATCATGAAGGAACCTATAATTATTAAGTATGTTGGGCTTTAGTTTTTAGGAGTTAATTTCATAAAGTTGACCATTTTTGAGTATAAATTATAGTCTTGTTCTGTTTACAAATGTAAGATTGATAAGAGAATGAAATATGAAGAAGTTATATTGAGGAGAAGTTTTTTCCCTCCAAGTGTTATTCACTGTAGTAAAATTCTAAAAAGGTGTCTCTTATCGTATAGAATATTTACTTGTAATTTTGAGTTCTTGCATTCTTTGCATGAAGCCAAGTTTTATATTCTAATTGTAATGGCTTTGAGAATGTAGGAACCTGGATGTGCCTAAAAATTTGAAATCTTTTCCATTATTTTTCCTGGAGCTACATATTAGTATTAGGACTTTTTGTATTAGAATTAAAAAAAAAAAAATTTCTAAGCTATCAGACCAGTTGTAGCTGCTTAAAATATTATCTTGTGGAATAATTAACAGCTTTTTGATTAAAACAATCCTTTTCTTCCAAATGAAAACAGCTATATTATATAAAATTCAGTTTAACTATGATGATAGTTTATGGAATAAATAAAAAGGTAGAAATGAAAATCAGGAAAGCACAGTCCTAAATTTGTTCATTGTGTGGGTAAACAATATGTAAAACCAAACATTTGGAACCTTGTATGATGAAGTGTTCCAAGTTCCTTAGTGACAGATTTCTTGTGAGGATAATGAAGCAATAGGTTCTCATGGTTGTTTGTTTTAATACTTTATAAACATTGATCATAATCATGAATAATTGCCTAGTCATTGTGGTCAGAGGACCTTTCTAGCTTGTTTAAGCGTTTTACTTAAGTCTGATAGGAAAGAAATTTTCAACTCCTTAGCACTAAGTTTAGGGGAAATAACGTTTACATAATTAATTGACCATTTGAACCCTTAAATTAAAAAACAGTAATTCTAATGTAGACAATTTTCATACAATGGACCAAATGCTTTTATTTCTTTTTACTTTTTTATTTCTTTTATTACTTTAGATGGCTTTAGTTAGTGATTTTATAATGCAAATCCTTGTGTTTTGGTACTTTATCCAATTACTTGACATGTTTTGAGTGTATGTAATCTATGAGGACCCTTAATCCCACTTTTATCCTTTGTTCAATAGATTTTGATGTGCCCAGAGCATGAAACAGAGAGGATAAACATGTACTGTGAACTATGCAGGAGGCCAGTGTGTCATCTCTGTAAGTTGGGTGGGAATCACTCCAATCACCGCGTAACCACCATGAGCAGTGCCTACAAAACCTTAAAGGTAGAGCTTGTTTTAGAACTAAATTTTGATTCTTTATAACTTTAGACCCTTAACTTTTTTTTCTGTATAAAATCATGGCAGATTGTGTGATCTGTTTTACTGAAATGAGTTAACAGTCTGAAGCATTGCTTAATGATCTGCTAATATTAGGTTGTTAGTATATGTGACCAGGCAGCTGTTTGTCCTTGTAATGTGCTAGTTCTAAAGTCTGAGAGCTGAGAGGGACAAAGGACTCTTCCTTACGATCCATCCCTGTGTGAGCCCAGCGCCATGACCTTGAGTGTGGTTAGTAGCTTTTTGAAAACGCTTGATTCTTGTTGCTTGCCAGTGGAATAAGTATCAACTTTTTTTGTCTATTCTATGGATACTAGCTAAACCTGAGTTACTTGCTGTCTGTTAACGTTATACATGGCCCTCTTAATACTTAAAAAAAATTTTTTTTGTTTCATTCTTTTTTCCTTTTTTAAAAGGAATTCATTCATTTATAAATCTACCACCCATTTAAATTGTTGTCTCCTTTAACAATATATGTATGTGTTTTTGGCATATCTACCTACAGTTTCATGTTTCGTGTTTTGTGGGTCTGTCATGCTCAGCCTGACCTCTTGAACACGTGGGTTACAGGTTTTGTTTATTGTCCACCTTTGTTTACCTAATTCTGTCAACCTGTGTCATTTGTAGGTCAATTTTGACTGATTTTCCTCATCATTTTGAGTTGGATTCTCCTCCTGCCTTGCAAGCCTGGCAACTTTTGATTGGCTGCCAGGTATTGCAAAGCTTACCTTGTTGAGCCCTGGATATTTTTGTATTCCTACAGTTCTTTGGGGGTTTTCTTCTAGTGTATGATTAATTTACTTGGGAGCAGTTTGCTCCTTTTGGGTCTTAGTGTTAAGCTTTCTTAGGCAGGACAGAACAGCATTTCGGTCTGGGACTAATTTTACCTGACTATTAAAGTTGTTTGTTTACTCTTCCCAATGCCCTGTGAATTTTGAGGGTTTTAATGTTTTCTTTTTTAGTCTGACTGGTGGGGAATAGGCACTATTCTCAACTTGTGTGAGCTCTGAAATTGTTCGTTTCAATTCTTGTGGGTGTTATTTTCCCCAGCCTGTGGCAATTTCCTTACACACACGAATTGACCAAAGCTCTTGTGAATAAAGAAGAGAGGCCCTTGGTAAATCTCTGGAGTTCTTTTTTTTGTGGCTATCTGTTCTTAGGTGTTACAGTCTATAAACTCTGGCTTTCCCAGACTCTCAGCTCCATTTCCTCTTCTCACAGGAGATCCTGAGCCTAGTTTGAACTCTCTGCATCAGGTCTGGGAAGTCTTCTCCAGAAAATAAGCTGGGGCCACCATATTCCCTTGTGGCTCTGATGGTAAAGAATCCTCTTGCTGTGCAGGAGACCCAGGTTCCATCCCTGGGTCAGGAAGATCCCCTGGAGAAGGAAATGGCAGCCCACTCCAGTGTTCTTGCCTGGAGAATCCTATGGACAGAGGAGCCTGGTGGGCTACAGTCCATGGGGTCGTAAAGTCTCGGACATGACTGAGCGACTAACACTTTCACCATAGGCTCATCTTGTTTCCCGTCCCTCAAGGTCACTGCTTTTTGTTTCTTGATGTCCAGTGTCTTGAGAGCTGTTCCATTTGTTCTGTTAGTTGTTTCAAGTGAGGGAGTAAATCCTGTCTTAGTTTTTCTCTTGTGCCTCACACTGGCAATATACCACTGTTTGCTAATTTTAACTTTGGCTTCTTTTTTGTTTGTTTCTTACTGGTTGAATATTACACAAGTTGTCCAAAAAAATTTTTTTTCTGTTACCTGGAATTAATCTTTGGCAATAATATACACCTAAATTAGCCTTTGTATTCTGTTGTTAATTTCTCTCATTTATGTTTCAGACTTTAGAAAAAATAGACTCCCTATGGAGTTTTCAGTTTATTCACTTTTTAGTAAGGATAAAATAATTTGGGTTGGCTAAAAATAACAAGAAGATCTCCCAAGATCATCCTTCTTACTTGGTTTTAGGTTTTACGTCAGAGGGCTTCATGATCTAGGTGACAGGTTTATGATATTTCAGTTTTGCTCACTGGAGTGTTGCAGGGGGTGATTACACACTCTGATGGGCCTTAGAGTCTCCTGGGACACTTGGTAAAGTTACAGAGGCCAGTGCTGACCTCCTTCAAAGAGCTTGGGTGTCTGTGTTCTCATGGGCTCTCAGGAGATTGGTACTTACCAACATTTGAGAACCAAGCTAGCTTTGAGCAGCTTTGGGTTCCTTGAGAATTTAGCTTCTCATCATTCCTGGAGAGCTGGGGTCTTAGTAGAACCAAGGGGTTTAAACCTGCTCCCCAGATGAGATGAGCTTCCCAGGTAGAGTGTGTAGTATCCGTGTCTGCTGCATATACTTTTTGGAGGCTTATGAATAAATGGGCCACTGATTCTTGGTTAAAACAGATCTCGTTTTAACACAGACTGCCCAGGTTTAAGGGGACTCGGAAGACTGGAGCTGTCTCAGGTAAAGGCTGCTGTGGGATGTGGACTTGCTCTCAGCATCACAGCTCACTGGAACCGCTCAGACCTTGGACCGTGTTTCTGAATTCTGTCCCCTCTCCTCCTCTAGCCTGTTTAGCCCTGCTAACATCATCTGTTGACTTAGAACTAAGTCCAATTCAGTTTAATTGTCCAAATTCCTTTCTTTGCTGCTGTAGCTAAAAAGAGTGCCAGCACTCACACTCAGTGGGTTTGGTCCTAACCTGGGCCAGACAGGGGTGGGGTCCTGGAGGAACTGGCGTCTTCCTCACGGCCTGGTGCGGAGGCAGGGCCTCTGCCTGTGGCAGCGTGGTTAGTGTGCATGAGGAAGTTTCCAGTTCAGCCTCTTACTGTGTCATGTTTGTGTTCCGCTTTGGTTTCTTCGTCTGTAAAATGCTGTATTAAGACACAAGAGTTTAATGTCTCTTCTGATCCTTAACATCCTGCAGTTTCCTCCTTGGTCCCGTCCTGCCCTGATTCCTCAGAAATCTTATTCCTCCACCTAACAGGCCTTTCCTCTGTCCCTCTATTGAGTCGTGAGGGAAACTCACTGGGTCTGATCCTGGGTGTCCCAAAGAGTTGTAAAGGTGGGTCCTGCCAGAGAGACCTGTTACTTTGATTTGTGTACACTTTCTCTTACCCTGTAACATGGTCTAAGTAGGGGGGAAAAAAAAAAGATGATATAGGAAGGAGATTCATTCCTAAAGCTTTAATTCTCTGCCCTGCTTCTTAATAACCCTTTTCAACCCTTGGTCACCAGTTGTGACCAGGAATGCCCAGATCTTCTGTCAGGGCTACAGCTTGCGAGGTGTTTTCTGGATTTTCTTAGTCTTGCTTAGACTCAGAATACGTTGTCTGTCGTAATTTTTTAGCCCGTCTTACTTCAGGGTATGGTTGTTGGTTTTACAATCCATTTTGGGCATACTGTGTTCTGTGGACTGTGCTAGTAATCTCATCGAAACCTGTGACTGTCTCTGTGGTAAACTGTGCCAGTGCCAAATGACTGCTTCATAAACAAGCTATGCAGTAAGCTCTGCAAGTTACCTATTACACGTCTGTGTTTTCGTCACTGCATGTGGTATGGCTGTTGAATGACCATCTAGGCTGGGTGGACCATGCAGATTATTTTGAAAGGCTCTTTGTTTTTTTTCCTGTTGTGTGTGTGCTGCGTCAGTGTTCATGAGTGTGTTGTAAAATCTAATGGAAGAAAACACTATTTGGATTGCTACTCTTCTATTTACTTTGAAGCTTTGTGAGGCATCATTCTGGGAGTAATGATGGGAGACAACAAAAACGTAGTTTGTAGACTCGGAATTTTTGAGTGCTTTACCCTGTTCTTTTTGTTGGTGTGTTTTTAGGTAACCTACTTCTGATTGCTCGTATCTGTGGGCCTGTGTGCTTAAAGCCAGTGACTGTTTACCCTGGGTTAATAACAGTAATCACTAGAGTTGAGAGAGGAGGATGCCGTGTTAAGAAAATTCTGCAAGCCCTTTGTTCCACTTCTCTTTCTACTTATTTGTGTTTCTAATATGTTCTAACAGGAGAAGCTTTCAAAGGATATTGATTACCTTATTGGCAAGGAGAGCCAGGTGAAGAGTCAAATTTCTGAGCTAAACTTGTTGATGAAAGAAACAGAGGTAAGTGATATTTTTCTTTTCTTTTATATTTCAGAGGTGAGGTTTGCATATTTTTCATTCATTCATCTAGACATTCATTTATTCATTCATAAAATCCTAAGGGTATATTATGAGCTGGGAGTAGAGTTGTGTGAGATTTCCACCCCTGCTTTTCTGGGACTAGGAAAACAAAGGTGAGGAATGGAATGCTGTGTGATCAGTGCTGATAGAGGTAGTGATTAAATGATACTGAAACACAGATGAAAACATTATTTTCCTTATGTTGCTACTTTTGAGACCTATCTTTTTTTTTTTTTTTTGAGACATGTCTCAAAAGTAGCAACATAAGGAAAATAATAGCTTTCAAAATTATCTATTTTTTTTTACAAAACTAACAAATTGCATTTGAAAGATGTATTGTATGTTAATAGGACTAGGTTTATTTAAATTTCCCAGATATTCTTAAATATATACCTGTCATATGTTCACCAAAAGATGTGTATTAGAATGTTCATAGCTGCAAAAAAAAAAAAATAAGAAAAAGGTTTTTGTAGCTGTGTTATTTGTAATAGCCACAAAATGGAAAGCACTCAGAAGCCCATCAATAGTGGAATGTAAACAGCAATGATGAGTGAATATCTACAACTGTGGGCAACGATGTAGATAAATCCCGCACTAATATGAAGGAAGATGCCAGGCACAAAGGAGGACTCGCTGTGTGAGGCTGAGAGGCGAAACTAGGCTGTGCTGCTCAGGAGAGGAGCTGCTGAAGAGGCGGAGGGCCAGTGTCTGGAAAGGCTACATGGGGTAGCTTCTGGGATACTGGTAGTATTACTTAATCTGAATGCTGGTCACATGGGTGTGTTCACAAAGACTGTGATCCTTACACTTACGTGTACATTTTTCTCTTTGCATATTATATTTCAGTAAAAAATAGGAAAAATTGATAGCATTTTAAAAATATAGCAAAAGAGGTTAGAATTAGGTTATTTTAAAATTATAAATATTCTTCACTGACTTTGATCCCTGTTTTCTTTTCTTTATTTGAAATAAATTGAAGGTCATTTACTCTTGATCCCTTTAAAAGTTTTAATTAAATATAAAAATATTCTGACTAGCATGAGACTTACATCTTAAAACAAATACTTTCTATAAGTGGGTTAAATTATTGAAAAATTGGGTGAATTAGCACATTACCAGTATTGCTTTAGTTTTTAATATTTTGCTGATTGCTTTCACCATCCTAAGTAAGTTGGTTTTATGTGTAATTTAAAAGGTAGGGTTTTGTTTTTCATATTTGTGTCTGACTGACAAACTCTTCACAGTTTACTCTAATCCCTAACACGTGGCACATTATCACCCAGGCAGGTGGCACATACCACCCAGAGATTGTATCTGTCGTCATTTTAAGTTTGTCCTCATAGTTTTCTCAGTCATCTGCCTTTATTCTTTAAAATGTATTTTTGGCTGTGCTGGGTCTCCACTGCTGTGCAGACTTTGTCGCGCTGCGGCAAGCGGGGGCTCCTCTTGGGCGCAGTGCAGGGGCCTCTCATTGCAGCGGCTCCTCTCGTTGTGAGCACAGGCTCGAGGGCGTGCAGGCTTCAGTACTTGTGGCGCACGCGCTTAGTGCCCCCATGGCATATGGACTGTTCCTAGACCAGGGAGCAAACCGCGTCCCCTGCATTGCCAGGAGGACTCTTATCTACTGTACCGCCAGGGAAGTCCTGCCTTTACTTCTGAGATAAGGAAATCCAGTGCTTATTTTTGAGTTTGTCATTCAGTAGCTTGAAAACTGAGGAATTCAGGCATTAAGTATTCGTGTAGGCACTGACTCCTTGAGATCCTGGAGACATCATTTAACATTTTTTGTACCTTTGACCTAAGCTGTATTTGTAGGGTTATCAGTAAGAGTCTTCTGTACTAGAAAATTTGTCTCTGTTCTCGGTGAAGATTGCGACACTGTCTTTTATCTATAATTATACTTTGCTGGAAACAGCCTCCTCTCTACCTGTGTATAATGATATTTCTGAATTTAATGTGCTATGTCACTGAAAAACTACCAGAATGTCATCACTTTCTTTCTCTCTTCCCATCCCCCCTTTAAAAGATTGGCTGTTGGGGTTAGAAAACCAGAGAAGGAAATCTGGAAAAACTTTCCTTTCATTATAAATGTTGGCCAGAAGCCACTGAAAAATGTACAGTGCACTTGTGCCATATATTGTCAGCTTTTAAGAATGTTCTCGAAGACTCTGTACTGTTGGCTGCTGTTATGAGTGTATTATGAGTGCTTGTAAGTGCTTTGCAGTCTTATTTCCAAAGTCAAGTCAATCTCTGATTTTGTGGACATCCAAAACGTTCAATAAGCATCTTATAGAGAGGATCATTTTTTGGCAAAGTAGTGGAACAGCTGTGTATATGGTGAAAATATGTGACATTGAGGTATGCATTTATGTATTAATGAATAATCTTTCTCAATCTTCAGAAAAGCCTACATGGTCTCTCTTATCCCTAGTTTTCAGAACAGAAAAATAAGAATAAAGAAGTTAATTTGCATAACATGTTATTAAATCAGTATTAATTAAATTACAATTTATTTATAGTTACTGGGTTGTCTGAAAAGTTCATTTGGATTTTTGCATAAGATGTTATAGAAAAACCCAAATGAACTTGTTGGGCAACCCAATATATCACTAATACTAATTTGAAGAGAAAAGTTACAATTTTATATCTTAGTAATGTAATTTTTTTCAGTTTTATATCTGTGGGTTACCTTTTTAAAAAATTGGAATATGGTAGAAAGAATAAAATTTCTTGAATTAGAAATGAATAAATAACTGCAGATTTTTTTTTTCCTGTGTCCTTAGTTAAATCAGATAATTTCTGCCTATGTTCCTTCATATACAGATTGAACGTTGCTTTTTATTTCATTGAATACATTGTTTATTGCTGGACTTTGGAGATTGAAAGCTTAAGGAAATACAGTTATTATAAAATCACAAACTGTGTCTAAAAGTTGCTCATCATCCCTCATTAAGTGTATTTGATGTCAAGTTATTGTTCTGACAGCTTCAAGGTGTCAGACAAAATCTTCTTCCTTCCAGGATTTGGGTTTGTTGTGCTGAATTTTGACTCCTTATGAAAAGGCATTTGGATTTAGCAGATAAGCTAATGCTTTGCTTCTTTTACAATAGTGTAATGGAGAGCGGGCTAAAGAAGATGCAATTATACATTTTGAAAAGCTCTTTGAAATCCTAGAAGACAGGAAATCATCTGTTTTGAAGGCAATTGATGCTTCTAAGAAACTAAGATTAGACAAATTTCAGACTCAAATGGAAGAGTACCAGGGGCTGCTGGAGAACAGTGGGCTCGTGGGGTATGCTCAGGAAGTGCTGAAGGAGACGGATCAGTCTTGCTTCGTCCAGACGGCAAAGCAGCTCCACGTCAGGTATTTTGATTTGAACTGACAATCTCTCTAGCCGCGTCATTAAACACTGCTCCGAGTTTCCGCTGTAGCTCTGATGGCTTCAGAATGCTGTGCCGTGTGCAGTACCTCTTGCTTCACTCTTAACCGAGTGCTGAGTGAAGTTTTCTTTAGTTAATCTCATTGCAGATGTTTAGTCTGATTTGCCTTTTTAAAGAATCATTTTTATATAAAACATTTTATATCTGTCTATAGAATACAGAAAGCTACAGAGTCTTTGAAGAGCTTTAGACCTGCGGCTCAAACTTCTTTTGAAGACTATGTTGTTAACACATCTAAACAAACAGAACTTCTTGGAGAATTATCTTTTTTCTCAAGTGGTAAGTTTTAATATCCTTATACCTTCGCTTTTTTGGTTGGAAATCATACTGTGTAGATGACACATGGGCTTTCCTGGTGGCTCAGCGCTAAAGAATCCGCCTGCCAGTATAGGAGATGCAGGTTGGATCTCTGGGTCGGGAAGATCTCCTGGAGAAGGAAATGGCAACCTACTCCAGTATCCTTGCCTGGGAAATCCCGTGGACAAAGGAGCCTGGCGAGCTACAGTTCTGGGGGTTACAACTAGTTGGACTCGACTTGGCAGAATACACACAAATTCTCTTCAGCTTGACACTATAAAGCAGCAAGTCAGTTGCCCAGACCTTCCTATCCTAAAATTGTTTGCCATTTTTGTTTTTATAACCATGTTTTTATGCCCCAAAGCTAGGTTCTATTGGTTTGTATGTTTTTAAACATTGTGTGAATGGGCATCACACTGTATGTGTCTTTTTTGGTAAATTGCTTTTTTGAAAAATTAAGTTTAGGATAAATATTTGTTAATATATGAAGTTCTGGTTTACAACTGTATTTTAGCTTTACTGTTCCATTATATAAATAACTTTCCTACTGAGCGACAGTCTGTTCCTGTTTTTTATCTGTTGTAAACAGCTCTATCAAACATCTTAGTCAGTGTTTCTCTGTGCCTGTGTATGAGTCTCCCTAGGGCAGAAGCCTGGAAATGGTATATCCAGGTTAAAGGTGACTCTAAGATGTTTAAGCGTTTACAGTGCTGTATGAGTTTGCTAGGGCTGCTGACACGAAACACCACTGATTGGGTGGTTTAAACACCAGAAATGTGTTTTCTCTGATTCGGGAGCCTAGAGGGCTGAGATGAAGCTATTGGCAGGGTCGGTTTCTCCTTGAAGCGCAGGTGGCCGTCTTCTCCTTGTGTTCTCACACAGTCTTCGCTCTGTACGCATCTGCATCCAGATTTCATCTTAGAAGGACTCCAGTCATACTAGTCATTTTGGACTAGGTCCACCTCACTGACCTGATTTTAACTGTGGTACTTGTTTAAAAGCCCTCTCTCCAAATAAAGGCACATTCTGAGGTATTAGTACCAGGGGCCAGAACCTTGCCATGTGGATTTTAGGGCGCATGGTTCAGTCCCTAATGATTGCTTGTGTTTGTGTTCTGCTGCTCACCAGTAGGGGGGTAGTCTGTTCCTTTTTCTTCTCGTCTTGTTCATCTCCTTCAGACTTCTCTCCATGGTGAACAGTTACACTCTTTGGAAAAGGATCTGTGTGTGTCCTTAGTTGCTCAGCTGTGTCCGACTCTGCAACCCCGTGGACTGTAGCCCGCCAGGCTCCTCTGTCCAGGGGATTGTCCAGGCAAGAATACTGGTGTGGGTTGCCATGCCGTACTCCAGGGGACTTCCCAACCCAGGTCTCCCGCATTGCAGGCGGATTCTTTACCATCTGAGCCACCAGGGAAGCCCAAGAATACTGGAGTGGGTATCCCTTCTCCAGGGGACCTTCCTGACCCAGTAATCGCCTGCATTGCAGGAGGATTCTCTACCAGCTGAGCTACAAGGGAAACCCTTGGAAAAGTATAAGCTTAATTATTGTGTAGATACAGATGTGTAGATTTGTATTTAGTCAAAGGAAATATGTCTTGTTAAAAAGTTAAATACTGAAGGATTATTACTATGACTATCTTTCTCTTCCAGTCAGTGCCTGAATCTCCTTTTGACTATATACTTTTCTTATCTATTCTCTTTTTCCAAAATGTATACTTGAATTGTTTTTTATATATATGTTATTGTTTGTTTACTTAGGAGTACAAGGTCCTTCCTCCTCTGGGGCAGGGGGTCCCGGAATTGTCTTTTGAAAGAGGAGATTGAGGTTGGGTAATCTCAGGCTATGCCAGTGCATAACGCAGAACCAGTAAAACCTGTGGGTCAGGATGTAAAGTGGTCACCCGTCTTCCGCCTGCTGGGTGCTCTCCTCACTGTTCCCTGCATAACATTTTTTTAGTAAGCTGTGGTTTAAAAAAAAAGAAAAGAAAAGAGGTATAGGGTGAGGCATACCAGTCATGATGGTTGTTTTTTTTTTAACTTTAAAATGTAGTTTGGATGACTTGTTAGATCCCTTGACTGCACAGAGACATGCACAGACACACTTACGCTGTCCATTGCTTGTATGCAGCTGGAGGATAAAGGAAGCTTCTGCTGTTCATTTCACGTGTTTCTCTGTGATTTGATACAAACGTGTGTCTGTTTCTGTGTGCGTGTGCATGTGTAATCCTTACAGCTTATTTTTACTATATGACCAAAGCAGTTAAGCTGTTTGGAATTTATTCTATGGAAAAGATGATGAATACACACAAATATTTAGCTGTGAAATTTTGATCATTGTATTTTTAGTGAAAAATTAGAAATATGTTTCTGAAAATAGTTAAGTGTTGGCTATAGTGGGATACCACTGGGAGAAAAATACTGGCAGGAGCTATACAAAATTATTGTAGTGATAATCTTTGAATTACTTAATTTGTGTGTGTGTGTGTTTTATGTAGTTTCTGATTTTCTTACAAAAATGTGTATCTTGTTAATGCCAAGAAAAAGTCATTTTAAATTGCTTTGCAATTCTGAGAAAGATAATATGAAAAGAAATTATATAACATTTTGACATTTATTATTATACTAACCAAACTTAGATTTTTTACTAAAGTTAGTAACTAAGTTACTAAAATAACTTAAAAGAGGACAGAAATTAGAAATTTCACATCCAGGGTTGTTATTTCAGTAAATGGGCATTGAAAGGTATATGGTTAAAAATTTTGATTTATGACATTAAATGGCAACCCACTCCAGTGTTCTTGCCTGGAGAATCCCAGGGATGGGGGAGCCTGGTGGGCTGCTGTCTATGGGGTCGCATAGAGTTGGACATGACTGAAGCAACTTAGCAGCAGCAGCAGAATTAATATGGAAAGCTAAAATTGTTTTACTAATTTTCTTATTTTTCATTCTTCTTTCCCCTTTCAGTTTTAAACATAAATATACACTTTGAAAATCTCTATTTTATTACTTTTCTTTTAAAATTTTATTGTAACAAAACTTATCCTGAGATCCACCCTCTTAAATTTTTGATACAGAATGTGGTTTTGTTGTCTATCGTCACAGGGTGTACAGCAGATCTCTAGAGCTTATTCATCTTGCTTAACTGAAACTTTATGCCTGTCTATTAATAAGCACACATTTCTCCCTGCCCCCCAGCTCCTGGTAACCACCATTCCAGTCTTTGATTTCATGAATTTGGCCCTTGTAGATACCTCACATAAGTGGGATCATGACATGAGCACTGGTCTTTCTGTGTCCTGTTTGCTTCATTGAGCCTGTCCTCAGAGTCCATCTGTGTTGTTGTATTTGTAGGAATTATTCTTTTACTTATACACCTTATTATAAATACAGAAAGTTCTTGGACAACAGAGAAATCCTTTAGTTTTTGTCAATAAATCATTTTTACTGAGGAAAAAAATAAAGGTTCTGAAATAATAGTTTAATATTGTTTTCTGTTTTATAATTCTTTCAGGTGTAGATGTGCCAGAGATCAATGAGGAACAGAGCAAAGTTTATAACAATGCTTTGATAAATTGGCACCATCCAGAAAAGGATAAAGCTGATAGCTATGTCCTTGAATATCGCAAGATTAATCGAGATGAAGAAATGTTGTCTTGGAATGAGATAGAAGTGTCTGGCACAAGTAAAGTTATTTCCGATCTGGAGAGTAATTGTAACTATGCTTTCAGAGTAAGAGCCTACAAGGGTTCCATCTGCAGTCCTTGCAGCAGAGAACTGATTCTTCATACTCCTCCAGCTCCAGGTAGTGTGAATACTGGGGATAAGAAAAGCGTACAGTTGGAAGAGACCATGATAAAAAATAAACCTGCTGATGTGTCTGTGCAGACCTACATTAAAGCCACCTCTCATTTGTAAAAGATTCTAGAAAAGTAGATTCTATATCCAGCTAGGATTTAGAAATAGAATGAATACTTGAATTTTACCATGCAGGCTGAGAATAGGATTAGACTTCTAACTGATAACAGATACAGAATAACGTGACATTTGAATGTGTAGGGTTATTAATTTGGAATTAAAATAATGTAAATGCTACCTTACAAGTTTTATATAGTATAATTCTATTTTTTGATCAGTTTATAGAGATCTCTATTAGCATAGGATCTGGGTAGATATTTTAGAAATTTATTGGTATGATAACATGAAGTATAATTTTAGTTAACCTAATTCTGACTTGTCTGGCTTTTCTAACCCAGTGATTACCAGCCCATGGGGATGGAAGGCACATATTAAAGCCACATGGATAGCCCTCCTTCCCCTTCCCCCCACACTGAGAGCTCCTTCTACCCAGCACTGCCTCTCCTTTCCAACCTGGTAACCACCGATACTACTTAAACAAGGCCTGTACATTTTTATAGAATGAGAATGACTTACAGGTTAGTTGATGTTCACTACAGTGTTTCCACGGAGAAGCAAAGTTATGCTCATCCTGGTGACCAGGAAATCATTTTGCCCTTAGACGTTTCTTCACTTGGCTTTTAGACCCCATCGCGCCTGCCCATTTTAGTGGCTTATGTACCCATATTTTGTGCACTCTGCCCTTCCTTGCCGTTTTGTCCAGGGTGTGCTATTCACTCTTTCTTTTTCATGTATATTGTAGCTAATTAAGAAAAAACAACAACCAAATGCATAAGGTTGGCTAAAAGTACTTTTCTTGAATTTTAATAATATCCATAAGAGAGTTTTAGGGTGCATTTACAAGTATTAAGTAAATATTTTATGGTTTATGCAGTTTCCACTTTATTTTCTAGTCTGACTGAAAGCGGAAGGAAAAAGAAACCTGAAAGCAGCTGCTGTTTTCAGTGACGAAGTGGAGGGGGGTGGAGGAGGGGGAACATTAAAAGCTGTCTTCCTTTTCTCTGGGAGAAGCCATATGAATCGGCTGACCATCTAAATTTATTTTGCAAACTGGGAGACATTTGAGATTGAAAGCAAGCGTGAGTTGTCATGTCAGGACAAACCGGGAAGACTGGTCAGATCTCATTCACGGAAAATGGTTTTAGCTTGTTAGCAACATGGCAGCCCACTCCACTTTCCTCGCCTGGAGAAGCCCCATGGACAGAGGAGCCTGGCGGGCTACAGTCCATGGGGTCGCAAAGAGTCAGACATGACTGAATGTTAAAATTTGCCATTTTAGCTATTTTTAACTGGATGCATCAGTGGCATTAAGTACATTCTGTGCACCCATCATTATAGTCTCTGGAACTTTTTCATTTTTCCAAATCAATACTGCATCCATTACATGGTAACCCCTCCATCCACCCTTCCTTCTGCCTCTGCCTCTACGAATCTGCCTCTTCTAAGTACCTCGTGTGTGAATGGATTTGCATAATCCTTTTGTGACTGGCTTTTATTTTCAAGCTTCCTTCATGTTGTGGCACCTATCAGAATTTCCTAACTTTTTTAGGTTGAATGGTATTCCATTGCATGTATATCCCACTGTCAATTTAAAAAAAAAAAATGCCCAATGTGAGAGTGTTATTGGGGGCAAAATGAGGACTGCAGTCTGGGAAAGCAGCCACTCAGACAGCTCTGAGAAACTGCTCCAAAGAGGCAGAGGGGAAGGTCAACACATGTATGATTTTGGTGAAGGGAGAATCCGTGCAATCAAGCACATATTTTTTTATTTTTCAGAAGGTTTCTGCTAGTTACAAGGAGCAGTCGTCACCATGAAGGATTTTAGTGCTTTTTTAGATAGGAGGCGATAACAAGAACTGGGCTCATAAACTAGGCTCCTGAAAATAGAGCAGTCCTGCCAGTCTGCCCTCCCCGCCCGCCCCCTGCACCGAGGGCCTCATTTCTGCTCTCCACCCTGAACTCATTTCAGGGGTGTTGAAAACCGGCAGCTGCAGCAGCACATGATTTAATCCTTGCAGAGATAGACGGCAAGTGCCAGTGGCAAGTGCCAACTTGAAGTTGACACCACATTTTCTTTGTGCGTTCATCTGTTGACGGGCATTTGGGATGTTTCCACTTTCCGGGCTAGCCGCCAATGAATGTTAGGCTTAATGGGTTTAAGTTGATAGGCTTAGGAGAGTAGTGTTGTCTCCATTCTGCAGTTGAGGAAATTAAAGTTTAGGTTAAGCTCCAGTTAAATGTTTGAGCTAGGAATTCAAACCCAGGTGTCTCTGAACCCAAAGCTTATGCTTTTTTTTTTTTTTTTTTAAAGCAAAACACTTTCTTGTGTCTGCTATCTTGATTGGTAAGGAGAAGACCTTATTAAAATTGCTAGTATTTTCTGTATTTGTAAAATTTGGGCTTCCCTAGTGTCTTGGTTGGGAAAGAATCTGCCTCCAATGCAGGAGACCTGGGTTTAATCCCCGGGTCAGGAAGATCCCCTGAAGAAGGAAGTGGCAACCCACTCTGGTATTCTTGCCTGGAAAATTCCATAGACAGAGGAGCAGGAAAGGCTGCAGTCCATGGAATTGCAGAGTCGGACATGACTGTGACTAACTTAAAGATAAAATTTGGAATAAATTTTAAGAAAACATGCAGATATTTTTGAAAATATACAACCCCTTATTTTAGGGATAAAAAAAGAACAGATTCAGTAGTATAAGGTGTTTAGGTTTGCTGTATCTATTCCAAGGAGCTACATTCATAAATTTCTCCTACATTGAAAATGTTTCTTCCACTTTGAAATTACTGAAAATTTTCAGGTACAGAGAATTTGCTGGAAATCGTTTCTGAGTTGGGGTTTTGGTTTGTGAATAGGGTAGGATAATATTCTTCCTCCTATCTCTTTTTAGTAATTTCTGTTTGAAAGCCTGTTAAATTTAACCATAGAGTGTAGAAATGCTAATAAATAATTTGCAGGCTAATTTTAAGCTCTGTTTGCAGTTTTCAGTTTCCTCTTTGATGAAAAATGCGGCTATAATAATGAACACCTCCTGCTGAACTTGAAGAGAGACCGTGTGGAGAGCAGAGCTGGCTTTAACCTTCTGCTTGCTGCGGAGCGGATCCAAGTGGGTTATTACACCAGCTTAGACTACATTATCGGAGATGTTGGGATTACTAAAGGGAAGCATTTCTGGGCCTTCCGTGTGGAGCCGTACTCATACCTGGTGAAAGCGGGCGTCGCTTCCAGTGACAAACTGCAAGAATGGCTCCGGTCTCCCCGGGACGCAGTTAGTCCAAGGTAGAGTCTTTTATTGATCTAGAGCTTGATAATTCTTTAATTCTGTAAAATGTAAACATCCTGGTTTAGCACGGCAAGCCTGAAAGTGGACTTGGATTTACTTCCTGCATTTAGAGTATTTAGTATGTAGAGGATGCCTTTCTTAGATTCAGAGGTTTTGGCTGTGCTTATGTGGCTGGCTAAGAAAAGATGTCACGTCGTCTTGTATCACAGTGACTAATGAGCTTTAGCAGTTAAATTCTAATGCTGTGAGGAAACAAGTCTTTTTTGGGTACACCTCTTGATTATGGTATAGCTTCGCAATTTAGAATATTCAAAGGCTTTCATATCAGTTCTCTTAATTATAAATAAAATTGCATAAATGTTTTTTATTTATTTTAGTTGCTCAGTCGTGTCCGACTCTTTGCGACCCCATGGACTGTAGCCCTCCAGCCTCTTTGTTCCATGGGGTTCTCCAGGCAAGAGTACTGGAGTTGGTTGCCATTCCCTTTGCCTCTAAATGCCATATTTCACAATTGGTGCTAAATGGATACAGTTTCTTTAAACAGTCCTATAAGTACTTTAAAAATTTGGTCACGGTAAACATGCTCCCATGGCAAAGAATTTCAGTTACTTGAGAGTGACTATTTAATGTTCTGTACAGTTTAGTTGTGTTACATGATGTAGTGTGAACTAGTCCAGACAGACAGTTTTTGATCACTTACGTCTACAGAAATCCCAGAGTAAGAATCTGAGTGACAGGAAAAACTTGTTGCCCTGAGATGAGAAATTGAAACAATAGTGAAAATTGCAATACGGAAATAGTTTCTTAAACACAGTGGCGTGTCTATTTGGTAAATTATTAACAATGTTAAAAAAGTTTACAACATGAGAAATACTAGAAGTGAAAAGACCTGATGGAAATGGTTGATGTCCTGTGCTCACAAGTGTACTAACATAAGAAGCACCCTGCACGGGGAAAAGTGGAAGGAACTTTGTATCAAAATTTTCTTTAAGGTTTTACTGTTTTATAATCAAAGGAGACTAAAACTCTTCATGATGCTTGCTTGCATCATAGAGCCATGTAGAAAATCCCAACCAGGAAATAACAGTTCTTAGCAGCAGAATGAAACATGCTTTTTTCTCCTGCTTTATTTTGTAGTGCCCATTTATTTTACATAGTCTGATAAAGTTTTTGGATTAGGAGATCTGTGTTGGTTTCTGTTTTCTTATATATGATTTTATGCTATAAATATTCAATATTTGTCAAGCCCCTTCCATTTCATCCTCCCCTGCTTTATTTTTGATAGGCCAAAATTACTAATTATTTTTAACTTCTCATCTGTTTGTTTACATATATAGGTAAAAATGGGTGATACTTTATGACAGAATTTGGGTCTGAGTCTGTGGTGTAATTCTAAGTGACACTGTGTAGTCCTTATGTTTCTAACTGATTATGGTTTAGCAGAAAGGTTTTGATGTAAAAGCAGTTACAATTGATTTTAATTGAACTCAATGTATATCATCTGGTGAAAATGTTCTGAAGCGACTTGCAGGCCTGCGGATGATGATGCAGGTAAGATCCTGCTCTGTCTGTGCTGTGTTTTAGGTACGAGCAGGACAGCGGGCACGACAGCGGCAGTGAGGACGCCTGTGTCGATTCTTCGCAGCCCTTTACGTTGGTTACTATAGGTATGAAGAAAGTCTTTATTCCCAAGTCACCTACTTCTTCTAATGAACCTGAAAATAGAGTTCTTCCCATGCCAACAAGTATAGGAGTTTTCCTCGACTATGATAAAGGCAAAGTGGCTTTCTATGACATGGATCACATGAAATGCCTCTATGAGCGCCAGGTGGACTGCTCGCATACGATGTATCCAGCGTTTGCCCTGATGGGCAGTGGAGGAATCCAGCTCGAAGAATCCATCACTGCGAAGTACCTAGAGTACCAAGAGAACATGTAGTCACACATCTGATGTGATTTAGGATGAAAAACGTGAGCAGAGTAGTGCCTCGGGGTTAGCCTCCGTAACTAATTATATATCATCTGAGCGTTGTGTCACCACACTTATTTTTTGTGTCTGTTTCTTCTTCAAACACAGAAAACCTAAGCAGCCTTTCTGCCTTTCACAAATGCCGGGGAGAGACGTTCTTTCCTAGTTAACACTGAGATGGGTAACTGGACTTTTCTTTTTTATGCACAGGAAATCTAATTTATTTGTATCAGCTTGTGTTGCTGATACTTAGACATTCCTTGTTTTGGGCTGGGGGGAAGGGATCCCAAAGTATTTATTACTCTTCTTTTGTGTTTGGTTTTCATTTTTGTATCATGTTTATGTCCTCACAGAAGATATTTTTTAAATGCCTTATGGATAGAAAGTAGTACTAAGCATGGTGTTGTGCATTTGTTTTTAATAGGAAAACAAAGGTATAGATAGATAAAACGAAAAAGGCCATAGAAATAGTAGTATATTTAAATGGAAAATTATGTATTTAAGAATATACTGCCTAGAAAATGAATACTACTGTTTGTTTTCTTCTGAGACCACAAACTGTAAGGACATCTTAGAGTTTTCTTGGCTGGTAATGCCTGTACTTGCATGTGTAAGAAACATGATTTATTGCAGGAAACACAGAATTCTTGGCTAACACATGAAGCTTTTCACTTCATATGATTTTTTGGGAAACTTTTTTCTTCAATTTTTTTTTTTTTAGTTACTTTGTGAGCATATTTGAGCTTATATCAATATTTATTTTTCATAAATACTAGTGACAATAATGATGCCATTCTTTTGTTTTTTGTGTTTTGTAATTTTCATTTTGGGACACAAATATTACATATCAGATTGTCCTGGTTTATGTTTACATATTTGAAAAGTTCACAATATATTTTCAGTGTCATTAAATATGTTATAAAACGTGAAGTAACTATCTGGTCAGTTGTATGGCATTTTCTATGGCTCATTGGTAATAAGTATTTATTATATAAGGAAATAAAAGTATAGATTTGTTTAGAAATAATAACTGAAATCATAATGACTGTGTATACCCTTCTTAAAAGTCGAAAGTTCTTTGAAGAATTACATTTTATCTAAATTTTATCCTCATTTTTGAAAGATACTCTTTCTTGGGTGGTTTTATTTAAACTGGTTAGTTTTTTTAAAGTTAGCGTATTCAGAAACTAAGACTGTTAAGTATATTTAGCGTTAATCATTTCGGAATTCTTTTCATACATTTTAATTGACTAACCAAAACTCTTAGCTCTGGCTTTTTCGTTGTTGTTATATACATATATTAATGGAAATCTGTTATTCAGGTTGGTAACGCTAAATTAGTACCTTTTCCCCCAGACCCAAGAAGGAAGTATCATGGAGAGTTTCAGTGTTTAGGAAGCTTTGTTCCTTTCCCACCTATGAATGGCGATCTATGACGTAGGCTGAGCTGAACAAATACGCGGTGTTATGCGGGTCGCTGTGCAATAAAGCCGCTAACGTCACATGTACGGTGATGTCTGATAGTCTCCAGCCTGTGCCGTGCGTAGCATGTAGACATTTTAAATATAAAGCTTTAATAGGGATAAGAAAGCTGGATTTATAAAGGGATATAAAACATTGTATAGTTGCATATAATTGTTCTCTTGAACTTCTTTCATTTTTAATAAAAATTAAAAGTAAGTCAAATGTCATTATTGAAGTTTGCATTCCAGGAGTTCTCAGTGTGTTTACATGGAGAATAGAAGCAGTGTATGAAAAGATGTTTGACTGAATATATTAACCTAGAGGTAAAGTTCTATTTAAAATTATTTTGGGCTTTTGCTAGCTTTAATTCTTGTGGAAGTGATCATTAGAAAAGCTTAACATCAACAGGGACTCTTGAATAATGCAGAATTAGGGGGGAGTCCACTCTGTATGCAGTTGAAAATCCCAGTATAACTTTATGATCGACCTTTTGCATCCTCGGTTCTACATCTAAGAACCCAACTGACCGGGGATTGTATAGTACCATAGAATGTGTTCACTGAAAAAAACATCCGTTATAAGTGGACCCATGCCGTTTAAACCTGTGTTGTTGAAGGATGAACTGTCTAAACTGATCAGTTTGTCTAATATTTCTATTTTAAAAGTTATCTATTGTTTCTGACTGCTCTGGTTCTTCGGGGTGGCACGTGGGCATTTCTCCTGACGTGGCTCACAGGCCCTGGAGCACACAGGCTTCCACAGCCGTGCCACGTGGGCTTAAGGTCCCTGGCGTGTGGGGTCTGTTCCCTGACCTGGAAGCAAACCCAAGTCCCCGGCACTGGAAGGCACTTTCTTAACCACTGAACCACCAGAGAAGTCCCATTATATTTCTTCTTTGATTTATACTAGGTCAGATATTTTTCAGATGAGCAGCCCCTCCATCACATTTATACTCTTCGGTTATGAGGCTCTGGTATAGTTAAGTCTGAATCGCAGTGAATTGTTACTCATGGTTGATGGGTCTTAATTTTAAAATAAATAAGAGTATATTCACAAATAACCCTATAATAGTGTGTAATAACTTCATTCTCATATTCACAACTGCTTTCTTGAAAGTAGTAGTAGTAGAAATCAGACTATTTCTGGGGGATTGAACACCATCTGAACCTGTTACTCTTCTAATAGCCCCCGTCATCTGATAGCCCCTGAGAATGCACACTGTGTGGAAATAGAATCAGTCGTTGGATTGCTACAGGAAGCAGTTGTGAACTAGTGTTGTGGGTAGGAACACTCTTAAGAAATGATGTTCCACCAGACAGATTTGCATTCATTTTAAATGAGTTTTACCTGCTTATGGGAATAACATCGCATAAGAATTGGAGGGTGTCTTGGGACTTGAATTAAACTTGAAGGACTTTTTTTTCCAAGTTTGACTTGGAACTACGTCATTTCACAGAAGTCTTGGACTCCTGCTCTTATTAGACGCTGTGCTGTGTAATGGGTAAAAAGTGAACGAGACAGTCTGGTTAGGTTCCTGCCTTTAGGAGCCTACTTTCTAGGAAGGAGAGATGATAAAAATGAAAGGGACCAAGGGGGTGCTGAAGGTGGGAGCTAATACTTGATTTGTGGTCAGGGAAGCCCCTCTGAGGAGGGTGATAGGAGTCTGACACTTGATCTCCAGGAGCTGGTCGGTGTACCAAGGGCTGAGTGCTGAGCATGTTAGGTATAGTGAACGTGAACTGCAAAAAGGCTTTGAGATAATAGAGTTCTGGCTGGTAATAGAATTGCCCTAGCTGGTTCAATTGAAAAGAAGTTAATGGAAGAGTTGCTTAGAGATACGGGCAGCCTTAAAGTCGTGAGATGGCTGGCACGGGCTAGCCACAGCTTAAAGCCATTACCACATCTAGAGCAAGGAGGACAAGGGGAAATAGTGTTCCTAGATCCCAGGGAGAGGGAGACTGGGAAGGGAGGGTTGCCACGGAGGCAGCTGTCAGCACGGGTGGGTGCCAGGCGGGGAGGGGAGGAAGACATACCGTCCTCTGGATCTGCTGGGCTGCCTACTGACCAGGCCTGACTGGCCGCCGCTGGTGCCCTCTGGAGATGCTCACCGCGGGAGTCTTCCTGGGGCAGAAGTGGGGTGACCGGGTCTGTGGTGGTTGTGGAGGGGGTGGTGTAGGGGGAGAGGAATGGGCAGAGCCGGAAGGAGGTTGTTGTCTTTGGGGGAGAAGAGGGGAGGCTGTAGGCCACTGTGCTGGCTGCTTCAGTGAGGGCATTTATAATCTGAAATGTAAACAAAAGGAGGCATTTTGATCCCTAAAGACTTAGACAGCTAACACACTTTCCCCTCTTAGCTTCCTGGTACTTCTCTTCTTTGCTGCCTGTTCTTTACTGAGATCTGAGTCTAATGATGTTGCTTTTTTCCCCGAGTTTGCTGTCTCTTGTCTGAAATACCTTTGAATAGGGAAGAATAATTAAGTGTCATGGTTAAGAAAAAAACGTTTCCTTGAAGTTCTGGGCTAGACTGATGCATGCAAGTAAGTTTGTAACATACTGTCAAAATAAAATTGAAGTGTGCCGTAAGTGAATTTTAGACTATAGCCTACCCGTGGATACTAAAAATATTTTTAATAAAATTATTTCCCTTTTTTTAAAGGTGCATTTATTTATCTTATCTGAACACAATGGTTTATTAGGTTTTCAAATGCTATATTGCATATTTTTAGAAGACCTAAAAAGGTTCCTTGGCTTTGTTTATGTTGGGATGTGGTTCAGTTGAGTTTGAATCGCTGCTCACTGGCCAGATTATATATGACTGCTTCCGAAGATCTGCTTGCTTTTCTTCCAAGTCTTGGTCTCATTAAAAGACTATAAATCTTTTAAGTGCAGAGGTAATGTCCTTTGGAATAGTGTACCTGTCATGTGATACTAAAACTGTTGGAGCAACATTGATTTTATTTTCTTAGTAGAGTGGTGAGTAGTCTTAGCTGCTGTAGAAATGTTTTCTCTCTCTTTTTTTTTTTTTATTGGGGGGGTGAAGGGGAATGGGGGCAGAGGCGGCGCCCCACAGATGGCAGCCAGCCCAGAGTAAGGGGCGGGGGCTCCAGAGAAGAGAAGAACCCAGTCCAAGGCCCCCAGAAGGGCGAGGCGCGCACCCCTGCTCCTGGTCGTGGGAATGATCCAGCCAGAAAGCCACCACGCGATCCAACTCGCGCGCCACGCGATCCTTCCAGGCCCGCAGCGTCTCTTGTTCCTTCTCCATGTCCTGTGGAGAGAGACTTGGAGACACGGCTCCCCCAGAGGCCATGCCGTCTTCTCGGGTGCCCGTCCCGTCGGTGGACTCCCCGGGGCCGCAAGTCACCCCAGGCTCGAGTAGCCCCCTAGGGCTGCCTGACTCGGAGCCTCGGGAAGCCCCCCCACGCCTCCCGGGGCAGGCCTGCCCTCCTGACCAAGATGGGCCCCCGGACTTAACTCCCCGTTCCCGCCCCCCATCCTGGAAGGCCTCCAGGACAACACCGACCATCCCCAGCCCGCACCCCTGCCCGGGCCGCCGAGCACTGGCCTGCCACACTCGGAGACCCCGGCTCATCACTCCCTGTCTTCCAGGAAGCCACACGGAGCAGAGTGCTGTCGCGTGACTGTCACTCAGCTGACCCCTGTTTTCTCTCTCTCTTAAGTAATATCTATATGTCTCCAAAATAACAAGTGCAGGGTTTATAAAGTTAAATAATAGTAAAAAATGCTTAACAAAACCCAGAGACCTCCCAAACCCCCACCTGTACCCCTTCTAGCTCCCTAGAGTCAGTGACATTGACTCTTATTTGTTTCTTCTGTATTTATAGTAATGTTCATTTTCTCCTAATATGAGATTACTTACCAACATCCTGTAATATTAAATGAAGGTTTTAACTCTCTAAGTAAATGTTGTTCCATATTCAGCTAAGTAGGTCTGTTATGTCTGCCTTTCTTGTACAAGTTTTGTTTTTCTTTTGGAATTAAAAATTGCCTGTTTTGTTGACTTAATTTTCTTTAGCTGTCTGTCTAGCTAAATTGTCCTACCTTTTTCAAAGGTTTGTAAAATGCCTCTAATATGGCAATTCCAGAGGTCAAACATATTTCTATGTTTTTATTTTTCCTGGGGAATCTGCTAGAGCTCTGTCCTCCTGCTCCAATGTGGACTGCTTGGTTCCTGGGCCTGTTACGAATACGTAGCTCTCTTGGGGCTTCCCTTTGCCTTTATGCTAGGAATAACCCATCCTTCTAAGTTGAACCCCATTTCCTGGATCCCATGTTTTTCTTGTAATTTATGCCCTCATTTTATAAGTAAGTATAAGTAAGTATCTTGAGAGATGGTTCAGGGGAGGTAGAATTTTTGGAAATCTTGCATTCTAAAGTTTCTTTACTCTAACTTCCCACTTAACCATTAGAAATAATTCTCCTGTTTTTCAAAGAACTTGTATCTGGTGAGTAGATTCAGTATTTGACAAAATTGGGGCATTTTAAGATGCTATATGACACCTTAATTTGTTTTACTCATTTGAAATCTTTGTACCTAAATGTTCCCTCCATTTTTAAGCACATCTAACTTAAGTGGAAATATTTGTATTCCAGAAATTATTTTGCTGGTAAAATTTCTTGGGTTACCAGTTCTGCCCATAACTTTGACATGTAAGCATTTGAATTCCTTCTTGGAGAGTCCTAGTAACTGAGCAACTTTCATTTTCACTTAATACAGCCTAAAACTGTTGAGTGACAGAGAACATTTAAAAATGTTGTAAAGGTTAGTACATCATGGTATCTAAAGGGTAATATGTCTAAGAGCAGTTTAAAGGTATGGAGGAAAGGGGAGGACTCCATGAGCAAATAAGTTTGGCTGTTACTCCATAAATTTAAATTAGATACTTGATGTGTTTTTGACTGCAGGAATTTTCATAGCGTTCACTGCCTGCTGATTTGGCTCAGTCTCACAGAGAATTCTGTGGATCACATGGACACAGTAGCAGTGGTTATTGTGAATTTTTGGCTTGGACTTATATCTGAGATTTGTCATTTAATAACTGTATGATCTTAGACAAGTTCATAACCTGTAAGCTTTATCTTATCTGTAAGATAGTTCTAGTGCCATGTACTGAGGCTCGATAATGTACACGAAGTACTTAACACAGGGTCTTGTATACAGTAAGTACTTATATATGGTGGCTTCACATACACATTCTGCTTTTAAATAGCGCTTCTGAAAATAGTATTTAACTTTATAAGATATCTTTTACAAATGATAGAAATATATTTGAATACAGAATTATACTAGGGAAGTCTTAGAGTTTTCAGCTGCTATTATTTGCTTATAAAGTTCAAAACCAAACTGGAGAGGTACAGTGGTCCCCCCTTATCCACATGGAATGTGTTCCAAGCCCCTCTGGATGCCTGAAGCTGCAGATAGTGTTGAACTCTCTCTCTATATATATTTTTTCCTGTACCTACATACCTACTGTAAAGTTTAATTGATAAATCAGTCACAGTAAGAGGTTAACAACAACAATAAAATACAACATTTGCAACACTGTGTGTACTTAGTTGCTCAGTTGTGTCCAAACTCTTTGTGACCCTCCTGGACGGAGTCCTGCCAGGCTCCTCGGGATTCTCCAGACACAGAATGCTTGGGTGGGTAGCCACGCCCTTCTCCAGGGGATCTTCCCAACCCAGGGATTGAACCCAGGTCTCCTGAACTGCAGGTGGATTCTTCACCGTCTAAGCCACCAGGGAAGCCCCTTTGTAACACTGTCCTGTAATAAAAGTTACCTGGATGTGGTCTCTCACAGTACCTTATTTTCCTGTACTCATCCTTCTTGTGAGATGTTAAAATGCCTACATGATGAGATGAAGTAATGTCAGTGATGGAGGCACTGTGAATCTCGCTAGGCTGCTGCTGATCTCCTGATTCTGGATGTCTGGTGTGGACCCTGTTGGTGGTTGAGAGTTCTGGGCAGGGGGCAGCCAGACAGCGTGAGTACATCCCTGTTACTCAAAGCAGCACAGTTTAAAACTCATGAATTGTTTCTGTCTGGAATTTTCCATTTAATATTTTTGAACTCTGGTTAGCCGTGGGTAACTGAAAAAGCAAAACTGTGGCTGACGGGGGGACTATTGTATATGAATAATTAACTTGAGGAATAATTCAGCCAGTAAGATAATTCAGTTTTCTGTGAGATCAAGATAATATGGTCCATGTGTTTCTTTGCTCGTTACTTAACAGGCGAGAGAACGTAAAACACAAAGGGAAAGGACTTGTGGCCTGTGTCGCCTCTACAGGGTCTCAGATAAACTCAGTTCACCCTACATCTTTCAGTCGCTCCTGGAACCTTGTGAGGACCATGTTAATTAAAATGCAGCATGCACAGGGCTTCCCAAGTGGCGCTAGTGGTAAAGAACTCATCTGCCGGTGTAAGAACTGTGGGTTTGATCCCTGGGTGGGGAAGATCCCCTGGAGGAGGGCATGGCAGCCCGCTCCAGGACTCTTGCCTGGAGAATCCCTTGTAGAGAGGAGCCTGTGGGCTGCAGTCCATGGGGTCACAAAGAGTTGGACACGACTAAAGCGACTTAGCACGGTACAGCACACATGTACTTCGGGGCAGTGCTTCTCCATGTTAAGGTGCCTGTGGGTCACCTGGGGGCCTCATTAAAATGCAGATTTTGACTTGGGAAGGCTGAGAGGGAGCTTAAGAGTCTGCATTGCTAGCTGGCTCCAGGTGAAGCCAGCTTCTACAGACCGCAGTGTGAATAGCCGGATGTTGAGAGCACGACACAACTAAGCGACTAAGCAGAGCCCAGCCCAGCCCACCAAGCAGGATGGCTCCTCTCTGTGAGTACGGCTGGGGAGCCCCGGGGTAGAAGAAATTATAAAACAGTTTGCAGTGAAAGTTTAGCAGTCTCAGCGCAGCTGGACTGGGAAGTATCATCTGAGTTCAGCTTCATGAGGTTTACAGGTAAGTCGTTATGTGTTAAAGAAGCTTTGAATCGACTCCACACTTGGGCAAATATTCAATTGAAATTTCCAAGCTACTGAGTTTTACAGTATTAAGACTGAGTTTGGGCTTCCCAGATTAAGTCCATGGGTTCAAGAACCCATCCATTTAAAACAAACCAGCTGAACTCAACACGCGTCTTCGAGAATGTATCTTATGTAAAATTGCTTGATCCTAAACTAAGATCATGGCACCCAGTCCCGTCACTTCATGGCAAATAAATGGGAAACAGTGGAAACAGTGGCTGACTTTATTTTTCTGGGCTCCAAAATCACTGTGGATGGTGATTGCAGCCATGAAATTAAAAGACGCTTACTCCTTGGATGGAAAGTTATGACCAACCTAGACAGCATATTAAAAAGCAGAGACATTACTTTGCCAAAAAGGTCCATCTAGTCAAGGCTATGGTTTTTCCAGTAGTCACGTATGGATGTGAGAGTTGGACTATAAAAGCTGAGTGCCGAAGGATTGATGCTTTTGAACTGTGGTGTTGGAGAAGACTCTTGAGAGTCCCTTGGACTGCAAGGAGATCCAACCAGTTGAGGTCCTTTAATGGACTGGAACTTGGTGGTCCAGAGTCAACCGATAAGAAAGTAAAGGAGAGAGAAAGAGGCTGATATTCCTTGGTTTACGCAGAAAGCCAATAAAGCCCCTGCATGGGGCTTGCTCTGTTCACGAAGGCCTCAGGCGCCCTCTCGATGGGGTGAAGGTGCAGAGCGCCTTCTCGAGAGGGTCTTAGAAGCCTGGGCAGGAAAGTGAACTCAGCCTCTGCACTCCAGGGGATCAGCCTGAAAAAGAGAGAGGGGGGCAGAGAGAGAAAAGGACATGGGGACCAGAGCTCTGATGGAACAAAGGTGTTTGATTAAAACATGGTGTGGGTATATATACTGTCTTACAAGGTAATTATTCTCAGCAAAGATAAAAATTCCAGACTTACAAAACATAGGCGATCCATATTAAAGACAGAGAGAGTTGTAAACAATCACTTTTACCATGTGGCTCACAAGAAGGAAGAGGGTACTTATCACTGTAGAGAAAAACTAATGAAGGAAATGCCTGGATTCCTCAACCCCCGGGAGAGGCTTGCCTCTCCTCTTAAATCCTGAATGCTCAGGAATTAATAAGGTACAGAGAATTCCTGACAGATCCAAAACAGCACACATGCAGCCTCCTGTTAAATGCTTCCTGACAGTTTTACCTATTTTACAAGTAACCTCCCTAATGTCTCAATGCTAGTTGGTGGCAGAGGGGGATTTGAACTCAAACCTTACTACAAAATCTAAATATTGAACTGTTATCTAACTTTCTTGTTAAACTCACTTAAATATTGAGGAATGTTTGTAAATAAAATGATGACAATAACTGAAAAAAATAAATTCTGCCATCAACTCTTAGAAAAGTTTTAAATGACTCTGCTGCTGCTGCTGCTAAGTCACTTCAGTTGTGTCCGACTCTGTGCGACCCCATAGACGGCAGCCCATGAGACTTCCACGTCCCTGGGATTCTCCAGGCAAGAACACTGGAGTGGGTTGCCATTTCCTTCTCCAATGCATGAAAGTGAAAAGTGAAAGTGCAGTCGCTCAGTCGTGTCCAACTCTAGCGACCTCATAGACTGCAGCGCACCAGGCTCCTCCGTCCATGGGATTTTCCAGGCAAGAGTACTGGAGTGGGGTGCCATTGCCTTCTCCGTTAAATGACTCTATAGCATTTAATTGTTGGATCGTTAGATTTTCTAGTCTTTGCTCTTGTTCATGTTGCTTTGAAGAATGTCCTTGGTAGAGGGGTTTCAAAGTGATGACTCCATGAGGAATATACCTGTATATATTTTCCTCATCTGTAATGGGAAAAATGCCTATCTTATAAAGAAACAAAACTTGAATTTGAACATTTTTCTGCTTTGGGGCAGGGCATATACTTTGCATTTTAGGGTCACATCTAACCTTTGTAACTTTCCCTGCCTCTGAAAGCCTTTGAGTTTTTCAAGGCTCATATAAAATTTTGAAGAGATGTTGTTGTCATCTTGGAAGATGAGAAATAATCTTTTCAGTATCTTTAGTAGACTCAGCTTTTATGTGTTTTTGAAAGAAACCATGCCTAAGTTGGTGTTAACACAAATGGTTTGATAATTCTGCTGATAAGAAATCATGTTCATAGGCAATTTTCAGTTTATCGGTTCTAAAATGGTTGGAGTTACTAGATTCCAGCTAAGGAAAAGCTCATTATCTGCAAAGTGTAGAGATGTGTGTACTTTGGTGACAGTTTATTAATTATTTGCTTTGTCTACAATATCCAATGCCTTTTCCCTTTACCCTGAAATAGAAGTGGTTTCAGAAAAGAATTTAATCTGTGTGTAGTCTTGGTTGAGTTCTTTGAGATAATTTCCCTAACTCCTCCAAAGATCTTTTTGTTTCCTCAGTTTTAATTCAACCATCTGCCACAACCACTTCTCTACAGTTTTTCACCTGTCCGCAGTCCATTTAGATAGTAAATTACTATGTATGTATGTAGTTAGTAAAATTACTTTATACTTCAAAGGGGCATTTGTGAAACTAGAAAAGCTTCCAGTCTGTATTAACTTTATTCTCTCTATATGTTAGCATTCCACTGATGTACAGTTTAATTTAGGGACAACTGAAGTGAAAAAGGCATTGATTAAAACAAAAAAATCACATTGAAGATAGTAAAAAATATTTTGATGGTGGAGATAAATGTTACAATTATTTGAATCAGTTGTGTCGGTTCCTAATCTCGTAATGTAATTGACTCACCTGCACTTACGTCTTTTAATAGTCTTGAATTATGTTGACCCATGAGTTTGAATTTTTTCCCCCAATTGATCAATTTCCTAAGGGTATTTCCAAGTCTTTCCCATCCAGACTCCCTGTGAATAGGGACATTAGCCAGCCTTTGCAGTTAGGTGACTGTAGCTGGGAATCTAGACATCTGAGAAATCTGTTCTTGTATTAATAGAAGACAGCAGCACGCCACAGAAACGCAGACTGAAGGATAGGTTCCTACAGGTACTGTGAACTGAAGTTAGGCTGCCTCTCCTGGGCTCCTGTCCTAAAAGGATGGATTGCAAATAAGTTAATTTGAAGAGATTAGATCTCTTACAAACAAGTCTTTGGAGGAAAAACAGAGAATCTGGATCATGGCGTTTTTCTGTTGCTGACATTCTGGGAGAGAATCTTGAGTCATTTTGGACCATCTGTGTTTGCTCTGGGTGTTTAGGACTTTGTAATTCCAAACTCTGAATTGATTAACACTGGAAGCAGAGTGGGGCCCTGACTCACACATCATCTTAATCCCTTAGGTGCTCTCATCTTTGCACCTGGCTTCAGTCATGGTTCCATAGTTTATTACCTCCAGCCTGTGTCTCTCCTGTATTTCCCAGACCATTTATATAACCGCCTACTTGCCATGGACAAGTCAGGTATCTCAAGAGTCCCTCAGAACTAAAACTAAGCTGCAGTTTCCCAGGGCTCTTGATCCTTGCTCTCCCCAACCAGGCAATTCATTTTAAAAGGAGAGCTACTAAGTTGTTTTTTTTTTTTTTTAAAGATAGAATAGTGAGTCAGAGAGATAACTTAGATAGAGGGTCCTTTGGGGATCTTCAACTGCTCATGAAGTGCACCAGAAAATCACATCAGCAGTTCGCCGTCCCTCCTCTGAAAGCCTACTAGATGGTGAAGAATAATGGCTTCTGTGGTAAATTCTCCTCACCTCCCCAACTCCTGTCAGTGTGATGAAAGTTCTGGCCCAATTGCTTTCCTGTTCTTTAGCAACAGCATCCCCATTTGGCATGCTTACTGGATCCACTGCCTAGGGATTGTGGTGCCATGTAAAGAATTTCAGAGTGAGGTTGTGGGTTGTTTAATCACTCAGTCATGTCTGCCTCTTTTGTGACCCCATGGACTATAGCCTGTGAGGTCCTTCTGTCCATGGAATTCTCCAGGCAAGGATACTGGAGTGGGTTGCCATTTCCTTCTCCAGAAGGTCTTCCCAACCCAGGGATTGAACCCACGTCTCCTGTACTGGCCGGTGGATTCTTTACCACTGAGCTATGAGGGAAGCCCTTGGAGCAAGGTAGACAAGTTCAAATCTTAGGTCCACTACTTTTTATGGAATAGCCTTTGCACAGTTTCACAACCTTTCAAAACTACTATAACAGTAGTTATAAAATGAAAAACACCCACATCATAGAATTTGTTGAGTATTAGATGAAGTAAGTATGCCTGGTGTAGAAACACTCAATGAATATGAATTCCCTCCTGCTTTCACAAACTGGGAGCAAAGGTCACAAGCTCCCTGTTTCTAATTCTCCCACACAGTAAAATATACTTGTTGGCTTCCTTCAATAACATGAGCATCTCTCTTGGTAGATTGAGGAAGTAAAATTCTTTCTTCTGTTTTCCATTTTTTTGTTGTTGTTGTTCTGTAAAGTGTCCCATTAAAAGAGTATGTTCAAAGAAAAACAGTTTTTTTCCTGGTAATTTAACAATTTTATATTTTAAGCTAAACCAATATCTTGAATCAGATGATAAAGAGTTGTTTTTAGATTGTTCTTTTGCTTCTATTAACAATTACCTTGAAATTACCTTTTGAGGTGACTTCCTGCTGTAGCTTTCTTGACATAGTGTCTGGCCTATTCAGTTCAGTTGTCCAGTCGCTCAGTCATGTCCGACTCCTTGTGACCCCATGAATTGCAGCACGCCAGGCCTCCCTGTCCTTCACCAACTCCCGGAGTTCACTCAAACTCATGTCCATCAAGTCCGTGATGCCATCCAGCCATCTCATCCTCTGTCATCCCCTTCTCCTCCTGCCCCCAATCCCTCCCAGCATCAGAGTCTTTTCCAATGAGTCAGCTCTTTGCATGAGGTGGCCAAAGTACTGGAGTTTCAGCTTTAGCATCATTCCTTCCAAAGGACACCCAGAACTGATCTCCTTTAGAATGGACTGGTTGGATCTCCTTGCAGTCCAAGGGACTCTCAAGAGTCTTCTCCAACACCACAGTTCAAAAGCATCAATTCTCCGGTGTTCAGCTTTCTTTATAGTCCAACTCTCACATCCATACATGCCCACTGGAAAAACCATAGCCTTGACTAGACGGACTTTGTTGGCCAAGTAATAGTAGGTGCTAAGCAAATTCTAGACCTGATTAGCTGGTGGTACAACTGTCATTGTCTCAACAATAACACCTAGGGACCTCCCTGGCGGTCCAGTGGTCAAGCCTCCACACTTCCAATGCATGGGATGCAGGTTTAATCTCTGATTGGGGAACTAAGATTATGTATGTCTTGTGACATGACCAAAAAATAAGCAGTTAAAAAAAGACCAATAACATCTAAATTATGATGACAACCTGTAGACTTGCAGTATCAGACATATGCTCAAGATCAGGTTTGCTCGTGTATTTCACTGTCAGTGAGCAGACTAGACGCTTTGGAAAAGAGGAAATCCAAAAGACCAACGCATGTTTAGAGATGCAAGGCAAGATGACATCGAGACGTCACTAACACCTCTGATTGTCTGGCAAGTACTTGTAAAATTGTGGATTTTACAGGAACTCAGACATGGCTGGTGAGATGGTAGATAGGTGGAAGCCTTTTTGAATAGTAGTTTTATTTTCTAGTCAATTTGAGGGTTTGCCTATCTTAATTGCCTAGCAAGTCTGCTCATAGATGTATGTCCTAGAGATTTCAATCTCCTGTCCATCTGGATACATACAGGAGAAAAGAGTCTCAAAGTGGATGTAAACCAGATGTCCATCCATAATGGAATGAAGAAATATGAAATATTTGTATGTGGGATACCGTGTAGCCCAATGAAAGTTATCTATAGCTAACACATAATGAAGTGAATATCACAGTGTTGTACAGAAGAAATATGGTGCTGTATGTCTGCATGATATTTATATCAAGTTCACAAATTTGCTAGAATCTAGGCTCGGTGAGGGGAAGGATCTTACTATTTCACATGCCCCAAACAGAGAGCCTGGCCCACATAAGATAGATGCTCAATGAATATTGAATGAATTGAGCCATATTGTTCAGGGATTTGGATGTGGATATCAAAGTATAAACCTTTAACATTAAAGTCAGGATAAGGTTACCTCTAGGGATAAGGGCAGTGGTTATGACTAGGCAGGGACTAATGGAAAGGTGTCTTAAGTGCTGGTAATTTCTTGACTTCTGTGATTATAGGAGTGTTCACTTTATGTGTTTGTTTTATATACTTTCTTATATATGATGTTTCACAGTGAAATAGCTAATGCAGCAGCCTTGCAGTTTATTTATCTGGTTTCATTTTCACATACTTATTTTGGAGCGTAGGTGAGAGGAGGGTGGGGACGATCACGTGGCAGCTCTTTTCCCTGGGACGGCACGTGCACGTTGGGGGCTGGATTGACAATGGCGACCATACAGCTTTTCACTGTCTGCACCAGGACATCTTAGGAGATGCTTAGACACTGGGAACTTGGGTTCAATTCCAGCTTAACCCCCACTGGCTGTGTCACGTGGGGAGTGAGGCAGGCTCTTCAGCTGTGAAGTGGGCACAATAGGAGCCACCTCATAGGGGTGTAGTCATTAACTGAGGATTAAACAGGATAAACCACGAAGGCATCTTCACTGGCAGAGTCTCTGCTAGTCCACGGGGTGCTTTGCATGAATTAGAAGAGCACCTTCCCCCTCACAGACACTGCCTCGGGGGTATACAGCTTGGTGAGCAGATGGTACCATTGTATCCGTTAGAGGAAGAGGCAGTGCTGAGTTTGGGCCCCTGAGCCGAGTCCTACTGTGCAGTAAGTAAACTGCAGAACTCTCTGCAGCCGCCTTGGCATTTGGCGTAGAGTAAATGTTTCATGTACCTGCCATGATACAGATGCAAATTGCTATCCACTCCAAACATGAGCTTGTACAAGGAATCAGCTGAATTAACCGTGGTGGAAATGGAGTCTCAGTTCTTCTGTTGGAGAAGTTTTATTTTACACCCCCCTGGAGGAATCGTTTTCTGTCAATTCTATTAGGATGTTTGTAAACACAACTTCACTGAAAAGAGCAGTGTTTTGGGGTTCCCCAGGCTCTGGTCTCAGAGCTGGATCTGGAAGCTATGAATAGGAACTAAGGTTCTGTTCCCTCATTTCACAATGGGAGTTGCATTGGAAACTGTGGTCCATGTACCTGCTGGGTGAAAGACAGGGATGCTTTGAGGTCAGCGGGGCCAGATGTGATGAGGCTGGGGTCCTACTCTTGGCGCATAAGAACAGAAGTCATTCACACTGGAAATCACAAGTTCTAACTGCCCAAGTAAAAATGACAATTCAGGGGCCACTCTTGGGAGTTTTCACAATAGTTGGAGAGCAAGTCTTTCACAGTCCCTAGGCAAACTCTGAATGGCATTTTTTTATTTTACTCTCTGGATTATTCGCTTTAATGGGACAGATACCCTATATGGAGGAATAAAGCCACAACAAAGATGTGTTAGGTGTGTGCAAGTGCGGATCAGATTCTGAATGAGGCTGCTGCCCCCTAGTGCCGAAAGATAGCCCAACAAGGAGCACCCCCTTCCCCAAACCGCAGCTGCACATTTTTGAGGTTTTCATGTTTGCCCCTAGACCCTATCACCCTGATTTTGATTTGATTGTGGGTGCTCAAAAGAACTAATGGTAATCACACAGTGTGAGAGAAATGTGTAACAGTTACTATTGCCGCTTTGGGTGCTGGTTGGAACGCGAGCACGGCTATTTTCAGGGACAGGGCTCTCATGTATGAGAGATGGCGGGAGCTATGCAAGTAAGCAGCTCATTTCAGGAATGAATTTCAGCTCACGAGGTCTTCCACATTTGTGGTAAGTGTCTGGGTGCTTTGGGGCATGAATCTGGCCACTAGGATATGGAATTTACTGTCCTTCATGAAAGAAAATCTTCCACATTTGTGTTAAGTGTCTGGGTGCTTTGGGGCGTGAATCTGGCCACTAGGATATGGAATTTACTGTCCTTCATGAAAGAAAATCTTCCACGTTTGTGGTAAGTGTCTGGGTGCTTTGGGGGCATGAATCTGGCCACTAGGATATGGAATTTACTGTCTTTCATGAAAGAAAATCTTCACGTGCCTTTTATGTGCCTTGATATTAGCTATCACTGGTGTCAGATTCTGTGAACAATGTCAGGATATTGGATTCAGTTTTTTCATTTGGAAAACTGGCCGGGCCAAAGTCTTATCTGGGTTTTGTCATCAGGTAGAGCAAGTGTGTGAGAATGGCTCCTCCCTCTGAGCACCTGTGTCGGTCAGGGTCCAAACAGGAGACAAAGACCACATCGTAATATGAAAAGGAAATGTTAAAGTGTAAATATTAACATTTTCTGGGGGTTGGAGTAACAGGGAATTGGCTAGTAAGGAGGACAAAACCTTCATGAATGAGAGTAATACCCTCACCAAAGAGGCCCGTGAGCACACCCATTTCCACCAGCAAGACGACACGGTTATGAACCAGGAAGTGGACCCTCATCAGACTCCAAGACTGGCAGCTCCTTGGCCTCTGTGTTTTAATTTCTGATATATATCGGGTCTGCCTATGAGATGGTGATCGAAGAGGCTCTTTTACTTAAAAAACAAATTCCCTTTTACCATGGCTAAAAGCCCAGTGAAGCCGTGTATCTCAGGTCATTTAAAATCCAACTCCCGCCAAACCTCCCCTTCTCTCTGGCGCCCACGAAGAGTGAGAGTCTGATGGCGGGAGAGACTCTGGAGGCACAGGCACTTCTGTGATGCTCAGATGTGTGCGGTCTCTCTTCCGAGCTCGCAAGTCCCTTGTTATCCATCCTGAAACCTCAGAAGATGCGATAACCGAGGCTCTCCAGATAACTGACGTGAGACAGCCGGTATCATTTCCCGGGCACGCCTCCCACGGTTTACCTTTTCTTCTGCATTGCCCCTCCTCCATGCTCCTCCCTCCCCGCTACCGCCTGCCATACTCCTCCGAGTCCCTGGAGAGCTTTCATACTGTCTGTCCTTTTCCTATCCCGACTGTTTCTCGTCATCATGCTCCATTCTGGCTTTCATCTCCAATTCAGGGATGGATGCTGGTTTGTGGACCTGAAATAATGAAAATAAATGTGTGGAGTGAAAAATAAATCACTACAAATTAAGATATTTTTTAAAAAGGATGGTAGAGATCACAAGCATTACAAAATAAAAACAAATTTTTAAATAAGTATCTGATGTACCTGTATATAACTTGTCCCTTACCTTTATTGGTTCTGCATGTTCTTTGTCTCCTCATATGACAAAATTCTGTAATACAATTTTCTACAGAGGGATTATAAAGATAATTTAGTCTTTCCTCTAGCATAACTGACCACACTTTTAAAAATACTTCTTTTCGTTTATTTATTTGGCTGCATTGGGTCTTATCTGACGCATGCAAAATCTTAGTTGTAGCAAGTGGGATCTAGCTCCCTGATCAGATATTAAACCCAGGGCCCCAGCATTGGGAGCTTGGAGTCTTGGCCAATGGACTACCAGGAAAGGCCCAACATTCGTGTTTTTTTTATTGGTCCTTGGGCTACATAAAACATACAACTTGCAATATCACATATCATTGCTACAGGTTTATACCCAACAAACACAGGAACTCTGACAAAGTCTTCTTATGTGATTCACAAAGAAAAGGAAATAGCATATTTAATAATTGCCTTCACAGCAATATCAAGCATATTCTTGGTAGAGAATTTCCATGTTGACAGTGTGTGGGTGATGAGAATGAACACCCTGCTTATAACTGGGGACTTGGCACAGGCTCGTTTCTCGCCCTGTGTACCTCGAGCCTCTTCCCTCCCACCACCCAACTACTCCACGTGCAGGCTGCCAAGCCCAGAGGCCCCTCATCGTCCCTCCTGTGTCACCAGGACCGGTTCACTCCCTTCTCAGTTCAGTCCAGTCAACTCAGTCATGTCCGACTCTTTGTGACCCCATGGAATGCAGCACGCCAGGCTTCCGTGTCCATCACCAACTCCCAGAGCTTGCTCAAACTCATGTCCATTGAGTCGGTGATACCATCCAGCCATCTCATCCTCTGTCATCCCCTTCTCCTCCTGCCTTCAATCTTTCCCAGCATCAGGGTCTTTTCAAATGAGTCAGTTCTTCACATCAGGTGGCCAAAGTATTGGAGCTTCAGCATCAGTCTTTCCAATGAATATTCGGGACTGATTTCCTTTAGGATTGACTGGTTTGATCTCCTTGCAGTCCAAGGGACTCTGAAGAGTCTTCTCCAACACCACAGTTCAAAAGCATCAATTCTTTGGTGCTCAGCTTTCTTTATAGTCCAACTCTCACATCCATACATGACCACTGGAAAAACCATAGATTTGACTAGACAGACCTTTGTTGGCAAAGTAATGTCCCTGTTTTTTAATACAGTGTCTAGGTTTGTCATAGCTTTTCTTCCAAGGAGCAAGTGTCTTTTAATTTCATGGCTGCAGTCACCATCTGCTGTGATTTTGGAGCCCAAGAAAATAAAGTCTGTCACGGTTTCCATCACCCCATCTATTTGCCATGAAGTGATGAGACCGGATGCCATGATCTTTGTTTTTTGAAGGTTGAGCTTTAAGCCAACTTTCTCACTCTCCTTTTTCACTTTCATTCAAGAGGCTCTTTAGTTCCTCTTCCCTTTCTGCCATAAGGGCGGTGTCGTCTGCATATCTGAAGTTATTGATATTTCTCCCAGCAATCTTGATTCTAGCCTGTGCTTCATCCAGCCCGGCATTTCACATGATGTACTCAGCATATAAGCATCAATGAACTTCTCGGGGAAAGCTTCCTTCTCAGGAAAACACTTTTTCTCTCGGTTTCCATGACTTTTCCTGGGTTTTTCCTTTTTTATAGGCACTTCCTTCTCTGTCTCTTTTGTGTGTCATGAGGCTCAGTATGGGCTGCTGCTGATTTATATTCACTCTTTAGTGATCACTTCCAGCCACATCATTGCATGTACTGGTTAGAAAATGATGCCTCCCAAATTTACACTTCTGGCCTGGACTTCTCCCAGAGCCTGAGACATATTTACCTACTCACGATCCCGCTTGGATTCAAACGAGCATCTCAGAGAAATCAGTATGTTCAAAATGACCTGCAATCCCAAACCTGTCTTCCCCATTTTAGCAAATGCCTCCATTATGACTCAGCAGGTCAGTCTAAAACCAAGGAGTCACTTGATTTCTCTCTTTCTCTCTCATACGCATTAGTCCATTGGCAAGTGCTGTCTGTCCTACTTTCAAAATAGATTCTGAATCTCACCATTTTCACCCCCTCTACTCCAGCCAGCTAGTTCAAGACCATCACCATCACTCCCTGAGCTAGTGTTGTTGCTCCCCAGCGGGGAGCTTTACCCCATTTAGATTTCCTTCATCCCCTGCTTGAAATCCCCCAGTGGCTTCCTGACACATTTAGAACATAATTGGAGGTCTTCTATAATCTGCAAGGCTCCACAGTGGTGATTTTCAGTGTGGTCTCCAGGCCAGCAGCATCAACCTCACCTGGGAACTTGGTAGAAACGCACAATCAGAGGCCCCACCTATTGAAGCAGTAACCCTGAGGGTGGCCCGCAGTCTGTGCTCCCAGCTGTGCTCCGGGTGGTTCTGAGCGGGCTCCGTGCGTCTGCGTGGCCTGGCCGGTGGGTGGCCGCTCCTCTGCCCTCCTGAGCCCAGCCCCTCGCTGCTCCCGCTCCTGTGCCGGAACATGAGGTATGCAGTCCTCCCGGCTGCGGCTCTCGTGCTTGCCTAGTCCGCACCCTTGTCTCCAGCTGGCGGGTGACTCACTCCCGCTTCAGACGGGGCTGTGCTCAAGAGCCATCTCCTCAGAGGGCTGGTCCTGGCCGCCCTTCCAACGTCACTCGCCCTTTCCCCTTTGCTCACCCTTGCATATTTTTTTTCATTGCCCTTGTCGCCACCCGTCATGGCTTCGTGTTTATCATCTCTCTCCCTTACTATAAGCTCTACAAGGCTAGGGATTTTTTTTCTGCCCCCATCCAGGCTATCTCTAGTACCTAGAACATTCTCTAGTACATTAGATGCTCAATAAAGGCTTGTTGAATGGATGAACGAACCGATGGTATTGGATTGGTGCGGGAACCACTTCTCATCTTCCTGTATTTTTTCTGCAATAAGAATCTTGTGAGTTTATGCAGTCCCCTATTATTAATAGATTGACTTCTGTGGACCTTAGCCCAGTTTAGGTGCATTTTATTTCATATCCTCACACCTAAGAGCGGGGTGATGAAGTGGAAGAGGCCCCAGGTTTAGTGTCAGTCGCCTTGTGTTTTTCTTTGCTCCAGTTGCTGACTGTGGGAAGGAGTTTGAGCCCAACAAGCACTGGATCCTTCTTTGGTGAGATAGGGGCAGTTACACCCACACCCACAACAGGGGTACAGTGAGGGGTAATTGCATTTAAGTCACCTTTTGGGGGCTTCCCAGGTTGGTGCAGTGGTGAAGAATCCACCTGCCAATGCAGGAGACATAAGAGACTTAGATCCCTGAGTTGGGAAGATCCTCTGGAGGAGGAAACGGCAACCCACTCTGGTATTCTTGCCTGGAGAATCCCATGGACAGAGGAGCCTGGCGGGCTACAGTCCATGGGGTTGCAAAGAACTGGACGTGACTGAACACACACAACTCACCTTTTACAGTGCCTGACATAGGTAGGTAGGTTCTAGGAATATTAGTTTTCTTTCAAATTTAATGCTCTTGGTTTCTGAATAGGAGTGATTTCCTCAGAAGGTGATGAGAATGGCCTGACCATCCCTGGTTTAGAATGAGGAAGATTCGAGCTTGCTTAGAATGCCCAGTGCAAAGCAGTTCTTCTGAGGTGTTCAGCATCTGGAGGTTTTGCCAACTTTTTTTTCAGAAAACCTCTCTTGCCTTTCTTGAGGCGCTAATTCATCTGTGACCAATTGTTTTCCCTGTTAAAACCCAGCGAAGTGTGCAAATAGAGAGAAGGGCACACAGTGGCTGTGGTGAAGTTGGAAAGTTCACCCTTGTGAAGAGGGTGGGTGTGTGGATTTCTGAGGAGGCCCCAAAGACTGAGGGTTAGTGCCAGGAGTGATGACCTCCTAGGCTGGTCAGGGGGGCCTTATCTGAGCCAGCAATCGCACTAGAGCAGTCAACTTCCTCTGGAATCTAGAGGTGTTTTCTTCCGAGCCACACACCTTCCAGGCATGCCTGTGAGTGTGCATGCCCCGGGGCAGGCCAGCTGGCATCATTGGGATGGTTCAATGTGTGTATTTTCCCCCTCCCAGATCTTCCCATTTTAAAGTTCTCACCTCAGTCTCTCCTCCCCACTTCCCTTCCCTCAGAGCCTGACTCTACTTTGAGAAACATCTTCCCCAAAAGGTGACAGTTGGAAATGACTTTCCTTGGATAGCCTTGTTGCTACTTGAGTAAGAAACCAAAGTCCTTTGTGAGCTCGTTGGACTGAATTTCACGGGCGGACACAGAGACACGCTGTCCACCAGCAGCTTCTAGGGCCCCCCCATTACAGCACTGTCGTCTGCCTCTGTGTGGTCAGCAGTCTCTGAGGAGTGCAAGGTGGTGCTTTCCTCTGTGCTCTGTGAAATCTCGGGCTTTGATGTTGCTTTCATTTTTACCAAAATCATTATCTCACATTTTTATTTTGTGATTATTTCCAAGCTTGCCAAAACCAACCAACCAACCAACCAACCTATAGAATTGTCGAAACATTGGCTTATTAAAAACAGAGCTATTATTGAATGATCCCCTTATTATTCATTTTCCCAATAGCTTGCCTGCACTTTGTTAACTTTTAGAAAGCCCTCGGTCACAGGGTTAAATGCTGTTTAACAGTTTAAATGTATGACTTCAGCCCTAACATAACACTTCCCTTTCCTTATTTTGCTCGGTGTAAAGCATGGAAATGAGCCAATGCTTTTCCCAGATTCCTTCACAAAATCTAGCAATTTCACTGCCATTGATAAAAGCTGACTTCTTTTTACCAGTGAAGCATTTAAAGTTTTCTCTTAAGTCAGCATAGAATTCCAAATAATCTGCTGAGAGCTGACATTCTCTTTCAAGGCAAATATGTTGGTAAAGCTTATGAATAAAGATTGTTCACCATCTATCTGTTGTTTTTATTTATTAGAGGTATTAACTCTTTGTCATAGTATATATTACAAGTATTTTTTTCCAGTTTATTGTTTAGCTTTTGACTTTCTTTTTATGGTGTGTTTTGTCCAGCAAATCTTGTATTTTATATGGTAATTTGAAAATGTTACTGTTGGTCTAGCCTGTGACGTGCTAATTTATTTTCTCTCAATGAAAAGGGAAATTTCAGTGACAGAAGCCACATGAGGTCATCATTTGGTGGCCTAGGTGCTTTCTGCTCCACTGGACTCAGAAGGTGGGTCAGAATGGCTTGATCCTGCGGGCTGGTGAATCTTGCTCCTTGTTTCCCAACATGGAGGTTGGGCTTTTCTCCCATGCTGGAGTTGGTCTCCAGTGGTTGCACATAGGTAGTCTGGCTTCTCCCATCTAGGCCTTCTTGAAACCCTAGCAGAGTCAGCTGAGCCTCCCCAGCCTGCTCTCTGGGAGCACATGAGCATCTTCGGGGAAAAGCACTGGCCGGACCCAGGGTGGTGGCGGCCTTGCCCCTGGCTGTGGTTTGTGAGTCTGCTGAGAACTCTGAGAGCAGTGCTATGCACAAAACCCTCGGCAGTGTGACGCTCTCATTCTCCCTCTTGGAAGGACTTTCTTCCTTCAGCTCCAAAAAAGCAGTGGTCAGTCTCTCTATTTCCTTTTCAAGCATATGCTTTCACATGCTTGTGGTTGTAAACACAATAAACAAAACAATCATCTTTCAGTTGACGTTATAACACAGGTCCCTTTTCGTATTCCTATGTATATATCATTTTTAGTGATCACATAATGTTCTATTAATTGGATATACCAAAATTTTTAGAGAAGGAAATGGCAACCCACTCCTGCATTCTTGCTTAGAGAATCCGATGGACAGAGGAGCCTGCAGGCCGTGGTCCATGGGGTCGCAGAGAGTCAGACATGACTGAAGCAACTAAGCACACACATGTCAAAATTCCCCTCACTTTCTGGTCTTAGACTGAGCTTCCCCTGAGCTTCCCCTGAAAGAGACGGAGTCAAGGATTTGAGTGTAAGAAGTTCATCTGGGAGGTGATCCCAGGAAATACTCAGAAGGAATGGAAAAGTGAGACAGGAAAAGGAAGAAGCCATTTAGGTGGCATTAAACAAGGGTTTTGTCTGGGGGTAACTGGGACTCAGTCTTGTTGGGATCCCTCTAAGAAACAGTGGGAAACACAACTCAGAGTTGCGCCACCCAAAGGTGAGAAACCTGGGGTCATTACCAACTCCAGAATCAATGTCTTTCATTGTTTGAGATTCACTCGGTGGGTGTGAACTTCCTGGCCCTTCCACCTTTCCCCACAATGGACAGCCAAGCACTCTTTCTGGGTAGAGAATGCTCTCTGGCAGAGAGATGCAGGAAGCCACTGGACCACTGGGGATGACTATCTTCACATGAACTCCAGGGGTGTCAAGGGGACAAGGGCAGGACATGGATGCATCTTCCCCGGTGCATTCCTTGAACTGCTCATTGCCATGCCCCACAGTAAGTCACTCTGGCCCTGACTCTCTTTCAGGATGGTTTTCAGTCCTATCTCTAATATAGGGATGTAACAGCAGGAGAGTTGGTGGGGCACAGCTGTGGTGTTCCGCAGGCTACAGTGATATTCATCCTTTTCCTCCCAGATAACTCAATCTGGATTCTCCTCGCTTTTGGTTATCATTTTCACTGTGGATTGCTAGCCTGATGCAATGACCCGGACCTTCTACCCTGCTGAGACTCCCTGGTTATCTTGCCCTTGTAAAGCTGTGGAAGCATTAAGAGGCACCCCAGTGAATCACCCACATTCTTAGGCATATTGCTTCCCGCTCCCATTATGTGGCACCCACCTTCTCTTTATAATCACATTTAGTTACCCCTAGTATATATGGGGCTTTCCTGGTAGCTCAGCTGCTAAAGAATTCACCTGCTATGCAGGAGATCCTGGTTTGATTCCTGGGTTGGGAAGTTCCCCTGGCGAGGGGATAGACTACCCACTCCAGTGTTCTTGGGCTTCCCTGGTGGCTCAGATAGTAAAGAATCCACCTGCAATGCAGGAGACCTGGGTTCAATGTCTAGGTTGGGAAGATCCCCTGGAGGAGGGCATGGCAACCCACTCTAGTATTGCCTGGAGAGTCCCCATGGACAGAGGAGTCTGGTGGGCTATAGTCCATGGGGTCGCAAAGAGTTGGACACAACTAAGTGACTAAGCACAGCACAGTAGTGTGTGAACTCCTACAGAGGAGCCCCATGTGATCAGGTGGCGTTGGTAACTAGATTCAGTGGAATTCTGTACTGTACTTGTACTGTACTGCAGATCTCCTTTGTGACTATTTCTGAATATTGCTCTCTTGCTCCTTTTAGGCCTCTGACCAACCTACCGAGTCAGTTGCCACTTCCCAGGAGTTCTTGAATATCCTGACTTCTGATCGCTTATCCCTCTACACAGAATTAATGACTATGTGTGCTACTTGGAGGATTTTTTCAGGGTACCTTTTATGGTGGTAATAGCACATTTTATGACCCATTCATGAACCAGGCTTGCTGCTGTTCTTTTTTTTTTTCCTTTTATCATCAACTGGTACTTGGGACCCTTTCATAAGATCATAGATGAGAACTAAGGGAGGGACATATGTGCTAAGTTGCTTCAGTCTTGTCCAACTCTTTGTGACCCTATAGACTGTATCCTGCAGGCTTCATCTGTCCATGGGATTCTCCAGGAAGAATACTGCAGTGGGTTGCCGTGCCCTCCTCCAGGGGATCTTCCTGACATGGGGATTAAACTCACATCTCTTACATCTCCTGCATTGGCAAGTGAATTCTTTGCCATTAGTGCTGCTGCTGCTGCTGCTGCTAAGTCGCTTCAGTCGTGTCTGACTCTGTGAGACCCCGTAGACGGCAGCCCATCAGGCTCCCCCATCCATGGGATTCTCCAGGCAAGAACACTGGAATGGGTTGCCATTGCCTTCTCCAATGCATGAAAGTGAAAAGTGAAAGGGAAGTCATTTAGTCGTGTCCAACTCTTAGCAACCCCATGGACTGCAGCCTACTAGGCTCCTCCATCCATGGGATTTTCCAGGCAAGAGTACTGGAGTGGGGTGCCATTGCCTTCTCCTACTAGGCTCCTCCATCCATTGGATTTTCCAGGCAAGAGTACTGGAGTGGGGTGCCATTGCCTTCTCCTACTAGGCTCCTCCGTCCATGGGATTTTCCAGGCAAGAGTACTGGAGTGGGGTGCCATTGCCTTCTCCTACTAGGCTCCTCCGTCCATGGGATTTTCCAGGCAAGAGTACTGGAGTGGGGTGCCATTGCCATTAGCACTACCTGGTGCTAAATACTGAATGTTGCTCAGCCATGTCCAACTCTTTGTGACCCCATAGCCCACCAGGCTCCTCTGTCCATGGAATTCTCCAGCCAACAATACTAGAGTGGTTAGCCATTTTCTACTCCAGGGGAACTTCCCAACCCAGGGATTGAACCCAAGTGTCCTGCATTGCAGGCGGATTCTTTACTGTCTGAGCTACCAAAGGTTGGCAACTTGGGGTCTAGAATGCCTTTTTGTGCAACTTTGTTGTGTCTTAAACCTGTTTGGGCTCAGTCCAAATGTAACCCTTCTCTTGTGCCAGCCACTGATGTTGTGCCTGCCTGACCTTAGACCTTCATGGATCTGACCACACCCAGCTCCTGAATGGCAGCTCTCATCATGTGGTCTCTTGATTATTATTTTTTTTATATAATTAGCCATGCAGCCTCTAGCAACATGTTATAGCTGCTTTCCAAATGGTGAACAGCTATTTGTTTTGCTGCGATTCTTCCATTTGGGCTCTCCCAAAGACTCCATCGGAGAAGGCAATGGCACCCCACTCCAGTACTCTTGCCTGGAAAATCCCATGGATGGAGGAGCCTGGTGGGCTGCAGTCCATGGGGTCGCTAAGAGTTGGACACGACTGAGTGACTTCCCTTTCACTTTTCACTTTCATGCACTGGAGAAGGAAATGGCAACCCGCTCCAGTGTTCTTGCCTGGAGAATCCCAGGGGTGGTGGAGCCTGATGGGCTGCCATCTATGGGATCGCACAGAGTCAGACATGACTGAAGCAACTTAGCAGCAAAGACTCCATATGGGAAGTTTATCTGAGAGGTGATTGCAGAAATTTCTATGAGGGATTGTGGGAACAAGACAAGGAAAGCCATTAATGAGCTGTGGACAACCATGGACAAATGGATCTTCATTGTGCTGGAGACCACAAGAGAAATTTGTCTGGAACACAGCTCTGAACTGTTCCACTGAGCATTAGGAAACCAGGACATTTACCCACCAATCTTCCCCCACCATCAGGCATTACATCCTCGCCCTTGGTCTTATACAGGTATGTTGACAGACTCCCATGGCCTGATGGAAACTTTGGGGACTAGAGATGCCGGAAACCAGCAGTGGGAATAAGAACCACCTACAAGTGCTCAGTGGATAAAGAATATACCAGCAATGCAGGAGACACAGGAGATGTGAGTTCAATCCCTGGGTCAGGAAGCTCCCCTGGAGGACAGCATGGCAACCCACTCCAGTATTTTCGCCTGAAAAATCCCATGGACAGAAGAGTCTGACAGTCTACAGACCATGGGGTTGCAAAGAGTTGGACATGACTGAATGACTAAGCATGAACACGCACAACCCCTTCCAGGGTGGGCTGAGCTCGTTAACACAGGGCACCATAGCCTTGGCTTTGTGTGTCTCTATTCTATCAACTCTTATTGCTTTCACAATGAATACAACACAGTCTTTCCTCAGAGGGGTTCATAGTTCGATGGGGAACTAAAGAGGATACAGGTAATGTTACAGTGGAAATGTAAGAGAATTAAAGTGTATGTGGGATCCTCCATCATGGAGAAACTAAACCAGATTCTCAACGTTCCCACGAATACCTGAAAAGAGATATTATTCAGGTCAGGACCAGAAGAAGTCAGTTGGTAGCATTAATTAGATGATTTGGAGATAAGTGCTTCCATAAGCATGTAAAATTCCATAGGAATGAGCTCCATCAGACAATTTGTTTGGTCTTAAGGGTGTGCTTAGTTGCTCAGTATGTCCAACTCCTTGTGTTGGACATGGCTTAAGAAAGGCTTGCCTCTCTTAAGGGTGACATAGTGAAAAGTGAAAGTGTTAGTCAGTCCTGTCTAACTCTTTGCAACACCATAAACTATAGCCTGCCAGGCTCCTCTGTCCATGGGATTCTCCAGGCAAGAAAATAGAATGGTTTGTCATTTCCTTCTCCAGGGGATCTTCCTGACCCAGGGATATAACCTGGGTCTCCTACATTGCAGGTAGATTCTTTACCCTCTGATCCACCAGGGAAGCCTGTGTAGGAGGACATGGAGGCACAACAAAATAAAAATTGAAGACTTGCCTCTAAATAGTGAAAGAAAGTGAAAGTGTTAGTCACTCAGTTGTGTCTGACTCTTTGTGACCCCATGGACTGTAGCCCACCAGGCTCCTCTCTCTATGGAATTCTCCAGGATATTGGATGGGTTGCTGTTCCCTTCTCTAGAGGATCTTCCCGACCCAGGGATCAGACTTGGGTGTCCTGCATTGCAGGCAGATTTTTTTTTTTTTTTTTTAACTTGTTTGAGCCACCAGGGAAATCCAAATCATAAGTTAAAGATGAACTCTGAGACCAACAGAGAAGGAGGGGGATGCCACGCACACACCTCTTCTCTAAGCTACTGAGTCTCTGTATGAATTGTCCTGTTTGCTTCTGTTGGGTGGTTTGAAAAATGGGGCAGTTTCCTCAGGTGAAGTTTTTGGTTTGTTTAAGCTAGGGGAAGGTGAGTGAAGTTGAAGGATAATTGACTCTGGATAGTAGAACCAAGAGAATTAATTAGCAAATAACTAGACCACAGATCAACTTCTCTCTCTCCACCTTCCCTGCCCTGCCTTGTCCAAGCCCGTGTCTCCCTGCCCAGCCTCAGACTGTCTGTCTCTCTGTTCAAGGTGACAGATTGTCAGAGAAAGCCTTCTTTTGCCCTGTAACACCATTTCTTGTTGACTTCATTTCAGAGGCCCTGTGGCTGTTGAAGCTTTAAACATCAGCCTCTCCAGGTCCAGTATTTCTGTTGTATTTGGACAGCCTGGACCTCTGGGAGAGGCCACTGGCTTTCCTGGGAATGCTCTCTTCAAAAGGCATCTCCTCTGAAAGTCTTCCCTCGTATTTTGGGTAGAATTATTGGATAAATTATTGTAAAACTTTGTTACTACACACTGACTGTACAGCAATTGTTTCCAGTTTCTGTTCAGCATTGACAAGCACTCATGGAGTGGTTGCTATGAGGTATCATCTAGGTATTTTCACAGACTACCTCTTAGATTCTTAGATATACATTATTGATAACTCTTCTCTCTTTGTTCAGCTTTAAACTGTTTGAGATCAAAATGTGTCTTTCATTGTTCTTATCATTTTTAGTCAAGCGCTTATTGTATTGGGCTTCCCTGGTGGCTCAGATGGTAGAGAAAGATAACTGATAACTTTTTAAAAAATATAAATTTATTTATTTTAATTGGAGGCTAATTACTTTACAAATTGTATTGGTTTTGCCATACATCAACATGAATCCGCCACGAGTGTACATGTGTTCCCCATCCTGAACACCCCCCCTCCCCCATACCATCCCTCTGGGTCATTCCAGTGCACCAGCCCCAAGCATCCTGTGTCATGCATCGAACCTGGACTGGCGATTCATTTCACATATGATATTATACATGTTTCAATGCCATTCTCCCAAATCATCCCACTCTCGCCCTCTCCCACAGAGTCCAAAAGACTGTTCTATACATCTGTGTCTCTTTTGCTGTCTCTCATACAGGGTTATCGTTCAGTTCAGTTCAGTCGCTCAGTCGTATCCAACTCTTTGTGACCCCATGAATTGCGCAGCACGCCGGGCCTCCCTGTCCATCACCAACTCCCGGAGTTCACTCAGACTCACGTCCATCGAGTCAGTGATGCCAGCCAGCCATCTCATCCTCTGTCGTCCCCTTCTCCTCCTGCCCCCAATCCCTCCCAGCATCAGAGTCTTTTCCAATGAGTCAACTCTTTGCATGAGGTGGCCAAAGTACTGGAGTTTCAGCTTTAGCATCAGTCCTTCCAAAGAAATCCCAGGGCTGATCTCCTTCAGAATGGACTGGTTGGATCTCCTTGCAGTCCAAGGGACTCTCAAGAGTCTCCAACACCACAGTTCAAAAGCATCAATTCTTCGGCACTCAGCCTTCTTCACAGTCCAACTCTCACATCCATACATGACCACAGGAAAAACCATAGCCTTGACTAGATGGACCTTTGTTGGCAAAGTAATGTCTCTGCTTTTGAATATGCTATCTAGGTTGGTCATAACTTTCCTTCCAAGGAGTAAGCGTCTTTTAATTTCATGGCTGCAGTCACCATCTTTCTAAATTTCGTATATATGCAGTGTAAGAGGGTTCCCTTTTCTCCACATCCTCTCCAGCATTTATTGCTTGTAGACTGTTGTATAGCAGCTATTCTGACTGACGTGAAATGGTACCTCATTGTGGTTTTGATTTGCATTTCTCTGATAATGAGTGATGTTAAGCATCTTTTCATGTGTTTGTTAGCCATCTGTATGTCTTCTTTGGAGAAATGTCTGTTTAGGTCTTGGCCCATTTTTTGATTGGGTTGTTTATTCTTCTGGAATTGAGCAGCAGGAGTTGCTTGTATATTTTTGAGGTTAATTCTTTGTCAGTCAGTGACTTCATTTGCTATTATTTTCTCCCATCCTGAAGGCTGTCTTTTCACCTTGCTTATAGTTTCCTTTGTTGTGCAGAAGCTTTTAATTTTAATTAGGCCCCATTTGTTTATTTTTGCTTTTATTTCCAGTATTCTGGGAGGTGGGTCATAGAGGATCCTGCTGTGATTTATGTCAGAGGGTGTTTTGCCTATGTTCTCCTCTAGGAGTTTTATAGTTTCTGGTCTTACATTTAGATCTTTAATCCCTTTTGAGTTTTTTTGTGTATGGTGTTAGAAAGTGTTCTAGTTTCATTCTTTTACAAGTGGTTAACCAGTTTTCCCAGCACCACTTGTTAAAGAGATTGTCTTTTCTCCATTGTAAATTCTTGCCTCCTTTGTCAAAGATAAGCTGTCCATAGCATGGGTTTATCTCTGGGCTTTCTATTTTGTTCCATTGATCTATATTTCTGTCTTTGTGCCAGTACCATACTGTCTTGATAACTGTGGCTTCGTAGTAGAGCCTGAAGTCAGGCAGGTTGATTCCTCCAGTTCCTTTCTTCTTTCTCAAGATTGCTTTGGCTATTCTAGGTTTTTTGTATTTCAATACAAATTGTGAAATTATTTATTCTAGCTCTGTGAAAAATACCGTTGGTAGCTTGATAGGGATTGCATTGAATCTATAGATTGCTTTGGGTAGTATACTCATTTTCACTATATTGATTCTTCCAATCCATGAACACTGTATATTTCTCCATCTATTAGTATCCTCTTTGATTTCTTTCCCTAGTGTTTTATAGTTTTCTGTATATAGGTCTTTAGTTTCTTTAGGTAGATATATTCCTAAGTATTTTATTCTTTTCGTTGCAATGGTGAATGGAATTGTTTCCTTAATTTCTCTTTCTATTTTTTCATTATTAGTGTATAGGAATGCAAGGGATTTCTGTGTGTTGAGTTTACATCCTGCAACTTTACTATATTCATTGATTAGCTGTAGTAATTTTCTGGTGGAATCTTTAGGGTTTTCTATGTAGAGGATCATGTCATCTGCAAACAGTGAGAATTTTACTTCTTCTTTTCCAGGTTGGATTCCTCTTCTTTCTTTTTTTGCTCTGATTGCTGTGGCTAAAACTTCCAAAACTATGTTGAATAGTAGTGAAAGTGGGCATCCTTGTCTTGTTCCTGATGTTAGGGGAAATGCTTTCAGTTTTTCACCATTGAGGATAATGTTTTCTGTGGGTTTGTCATATGTAGCTTTTATTATGTTGAGGTATGTTCCTTCTTTTGCATTCCAGTCCCCTATAATGAAAAGTAATGCTCAAAATTCTCCAAGCCAGGCTTCAGCAATATGTGAACCGTGAACTTCCCGACGTTCAAGCTGGTTTTAGAAAAGGCAGAGGAACCAGAGATCAAATTGCCAACATCCGCTGGATCATCGAAAAAGCAAGAGAGTTCCAGAAAAGCATATATTTCTGCTTTATTGACTATACCAAAGCCTTTAACTGTGTGGATCACAATAAACTGTGGAAAATTCTGAAAGAGATGGGAATACCAGACCACCTGATCTGCCTCTTGAGAAATCTGTATACAGTTCAGGAAGCGACAGTTAGAACTGGACATGGAACAACAGACTGGTTCCAAATAGGAAAAGGAGTTCGTCAAGGCTGTATATTGTCACCCTGTTTATTTAACTTATATGCATAGTACATCATGAGAAACGCTGGACTGGAAGAAACACAAGCTGGAATCAAGATTGCTGGGAGAAATATCAATAACCTCAGATATGCAGATGACACCACCCTTATGGCATAAAGTGAAGAGGAACTACAAAGCCTCTTGATGAAAGTGAAAGTGGAGAGTGAAAAAGTTGGCTTAAAGGTCAACATTCAGAAAACGAAGATTATGGCATCCGGTCCCATCACTTCATGGGAATTAGATGGGGAAACAGTGGAAACAGTGTCAGACTTTATTTTTCTGGGCTCCAAAATCACTACAGATGGTGACTGCAGCCATGAAATTAAAAGATGCTTACTCCTTGGAAGGAAAGTTATGACCAACCTAGATAGCATATTCAAAAGCAGAGACATTACTTTGCCAACAAAAGTTTTTCTAGTCAAGGCTATGGTTTTTCCTGTGGTCATGTATGGATGTGAGAGTTGGACTGTGAAGAAGGCTGAGCGCCAAAGAATTGATGCTTTTGAACTGTGGTGTTGGAGAAGACTCTTGCGAGTCCCTTGGACTGCAAGGAGATCCAACCAGTCCATTCTGAAGGAGATCAGCCCTGGGATTTCTTTGGAAGGAATGATGCTAAAGCTGAAACTCCAGTACTTTGGCCACCTCATGCAAAGAGTTGACTCATTGGAAAAGACTCTGATGCTGGGAGGGATTGGGGGCAGGAGGAGAAGGGGAGGACAGAGGATGAGATGGCTGGATGGCATCACTGACTTGATGGATGTGAGTCTGAGTGAACTCCGGGAGTTGGTGATGGACATGGAGGCCTGGCGTGCTGCAATTTATGGGGTCACAAAGAGTCAGACACGACTGAGCGACTGATCTGATCTGATCTGATGTTCCTTCTATTCCTGCTTTCTGGGGAGTTTTTTTTTTTTTTTCTTAAATGGATGTTGAATTTTGTCAAAGTCTTTCTCTGAATCTATTGAGATAATCATATGGCTTTTATTTTTCAATCTCTTACTGTTGTGTATTACATTGATTGATTTGTGGATATTGAAGAATCCTTGCATCCCTGGGATAAAACCCATTTGGTCATGATGTATGGTCTTTTTAATGGGTTGTTGGACTCTGATTGTGGACTTTTGTAAAGTATTTTTGCATCTATGTTCATCAGTGATATTGGCCTGTAGTTTTTTTTGTGGCATCTTTGTCAGGTTTTGGTATTGGGGTGATGGTGGTCTCATAGAATGAGTTTGGAAGTTTACCTTCCTCTGCAATTTTCTGAAAGAGTTTGAGTAGGATAAGTGTTACCTCTTCTCTAAAGTTTTGGTAGAATTCAGCTGTGAAGCTGTCTGGACCTGGGCTTTTGTTTGCTGGAAGATTTCTGATTACAGTTTCAATTTCCATGCCTGTGATGGGTCTGTTAAGATTTTCTATTTCTTCCTGGTTCAGTTTTGGAGAATTTGTCCATTTCTTTCAAGTTGTCCATTTTATTGGCATATAATTGCTGATAGTAGTCTCTTATGATCCTTTGTATTTCTGAGTTGTCTGTTGTGATCTCTCCATTTTCATTTCTAATTTTATTGATTTGATTTTTCTCCCTTTGTTTCTTGATGAGTCTGGCTAATGGTTTGTCAGTTTTATTTATCCTCTCAAAGAACCAGCTTTTTGCTTTGTTGATTTTCGCTATGGTCTCTTTTGTTTCTTTTGCATTTATTTCTGCCCTAATTTTAAAGATTTCTTTCCTTCTACCAACCCTGGGGTTCTTCATTTTTTCCTTTTCTAGTTGCTTTAGGTAGAGTTAGGTTATTTATTTGACTTTTTTCTTGTTTCTTGAGTTATGCCTGTATTGCTATGAACCTTCCCCTTGCACTGCTTTTACAGTGTCCCATAGGTTTTGGGTTGTTGTGTTTTCATTTTCATTTGTTTCTATGCATATTTTGATTTCTTCTGTGATTTGTTGGTTATTCAGCAGCGTGTTGTTCAGCCTCCATATGTTGGACTTTTTAATAGTTTTTCTCCTGTAATTGAGATCCAGTCTTACTGCATTGTGGTCAGAAAAGATGCTTGGAATGATTTCTATTTTTGTGAATTTACCAAGGCTAGATTTATGGCCAGGGTGTGATCTATCCTGGAGAAGGTTCTGTGTGTGCTTGAGAAAAAGAAAATTCATTGTTTTTGGGTGAAATGTCCTATATATATCAATTAGGTCTAACTGGTCTATTGTATCATTTAAAGTTTGTGTTTCCTTGTTAATTTTCTGTTTAGTTGATCTATCCATAGGTATGAGTGGGGTATTAAAATCTCCCACTATTATTGTGTTATTGTTAATTTCCCCTTTCATACTTGTTAGCATTTGTCTTACATATTGCGGTGCTCCTATGTTGGGTGCATATATATTTATAATTGTTATATCTTCTTCTTGGATTGATCCTTTGATCATTATGTAATGTCCTTCTTTGTCTCTTTTCACAGCCTTTGTTTTAAAGTCTATTTTATCTGATATGAGTATTGCTACTCCTGCTTTCTTTTGGTTTCTATTTGCATGGAATATCTTTTTCCAGCCCTTCACTTTCAGTCTGTATGTGTCCCCTGTTTTGAGGTGGGTCTCTTGTAGACAACATATATAGGGGTCTTGTTTTTGTATCTATTCAGCCGGTCTTTGTCTTTTGGTTGGGGCATTCAACCCATTTACGTTTAAGGTAATTACTGATAAGTATGATCCCGTTGCCATTTACTTTATTGTTTTGGGTTTGAGTTTATACACCCTTTTTGTGTTTCCTGTCTAGAGAAGATCCTTTAGCATTTGTTGGAGAGCTGGTTTGGTGGTGCTGAATTCTCTCAGCTTTTGCTTGTCTGTAAAGCTTTTGATTTCTCCTTCATATTTGAATGAGATCCTTGCTGGGTACAGTAATCTGGGCTGTAGGTTATTTTCTTTCATCACTTTGAGTATGTTCTGCCATTTCCTCCTGGCCTGAAGAGTTTCTATTGAAAGATCAGCTCTTATCCTTATGGGAATCCCCTTGTGTGTTATTTGTTGTTTTTCCCTTGCTGCTTTTAATATTTGTTCTTTGTGTTTGATCTTTGTTAATTTGATTAATATGTGTCTTGGGGTGTTTTGCCTTGGGTTTATCTTATTTGGGACTCTCTGGGTTTCTTGGACTTGGGTGATTATTTCCTTCCCCATTTTAGGGAAGTTTTCAACTATTATCTCCTCAAGTATTTTCTCATGGTCTTTTTTTTTTGTCTTCTTCTTCTGGGACTCTTATGATTCGAATGTTGGGGCATTTAACATTGTCCCAGAGGTCTCTGAGGTTGTCCTCATTTCTTTTAATTCGTTTTTCTTTCTTCCTCTCTGATTCATTTATTTCTACCACTCTATCTTCTACCTCACTAATCCTGTCTTCTGCCTCTGTTGTTCTACTATTTGTTCCCTCCACAGTGTTTTTGATCTCATTGATTTCATTATTCGTTATATATTGACTTTTAAAAATTTCTTCTAGGTCCTTGTTAAACCTTTCTTGCATCTTTTCAATCCTTGTCTCCAGGCTATTTATCTGTGATTCCATTTTGAGTTCAAGATTTTGGGTCATTTTCACTATCATTATTCAGAATTCTTTATCAGGTAGATTCCCTATCTCTTCCTCTGTTGTTTGGTTTGGTGGGGATTTATCCTGTTCCTTTGCCTGCTGGGTTTTCCTCTGTGTCTTCATCTTGTTTATATTGCTGTGTTTGGGGTGGCCTTTCTGTATTCTGGCAGTTTGTGGAGTTCTCTTTATTGTGGAGTTTCCTCACTGTGGGTGGGGTTGTACGGGTGGCTTGTCAAGGTTTCCTGTTTAGGGAAGCTTGTGTTGGTGTTCTGGTGGGTGGAGCTGGGTTTCTTCTCTCTGGAGTGCAATGAAGTGTCCAGTAATGAGTTATGAGATGTCAATGGGTTTGGAGTGATGTTGGGCAGCCTGTATATTGAAGCTCAGGGCTGTGTTCCTGTGTTGCTGGAGAATTTGTGTAGTATGTCTTGCTCTGGAACTTGTGGCCCTTGGGTGGTGCTTGGTTTCAGTAGGTATGGAGGCATTTTATGAGCTCCTGTCAATTAACGTTCTCTGGAGTCAGGAGTTCTCTGATGTTCTCAGGATTTGGACTTAAGCCTCCTGCTTCTGGTTTTCAGTCTTATTTTTACAGTAGCCTCAAGACTTTTCCATCTACACAGCACCATTGATAAAACATCTAGGTTAAAGATGAAAAGTTTCTCCACGGTGAGGGACACCCAGAGAGGTTCACAGAGTTACATGGAGAAGAGAAGAGGGAGGAGGGAGATAGAGGTGACCAGGTTGAGATGAGGTGGACTCAAAAGAGGAGCGAGCAAGGTAGCCAGTAATCACTTCCTTATGTGTAGTCCACAGTCTGGACCACTCAGAGATGTTCATGGAGTTATACAGAGAAGAGAAGAGGGAGGAAGGAGACAGAGGTGGCCAAGAGGATAAAGGGGGGAAACAAAAGGAGAGAGACAGATCCAGCCAGTAATCAGTTCCTTAAGTGTTCTCCACTGTCCGGAACACACAGAGATTCACAGAGTTGGGTAGAGAAGAGAAGGGGAGGGAGGAGATAGAGGCGACCTGGTGGAGAAAAAAAGAGTCCAAAGAGGGAGAGAGCAATCAGGCCAGTGATCTTGCTCCCAAGTAAAAATGGGTAATGAAGATTGGGTTCTTAAAGGTAAAAAATTGATAACAAATACCAAAAAGCAAAGATTAAAAATCCAGAGAAGTTTGATTTTCAAAAATACAATATTAATGAAAAAAAGTCACAAAAATTATAATATATATATATATATATATATATATATATATGAAGTTTACTTTAAAAAATAGGGTCTCTTTTTTTTGCAAAGTAATAGTATGTTATAAAAATGAAAATTAAAGGAATAATAGAGGACTTAAAAAAAATTAAAGAATGATAGTAAAAATAGTAAAAATATATCTAGAACTTTCTCTGGTGTTGTTGTGGGCAGTGTGGGGTCAGTTCATTTTCAGATAGTTCCTTGATCTGGCTTATGTTTCTCAAGATCTATAGGCCCCTTCCTATGTAGTCGATACTAATTACAGGGTTTTAATCTATTGCACCTGTCACTTCAGCTTCTTCTGTCTGCTGGTCTCTTCAGTGTCTAATTTCTGCCCTGACACAAGGGGGTGGTGGTGAACACTTTTTAGGCTCACTTGTTCAGTCGTGCTGTGGGGAGGGAGGGACGCTGCAAACAACACTGGGGAGTGCTTGCAGTGTCTCAGCCACAGTGGGTTTGCTCCCACTCATGGTGTGTGTGCTTTCCCTGTCTACACTGCTTAGGCTCTAGGTTGCTCTGCCGGGAACTGTCTGAGGCTGGCCCTGGGTTGTATGCACTTCCCAGGTCTAAGCCGCTCAGGTTCAGGCACTCGGGTAGCCCTCAGAGGCGTAGACTCGTTTGGGCCTGTGTTTTGTGCCCTTCCCAGGTCTGAGCAGCTCAGGTGATGAGGTGTTTGGCGAGTGCGGTCGCTGTGACTTATTGCCGCCCCCGTCCCTGCCGCTTGGTTTTCTGGGTGTACAACCGGCGCACCTTCTCAGGCAGATGTTGACCATCCAGAATCCCAAGAAGTCTTGGTTAGCAATGAAGCCTGCTTGGAGTTTGATAGATAATGCCTCTCTGGGGCAGTAATTGCCCCCTTCCAGCTCTGGCTGCCCTTGCCTGCCTGTTACTGGAGGGGGGTGGTCTGTAGCCAGCTAGCTCTGCTCAATCCTTTGTTCTGTGAGTGGGCCTGATGGTGTCTTAGGTTAGGGTTTTTCACGTAGCTCTGCTCAGTTCTTTGTTCTGTGAGCGGGCCTGGCGGTGTCTTAGGTTAGGAGTTTTTGCGTGGTAGTTATCCCACAGTCTGGTTTGCTATCCCAAGTTAGTTCCCTCAGATTGCCCTGGGGGGATTCAGGCCCGGTCCTTACTCTAAGCAATGCAGCCCACGCCTCCCTGCCGAGTCCCCGCTTTTTAGTGGCGGGTGCAGGCATCTGTGCTGCTTCTCTGCTGGGAGAGTTACCGTTGGACATGTAATCTGTGGGTTTTAATTATTTATTTATTTTTCCTCCTGATTATGTTGCCCTCTGTGGTTCCAAGGCTCACCACAGACTCGGCAGTGAGAGTGTTTCCTGGTGTTTGGAAACTTCTGTCTTTTTTAAGACTCCCTTCCCAGGACGGATCTCCATCCCTACCTCTTTTGTCTCTCTTTTTGTCTTTTATATTTTTTCCTACCTCCTTTTGAAGACAATGGGCTGCTTTTCTGGGTGCCTGATGTCCTCTGTCAGCATTCAGAAGTTGTTTTGTGGAATTTAGTCAGCATTCAAATGTTCTTTTGATGAATTTGTGGGGGAGAAAGTGGTCTCCCCTTCCTATTCCTCTGCCATTGTAGGACCGCCCCCTGCCTGATAACTTTTGAGTGAATTTACGATGTAGTAGTAAAGAATCTGCCTGCCATGCAGGAGATGCAGGAGCCTCGGGATCTATCCCTGGGTTGGGAAGATCCCCTGAAGTAGGAAATGGCAACCTACTCCAGTATTCTTGCCTTGAAAATTCTGTGGACAGAGAATTCTGGCGGGCTGTAGTCCATGGGGTTGCAAAAAATCGGACATGACTGAGTGACTAAGCATTCACATACTGAGTAAAAATTAATGACTGCCTGGGACCAAGCAGCTTAAGCCTGTAAGTTTATGGATATAAGAAAAATCACTTAGTCTTGCCACATAATGTGGATGGCAACAAATGGTCGGCTGTTCCATTATCCCTGATTTAATCACCAAATGCTATTTTAATTAACCTTTTTTATGGTAGTAAAAATAGATACATTAAAATTTACCTTTTAAATGGTTTTTAAGTGGTGTTAAGTGCAGTACCATTGTTGTGTGACCATTACCACCACGCATCTTCTGAATTTTTAATCTTCAAAATGAAACTCCTTTGCGATTTTCATTAAAAAAATATTTATCACAGTAACACATGCACCTAATTTAAAAATAATTTTAATACAAGAAGTCTTATAAAAAAGATCAATTCCCCTCTCTTTTCATCTGAGAAGCAATTACTTTCTACTCTTTGAACGGTTTCTTTTGATGTTTATCTGCATATTTACAAGGATTAATTTTTAACCTCTATTTTCAAATATATCAATTTCACATTATTTCTAGACTTCTGTGATAGCAGTTAAGGCTCAAGCCCTCTTCCTTCCTCTCTGCCACCTACACTCTCTGAATCTTCCCTACAGTTATCCCCAAATTTTTGGTTAAATCATTAATGACTGTGACATAACTTTGATTAAATGAATAATTAGTGTTTACACCGTCTGAGTCCACAGTGGTGTGTAAACCTGGATGCTGGTATTCAAGGCTCAAGTGGAGGAGGGATGGGCTAAGTTCACTCTGAATTCTTTTATTTAAGCCTTTTTATTTTTTAAATTTTTTGCCTGGTGCCACATTGAGTCCTTTGCTGTGCTTGGCTTCCCAGAATTCTGAGCCTCTCGCACTTGCTTCCCTTGGAGAATAAACCTCTGTCTCCAGAGCGGGCAGGGAGGGGAGCCCGGTGGTGGGTGAGAACCAGGCCGGTCACCTGGTTCTGTGGGAATGGGGTTGGTGGGGGCAGTGGCGGGAACTCCTTCTAACTTCTCTCTCTCTAGACTGGATTCCAGCCTGCACACACACGGATCTCCTCAGTGACCCTGCAGACTCAATTCCTGTGCTTCTCTGCAGCACTGATTCACATGGGCAGTTACACGGAAATACCACTCCATACATGTGCCTGGATGTATGGACTGAGGTCCATCAGTGCTCAGGGCTCCACACATGTGCCAGGATCTTTGTTTGCCATTTCCTCCTCTTGAATTCTCTTTGTCCTGGGGGGTGATGTCTTTTTAATTTTGTCATTGTGGTTTTAGTCGAGTGTTGGGAGGGAAAGGAAGAGAAAACGTGCGGTCAATTTGTCGTGATTAACCTGAAATTCATATGTACATTAAATGGAGAGAAGACCCAACATTTAATTTACTTACAGCCCATTAGAGGAGTTTCTAATAAGAGAGAGCAGAGGGCAGTGATGGGCCCATCTTTCTCCCTTATTCTCACCTTTTCTCAGGATGTGGAGAAGATTAGGGAACAAGATCAAATCTTGAAAAAGAAAGTCATTTTTGGAAGGATGCTCTGTTACTGAGATATTCGGGATGTTGCAAGGGTAGGGGTCTGGAAAAAGAAGACCTTGAAATCAAATTTGCATGATATATTTTTGATATGTTTAATGTAGAAATTTCTATTTTTATGTGAGCTTGGCAAGGATATTATTATTTTTCAGAGAATCTTTCCATTGAAGGTCAGTAAGAGAATTAACATTAGGGTTTAGTTTGGTCTGTAGCATGTTACTGGCATTCCTTCAAGTTGGGGCTCACCAGTTCAAGCTCCTGGAAAGAGCAGTGAACTTCTTTCTCAGCCCTTTGCCCACTGGCCCCTCAGCTGCAGGCTTTTGCACTCTTCATGCTGTCAGCTGGCACACTAAGAAGCATGAAACGCCTCCTGGCTTGTCTTCTGGAAAATTCTCTGGGATGTTCACGCTTGCCCCTTCTGTCTGATGCTTTTTCTTAAATGGAAGAAAATTTTCTGCCAAAGAAGGGCGCAAAGGCCATTCACGTGTTCAGAGGGTTTCTTTAGGGGGACACAGACGTCACCAGCAGCTTGGGAGTGAGAATTTGCCTTGTCCCAGCCTTTCTGTGGCCATCTGGAAGATCTGGGCCTTGGAAGATCTAAGGACATGAGTATTTGGCAGAGGGCAGCTGTCTGATTAACTCCTGTCTTTCTTGTCCTGTGTCCTAGCTCCTAGATTCTTGCTCCTGCTTCTTGCCAGTAGGTGGCAAGCTAGGCCTGGGGAAAAATAGCAAGAACCTGATGGTTTTGTGGATTCAGTTTGATCTGGCAAGGCTTTTTTCTGCAGACATGTGGGGCGTGAGGAATTCTCTGAAGGAAGCAAAAGGATTCCTGGAGGTCTATCATCAGGCTAGCTGGAGGGTCATCTTAGTATTAGATTATTATTATTTTTTAAATAAAGTGTATCTGTGTCTAACACACATAAGTTTTTGATAGGAAGACTTTCTTAGCTCACGTGCTGATGGCTTCCAGTTCAGGAGATGGGCTTCCAGACCGACGGACAAAACCACTCTGGAAGGGTTGATTAGAGGTGAGGATTTGGGGTAAATGAGACCAGAAACTAGACACTGAAGTCAGAAACAAAGAGATGAGAGTCAGTGCAGCAAGTCAAAGCCAGGATCCTGGAGGGTAAGGCAGTAGCCAAGCAGGGCAGAGGCGCCAGAGGGGACTACGGCAGCGTGGACTCACCAGCTGGCACAGCTAGGCAGAAACACATGTCTGGGGGTGTCCCTGGCACCAGCTCCTGTAATCCTGTTAACTCTGGGTATGCCGGGCTGCCTCTTGGCAACGTGTCTAGTGTGGTGGTGAAGAGCTTTGGTTTTAGAGACAAAGAGATGTGGGTTGGAATTGCAGCTCTGGCAACTCCTAGGACTGTGAGGTGTGGTGCGTTGTCTGCCTTCTCTGCACCTCTGACACCTCACTGTCCAGATGTGATGGTAATATTCAGCTCAAGGCTGTCAAAGTTAAGTGAAAAGTTTTATTACTAATTCTGGAAAGGAATAGGGGCTTTATAAATAGTATCTTTGATTATGCTTATTTGTGGATTAAAGCATGATGAAAAATTAAAAAGAGGCATCTCATAAATACACTCTTTGGTCACCAAGGGAGATAAGTATGAGAAAACAGCACTAAGCAACTTTCCTACCCTGAGAGGGTTTTTCCCCTCTTCATGTTTTCCTCAAGAGAGCAGTGTACCTTTCTTTGTGATGGGTGAGAAAATTCTGAGCACATTGCAAAGAGTACCTTGAAGGTGGCAGAAAAACCACTGTTGAGCTTGTCCGGAGGCACATCCCTAATTTCTGTCTTTTTATTCAGGTAGTAATGATAACAGTATTTTCTAGTCCAGACATGTTTAGCTTCATTTAGGAAGAAGATACAGAAGTATGTTCAGAGCATTCACAGATATGCTTTTTTTGGCTGATGATTATTTGTAGATTTCTTTTGATGTGGGCCCCCTTTTCCCTTAAGTCTTTATTGAATTTATTACAACAGTGCTTCTGTTGTCTGTTTGGCCACCAGGAATATGGGATCTTAGCCCCCCGACCAGGGATGGAACTGGCACACCCTGATTGGAAGGCAAAGTCTTAATCTCTGGCTCACCAGGGAAGTCCCCCACATATACTTTTAAATAAAATAAGGAAGCTGCATAATGGAGGGCAGACACAAGGCAGAGGCACGTGACTCCTCTTTTCTTTCCTGGCTTCCTACCCAGTTTTCCACTTCTGGGGTGAACAACATCACCCCTCAGACCCACACACCAGCCTAGGCTGTGGGGAGGTTTTGCTGTCTCAGGGGTAGAGTTTCTTGTGTGTTCAAGTGTGTTGAGTGTGGCAGCTCTTAAATCACCTACTTGAAATAAAGACATTCTAGATTTTATCTTTCCCACCTCTAATTTTATTGTGCTCCAGCCTATTGCTGCTCCTCTGTTAGAGCTGATCATGATTGTCAAAGGATAAAGAATCCTCCTGCAATACAGGAGACCCAGGTTCAGTCCCTGGGTGGGGAAGATCCCCTGGAGAAGGGAAAGGCAGGCAACACACTCCAGTACTCTGGCCTGGAGAATCCCATGGACAGAGGAGCCTGGCAGGCTACAGTCCAGGGGGTCACAGAGTCAGATACAACTGACCGACTAACACACACACACACACAAACACACACACACACACACACACACGAGGGAAGATCTTGGAAAAGGTCTTCTTCTCCAAGTGCTGTGTTGAAACTCCTCTGGTGACACCTGGTAAGCACGAAGGGGATGGAGAGGGAGCCTTCCACCCTCAGTTCAGTCCAGTTCAGTCGCTCAGTCATGTCCAACTCTTTGCAACTCATGGACTGTAGCTTGCCAGGCCTCCCTGTCCATCACCAACTCCTGGAGCTTACTCAAACTCATGTCCTTTGAGTCAGTGATGCCATCCAACCATCTCATCCTCTGTCGTCCCCTTCTCCTCCTGCCTTCAATCTTTCCCAGCATCAGGATCTTTTCCAGTGAGTCAGTTCTTCGCATCAGGTGGCCAAAGTATTGGAGTTTCAGCTTCAGCATCAGTCCTTCCAATGAATATTCAGGACTGATTTCCTTTAGGATGGACTGGTTGGATCTCCTTGTAGTCCAAGGGACTCTCAAGAGTCTTCTCTAGCACCATAGTTCAAAAGCATCAATTCTTCAGCGCTCAGCTTTCTGTATGGTCCAACTCTCACATCCATACATGACTAACCCTTCCACCCTATTGCTAGCCAGTTCTGCTCCTTAGAGGTTAACTCTACTCCACAGCCACAGGATCTTCCTGAATCCAGTTAACAGAGCTATGTGGTTTGAGGGAAGCATCAGGATAAAAGCCCAGGAGAAGAACCCAGGCCTCACTGAAAAGTCACTGTTAGAACCACCATCCCATTCAACACACATCAACTTGTTGTCCATTAAACAGAGGCCAGCACCCTCACTTAACATACATATTTTTACATTTCCTAGTCATTGTTACAGTGTGATTTTATTGAACCAGTTCTGTGAAAATACCACTTCACATGTAGTTATGGTTTAAAAAGAAGGCAATCACCTATTTGCTCTAAGAGGAGCTGGGGAAGACTCATGAACGTGTCATTTCCTTTGTTCTTTGGATCAAAAACTCAACAGCAAGTAACCTATAGATTAAAACATTCCTAGGTAACTGCCTGCCAAGCTTTGGAGCCCACTCCTCTGGACTGGATCACCAGTTGATCTGAAGTTGGTTCTAAGTTTCTATCATTAAACATCCTTTTTATTACTATCAATATTTTTTTTCCACCAGCACCTCAATAGTAAGCTGGACTTATGAAAGCATTTCTCAGTTCCTTTTCCATTAAAGCATTCAGTGTACTGGTCTAATGTGCTGGTTATATTTTAGCATCTTCGTGGCTGTAAGTAAGATGTCTATTATGACTCTGCATGCATGCTAAGTCACTTGAGAAATGTCTGACTCTTTACAACCCTATGAACTGTAGCCCACCAGGCTCCTCTGGCCATGGGATTTTCCAGGCAAGAATACTGGAGTGGGTTGCTATGCCCTCCTCTAGGGGATCTTCCTGACCCAGGAATTGAACCCACATCTCTTATATCTCCTGCAGTAGCAGGCAGGTTCTTTACCACTAGCACCAACTTAGGAACACACACAGATTCCTCTCATTAATCGCTACGAGGCTCAGGAACCCCGGTTTGGAAATCACCATATTCAATAGATCCTGTATTCTCTTAATTTCTCCTTTCTTTCTTCTTTCTTTCATTGCAAATAACCTACGATATCTACCAGTGAGTACCCTAATTAGTTACTAAGACAATAATACTTTGGACATATGACCATAGAATGAGATATTTGAAACTGAAATTGTCCTGGAAATTCTAAGATACATGATCTTTTTAAAAATTAATTTTATTGAAGTAAAGTTGACTTACAATGCTGTATTAATTTCTTCTGTACAAGAGAGACTGTTACATATGTAAGGAAAGATATAAGCATCTGAATGCAGAGTTCCAAAGAATAGCAAGAAGAGATAAGAAAGCCTTCCTCAGCGATCAATGCAAAGAAATAGAGGAAAACATCAGAATGGGAAAGACTAGAGATCTCTTCAAGAAAATTAGAGATACCAAGGGAACATTTCATGCAAAGATGGGCTCAATAAAGGACAGAAATGGTATGGACCTAACAGAAGCAGAAGATATTAAGAAGAGGTGGCAAGAATACACAGAAGAACTGTACAAAAGAGATCTTCACGACCCAGATAATCATGATGGTGTGATCACTGACCTAGAGCCAGACATCCTGGAAGGTGAAGTCAAGTGGGCCTTAGAAAGCATCACTACGAACAAAGCTAGTGGAGGTGATGGAATTCCAGTGGAGCTATTTCAAATCCTGAAAGATGATGCTGTGAAAGTGCTGCATTCAATATGCCAGCAAATTGGAAAACTCAGCAGTGGCCACAGGACTGGAAAAGGTCAGTTTTCATTCCAATCCCAAAGAAAGGCAATGCCAAAGAATGCTCAAACTACTGCACAATTGCACTCATCTCACATGCTAGTAAGGTAATGCTCAAAATTCTCCAAGCCAGGCTTCAGCAATACGTGAACTGTGAACTTCCAGATGTTCAAGCTGGTTTTAGAAAAGGCAGAGGAACCAGAGATCAAATTGCCAACATCCGCTGGATCATGGAAAAAGGAAGAGAGTTCCAGAAAAATATCTATTTCTGCTTTATTGACTATGCCAAACTCTTTGACTGTGTGGATCACAATAAACTGTGGAAAATTCTGAAAGAGATGGAAATACAGACCACCTGACCTGCCTCTTGAGAAATCTGTATGCAGGTCAGGAAGCAACAGTTAGAACTGGACATGGAACAACAGACTGGTTCCAAATAGGAAAAGGAGTACGTCAAGGCTGTATATTGTCACCCTGCTTATTTAACTTATATGCAGAGTACATCATGAGAAACGCTGGACTGGTAGCAACACAAGCTGGAATCAAGATTACTGGGAGGAATATCAATAACCTCAGATATGCAGATGACACCACCCTTATGGCAGAAAGTGAAGAGGAACTCAAAAGCCTCTTGATGAAAGTGAAAGTGGAGAGTGAAAAAGTTGGCTTAAAACTCAACATTCAGAAAATGAAGATCATGGCATCCGGTCCCATGACTTCATGGGAAATAGATGGGGAAACAGTGGAAACAGTGTCAGACTTTATTTTTTGGGCTCCAAAATCACTGCAAATGGTGACTGTAGCCGTGAAATTAAAAGACGCTTACTCCTTGGAAGGAAAGTTATGACCAACCTAGATAGCATATTCAAAAGCAGAGCCATTACTTTGCTAACAAAGGTCTGTCTAGTCAAGGCTATGGTTTTTCCTGTGGTCATGTATGGATGTGAGAGTTGGACTGTGAAGAAGGCTGAGTGCTAAAGAATTGATGCTTTTGAACTGTGGTGTTGGAGAAGACTCTTTAAGAGTTCCTTGGACTGCAAGGAGATCCAACCAGTCCATTCTGAAGGAGATGAGCCTTGGGATTTCTTTGGAAGGAATGATGCTAAAGCTGAAACTCCAGTATTTTGGCCACCTCATGTGAAGAGTTGACTCATTGGAAAAGACTCTGATGCTGGGAGGAATTGGGGGCAGGAGGAGAAGGGGATGACAGAGGATGAGATGGCTGGATGGCATCACTGACTCGATGGACGTGAGTCTGAGTGAACTCTGGGAGTTGGTGATGGACAGGGAGGCCTGGCATGCTGCGATTCATGGGGTTGCAAAGAGTTGGACATGACTGAGTGACTGAACTGAACTGATACATTTATACATATATTCTTTCTCATATTCTTTCCCATTATGGTTTGTCGCAGGCTATTAAATGTAGTTGTCTGTGCTATATAGTAGGACCTTGTCATTTATTCATCCTATGTATTCTAGTTTATTTCTGCTAATTCCAAGCTCTCAGTACATCCCCCCTTTTCAACCACAAGTTTGTTCTCTCTCTGTGTGATCTATATCTGTTTCATAGATAGGTTTACTTGTGTTGTAATTTAGATTCCACATATAAGTGATTTTATACAACTTTTGCTTTTTTCTTTCTGACTTAGTTCGCTTAGTATGATAATCTCTAGGTCCACCCATGTTGCTGCAAATGGTATTATTTCATTCTTTCTTATGGCTGAGTAATATTCCATCACATATCTATCTTTGTCCACATCGTCTTTATCCCGTCATCTGTGATAGACATTTAGGCAGTTTCCTTGTCTTGGGTATTGTAAATAGTGCTGATATGAACATAGGGGTGCAAGACACATGATCTTTTTACTCAACCTCTTGATTTTCATGACAGTATCAAGATTTATAGAATCTTTACTGTAAGTATTGTAATCAATTACTTAATAAAAAGAATAGCTACTGCTAGTATTGTAGAGTATTTGCTGTGTATCATGGGCCAGGTCCTTTACATACATTAATCTTAAATCCATAATAATACAATGAAGCAGATAACAACTTAAATTGCCTAATGAGGGCACAGACGCTTCCATTCTACTAGTAGGAAGAGGAAGAAGTGGGACTCAAGTTTTCTCAGACTATGGAGGACATGCTTCTCTTGCTCCTGTATAAATGGAACCTGAGAACTCTCAGGTTATGATGGGGAAGCTGGTTTGCTTTTGAGTTTCTTTCTTTCCAGAGAGAAAAAGGAGGGCAAGCACCAACTGTGAGAGGTGGCCTTTGTCTTGGATCCTGAAATATTACAGCATGATCTGCCAAAACAGTGCAGTGAAGACCACAAGCCTTTGATGGTAACATGGGTTACCATCATGTAACTGACTGTGATCTTCCTTTTGTGGCTGTTGGATTTTCCATCTGACAATATCTGTGAAGAAAAATATTTTTCCATGAAAACCTCTGGGATGCAGCTCTGTTATTTGGTTTGGCTTCGTGTTCTTCACCTGATGATATTTGAGAAGAAAAATATTTCCTCTTGAAAACCTTTGGGAAGCAGCTTAGTGTTATTTAGGTTTGGCTCCATATGTTCCCCCATTTGTGTAGAAACCTGCAGTACTGTTTTTCAGTTCTGTACTGATGTCCTAGGAATGGTGAGCAATTGGTCTTTCTATCTGTGTATCTGGGCTTCCCTGATATCTCAGTTGGTAAAGAATCTGCCTGCAATACAGGAGACCCTCGTTCGATTCCTGGGTTGGGAAGATCCCCTGGAGGAGGGATAGGCTACCCACTCCAGTGTTCTTGGGCTTCCCTTGTGGCTCAGCTGGTAAAGAATCTGCCTGCAATGTGGAAGACCTGGATTCAATCTAAATATTGATCACCAACCTCTCTGTTGATCTATCAGTCTATCTCTATGTATCTAGGTCTATCTATCTAGATCTATCTATCCATATCTATCTTTATTTTTGTATCTATCTGTATATTTATAAGGGCTTCCCTAGGGGCTCTAGTGGTAAAGAATCCACCTGCCAATATAGGAGATGCAAGAGACACAGGTTTGATCCCTGGGTTGGGAAGATCCCCTGGAGGAGGAAATGGCAACCCACTCCAGTATTCTTGCTGGAAAATCCCATGGACACTGGGTGCGTTACAGTTCATGGGTTGCAGAGTCATACACAATTGAGCTTACACATACACATATATTTATAAAGTATTAAATATTTATGTAGTATATAATATATACCTAAATATGGCATTAAAATATAATTATATTACATTTAAATATAATTTGTACATAAAATATTAAAATATATTTATATTTTAAAATGTTTATAAATATTAAAATATTAAAAAATTGTAGATATGTTTTTTGTTAAGCATGGATATGTTTAACATTAATACTTCCTCACTGGAAAAGTATAACTGACTATTTTCTCTCAGAGAGGATCGATAAAAATCTCACTCCCTTTGAAAAGGATTTCTGAACCCTAGGGTAGTCATAGTTTCTCTGATTTAAATTAAAATGTCTTCTTACTTTCAGCTCCATTCTTCTTGTGTCACCTGTCTGTGTTTGCAAGGTAAAGAATGTAGTTAGGTGACCTTGCTGCCTAGGGAACTGAGTTGCTGCTGTCTGCTTTCCCATAGCCGTTTACTCCTCCTTCAGGAACATTCAGTCTGTTTTCAGGGACTCTGGATCCATTCCTGAAAATGGAAAACTGAAATTTCAGGGGGGAAATGATGGGAGGAAAAAGAAGTGGGAGAGGAGGATTTACTGGAGTGCGATAAGGAAATGAATGTTGTTTCTTATAACCCAGCATGTCTTCACTTCCTGAGCCATCTGGACTTATTACTTAAATGGGGAATGAAAGAGTTTCTAATGACTTTGAGCTTTTAAGATCTGCATGCTCCCTTTTTACTAAATGAATGAGCTTCATTTTTGGTTCAGGGGCTGTCTGGTTCTGGTAGAATGAATTTGCCAAATGATACCCCAAAAGCCAGTCTCCCCAGCATTGTCCCCAACTAGAGAGAACTGGTGAAAAGATCAGATTCCAGCTGGAGGCAATGCTTTTTTTTAAATTGATTTTTGTTATTTTCCCCTATCATTTTTATCTGTGGAGCTCAGTTATTAAATTTTGGGACCTTGTGTCCAGTTCATGGCTTTAAAATCACATTACAGATTTCACTACCAGGCAAGACAAGAGTATATTAATTGGGATAGAACAGTAAAAATAATGTTTCTAGTCTCAGCATCAAGTGCTCATTTAGTTTTTAGGAAAATGATAGAGAAGTCTTTCTCTATTCTTGGCGAGGTGTTTCTGAGGGGAGTAGAAGGTCCTTTGGTCCAATCCACCCTCACAACAAGACTTTAAATCAAGAGAAGCAAAAAGAAGTTACAAAGCCATAAGATAGCTCCAGCTGCAGGAACTGGAGTCTATAGCTTAATTTGTTTGAATAGACATAGAAATAGAAGCTCATGTTCTTTGAGCATAAAACATCCAGTAGGTTGAGGATCTACGAACTTCCTGTGATTTTCTTGCATTTGCAGTACCCAAGCTAATGGCCAAACTTTCTCATCACTGACTTTTTGGGCAGCTTGAGTGGGAATCAAATGCATCACTGGTTATCTGAGAACAGTACAGTAATACTTGATGAAAGTGAAGTGTGCTGTACTTGAAGTCCAAAGATGCTTTTCACCCACCTTGGGCACAACCTGTGCTTTGCTTCTCTAGCCAAGGTGTTGACTTTGTAGAAATCCACTTACAGCCTGTTCTGTCTGCCTCAGGACCAACAGTTCCCAAGGACAGGGCTGTGAGCAGGGCACAGAGTACAAGGTGCCTTCCCAGAGCAGTGTTAAGACCAGTGGCTCCAAAGAGACTCGCCTTGGTCTCCAATGAGGCTATGCAATTCAGACAACTTCCGCGGTAATCTATTCACCACCTTAAGATATCACTGGAAAATATCTATGAGTGAAGAGAGAAATATGGGTGAATTTCTACATTTTAGGGGCCTAGGAAAGTTGATGAAAGAAGGCAAATATCAAACTCAACTACAGATTATGATATCAAGTCTAAGTAACAAATATACCTTAATGAAACTCCCATCACCCAAAGCTTACACTTTTTAAAATTTCTATTTTATTTTTTATGAGTTGCTTTTGAAGTCAGAAAACATAAGCAGAATAAAAATATGTCTCCATGATGTCAAATCTGGGTAAAAAGTGGAACAAATCAGACAGGCAGGGACACGACAGGATCTGCTTCACGACAGATATTGGTCTTTCGACTTTTGTAATTTTCTTATCTTTGGTAGCTGGCCAACTACTAAGTTCATTGTTCTTAGGGAATGCTGAAAGTGGTGCTGACTGGAGTCAACTTGGTCTTAACATGTTTTTGTCTTTTTCTGCAGAGGGGAAAGGAAAGGATAAAGAGTGAGATGGGAGGTGGATAAGATTATCAGCAGAATGTTTTTAAGTTTTTAATAAAATAAAATAGAATATGGGACCTCACTGGGAAAATGCAGAAACCATTCTCTGAGGATATTGGTCTCTTTGTACCTTGTCTTTCCTTTATGTTGAGATATCCAGAGAGGAGAATTCTTAGTGGAAATTCTGAGGCCCAGGATGAAATAACTAAGCTTTAGAAGTACATGGACCTAAGCTGCATCAAGTCTTGAGGCAGATCTCAGAGACACAGTGACTTATCTTAAGGTCACACACTTGCTAAGCAAGCCCAAGCTGGCTGGTTGAGCACCGACTCTTCTTTATCTCGAGGGAAATTGTCCCCCCATGGATACGGATCTGCATCATGGTCAGTGAGAAACGTTTTCCTGGAAGTCTGCTGGATGGAAAGCACTTGCTGGGCTCTAGGGATTTAGGGAGGAATTCAGCATGGTCTCTAATGGTAAGCTCTCCACAGTTACAATTTAGTGTGGAAAATCCCATGGATGGAGGAGCCTAGTGGACTGACGTCTCTGGGGTCACTAGGAGTCGGACACGACTGAAGCGACTTAGCAGCAGAAATAATGTAATAGTAATTACTGACAACAAGAGAGTTCCACATGAAAGCTACAGATGAAGGCATTGTTGCAGATAGTAAGTATTTGGTAAATCTTTGAGTGAGTGAGTAAATGAATGTGAATTTGGGTCATCAGTGAAGTGTCATCCTATCACATCTGTTGGGAAGAAAGACCTCACATAAAAGGTTTTAAAGGAAAAGTAGGACTTGGCTGGATGGTCAATGAGGGAATCCCACCACTAGAAATGTACCTATTATCTGTTAAGATCTGACTCTTTAGCATAGTTAAATGTGGGAAAATCCAGTCCATTCCCCTTCAGCACTTATTTATCATGGGGCAATGCAGAGCAATGTATTGGTTGGAGAGACAGTTTTAAAAAAGCTGTGATGCTCTTGGGGATGATGCTACTAGATCTGGGTAAAAATTCAAATGCCAGGTATACAAGCAAATTTGGAAGCCAGGAATAGAAAATATTTTTAGCAGCAGGCGACTGACCACATGAAGCCAGTGCTAATTAAGAAGGTGAGTAACACTGCGGCGTCACAACAAACATAGTAATGAAACTGGCTAACATAATACTTGTGGAGCTTTGACTATGTGCAGACACTGTGCTACCTTCCTTCATTTCATACTTAAAACAACCCTGAGAATGAGCGTTCATTATTACACTAATATATAAGCAATGAAGTCAAGACTCAGAGTTTAAATTACTTGCCCAAGGACACATAGTTATGGAGACTGAAAAGAAACCCTCTAATTCTGCCTGTTTTTCTCAAGAACTCCCTCACCCAGCCTCTTGCAGGCCAACGAGGAGACAGAAAGAGTCTTGTATCTACTATCTCATAGGGCCTGAATGATGGAGCCTTTCATGAGGTAGGCTGGGATCAAGACCTTTCTCAGTTACTTTGTCAGAATCAGGCTTCAACAGTACGTGAACTGAGAACTTCCAGATGTTCAAGCTGAATTTAGAAAAGGCAGGGGAACCAGAGATCAAATTGCCAACATCCATTGGATCACGGAAAAAGCAAGAGAGTTCTAGAAAAGCATCTGCTTCATTCACTACGCTAAAGCCTTTCATGGTGTGGATCACAATAAACTGTGGAAAACTCTTAAAGAGATGGGAATACCAGAACACCTTACCTGCCTCCTGAAAAACCTGTATGCAGGTCAAGAAGTAACAGTTAGGACCAGACATGGAACAACAGATTGATTCCAAATTGGGAAAGGAGTACGTCAGGGCTGTATATTGTCCCCCTGCTTATTTAACTTATATGCAGGGTACATCATGAGAAACTCTGGGCTGGATGAAGCACAAGCTGGAATCAAGATTGCTGGGAGAAATATAAATAACTTCAGACATGCAGATGACACCACCTTTACGGCAGAAAGCAAAGAATTAAAGAGCCTCTTGATGAATGTGAAAGAGGAGAGTGAAAAGGCCGGCTTAAATCTCAACATTCAAAAAATGAGGACCATGACATCTGTTCCCATCACTTCATGGCAAATAGATGGGGAAACAATGGAAACAGTGAGAGATTTTATTTTCTTGGGCTCCAAAATCACTGCAGATGGTGACTGCAGATATGAAATTAAAAGACGCTTGTTCCTTAGAAGAAAAGCTATGACCAACCTAGACAATATATTAAAAAACAGAGACGTTATTTGGTCGACAAAAGTCTGTATAGTCAAAGCTATGTTTTTTCCAGTAATGAGAGTTGGACCATAAAGAAGGCTGAACGCCTAAGAATGATGCTTTTGAAATGTGGTGCTAGAGAAGACTCTTGAGAGTCACTTGTACTGCAAGGAGATCAAACCAGTCCATCCTAGAGGAAATCAGTCCTGAATATTCATTGGAAGGACTGATGTTGAAGCTGAAGCTCCAGTACTTTGGCCACCTGATGCGAAGAGCTGACTCATTATAAAAGACCCTAATTCTGGGAAAGACTGAAGGCAGGAGGAGAAGGGGACACCAGAGGATGAGATGAATGGATGGCATCACTGACTTACTGGAAATGAGTTTGAACAAGCTCTGAGAGATGGCGAAGGACAGGGAAGCCTGACCTGCTGCAGTTCACGGGGTTGCAAAGAGTCAGATACGACTGAGTGACTGAACAGTTACTCAGGGGATTCACTGACTTTTCCTAATTTTAGGTCTAAAATTCCTAAGAAAGCAGAATCTCTAAAAATACAGCCAGGTCTCAAGTCAGCTTATTGTTTGACTTTTCTTTGAATTCCAAATAAGTCTTCTTTATTAGCAAATTTATTAGCACAATGGATGCCCTCAGGGTCTGCCGTGCTGGGTGTTTTTTTGAAAATCATCTGGCTTTTGAAAATAATTGCTAAGTGTTCCATTTTCATTTAATTCCATCCTTCTCTCAAAGATGACTTTCCCATTGTATTGTATTTTAAGTTTTTTAAAACCTGAAACCACTCAAAGTTCTTTTGAACTAGGAAATAGCTTTCAAAATTGTTACACTGGTTGAGGCTCTCCTGTCAGAAAGGCTGTTGGAAGAAGGTTCTAGACTATTGCTGTGTTTCACAGACATGTCTGCTCTTACAAGGACCTGTACTCCTTATGAAATAAAACACCTATGCCTTGGACCCTAGAGACTCAGGTTCAGTAAATATCCAGTGAGGCTTAAGAATTTGTATGTTTGGGAGAATGGCATTGAAACATGTAAAATATCATGTATGAAATGAGTTGCCAGTCCAGGTTCGATGCACGATACTGGATGCTTGGGGCTAGTGCACTGGGACGACCCAGAGGGATGGTATGGGGAGGGAGGAGGGAGGAGGGTTCAGGATGGGGAACACATGTACACCTGTGACGGATTCATTTTGATATTTGGCAAAACTAATACAATTATGTAAAGTTTAAAAATAAAATTAAATTAAAAAATAAATTAAAAAGCTCAAAAAAAAAAAAAAAAAAAGAATTTGTATGTTTAAAACAAGTGCCCAGGTGACCCCTGCTCAGGCAAGTGTGGGAACCCTGTCGGGGAGAGGAGGCTATTGGAGGGATACCTGGAGCTTGGGCTTCTGACCTTGTTTCTGTCACAGACCTGTGTGAGCTCGGGTGAGGCCAGTTTAACTTTTTAAAATTTACTATTAAAGTTTAAAAAAATTTATTAGGGTATAGTTGCTTTAGAATGTTGTGTCCGCTCCTGGTGTACAATGAAGTGAATCAGCCGTATGTATACATGTCTACCTGCCTCTGGTTCCTCCCTGCCCCGCTGCTTCTTCCCCACCCCAGCGTCCCGGTCGTCACAGGGCACGCGCGCTGAGCTCCCTGTGCTATACACAGCTCCCACGGTCAGTTTCAGACGTTATAGTGGATCCACGTACACTCTAGTCTCCCAGTTTATCCACCTTCCCTCCCTCGCCCCCTGTCCACGTCTGTTCTCTGCGTCTCTGTTTCCTGCCCTGCAAAGAGGTTCATCTGTACTATTTTTCTAGATTCAGTAATTCAAATATTTCATGTGATGTTTTGAGGCAAACACATTGGGGTCTGAGGTCTTGTTTGCAAGTTGTTCAATTCTTTTTTTACAGAATGGATGTTTTGGATTGAGGTCTAGTTGATGTACATACAATATTATGTAACTTTCAGGTATATGGCACACTGATTCACAATTTTAAAGGCTATAGGTCGTTTGTAAAATATTATTTTATAAAATATTGGCTCTGTTCCGCATGCTGCCTCCTTGCAGCTCGTTTTGCATGTAGTCATCTGCACTTCTGAATCCCCTACTTTGTTCATTTCTTCACGGAGCATCTGTGGAGCATCTCCGAGGCTGGAGTCTCTGCGGCCAGCAATGGGTCTCCTCGGCCTTTCAGGCCTCTGTCTGCTCCCCGAGGCTGCCTCTACCCAGAGCCCGGGCTGTGAGAAGTCGGGGCCGGAGCGGTGGCCTCCTGTGGCCTGGCCCTGTCAGCTTCCTTAGCACCCAGCCTGCAGTGGAGGGGAAGACTCCTCACAGAGGGACTCTTGGTTGTCCCTTCACCAGAGTCACGGCTTCCGCCTGGCCTTAGGGAGTGCCATGCTCTGCTCTGCGGGTGTGACGGCTGGGAGCTGGTCCCTCCTGGGAGTCAGGCCTTCCACTTCATCAAAGGGCCTGAGAGCCACTTGGCCTCGGTCTACTCACTCCTGGAACAAAGGGGTCTTGTCTCACTCCTTGTCCCCCTCCCCTACTCACTCTTCCGACCAGCAGGGCGCGTGGTCAGCTCCCCTGGGGCTCTAGCGCTGTGAGCTGGTGGCAGGTGGGGCTGCGGCGTTTTGGTTCCAGGTAGTTTGCTGACCTTCTGCTGTGGCAGCCAGGCTGCAGAGATGGACAAGATGCTGCTTTGCTGGGGGCCGGCAGTCCAGGGTCTGATGGTCTGTGCTCTCTCGCTGTGTGACCTGGAGCAATTTATTTGACCCTTCTGAGCCTCAGATTCCTCATTTGTGATCTAGGGGTAATGAAAGTACCAATCTTGTGGGGTTATGGTGAGAAATAAATGGCCACATGCAGATAAAGCATTTTAAATAGTGCTTGGCATACCAGCGGACTATAGCATCCATATGGTGCTCTAGGGGCTTCCCTGGTAGCTCAGCTGGTAAAGAAGCCGCTTGCAATTCAGGAGACCCTGGTTCAATTCCCGGGTCGGGAAGATGTGCTGGAGAAGGGATAGGCTACCCACTCTAGTACTCTGGGGCTTCTCTGGTGGCTCAGCTGGTAAAGAATCCACTGCAATGCAGGAGCCACAGGAGATGTGTGTCTGATTCCTGGGTGGGGAAGATCTGGAGGAGGGCATGGCAATTTTTAATTGGAGAAAAATTGCTTTACAATGTTGTGTTGGTTTCTGCCATATGTCAGCCCACTCCAGTATTGGTGCCTGGAGAATCCCATGGGTAGAGGAGCCTGGTAGGCTACAGTCCAAAGGGTGGCCAAGAGTCAGACACCCCTGGAACACCTGAGCACGCACGAACCCATGGTGCTCTAGACCAGTGGTCCCTAGCATTTTGGGCATCAGGGATCAATTTTGTGGAAGACAGTTTTTCCACGGACCCTGGGGATGGTTTGGGGATGATTCAAATGCATTACATTTATTGTGCACTCTATTTCTATTATTATCATATCGGTTCCACCTCAGATCATCAGGCATTAGATCCCAGAGGTTGGGGACCCCTGCTCTAGAGGCTGCCCCTTGTGTGAACTCAACAAGATCAAGCTGGCACTCAGAGCCTTACTCAGCTCTGGCTACTTTTCCTGTTTTTCAAGCTTTACTTTAAACCATTGATTCCACCCACAGCTTGCACTGATGTCCTTCAGCAGCTGCTGCTCTCTGACCCCTGTTTGTCATCTTCTTCTTTCTGTTTCCCATCCTCAGGTCAAGAAAGCATATGATTTCTCCTAAATTTACTTCCTCTGGGGGTACAGAGCCCCAGTCAAGCTCAGAGAGTTTGGAGAAGCATTCAGTTCAGTTCAGTTGCTCAGTCACGTCGGACTTTTTGCAACCCCATGAATCCCAGCACGCCAGGCCTCCCTGTCCGTCACCAAATCCCAGAGTTCACTCAGACTCACGTCCATCGAGTCAGTGATGCCATCCAGCCATCTCATCCTCTGTCGTCCCCTTCTCCTCCTGCCTCCAATCCCTCCCAGCATCAGAGTCTTTTCCAGTGAGTCGGCTCTTTGCATGAGGTGGCCAAAGTACTGGAGTTTCAGCTTTAGCATCATTCCTTCCAAAGAAATCCCAGGGCTGATCTCCTTCAGAATGGACTGGTTGGATCTCCTTGCAGTCCAAGGGACTCTCAAGAGTCTTCTCCAACACCACAGTTCAAAAGTATCAATTCTTTGGCGCTCAGCCTTCTTCACAGTCCAACTCTCACATCCATACATGACCACTGGAAAAACCATAGCCTTGACTAGACAGACCTTTGTTGGCAAAGTCATGTCTCTGCTTTTGAATATGCTATCTAGGTTGGTCATAACTTTCCTTCCAAGGAGTAAGTGTCTTTTAATTTCATGGCTGCCGTCACCATCTGCAGTGATTTTGGAGCCCCCAAAATAAAGTCTGACACTGTTTCCCCATACTCAATTGTTTTTACTATTTTTTCTAATTTTTAATTGGAGAATAATTGCTTTACAATGCCATACCGCAACATGAATCAGCCATAGGCATAACATGTGTTCCCTCACTCTTGAACCTCCCTCCCATTCCCCCCCACTCCCCCCGCCTCCATTCCCCCATCCCATCCCACTTCTCCGTGTTGTCACAGATCACTGGGTTGAGCTCCTTGTGTTATATGGCAATTTCCTACTAGCTAGCTATTTTACAAATGGTGATGTATATGTTTCAATGCTTCTCTCTCAATTCATCCCATGCTCTCCTTCTCTCACGTGTCCACAAGTCCATTCTTTATGTCTGCATCTCTTTCCTGTCCTCAAATAGGTTTATCAGTACCATTTTTCTAGATTCCATATATAATAAACATTTTTTTGACCCATTGCCTGATTTTGCTCTGTTTTTCGGTCACCGCAGAGCACTGAGTAGAGTCCCCTGTGCTGTACTTGGTTTTTCTGAAATGCCTGACATGTGGTACCATGCTTACTTTGGGGGCTGACCCCTTCAGAATCCCGCTGTCACGTGATTCTGGGTTGTGGGCGCGAGTGGCAGGGAAAGCTTCAGTGTGGATGAAAGCACTGGCTTTCCCAGAAGAGCCAGGGGGCCCTCCTGGGCTCACTCTGGCTGGCCGTGGCTGGCCCTTGCTGTGGGGAGTGAGGAGAAGAAGCGACATGACTGAGCACAGAGTTGCCAAGGGGCCTGGAGAATCCCCTGCTGGATAATCCCATCATTGAAGACAGGGTGAGCTGCAGTGTGTGTGTCTCATCACAGGCAAGCCTCGTGAAACACACTATGAATTAGAAATATTTGAGGCTTATCTTTATGAGCTGCTTTTTAAACTGAGAATGGAAAAGAGAAGCTTTGGTTCAAAATGAAAGTTCAGTGCCATGAGCAGGTGAATCTCTATTGCTTGTCTTTAGGGACTGAAAAAACCTCTGTCCTTCTTTCGTCTTTTTCTTTTTTAAAATTTCTAATGAATCTGACAAAGTGGTATCTTTGTACAGTTACCATTTTTTCTCCTTTCCTTCGTCTCTTGAGCAGCACAGTTATTTATGAAACAGAAGCCTGCAGTGATCTTGACCTTGCCTCCAGTGGCCTGGGTCCAGCCATGTGCAGTGGTGGGGCTCAGGTAGAAGAGGTCAGCCTGATGCAGCCCTGGCTAGGGACAGGGCAACCGTTGGACATGGATAGGGGACTGCCTCGGTCCCATTGGGGGTCTTGTGCTTGCTTCACTGGCTTCATTAATGTCCCTGTCCCTGAAACATAACGTGAGGAGTTTAAACTGACTGGAGTGAGTCTTTTGTGGGTGCTGAAACTCAAGGTCTGCTTCTCTCCTGGATTCCTGTTCATCTCTGCTTTCCCTTGAACCTTCTTCATCATCACAGACATTATCTACTGTCAAGAGAGAGTCCTTCACATTTATGTTGGTTATTGTTGGCAAAGTTACATTTTTTTTTTAACATTTATGCTGAATGCCACTCGTGATATTAAAAAAAAATATTGGTGCTTGGAGTTCTCTTGATAAGCATTCTGATCTGAATTTATCAGCAAACCAGAGGAATCTTGCAGTGGAGTTTATGTTGTTTACTCTGGGACAAAGTGAAAGTGAGAATGTTAGTCACTAAGTCGTGTCTGACTCTTTGCGACCCCATGCACTGTAGCTGGCCAGGCTCCGCCGTCCACGAGATTCTTCAGGCAAGATTACAGGAGTGGGTTGCCATGCCTTCCTCTAGGAGATTTTACCATCCCAAGGATTGAACCTGTGTCTCCTGCATCTCCTGCATTGCAGGCAGATTCTTTATGGTCTGAGCCACCAGGGAAGCCACTCTAGGAAAGGAGGGGGCCTAATTCACAGGTCCTCAACGATGGTTTGACTACAGTGTGCTGTGCTGAAATTCTGTGCCCTCGCTGTTAGGAGCTCCCCTCCACCATCAGAGCCCCACATTCTTTGTATCAACTCACAGTATAATACAGGCTTAGGTAATATCAGAAAATTGGATGTGGGTGAAACCAGGAAGGGCCTGGGAAAGAACTATATTTCAGAGACCAGGCAGACCTGTTAGGGAGGGCAGGTCATGCATCCCAGGGGTGGGGGGTACCGTGAGGCAGGAAGGTGCTTGGTGGCCTCTGGTCCTATGCCCCTGGGCTTCATGTGACCTCTCCAGCACTGATTCCCACCGTGTTCATTTGACATTGTGCTCTAACCCCCTCAGCTTTCTTTTACTCTCTCTAATGTGCAGCCCTCTGTTGCCTCGGGACCTTGGCACGTGGTTCCTTCAACACTTGTCTGCCTACCTTCCTCCCACCCCTCCCCAGCTCTCTCAGGGTTGCCTTCCTTCACTCCACTCCCATAGGTCAGATCCCCTATGATGTGCTTTCTGGCACCCTGGGCTTTTTCCTTCTTGGCATCTAGAGTAGTTAGTGTGTTTCTTTGTTGGGTTATCAGCTTTTTGTCTTTAACCACGAGGTCAAAGATGGTCAGTTGTGCTGACTGCTGCAGAGGGCAGGGTGCTTGGTGCACAGAGAGTGTTCAGTAAGCATGAGTCTGGATGGGCCAATGGGAAGAAAGAATGGCTCCTTGGTGGTCTCAGTGTCTGTAATGGTGTAGACCTTGGTGGTGTGGTCCCTCTGATGGTGGAGACCCTGTGTATTTTCCATGGCTTGACTGCTTCCACGCTCTAGCTGACCATGTGCTGGTTGGGACTTGTTGCAGCATCTTTCAAGACAGTGGACTAAAGGGGAGAAGGTGATGATACACAAAGACAATACAGTAACTGAAAAATATTTTGTTTAAGATACAAGTACATGCATCCCCATAAACTCCCTGTGAAACTTCTTTAGTATAAACATTTCACAGACAGAAGCGCTAAGGCTCAGGAAAAAGTTGAAAGGAGAAGAACATCTGCTTCTCAGATTTCCAATTTCAAATGTGATGATTTGAATGGAGTATTTTGACCCACGTCATTTTTGCTCTCTAGTTGTGTTGGTGAAGGACCAGCATTCTGAACCTAGAGAGGCTGAACGCCTGAGCTCCATCTCCTCAAGAGTTGCCTCCTGCCTCTTCTGCGGGGTTTAGAGTTGCATCCTTGAAAAGGCTGCGAGTCTTCTTTCTAGTACCAGCAGGATGGCCTATGCTTCCCAGAAGCAGATTCTGAGACCAAGGTCCACGTGCAGGAGATTTATTGAGGAAATGATCCCAGGAAAAACCACTAAGGGGGTGGAGAGGCAAGATGGGGAGGGTGAAAGAGCAAAGCAAGGATGGCATTTCGGCTTGATCCCACCAGGGAACTCAGAGTTTGTCCTCACACAAGGCAAGAGAGCTGGACTTTCGTACTGTACCTGGCATTCTCCAGACTCCAGTAGCCTGAGGTGTCGCCTAAGAGAGGTCCAGGAGCAGGCTGTCAGAGGCCAAAGAACACAGTGGCCAGGAGAAGAGCAGTCAGAAAAGAGAAGGGAGACCGAGGACGTGTAGGGAGCACTGACAATGTCCGGGAGAGATAAGAAATTACGCAACAATGCAGTAAACAGATCTCACATGAAAGTATGTTCACATGCTCTCTCATTAGTTCTAATAACATACTGTTTATTTAAGCTGACTCTATGGGCTTCCCCAGTGGTGCCAGTGGTGCCTGCCAATGCAGTAGACACAAGAAACACGGGTTTGTCCTGGGTCAGGAAGATCCCCTGGAGGAGGGCATGGCAACCCACTCCAGTATTCTTGCCTAGAGAATCCCATGGACAGAGGAGACTGGAGGGCTCTGGTCCATAGAGGTGCCAAGAGTCAGACATGACTAAAGTGACTTCGCACACAGGCATGTGTCAAATATTGTGTAAGTGCTTTACATATATTATCTCTAATTACTATGATATTCCTATAATAATGTTACTATAATTACTCTTCTTATTGTAGGGGTGAGGAAACTGACTTCCTTTTTAGATATTTGAAATAAAACTTTATTCTGCTTCTAAACGAAAAGGAATGGGAATGACAGTAACAAACAAGATTTCACCTCTCAATAATGTCACGTGACTATGCTGCTGCTGCTGAGTCGCTTCAGTCGTGTCCGACTCTGTGCGACCCCATGGACAGCAGCCCACCAGGCTCCCCTGTTCACAGGAGTCTCTAGGCAAGAACACTGGAGTGGGTTGCCATTTCTTTCTCCGTGTCATGTGACTATAGCAGTTTTATACTTGAAACTCAAGGAGGAACAATTGTGTTCCAAATCACCTAAATATGCAGGTCCAAAAATGAAAGTTTTTTTTTTTTTTTTAACTGCCACATTCACTCCAAAGCCCATCCACCTCCTTCAGCACCCAAACATTAAGCACATGTTCTGCTTAGCTGTGTAATAAAGTGGCGAACACGCTGCACTGCTGACATCACGGGACACTTGCCTATAAAACTAGACTTCTGACGCTGGGCCCCAGCCTCACCTTCCCACAGGCCAGCATCTTCATCTCTGCAACCTCTAAGCCCTGCTTGTCCCGCACTGCCAAGGCTGGGTCCCTGACCGCCCCTGGCGGGGCAAGAGCAGGCATGGCGACGAGCTCCACGTTAGGGTCTCCGATCAGTTTTCTAGCAAGCCAGAGGAAGGGCTCTTCAAAGCTGTAGTTACTTTTGGCAGAAATGTCATTGTACTGAAGAGTCTTCTTTTGGTGGAAGGCAGATGACTTTGCCTCAGCCTTTCTGTCCTTAACGTCCACTTTGTTGCCACATAATACCATCGGGATGTTCTCACACACTCATGCCAGATCTCTATGCCAGTTAGGCACTTTCTTGTAAGTAACTCTCGATGTTACATCAAACATTGTAACGGCACACTGAGTTTGTATATGATAGCCCTCTCTCAGTCCACCCGATTTCTCCTGACCAGCTGTATCCCATACTTTGAACGTAATATGTCCTCTGTTGGTATGGGACACAAGAGGATGGACCTCAACACCCCAGGTAGCTACATACTTCTCAAATTCACCAGTCAGATGACGTTTCACGGACATAGTTTTTCCAGTACCACCATCACCAATACCAGTTTGAACTGAACTTGGGGTTCTCCTTGGGCAGCCATCGCGATGTTGCTTCCAGAAGCATCTCCGCACCTGTCTGACTGAGCAAAACTGACTTTAAAGAATTCAAATGGCTTGCCCAAATTCTCACAGATAGAAGTAACTTTCAGGCTTAGGCTGACAGGACCATAACTCCAAACTTTCAAGCAATACCTTAAAGCCGTCATTACTCTCCCAGGCAAATTCAGAAGGACATGGATGGATGTAAGTACTCCTCCTGAGGTGCAGTGTTAATACAGTATTTTAAATCCTCTGAAGGTTTGACAGGGCCACCTTGCTCTCCATTTGTTGAGGGCTGCCTTCGGATAGAGAAGAAGAGGGCAGGATGGAGGGAGCACGGTGGGGACACAGATCACATAGCTTTCCCATGGAAAGACTCCCCCCATCCCTACCGCCTTCCTCCTCCTTCCATGGCTGCCATGGTGAACCCTTGAGGTGGGTTCCGCCAGCTGGGCTGAGAGCCACTCTTCAGCTCCCACGTGGAAGGGAGACTCAGCTTTTTATAACACTCACACTTTAAGCAATGATCCAGATTATCCCCAAGAATTCCAGAAAACACTGGACAAGTTTTTCTCAGGAAGCTGTGGCGTGGGTGTCTGAGCAGAGGCTCTGAGTCCAGGTGCTCCTTGCAGATCCAGAAGCTGCTGAGGTTCCTCCTCATCAGGGAGCAGTGGTTCTCCTTAGAGTAAAAGGAGAGAATGTAACAGAGGGTCAAGGGCAGACCCTGGCCTGGGGCATGTGCTCTGAAACTGATAGCTGTTATTTTTGGATGTGACTTAGGAATTTTGTTTAGGTAAGATGTTTGCTGGGCCACTGTACTGAAATATCCTAGACTGGGTGGCTCACACAACAGTAATTTCTGTCTCACAGTTCTGGAGGTTGGAAGTCAGAGGTCAGGGTGTCAGCAGGGTTGGTTTCTTCTCCTTGCTTATAGATGGCCATCTTCTCTCTCTGTCTTTGCTCAGTCTTTCTTCTGTGTGTGACTGTGTACCAGTTTCCCTTTATTATAACAGTACTGGTCAGGTTGGATTAGAGTCTACCCACATGACTTTACTTACTTAATTATTTTTTTAAAGCTTGATCTCCAAATACAGCAACGTTCTGAGCTACTGGGGGATCAGGACTTTTAACACTTAAATTTTCAGTAGTTCAGGAGGAGGGGGAGCACAGTTCAGCCCATAACAGAGGAGCATTTCCGATGGGTAGTGAGTGGGAGCTTGATTTCAGACTAGACTGGAGAGGGAGGCAGGGGCCCAGCTGTGTCTTGCCTTTTAGGTCATGTTTGACAAGAAGGCAATTGTGGCAGGATGGGATTTGCTGTTCAAAAGGTTACTCTGGTTGTATTAGGGACAGGTATGTGTGTGTGTGTGTGTGTGTGCACTCATCTGTGGGGTATTTAGCTTAAATGCCCAGAATCTTAGGAGAATGGGAGGGGGGCAGAGTAAACGCAGGTAGAGCAGTTGGGAGGATCACACATTGGTCCAGATAAGAAGTGGCCAGGACTGGGGTGGGTGGGGGGTGTTGGTGGTAGTGGAAGAGATGGACTGGAGCCAGTGAAATTCCTAGAGCCACCTAGCCTGATTTTAGGAGGTAAAATCAGCTGGGCTTGGTTATGGACTTAATAGTGGGATTGAAGAAGAAATAGATGTCAAAGGGAATTAGATTTTTGACCTGAGCGACTGAATGGGTGGTGGTGTCATTTTCAGGGATTGAAAATGTTAAAAAAAAAAAAAACAACAACACTGGATTGTGGGGGAATAATCATGACATGGGTTTTGGACATGTTGAGTTTGAGGTTCTTTTGAGACATCCAAGAAAAGACATGGAAAAGATATTCATAGGTAGGGTCATAGATGAGGAAACAGAGATTGCTATTGCAGGAAACATTGTTGCTCCATGTCCTAACTAAATTACATCATCATCAATTGAAAATCCAGTTTCGAGGTCTCAGATCTCCTGATTTACTACTCCAGCGCTCATTCCCACATCAGTGCTTCCTTCCCTTACATAATTTTTAAGGATAAAGGACAGTGCGCACACATCCCCGGGACTCTGGGTATCCAGTCCAGCCAGATCAATCTGCTAAAACATCACATTTATTTGAAGTTGTCTGCTTTTTTTTTTTTTAAAAGTCATCTGATTTTTTTTTTGTTCTACTGTATAACATATTGTTATTCTATATAGTAATGCCATTAAAAATGACTGATCTTGGAGAGGAATTTCTGCTCCAGGAGGATGCTTTGAATATATTCTGGGATAATGAAATTTTGTGCCAGGGCTATGCAGGTGATACAGATGAAGATGGTTCATTCTGCGATGTGCCACCTGCACCTACTTTACAGCAAAGGAAGTGAAGCAATACACCCCTGATCATAGGCTCCACTGTTCCCACCACATATTGTACCTCCAGCCCTAATGTACCATGCCACCTGGAAGCTGCAGCCAAAGAGAGCAAGAGAATGGCCTTTCAAAGGCATAGCTGTGGCACCAACTTTGAGATGATAGCATGCAAGGATGGGGTCATCCTCCGGGATGCAATAGGCGTTCTATATCAACAGCTAGTACATGGTGCTGTGACCAGAGAAGGCAGAATACTTGAGGGTAGAAGTAGAAGTGATCTTGGCATCACTTCAGTGAACCACTTAGGGAATTTCTGTTTCTCATCCCCGCAACTCTGTTCTCCATAGGTTTAGAAGTCGTGGTTCCCAGAAGGACATGTTTCCATTGGGAAACACAAGAAGAGTCTCTATGAAACTTCAAGCCATGACAGCCATTAGTTACTTCAGGCTCCTCATGCCAGGACAGCATGAGGCAAGGGAAGAAGTCACGGTGTTGGCAGGAGCAACAACCTCTAGTCATCAGTGGGAGATAAACCTGCTGGATATGCATTTTCCCAGCGGTCTGGGAAATTGGCTGCCATGGTTCATGGCTGAATTCCAACGTGGGAATTGCCATAAAGGGACTTGCTTTCACTCAAGATTATGGCCCTTCCCTGGGGGTGACCTACAACCAAGGGAGGGTAGATCTTGGAATATGAAGTCTGAGCCTCCTTGGCCCAATTTGGAACAGATTTGAAGGGTCGTCAGGTTCCCATGGGACTGACTGAGTCTTTGTTGGGGCTGCAACACAGTTCAACCTCTCCTTGTGCAGCCCTGCAGACATCACTCCTTCCCAGGTGGTGTTCCTAAGGGCACCCCCAATGAACCACCACGTGGAGATCTCCACCTCAGATTCTGCTGCCCAGGGAAGCCAAGCTAAGCAAGATGACTCAGGGACATGTCAGATAAATAGCTGAAAATAGAGGCTGGCATTTAGAAGAAAGATCTGTGCTGCAGATACAGACTTGGACATCATCCATCTAAGGACAATAGTGAAACCATGCTTGGATGAGTTTGCTAGGATAGTGATAGATTCTGACAAAGAAAAGGAGGACATCTGCTTTAATAGATTGGAAGTAATAGTAATATATGGCTCTATAAATATTGCTGTTTGGTATTGGGTAAAAGGCCTTGTGAAAAGGAGGGAGGTGATCTTGGAGACCTTAGTATTTGAGGTTTTTTAAGTTAGATTGAAATACTCAGTTCACCAAGATAATGAAGAAGGGGCTAAAGAATATCTGAATTACTGTAACTCTATCTCATAATATCTTGTAATTCTTGTACTCTTGTGACTTAAACAAGGAACACGCTCAAAGTGCAACCAGAGAGGACAGAGGTCTTAATAGACTGTAGATGGTACCTGCTGGGCCCCTGGTTATTGGCATTAGAGGTCTCTTCTTGAAAATGATATTATAATGAGACAAGTCAAATGCAAATAAATCAAACAGTAATGATAAATGGATGGTCTTTGATCAATCTGGCCCCATCCTGGAGAAGGATCTGGAAAGGAATTTGCAAGGGTCACAGGATGGTTAGCGTGTCATAGGGGTGGCGGTCTTGGAGTTGTAAACAAAGGACAGAACGGAGTTTTCACACTTGGAACTTCCTCTGTGCTACAACCTGTCCTGTCTCTTGTTGGCTTGGTGTCATGAAAATAAGAATGTTTTTACGTATCTGTGTTACCATTTTTTTCTTCCTAGTGATCATTGTTGCTTGGAATGAAAGCCCCAGATTGGTAGGGTGTAGAATTCTTTCTCCTGACATGGTAGCTTTTGTGAAGCGATTCGGGTCAGTGGCAGTTGTCATTACTGATTGCTGCCCCTCAGAAAGGTTAAACCTTCCCAGTGGAGCGAGGGTAGGAGGTAAAAGTCAGCAGAGAGCGTGTAGGGTGAAAAGAGAAGGGAGCTGAGGACAGGTCTCAGAGGTTACCTGAGGGGTCATTTATAACAGCTAAAGCTTTAAAGGCTTTAATCCAGGATGGGGCCAGCTCTTGCCCTAAACCTGGTTTCCCAAGAAAACACTCTTTTATTTTCAGTTTCTAGAGCATTTGTTGCTAAGCTGTTCATTTCTCTGTCAGTCTTCCTTTCTTTGACCATGTTCAACTTCTACTTCAAATGTGGGAGTCCGTAACTGCTGAGAAACTCCTTGGATGAAAGAAAGTGTGTCACATACCACTCCCACATCTTGGGAGTCAGAAAAAAGAGAAAAAGAAGAAAGAAGGAAGGAAAGGAAGAAAGAAAGAAAGAGAAGCAGACACCTGTCTGGCATTTTCAATCTTACTCTGGATCGTATGGAATTTCGTCAGTTTAGTGATGCTTGGATACCCAATCTTCAGTTTCAGTGGAAAACATCTCAGGGACATTCTGCATCAGATAGGGGCAGGTATAGTGTTTGGGACCTTCCTACTCACAGATTCTGTGGTCCTACCAGGCATAAGACAGAAACAAAAGCCTGAGATGTCAGTTTTTCATAGGGCATCAGACTCGGAGTGTTTCTGCCCAGCCGATTCCACGTGGGCATTCTCAGTTGTTTCCTGTCCTCCTCTCTTTTCCTGGCCCCTTCAGGCACCAGGATAATGACAGTGCATTTCTTTGTTTATTCACCTTCCCTCGTTTTGGTCTTACCCAGTTTCTTCCTTTTCCTCTATTCTTGTGGTTTAATTCTTTTCTCTTTTTGCTTCATATATTGACTTGCTTTGGTCAGTCTCTGTCTATGTGAATGAAGTCTGTTTGAAAGTTTGTAATGATTATTGAAGTCAAGGGACTTCCCTGGTGGCTCAGCTGGTAAAGAATCCACCTGAAATGTGGGAGACCTGGGTTCAAACCCTGGGTTGGGAAGATCGCCTGGAGAGGGCAAAGGCTACCCACTCCAGTATTCTAGCCTGGAGAATTCTATGGACTGTATAGTCCATGGGGTTGCAAAGAGTAGGACACCATTGAGTGACTTACACTTTCACACTGAAGTTAAAGTGTAATTCAAGTAACATGGGTGTTAAGACTCCAAAGGGCAATCCAAAGAGACGTCATGAAACCACATACCAGCAGAGAAGGGAGTCTCTGCTATCGTAAATTGCGACTGTTGCCTGACACTTTGATCCAAAAATTGCTACCTCAGTGATTCAAGTAACTAGCTTTTGGTTTGATTTTAGTATTTAAACACACCTAACATTGCTCTTTGAGAACAAATCAGTGCTGTTTTTCAGGTTGCATTCATCTTTTAGATTAGTAAGTTTTCCTACCTCTCATAATCAGATGTATGTTTTACAAATGTTAAAAAACATCACTTTAAATCAAAAATTAAAGACAACCTAACACGTGGACTAGTCCTCTCTTTTTGGGCTTCTGCTTGTGAGTTTTATAGTTGAGCTGCTTAAAAAAACTTTTTTAACAGCTCAAGCTACTTTTTAACTTTAATATTTTTTAGTAAAAATTTCTGCAGATATTTAAGGGAAAAGGCATTCCCTGTTGTTTTCTTTTGGTGAAGTAAGGAAAAGCTCCAAGCTTGGTGAAATTAATTTTGGGTGAAGAATGGCAATTTTTGGTGATTCAGGTAAAACATTGCAGATGAAAGAACACGTGCTAACTTCTATTAGTAAGAGAACCCTGACACCCTGGGAGAACTCTTCTGAAGGGTGTATGAATTTGGTTAATTTCAACCACGCTGTTTCTTCTGGATTTTTAAAAACATTTATTTATTTATCTGACTGTCCTGGGTCTTAGTTGTGGACTGTGGGCTACAGTTCCCTGACCAAGGATGGAACCTGTGCCCCCTGCTTTGGGAGCATGGAGTCTTAGCTCTAGACTACCAGGGAGGTCCCTCTTTTGGATTTTTTTTTTTTTTTTTTTTACCAAAAGTACAGTTTATGAAACATCTGGTTGGGGATTGTGTAGGGACTACTCAGCACCTACTCTGCTGACCCTGAAATGACAAATGCTAAAAGGAGTTTTTCTCGAGCACAGAGTGTACCAACTGGGGTATATAGGGGAGGGGCCCTGTGCCTGGCAGTTACTCTGAGGCTTGGAGTGACTGCGGCTCCACTGTCTCGGAGCTCAACTGACTGAACAGTCTTAGGTTGCTGCGAACAGTGGAGGGGCACGGAGGATCCTGCAGGAAGCTTTTAAGAGCCAGGCTTGCAAGTGTCCTACCTGACTATTGCAAACATCCTGTTCACGAGAACCCGGTCCTATTGACCCACAAACTGCAAGGGAGGCTACAAAAACTGGCCTCCCTGTGTGCTCAGGAAAAGGGATACGAACTGTGAGTTTGTCAAAACATGGAATTGTCTCTGCTCAGTCTGCTTTGCCAATGATCTTTACACAGTGGATTATAGTCGCCTTCTCTTGAGGGAGTCCAAACTTTAAAAGAATATATATATATATATATATATATATATATATATATATATATTTAGCAGCTTGAGAGTTTTTTTCTTTAAATTTTCAGTAAAAACTTCCTCAGTTATTTAAGGAAAAATGTATTCCCTGCTTTTTTTGGTGAAGTAAGAAAAAGCTTCAAATCCTGAAACATGATGCTGTGAAAGTGCTGCACTCAACATGCCAGCAAGTTTGGAAAACTCAGCAGTGGCCACAGGACTGGAAAAGGTCAGTTTTTTTTTTTTTTTTGGAGAGAGAAGGATCCGAAGTTTATTCTTCATGTGTAGTAAAACTTAGGTTTTCTTACTACCAACACCATCCTAACCATTTTACTCTATATCAATCTTTTTTTTTTTTAATAATTTTTACATTTAAAAATAATAATAATTTTACATTTAGATATCTGCCTTAATATTTTTTGAGAGACTTTTAAATACAGCTGATTTACAATGTTGTGTTAGTTTCCACTGTATAGCAAAGTGATTCAGTTATACATATATATTCTTTTTCATTATGGTTTATCACAGGATGTTGAATATAATTCCCTGTGCTCTACAGTAGGATCTTGTTGTTTATCCATTAGGGAGACTTTTACTTTCTTTCTTTCTTTTTTTTTTTTTTAATTTTTACTTTATTTTTTTCTAAAACATGTGTTCCCCATCCTGAACCCTCCTCCCTCCTCCCTCCCCATACCATCCCTCTGGGTCGTCCCAGTGCACCAGCCCCAAGCATCCAGCATCGTGCATTGAACCTGGACTGGCATTTCGTTTCATACATGACATTTCACATGTTTCAATGCCATTCTCCCAAATCTTCCCACCCTCTCCCTCTCCCACAGAGTCCATAAGCCTGTTCTATACATCAGTGTCTCTTTTGCTGTCTCGTATACAGGGTTATCGTTACCATCTTTCTAAGTTCCATATATATGCGTTAGTATACTGTATTGGTGTTTTTCCTTCTGGCTTACTTCACTCTGTATAATAGGCTCCAGTTTCATCCACCTCATTAGAACTGATTCAAATGTATTCTTTTTAATGGCTGAGTAATACTCCATTGTGTATATGTACCACAGCTTTCTTATCCATTCATCTGCTGATGGACATCTAGGTTGCTTCCATGTCCTAGCTATTATAAACAGTGCTGCGATGAACATTGGGGTACACGTGTCTCTTTCCCTTCTGGTTTCCTCAGTGTGTATGCCCAGCAGTGGGATTGCTGGATCATAAGGCAGTTCTATTTCCAGTTTTTTAAGGAATCTCCACACTGTTCTCCATAGTGGCTGTACTAGTTTGCATTCCCACCAACAGTGTAAGAGGGTTCCCTTTTCTCCACACCCTCTCCAGCACTTATTATTTGTAGACTTTTGGGTCGCAGCCATTCTGAATGGTGTGAAATGATATCTCATAATGGTTTTGATTTGCATTTCTCTGATAATGAGTGATGTTGAGCATCTTTTCATGTGTTTATTAGCCATCTGTATGTCTTCTTTGGAGAAATGTCTATTTAGATCTTTGGCCCATTTTTTGATTGGGTCATTTATTTTTCTGGAGTTGAGCTGAAGGAGTTGCTTGTATATTTTTGAGATTAGTTGTTTGTCGGTTGCTTCATTTGCTATTATTTTCTCCCATTCTGAAGGCTGTCTTTTCACTTTGCTAATAGTTTCCTTTGATGTGCAGAAGCTTTTAAGTTTAGTTAGGTCCCATTTGTTTATTTTTGCTTTTATTTCCAATATTCTGGGAGGTGGGTCATAGAGGATCCTGCTGTGATGTATGTCAGAGAGTGTTTTGCCCATGTTCTCCTCTAGGAGTTTTATAGTTTCTGGTCTTACGTTGAGATCTTTAATCCATTTTGAGTTTATTTTTGTATATGGTGTTAGAAAGTGTTCTAGTTCCATTCTTTTACAACTGGTTGACCAGATTTCCCAGCACCACTTGTTAAAGAGATTGTCTTTAATCCATTGTATATTCTTGCCTCCTTTGTCAAAGATAAGGTGTCCATATGTGCGTGGATTTATCTCTGGGCTTTCTATTTTGTCCCATTGGTCTATATTTCTGTCTTTGTGCCAGTACCATACTGTCTTGATAACTGTGGCTTTGTAGTACAGCCTGAAGTCAGGTAGGTTGATTCCTCCAGTTCCATTTTTCTTTCTCAAGATCGCTTTGGCTATTCGAGGTTTTTTGTATTTCCATACAAATTGTGAAATTATTTGTTCTAGCTCTGTGAAGAATACTGTTGGTAGCTTGATAGGGATTGCATTGAATCTATAAATTGCTTTGGGTAGTATACTCATTTTCACTATATTGATTCTTCCAATCCATGAACATGGTATATTTCTCCATCTATTAGTGTCCTCTTTGATTTCTTTCACCAGTGTTTTATAGTTTTCTATATATAGGTCTTTAGTTTCTTTAGGTAGATATATTCCTAAGTATTTTATTCTTTCCGTTGCAATGGTGAATGGAATTGTTTCCTTAATTTCTCTGTTTTCTCATTATTAGTGTATAGGAATGCAAGGGATTTCTGTGTGTTGATTTTATATCCTGCAACTTTACTATAATCATTGATTAGTTCTAGTAATTTTCTGGTGGAGTCTTTAGGGTTTTCTATGTAGAGGATCATGTCATCTGCAAACAGTGAGAGTTTTACTTCTTCTTTTCCAATTTGGATTCCTTTTATTTCTTTTTCTGCTCTGATTGCTGTGGCCAAAACTTCCAAAACTATGTTGAATAGTAATGGTGAAAGTGGGCACCCTTGTCTTGTCCCTGACTTTAGAGGAAATGCTTTCAATTTTTCACCATTGAGGATAATGTTTTCTGTGGGTTTGTCATATATAGCTTTTATTATGTTGAGGTATGTTCCTTCTATTCCTGCTTTCTGGAGAGTTTTTATCATAAATGGGTGTTGAATTTTGTCAAAGGCTTTCTCTGCATCTATTGAGATAATCATATGGTTTTTGTTTTTCAATTTGTTAATGTGGTGTATTACATTGATTGATTTGCGGATATTGAAGAATCCTTGCATCCCTGGGATAAAGCCCACTTGGTCATGGTGTATGATCTTTTTAATGTGTTGTTGGATTCTGATTGCTAGAATTTTGTTAAGGATTTTTGCATCTATGTTCATCAGTGATATTGGCCTGTAGTTTTCTTTTTTTGTGGGATCTTTGTCAGGTTTTGGTATTAGGGTGATGGTGGCCTCATAGAATGAGTTTGGAAGTTTACCTTCCTCTGCAATTTTCTGGAAGAGTTTGAGCAGGATAGGTGTTAGCTCTTCTCTAAATTTTTGGTAGAATTCAGCTGTGAAGCCGTCTGGACCTGGGCTTTTGTTTGCTGGAAGATTTTTGGTTACAGTTTCAATTTCTGTGCTTGTAATGGGTCTGTTAAGGTTTTCTATTTCTTCCTGGTCGAGTTTTGGAAAGTTGTACTTTTCTAAGAATTTGTCCATTTCTTCCTCGTTGTCCATTTTATTGGCATATAATTGTTGATAATAGTCTCTTATAATCCTTTGTATTTCTGTGTTGTCTGTTGTGATCTCTCCATTTTCGTTTCTAATTTTATTGATTTGATTTTTCTCCCTTTGTTTCTTGATGAGTCTGGCTAATGGTTTATCAATTTTATTTATCCTTTCAAAGAACCAGCTTTTGGCTTTGTTGATTTTTGCTATGGTCTCTTTTGTTTCTTTTGCATTTATTTCTGCTCTAATTTTTAAGATTTCTTTCCTTCTACTAACCCTGGGGTTCTTCATTTCTTCCTTTTCTAGTTGCTTTAGGTGTAGAGTTAGGTTATTTATTTGACTTTTTTCTTGTTTCTTGAGGTATGCCTGTATTGCTATGAACTTTCCCCTTAGGACTGCTTTTACTGTGTCCCATAGGTTTTGGGTTGTTGTGTTTTCATTTTCATTCGTTTCTATGCAAATTTTGATTTCTTTTTTGATTTCTTCTGTGATTTGTTGGTTATTCAGCAGCGTGTTGTTCAGCCTCCATATATTGGAATTTTTAATAGTTTTTCTCCTGTAATTGAGATCTAATCTTACTGCATTGTGGTCAGAAAAGATGCTTGGAATGATTTCTATTTTTGTGAATTTACCAAGGCTAGCTTTATGGCCCAGGATGTGATCTATCCTGGAGAAGGTTCCATGTGCACTTGAGAAAAAGGTGAAATTCATTGTTTTGGGATGAAATGTCCTATAGATATCAATTAGGTCTAACTGGTCTATTGTATCATTTAAAGTTTGTGTTTCCTTGTTAATCTTCTGTTTAGTTGATCTATCCATAGGTGTGAGTGGGGTATTAAAATCTCCCACTATTATTGTGTTATTGTTAATTTCTCCTTTCATACTTGTAAGCATTTGTCTTACATACTGCGGTGCTCCCATGTTGGGTGCATATATATTTATAATTGTTATATCTTCTTCTTGGATTGATCCTTTGATCATTATGTAGTGACCTTCTTTGTCTCTTTTCACAGTCTTTGTTTTAAAGTCTATTTTATCTGATATGAGTATTGCTACTCCTGCTTTCTTTTGGTCCCTATTTGCATGGAAAATCTTTTTCCAGCCCTTCACTTTCAGTCTGTATGTGTCCCCTGTTTTGAGGTGGGTCTCCTGTAGACAACATATGTAGGGGTCTTGTTTTTGTATCCATTCAGCCGGTCTTTGTCTTTTGGTTGGGGCATTCAACCCATTTACGTTTAGGGTAATTACTGATAAGTATGATCCCGTTGCCATTTACTTTATTGTTTGGGGTTCGAATTTATACACCATTTTTGTGTTTCCTGTCTAGAGAATATCCTTTAGTATTTGTTGGAGAGCTGGTTTGGTGGTGCAGAATTCTCTCAGCTTTTGCTTGTCTGAGAAGTTTTTGATTTCTCCTTCATACTTGAATGAAATCCTTGCTGGGTACAATAATCTGGGCTGTAGGTTATTTTCTTTCATCATTTTAAGTATGTCTTGCCATTCCCTCCTGGCTTGAAGAGTTTCTATTGAAAGATCAGCTGTTATCCTTATGGGAATCCCTTGTGTGTTATTTGTTGTTTTTCCCTTGCTGCTTTTAATATTTGTTCTTTGTGTTTGATCTTTGTTAATTTGATTAATATGTGTCTTGGGGTGTTTCGCCTTGGGTTTATCCTGTTTGGGATTCTCTGGGTTTCTTGGACTAGGGTGATTATTTCCTTCCCCAGTTTAGGGAAGTTTTCAACTATTATCTCCTCAAGTATTTTCTCATGGTCTTTCTTTTTGTCTTCTTCTTCTGGAACCCCTATGATTCGAATGTTGTAGCGTTTAATATTGTCCTGGAGGTCTCTGAGATTGTCCTCATTTCTTTTAATTCGTTTTTCTTTTATTCTCTCTGATTCATTTATTTCTACCATTTTATCTTCTAATTCACTAATCCTATCTTCTGCCTCTGTTATTCTACTATTTGTTGCCTCCAGAGTGTTTTTAATTTCATTTATTGCATTATTCATTATATATTGACTCTTTTTTATTCCTTCTAGGTCCTTGTTAAACCTTTCTTGTATCTTCTCAATCCTTGTCTCAAAGCTATTTATCTGTGATTCCATTTTAATTTCAAGATTTTGGATCAATTTCACTATCATTATTCGGAATTCTTTATCAGGTAGATTCCCTATCTCTTCCTCTTTTGTTTGGTTTGGTGGGCGTTTATCCTGTTCCTTTATCTGCTGGCTATTCCTCTGTTTCTTCATCTTATTTAAATTGCTGAGTTTGGGGTGTCCTTTCTGTATTCTGGCAGTTTGTGGAGTTCTCTTTATTGTGGCTTTTCCTCACTGTGTGTGGGTTTGTACAGATGGCTTGTCAAGGTTTCCTGTTTAGGGAAGCTTGTGTCGGTGTTCTGATGGGTGGAGCTGTATTTCTTCTCTTTGTTCAGTCACGCTGTGGGGAGGGAGGGAGGGATGCTGCAAACAAATAACACTGGCGTGCGCTCGCAGTGCCTCAGCCACACTGGGTCTGCCCCCGCTCACGGCGCGTGTAGCCTCCCTGCCCACACTGCTCAGGCTCTAGGTTGTTCCGCTGGGAACAATCCGAGGCTGGCCCTGGGTTGCATGTATCTCCCAGGTCCAAGCCGCTCAGGTTCAGGCACTCGGGTAGTCCTCAGAGGCGCAGACTCAGTTGGGCCTGAGTTTTGTGCTCTTCCCAGGTCCGAGCAGCTCAAGTGATGAGGTGTTTGGCGAGCGCCAATGCTGCGACTTATCGCCTCCCTGCCACTCGGTTATCTGGGTGTAAAACCGGCGCACCTTCTCAGGCAGATGTTAACCGTCCAGATTCCCAAAAAGTTTTAGTTAGCAAAGAAGCCTGCTTACAGTTTTGTAGATAATGTCTCTCTGGGGCTGCGATTGCCCCCTTCCGGCTCTGGCTGCCTGTCACCGGAGGGGGAAGGTCTGCAGCCGGCTATCTCTGTTCAATTCTTTGTTCCGTGCGCGGGCCTGGCGGTGTCTTAGGTTGGGGCTGGCTTTTCGCGTGGTAGATATCCCACAGTCTGGTTTGCTAGCCCAAATTATTTCGCTCAGATAGTGCTCAGGGTATTCAGGCCAGATTCTTACTCTAAGCGATGCAGCTGCGCCTCCCTGCCCAGCCCCTGTTTGCTAATGGCGCGTGCAGGCGTCTGCGCCGCTTCTCCGCTGGGGGAGTTACCGTAGGACTCGCAATCTTCGGGTTTTAATTGTTTATTTATTTTTTCTTCCTGTTATGTTGCCCTCTGTGCTTCCAAAGCTCGGCACAGATTCGGCAGTGAGAAGGTTTCCTGGTGTTTGGAAACTTCTCTCTTTTAAGACTCCCTTCCCGGGACGGAACTCCGTCCCTCCCTCTTTGTCTCTTTTTTTGTCTTTTATATTTTTTCCTACCTCCTTTCGAAGAGTTGGATTGCTTTTCTGGGTGCCTGATGTCCTCTGCCGGCATTCAGAAGTTGTTTTGTGGAATTTACTTGACGTTTAAATGCTCTTTTGATGAGTTTGTGGGGGAGAAAGTGTTCTTCCCGTCCTACTCCTCCGCCATCTTGGCTCCTCCTCCTCTGGAAAAGGTCAGTTTTTATTCCAATCCCAAAGAAAGGCAATGCCAAAGAATGCTCAAACTACCACACAATTGCACTCATCTCACACGCTAGTAAAGTAATGCTCAAAATTCTCCAAGCCAGGCTTCAGCAATATGTGAACCGTGAACTTCCAGTTGTTCAAGCTGGTTTTAGAAAAGGCAGAGGAACCAGAGATCAAATTGCCAACATCCGCTGGATCATCAAAAAAGCAAGAGAGTTCCAGAAAAACATCTATTCCTGCTTTATTGACTATGCCAAAGCCTTTGACTGTGTGGATCACAATAAACTGTGGAAAATTCTGAAAGAGATGGGAATACCACATTACCTGACCTGCCTCTTGAGAAACTTATATGCAGGTCAGGAAACAACAGTTAGAACTGGACATGGAACAACAGACTGGTTCCAAATAGGAAAAGGAGTACGTCAAGGCTGTATATTGTCACCCTGCTTATTTTACTTCTATGCAGAGTACATCATGAGAAACGCTGGGCTGGAAGAAACACAAGCTGGAATCAAGATTGCTGGGAGGAATATCAATAACCTCAGATATGCAGATGACACCACCCTTATGGCAGAAAGTGAAGAGAAACTAAAAAGCCTCTTGATGAAGGTGAAAGAGGAGAGTGAAAAAGTTGGCTTAAAGCTCAACATTCAGAAAATGAAGATCATGGCATCCGGTCCCATCACTTCATGGGAAATAGATGGGGAAACAGTGGAAACAGCGACAGACTTTATTTTTTTGGGCTCCAAAATCACTGCAGATGGTGGCTGCAGCCATGAAATTAAAAGATGCTTACTCCTTGGAAGGAAAGTTATGACCAACCTAGATAGCATATTCAAAAGCAGAGACATTACTTTGTCAACAAAGGTCCATGTAGTCAAGGCTATGGTTTTTCCTGTGGTCATGTATGGATGTGAGAGTTGGGCTGTGAAGAAGGCTGAGTGCCAAAGAATTGATGCTTTTGAACTGTGGTGTTGGAGAAGACTCTTGAAAGTCCCTTGGACTGCAAGGAGATCCAACCAGTCTGTTCTAAAAGAGATCAGTCCTGGGTGTTCTTTGGAAGGAGTGATGCTAAAGCTGAAACTCCAGTACTTTGGCCACCTCATGTGAAAAGTTGACTCATTGGAAAAGACTCTGATGCTGGGAGGGATTGGGGGCAGGAGGAGAAGGGGATGACAGAGGATGAGATGGCTGGATGGCATCACTGACTCAATGGATGTGAGTCTGAGTGAACTCTGGGAGATGGTGATGGACAGGGAGGCCTGGTGTGCTGCGATTCAGGGGGTCACAATGAGGGTACACGACTGAGTGACTGAACTGAACAGAAGAAAAAGCTTCAAGATTGGTGAAACTAATTTTGGTCAAGAATGGCAATTTTTGGTGATTAAGGTAAAACATCTGTATGTTTTACCAGTTACCTTCACCCAGCTCTAAGTTTAGGATCTCCAAGTGAATTTCAATAGTTTCTTTTAATTCAGTAGACTCCTCTTTGGTCCTATAAACTAAAGAGATAAGAGTTTTGCCCACTTGTTGTTCAGTCTCCTGGTAAGGACAGCTAAACCTCCAGAGACACACATTATCCAAGAATAGCCAGGTCTAATTAAGGTACAGTCCACCCTTCCAGAATTAAGGGGCCTTCACAATGTCTGCCCAGTGGGATTTCAGAATCCTGTAAACCAGTCACTGTTGTGGGTCTGCCATTCTTCCCCCTTCCAAACAGGAGTAAAAAAAAAAAAAAATGGCTTCACAATTATATATGAGGGTAGGGGACAAAAATTTATAATTATTAAAGAATTATATACAAGGGTAGTAGTCATGTACAGATGTGAGCATTGGACCATAAAGAAGGCTGAGCACTGAAGAATTGGTGCTTTAAAACTGGTGCTAGAAAACTCTTGATTCCCTTGAGCAGCAAGGAAATCAAACCAGTCAGTCCTAAAGGAAATCAACCCTGTGTATTCATTAGAAGGTCTGATGCTGAAGCTGAAGCTCCAACACTTTGGCCACCTGATGCGAAGAGCTGACTCATTGGAAAATACCCAGATGCTGGGAAAGACTGAAGGCAGGAGGAGAAGGGGGCCCAGAGGATGAGATGGTTGGATGGCATCAGTGGACATGGACATGACTTTGAGCAAACTCTGGGACATAGTGAAGGACAGGGAGGCCTGGCATGCTCCATCCATGAGGTTATAAGGAGTCAGGAAATTTTTGAGCAGATGAGTGATGTCATTGAAGCTGCACTTTAGGAAGTGCATTTGGGTCAGAGACAGAAGTTAGGAAGCTATTGCATAAATTCAAGGGATAGATTTAGATAATCATCCTCCAAACCAAGAGATCAGTCAGAAAGGGGGGGGTGGTGACTGTGAGAGGCATGTTGGAGGCCACATTCAAAGGGTTTGCTGGCTTGCAGGTGGGGCGGGGAGGAGAGGAAAGGAGCTCTGACTCCAGGGACTCACTCCTGGGTGACCAGGAGAATGATGATGCGGCTGGAAGTCGAGAGTCAGTGCTGACTTTGGGGAAGATGAGTTCAGTTTTGGCCATTCTTTGTATCTTACCCACTCACACAAGTGGCCTCCCTGATAGCTTGGTAAAGAATCCACCTGCAATGCAGGAGATCCTGGTTCGATTCCTGGGTTGGGAATATCCCCTGGAGAAGGGAAAGGCTACCCACTCCAGTATTCTGGCCTGGAGAATTCCACAAGCCCATGGGGTTGCAAAGAGTCGGACACGACTGAGTGATTTTTACTTTCACTTCACTTCACTTCACTCACACAGTGGAAATGAACCCATGTCCTAACTTCATCAATGTCCTGGAGCTTCCTGGTTATAAATTTTAGTGGAAAGTCTGTTTTAGGTTTATGAAACTTTATTTGTAAAATTTTTAATTAATTAATTTGTATCACTTTTGACTGTGCCAGCTCTTCACTGCAGTGCGAGGGCTTTCTCTAGCTGCAGTGAGTGGGCATTACTCTCTAGCTGTGGCGCTTCTCATTGCGGTGACTCCTCTCACTGCAGAGCACAGGCTCTAGGCATGCGGGATTCAGTAGTTGCAGCACTTGGGCTCAGTAGTTTTGGCACATGGGCTTAGTTGCTCCTTGGCATGTGGGATCTTCCCGGACTAGGATTGAACCTGTGTCCCCTGCATTGGCAGGCAGACTCTTATCCACTGAGTCCAGGTTTAAGAAGCTTCAAGCACCTACTTGTTATACACGATGATCAAGTACTCAGTGAGCATTGTAAGTTACCAGCATGATGCTGGTATTAAAATGGGTCGTAATGCCTTGATGGTGTTTTACCTTGGGAAAGGTTTCCTTGGCACGATCTCTACTTTGTGCTCCTTGAGAGAAAATTTCTCTCTGCTTTTGATGGGCATCTCCACTATTGTTCGGCAGTTCTGGTTGTTGATAACCTGTATTTTATATTGAGCTAAAAAGAAGTTTTCCTGAAACTTCTGCTCCGAGTACCCAGTTTTTAACTCCAGAAATCCACAGAACAAGTTAGCATTTTGGAGTCTAGAGGGTAGCAGCTGTGTTCCCTTATCTTCTTTCATTGCGCTCCACAAGGCTTGTCTCTCCATTGCTTTTTAAAAAGTAATTTGTCATATTTGGCTGTGCTGGGTCTTTGTCACTGTGTTGAGTCTGCTCTCTGGTTGTGGTGTGTGGGTTTCTAACTGTGGTGGCTCCTCTTGTTGTGGAGCATGGGCTCTCGGGCACGGACTCAGTAGTTGTGCGGTACATAGGCTCAGTTCCCCCGTGGCATGTGAAATCTTCCTGGACCAGAGATTGAACCCATGTCCCCTGAGTTGGTGGGTGGATTCTTAAGCCCTGGACCACCAGGGAAGTCCTCGCCATTGCTTTTGTGTGAGTTCCTCTGCAGGAGCCTCCACAGGCTGCTGCTGGAGGCATCTGCAGAAGCTCCTGCATGCTTCCCAGGAGACCCTGCCCCTGGGGGTCCTGCTGGTGGCAGAGGCTGCATATACTTTACATGGTCCGAAGGTCTCTCTGCTCTATGATAATCTGGTCAGGAGTCTGATGAAGGGACCCTTAACTTTCAAAGACTTTTCATTTGTAAACCTTCCTTTAGAAGTGGACTCTGAATTCAAGAAGGGATTTTGAACATATTACTATCCCCCTCTCTTGTATGTATTAATAGGATGCTTGATGACTGCCTACAGCAGGCACCACTGGGGGCCCACCGGATAGGCCTTTCCTCCTTTCTCCTTTATTAAGGCATCCATCCTTCTTTCACATGTTGTGCTTCAGGAGAAGCTGTCTCTACTTCCAGATCTAGAGGTGGATACTAGTTGATCCCCGACAATACTGGGAACCCCCATCTTTCTGTGCACTGCCGCTTCAAGGGAAGGCTAGTGACCTGGGTCTGGTAAGAGACATAAGGGGAGACGCAAGGGGAGAATTCTGAGGATGGGTCTTCTGGGTGAGGCTTCCTCCTTCCTCAGCAGAAGCTGCTGGGAGAAATGACACCCACCATTCTGCCTTCCCTGCATCTGGATGTGAAGCTCAGAGCTCTCCTAGCCATCTGGAGGATGAAGCCAGCACATGGGGAAGAATGAAGCCAAGTGAGTCACAGGAATCGGATGGCCAGATTTCCAAACTTCTTGTATTTAAAGGTAACACATTTCAGTGTCATCTGTGGTGGTTTCGTCTGGAGTTTTCAGTTACCAGCAATGGAAGGCAGCCCAGCTGATAGAGTGACTCTTTTAAAATGAGGCCCTGAGAAGACGGTGCCAGGACAGTGGGGACACCGCCTCCCACGTCTCACCCACTGTACTTCTGGACACGGGCATGCACTCCGAGACTGACTGAGAGATGGAGTAACTCATCACATGTTTATCACACAGGGATCCTGAAGACAATTAAGCCCTTCAGGTTTTTTTTTTTTTTTTGTCTCCACAAATTCTGTTTGTGTGTAAATAAGATTCCTGAAAACCTTTTTTTCCCTTAGGCTGTGACTCCAGGGAAATGATTGGGACTGGTCAACTTTCTGACTGATGAGGAAATCTGTAAGAGAGCCAGCCTATGGATGGCCTTGCAAGTCCATGCGTGCAAGTCCACCTATGGAGACAGGGGTCACTGATGCCTGGTGGAAATGTCTCCAGATGAATAGGCACCTGCAGAGATGGCAGTGGTTTAGTCGCTAAATCCTGTCTGATTCTTTGTGACCTCATGGACTGTAGACTGCCAGGCTCCTCTGTCCATGGAATTCTCCAGGCAACAATACTAGAGTGGGTTGCCATTTCCTACTCCAGGGGATCTTCCTAAGACAGAGATCAAACCTGTGTCTCGCGATGGCATGCAGATTCTTTACCCCTGAGCGCACCAGGGCAGCCCAGAAATGGCAGTGCCTACCTCTAACACCGCTGGAAGGAGCAGCTCTGTATTTAGCTGACTGTGAACTTGTCAGAGAACTTTGGGCCTTCCTCCTTACCCTACTCCCTCCTCCAACCATGCAGCACCCGGCTTGGACAGATTCCAGCCATTCTGCCCTTGCAAGGGTCCCCTTCTGTTTACATCCCCAAACACACTGTAATGTGAGAACTTTCCCCTTGCCTGCAGTCAGTCTGAGCTCATTTCAGAGGCATGTCCTTTCCAGCCCGCTGGTGTCCCCTCTGAAATGAGCTCAGGTTCATGCGAGCTTGGAGTATAAATCCCTTTCCTGAACTGGTTTCTCCTCTCAGGTTGGTGTCCCGGTGCTCATCCACAAGGCTGCCAAGGGCATTTGCTCACCTACGAAGTCAGTGAAAGGGATAAGGAAAAGTGTCAAGCTTCTGACACCTTGTCTTTCTTAATAATCAGCTGTCAGCTGCTAAAGACAGAAATTTCAAATCCTCCCAACCCCTCCTCTCTCCCAGCCCAGGAATTGGGCTTTGATGGTTTTGCAGGAAATTCAAGTAATCACTTATTCGGATGCTTGCTATTATGTAACCTCTGAGGGCAATGAACATCTTGAAAGAATCTTTCTGCAGAATCTCTCAGCTAAAGCAGTGGAGAAACCTAATAGCCGCTGGGGCTGGCAGCCAATTCTTATAAAGTCCATCAGTTATCTCTTCTGTTTCAGAGCCAGTGTCCCCTCCGAGAGAGACAAAAAGGCCTCAGAATGTGAGAAGTGCCTGCAGCAAGGTGGCCACACTCCTGTGGCCAGCTTCTTCTTGTGAGGCGTCATTGTGGGCATGGCAGTGGCTAGGTGCGCAGAGAGCCCTCTTTTAGGAAGCCACTCAGTGGAACAGCTGCATATGAATGTTTTCAGTGGCTTTCAAAAGGTGGTTTTGACTCTGTCCATAGTAAGCATTGCGGCTGTTTCTGGCTTAACGGAGCAGCACAGAGAAGTACGTGTCCTCTGGGTACTATTCTAAATAGCACTATGGTAAAGCGCTTTTGTAGGAAGAAGGAATGCATCACTGCTTATTCTTACTGTGAAGAGCAAAATGTGTAGAAGTCACCAGGTCTCCACCTTTGACATTGCGAAAACAGTGCTTTTCAGTATAGGTCATCAGAAGGATGCCTGGGGTTTACGTATATGGATTTCTTCCAAAAGAGTCAAAGCTCTTTTGCATGAATTGTGTCCCATATTATATTGTACTTTTGCTAGATGTAGAGAGCATCAGGTTTACTACTCGCTTCTTGGAAGTGATGAAGGAATTGGAACCATGCAATGGGATTCAAGAATGTTTATAATCGGCTGGTGCTCCCTATTTAATTTTTGAGAAAAATGTATATAATACACAGGAGACAGTGACCTACAACTAGGAGGCAGAGAATTATCTTATTGTTTGCCATAGTTTTGGACACAAGTCCCTACTTCTGGGAAGCTGAGCAGGACCACCTGGAGTTCCTCTTTCCAAAGCTGCTGCTACTAAGTCGTTTCAGTCGTGTCCGACTCTGTGCGACCCCATAGACGGCAGCCTGCCAGGCCCCGCCATCCCTGGGATTCTCCAGGCAAGAACACTGGAGTGGGTTGCCATTTGCTTCTCCAATGCTTGAAAGTGAAAAGTGAAAGTGAAGTCGCTCAGTCGTGTCTGACTCTTCGCGACCCCATGGACTGCGGCCTACCAGGCTCCTCTGCCCATGGGATTTTCCAGGCAAGAGTGCTGGAGTGGGGTGCCATTGCCTTCTCCGTTTCCAAAGCTAGTGAGCTTTTTATCTCCTGAAGCTGACACCAAATCTTCAATCTTGCCACCAGGAGAGGACTATCTAACACTCACATTACTTGTGCTGGAGGTATCCCTCTGGCACTGAGTGGAATTGGTGGAGGCTGCCTGAGAACCCCAACCTTTTTTTCTGGAGGGCCAGGCTGAGATATGCTTAACTGTGTGCTTACAGTACCTGAAAAGCTGGAAAAAAGAAGTCAGCTGGTTTGCACATTCCTAAAAAAATCTAGAAATAAACTTCTCCTATAAACATAATAGATGTGGTTAGATTCGACTCACTCAGATAATGCGGAACAATATCCCCATCTCAATCCTTAATTTAATCACTTCTGCAAAGTCCTTTTTGTCATATAAGGTACCTTTTCATAGGTCTGAAGATTAGGGTGTGGGCTTATTTGGGGGGCATTATTTGGCCTACCATATTTCTTTGATAAGTTGTAACAGTTGAAGATTGAGGCAGGGGAGGAAATTTAGAAGGAAAAGAAATTAGGTGATGAAAGATGGAAGAAACCTCTTCTATATCCTTTCGTGGGTTTAATCAGCTTTTAGCTGATGGTTTATAAACTCATCTTTAAACAAGTCTTGGTGCTGAGCTCTGGAGTAATATTTCTAGTTGCCCACTGGATGTCTCTACTCTATTCTGCATAGGTTAAGGTCAACAAACACCTGCCCAAATGAACTCATTCTTTCCCACTGTACCCCTGCCCCTCACTCCAAAGCTCTTCCTGCTGTTCCCCTATATCAACTGATTACTTATGGTCCATCTAGGTGCTGAAGTCACCACATTTGGAGTCTCACTTCACACTGGATAGCCACTAAATTCTGCTAAGCCTATTTTTCTTTCCTTCTTAACTTTATCATGGCAGCTTAGAAGTCAACCTGACCCAAATATCTTTCTCTACAATTAGCTATACTCTTTTGTTTTCTTATTTATTTTTTATTTTCATGGAAGCTGTGCTTAAAAATCTACCAGATCCTTATCACATATTTCAAGATGTAAATACTTTAAAATTATTACCCAGTTGTACTTTCATACTGCACAGTAGTTAAAAGTTTTGCAAAATGTTCTGAAAAACAAGCCTGCCTTTCATGAGCGTGGTTCTTCAGTAGCTCCCACCTGCTTAGATGGTAAGGAGAACACTGAACATGGCATCTGAGGATCTGTCTTACCTGTCCCCACCCCACTTCCTGCAGCTCCTTCCCAGTCCAGCCGGCAATTCCAGCACTGGAACCAAACAGACTTCAGATCCAGTTCTGACTCAGCCCCTTGAAAGCTGAGTAATCCTGGTTCAGTAATTTAACCTCAATTTACATCAGTTACTTCATCTATAAGTTCAGGAATGGCATTTAGTAAAAAAGAGATTAGAGAATTAAGATAATGTTATAAAGATGTCAGCACAGTGTTTAGTAAATATATCTTAAGTGCTCAATGACTATAAATTAATCACATATATTTTAATATCACTTATTTAGGTGCATCATAATTGTGCTCACCTGTCCCTTGTATTAGACTCAATATGCTTTGATATCATTCGTTCAGAATCCCCAGCTCTTAGTCCTGCCCATAGTAGGATGTTTCATAAATGTTTGAAGAGATGAGTGGTGGTCAAGATGTAGCTCATATTATAAAACTGGTTTTTAAAATAAGAGCAAAAATATTTGAAGGTAATTGACTACACATATATTGTCATATTTTGTTGAGGCGGTGTTTTAACTTTTTTTTAAGGTTAGTAACCCCCCATACCAGACCACCTGACCTGCTTCTTGAGAAATCTGTATACAGGTCAGGAAGCAACAGTTAGAACTGGACATGGAATAGCAGACTGGTTCCAAATAGGAAAAGGAGTACATCAAAGCTGTATATTGTCACCCTACTTATTTAACTTATATGCAGAGTACATCATGAGAAACGCTGGGCTGGAGGAAGCACAGGCTGGAATCAAGATTTCCAGGAGAAATATCAATAACCTCAGATATGCAGATGACACCACCCTTATGGCAAAAAGTGAAGAAGAACTAAAGAGCCTCTTGATGAAAGTAAAAGAGGAGAGTGAAAAAGTTGTCTTAAAGCTCAACATTCAGAAAACGAAGATCATGGCATCTGGTGGCATCACTTCATGGCAAATAGATGGGGAAACAGTGGAAACAGTGGTTGACTTTATTTTTCTGGGTTCCAAAATCACTGCAGATGGTGACAGCAGTCATGAAATTAAAAGACGCTTACTCCTTGGACAGAAAGTATGACCAACCTAGATAGCATATTCAAAAGCAGAGATATTACTTTGGCAACAAAGATCTGTCTAGTCAAGGCTATGGTTTTTCCAGTAGTCATGTATGGATGTGAGAGTTGGACTACAAGGAAAGTTGAGCATGGAAGAATTGATGCTTTTGAACTGTGGTGTTGGAGAAGACTCTTGAGAGTCCCTTGGGCTGCAAGGAGATCCAACCAGTCCATCCTAAAGGAGGTCAGTCCTGGGTGTTTATTGGAAGGACTGATGTTGAAGCTGAAATTCCAATACTTTGGCCACCTGATGTGAAGAGCTGACTCACTGGAAAAGACCCTGATGCTGGGAAAGATTGACAGCAGGAGGAGAAGGGGACAACAGAGGAAGAGATGGTTGGATGGCATCACCGACTCAATGGACATGGGTTTGGGTGGACTCTGGGAGTTGGTGATGGACAGGAAGGCCTGGTGTGCTGCAGTTCATGGGGTCGCAATGAATTGGACACAACTGAGTGACTGAACTGAACTGAATCCCCCATAGCTTGCCTCCCTAATAAGATGGCAGTGTCTCATTTAATTTTCTATGGATGGGAGAACACTTTCAGACAATAAAAGCACTTCATTTTTTGTCATTTGAGGATAATCTCATTTAAAGATTTTTTAAAGCCAGATAATATTTTTTGCAACCCAGAGCACAAATGTGATCACCTCTTAGGATTTGCCTTCCCATCCAGAAGCAGTTAAGCTGAGAATCGGGGGAAGCTGGAATTTGGAGGCTGTTTTTCTTGTGTCCTGGTAAATGAGAGTAGTTATGATTTACTTTATGTTTGAGAAAGAATTGCATTTGTCTTGACTTTGTGCTTAAGGATGATAGTGTCAGGTTGATTCAGTTGATATAGTAGTTTTGTATGATGACAATAATATATATACAACTTTTTCTCTTATTCTACTTATGCTTTCTTATTTATTTATATTGTGGAAATTGTAGTTAAAAAAACCACCAGATCCTTGTAACATTTTTCAGAACTTATATACTTTAAAATTACTTCTCCAGAGGATCTTCCTGACCCAGGGACGGAACTTTTGGGTCTCCTGCATTGCAGGCAGATTCTTTACTGTTTGAGCCATGAGTTCAGTTCAGTTCAGTTCAGTTCAGTCACTCAGTCACATCTGACTCTTTGCAACCCCATGAATTGCAGCACGCCAGGCCTCCCTGTCCATCAACAACTCCGGAGTTCACCCAAACCCACGTCCATTAAGTTGGTGATGCCATCCAGCCATCTCATCCTCTGTCATCCCCTTCTCCTCCTGCCCTCAATCCCTCCCAGCATCAGTCTTTTCCAATGAGTCAACTCTTTGCATGAGGTGGCCAAAGTACTGGAGTTTCAGCTTTAGCATCATTCCTTCCAAAGAACACCCAGGACTGATCTCCTTCAGAATGGACTGGTTGGATCTCCTTGCAGTCCAAGGGACTCTCAAGAGTCTTCTCCAACACCACAGTTGAAAAGCATCAATTCTTCGGCGCTCAGCTTTCTTCACAGTCCAACTCTCACATCCATACACAAGGGAAGCCCATTAAGATTACCACACAGATGTAATTTCACTACACAGTATGTTATTTAGCTAGCCATTATTAAAATTCATACTATTGGCATCTCTGTCTTGACCATGGAAATGTCCAGACATTTGGCATTATCATATATCCTTTGGTCACTTGCTAATACCTTACACATCAATTCCTATGGGTTTCTCGCTACATTTCATAAAGAAGAGTTTACCTGAGATGGGAAGAGATTCATTTTATTCGTTTCTCAGCAGCACTCACGTGCAATATTATCAGGATGCTTGACTTTACATGATAAAGGTTTGGGATGCACCCACAGACTAGGTGTTTTAGGGCAGCAGGTAGGTAGGGTGAGAGGAATTGACCCATTCCCCCTCCCTCGCTATCATCCTTGCTGTTTAACACACACCGTTTCTCGGGTTAGATGCGCAGAGAACGGAGCAGAGCTGTCAGCGTGCAGAGGGGAGGAGTCTTGCCTTTCTAAGGGCTCAGGAGGCTACACAGACTCAGCCCACCGCTTCCACTCCTCTAGCTCCACTGACCCTTCCTCCCAACTCTACACCGGAACAGACTCTGGTTTTCCTTTCTTGAGGGCTGGAGATGACCATCTTCCTGGGCAGCGGTAAATGCCTTTTCCCCCGGCAAACAGGAGCGCAGTGCTGGCAGCACCTCCTTCTCGTTTGTGACGGGGCTTCATTTTCTCACGCAGCACGTCCGCTTCTGACACTTCGATGGGGGCCGTCGCCTTACAGCTAGCACCCCGTGGGGGCCTCGCTGAAAAGGTGATCCATTTCTTGTTAGTTCACGTTCTCTTAGGTCTCCTTAGTGATACTTGTTTCCAAGACAGAGAAACCTTGAAATAAATACTTACTAATTTCTGAGTACAAAAGTGTTATGAGCATGTTAGAAAGTCCGCCATATGCCGGACATCCGTAATGGAGAAAATGAAAGCTCTTTAGTTGTCACCAGCTGGGTGAAGGTGTCCCCACGTTTGGTTGGTCTTCTCTGCCGATCTTCACACTGGCTCCCAAAGTGTGGAATACGAAACATGAGTGGGACACACAAGAGATGACTTTAGGAGGTACAAGAAAGAACATATTTTAATATTCTGCATTTGTGTTCCAGGTGTATCAGAAAACACTGAACTCAAGGTTTTATGGATGTTATCACTTTTCTAATACATTCATTTATATTAAAAATGGTTGATTTTTAAGAAACAGATAATAGAGTAAGTGGTATAGAACATGGCAACAATTTTGAAGGTACTGCCCTAATACTCATTGGAAAAGACTCTGATGCTGGGAGGGATTGGGGGCAGGAGGAAAAGGGGACGACAGAGGATGAGATGGCTGGATGGCATCACGGACTCGATGGACGTGAATCTGAGTGAACTCCGGGAGATGGTGATGGACAGGGAGGCCTGGCCTGCTGTGATTCATGGGGTCGCAAAGAGTCGGACACAACTGAGTGACTGAACTGAACTGAACTGACCCTGATACTACCCAGAAGTTAAAAAAATGTTACAAATAATTATTATTTTAAATGAAATCATTTTATGGTATTACTCTTTTATAATAATCATTTAATATTATTCCATAATTTTCATTTAAATAACTATACTGGGCATGTTTCTATCTCAGAACATTTTCATTTTGGTTGTTTTAGTGGGTGTATAGAATTCTATTCACAGATGGGCCAAAAGTCACTGAACTGGCAACATACACAATGGCCATATGGTTATGCCCAATATTTTGCTGTCTTAGTGTTCTTGTAAACATGTGTTTTGCATTCCCACAGGTATATCTATAGGACTAATCCCCAGAAATGTGATAGGTTAAAGGATATAAACATTTATCTTTTGGGATCTTGTCAGTTTCCCTCTAAAGATGCTGTCTGACTTAACATTCCTACTGACAGTACCTGTTTTCCTACCTAATCTATGCCAGCCATGATCAGTCTTTTTAATTTTTGTCAGATTGCACTCCTCATGAGCAGTGCTATTTCTTCTGTGAATTACTCGTTTATATCCTTTGCCCATTTTGCTTTTAGGTAGTTTAAGTCTTATATTCCTCAGTAGTGTTTCATAATTTTCTTCTTAAAACCCCATTATATTTTTATACTTAGTCCCAAAGAACTCCTTTACACGTAAACACAATGTAGGTTGTTGTAATTCAGGCAGAAGTAGAGAAGGTGTCTATAGAGACCAGATGGTTCTCACTGGGTATATTTATCTTGATGTGGTTATTGTATTTTGAGACAGCAGTCTAGGAATTTCTGCATCTTTTTGAAGTCTGGAATCATTTATCTTATCGATGTACAAAAAGGTGTCAGGTCTCTGAAACTGCTTTACTCAGACCCCATTCACAAAGACTACTGAATCAACTACAGCATGAGATTTAAAACCTACTCTAATAAATAACAAGTGCTAATACATGAATAATAAAATATAAATGCAAACAAACATTCGCTGGGCACCGACTATGGGCCAGGCCACTGAGGCATTAAACAGGATACAAAGGGGACTAAAAGTGGCTTTACTTTCCAAGAGCTAATACTCTCAGAGGCAGGCGCATTTATACACGTAATTGCAATAAAATACTGTAGGTGTTATGATGTGCAGGGCAGAGTGAAGGAACAACAGAGAGGAGTTCTTTCTACCTATGGCAGTGTCAAACGATGGTTGTCAGGAAGGCCTTGAAGAAGTGGTGTGTCTAAGGGAGCATCCTGGAAGATGAAGTGGGAAGGAAACCCCTTCACAAAGGCAGGGCTGTGTGAAATGGCACGAGGCTCCAGAGAGCCTCAGGGCTTTGGGATGACTGGGGAATGGATGGACTTAATGGGGACAAGCTGGGGTTGAACTTTTATTCCATCAAAGAGTTTGAAATTTTTCCTGTAGCAGCGTGGAGCCATTGGAGGCATTAAACAGGGCAGAGATGTGGGGAATGTTTAGGCATTAGAGGGCCTGCTGTGACTTCGACTGGAGAATGGAGTGCTTTTGGGTGATCTGGGGGTGAGGGAGGGAGCAGATCCCAGAACCTTCACCTGGGTGAGGGATAATGGCATTAACCTCCTTAGGGAAGGGAGCAGGGGGGCAGACTTGGGGGGGGGGAAGATAGTAAGGTCCACTGTATAGATTAAATGTGAGGTGCCTCTGGGAAGGCCAGGTGAAGAAATCCAAGTAAGCCATGTGTGCCCAGCTCTCACATTCACTCATTCATTTGGCAAATATTTATTAAGTGTGTGCTCATGCCTTATACCTTAAATAAAAGGAGGTGCTTCCAAAACCCCTCAGCCACATCTTTACAGACAAGGCCTTTGCTACTTCTAGCCATTCCTTAGTATGATCACTTCACTGCTCCCATAAACTGACCACATACAGTAACAGAAGAGACAGAATAGTAAATATAGTTATTAAATTACATATTTTTTACCTCAGAGTTTTATGTTTTCATTTGTTTGTTTCAGGTATGCCATCTGCATTTTTCACTTAAAGGCTTTCATCCCAGACTAAACTATATTCCAACTTTTTAGAGTTGATCTAACTTTGTTAAGAGGTATTATAAAAAAATGGGCTTCCCAGTGGTTAGTGGTAAAGAATCCGCTTGCCAATGCAGGAGACGTAAGAAATGTGGGTTTGATCTCTGGGTCAGGAAGATCCCCTGGAGGGAGGGCACAGTAACTCATTTCCGTATTCTTGCCTGGGAATCCCATGGACAGAGGAGCCTGGCGGGCTACGGTCCACAGGGCTGCCCTGGGTCAGAAAGAGCCAGATACAACCGAAGCGACTTAGCACACACACGTTCTAAAAAGCAGACAACCACCCAAAGACCTAAGGAGAACTCAACCATTATTTTGATTATAAATAGTAACATTAATAATGAAATTTACCATTTATTGGGTACCTATTATGTATCTGGTCTGTCAGGGACATTATGTTTGTTTTATATACACACATTGTCCAATTCACAAAACAAACCTGTAGGATATATACGTTATTTGCATTTAATGGAGAAAAAATTTTCCTGTTCATTTCTTTCTCAGAGTTCTTTCACAGGATCTTTGGTAGTCTCCTCTGCACATCTCTTATATACGGATGTTTCCCAGGCCATTGTTCTCTTATCTTCTGTGTATCTTCGCTGAGCTATTGCGCCCGCTACGTGCCTCACTCACCACCTGTGTGATGATGAGTTTCACGTCTGTATATTCTCTCTTGGGGTTTTGAGCTTCAGTCAAGTGAGCCTGATGCCTGCTGGTCTCCTACAGTTGACTATGTCATTGATGCCTGATGATTTAACACATCCAAGCTTGAACTCATTGTCTTTCTAAAATATGCCTGGGCCCCAGGAGTCCCTCGCTGCATGTACCAGAAACCTGGGAGTTACTATTCCCTTCTTTTCTTTTCTTTCTCTTCACATCAACCTGTCTCCAGGTTCTATCAGCTCTGGTTCCTCGCTCACAAACACCCCCTCCTCTAGTTCTTCTAGGCTAGGGCCTTAGTTTGGGTCCTTAACATTTGTCTTACCTCTGGGTTTGGCCGTAGACCAAGTATCAGTTCAGTACAGTTTAGTTGCTCAGTCGTGTCTGACTCTTTGTGACCCCATGAATCGCAGCACGCCAGGCCTCCCTGTTCATCAACAACTCCTGGAGTTCACCCAGACTCATGTCCATCGAGTCAGTGATGCCATCCAGCCATCTCATCCTCCGTCATCCCCTTCTCCTCCTGCCCCCAATCCCTCCAAGCATCAGAGTCTTTTCCAATGAGTCAACTCTTCGCATGAGGTGGCCAAAATACTGGAGTTTCAGCTTTAGCGCATCATTCCTTCCAAAGAAATCCCAGGGCTGATCTCCTTCAGAATGGACTGGTTGGATCTCCTTGCAGTCCAAGGGACTCTCAAGAGTCTTCTCCAACACCACAGTTCAAAAGCATCAATTCTTCGGCGCTCAGCCTTCTTCACAGTCCAACTCTCACATCCATACATGACCACAGGAAAAACCATAGCTTGACTAGGTGAACCTTTGTTGGCAAAGTAATGTCTCTGCTTTTGAATATGCTATCCAGGTTGGTCCTAACTTTCCTTCCAAGGAGTAAGCGTCTTTTAATTTCATGGTTGCAGTCACCATCTGCAGTGATTATGGAGCCCAGAAAAATAAAGTCTGACACTGTTTCCACTGTTTCCCCATCTATTTCCCATGAAGTGATGGGACCGGATGCCATGATCTTCGTTTTCTGAATGTTGAGCTTTAAGCCAACTTTTTCACTCTCCACTTTCACTTTCATCAAGAGGCTTTTGAGTTCCTCTTCACTTTCTGCCATAAGGGTGGTGTCATCTGCATCTCTGAGGTTATTGATATGTCTCCCGGCAATTTTGATTGCAGCTTGTGCTTCTTCCAGTGCAGTGTTTCTCATGATGTACTCTGCATATAAGTTAAATAAGCAAGGTGACAATATACAGCCTTGATGTACTCCTTTTCGTATTTGGAACCAGTCTGTTGTTCCATGTCCAGTTCTAACTGTTGCTTCCTGACCTGCATACAAATTTCTCAAGAAGCAGATCAGGTGGACTGGTATTCCCATCTCTTTCAGAATTTTCCACAGTTTATTGTGATCCACACAGTCACAGGCTTTGGCATAGTCAATAAAGCAGAAATAGATGTTTTTCTGGAACTCTCTTGCTTTTTACATGACCCAGCGTACAGAGCCATTTAAATAATTTCAGGGCAATTATTGAAGAACTCGGGATATAAAAATTAATATCTGAAGCTTATTTCATCAAGTAAAAGGGAGTAATGCTTACGAGAAAATGAACGTCACACGAGCAGCTCTGGAGATGGGCTAGGACTTAGCATTGCAGCTGCATCTTGAGCTAGTTATAAGTTAGAAACAGAGAGCAGAGGAGGAGCTGTTGAGGGACTAAAGCAATAATTCAAGCGTGAGTTCCCTAGAGCCTGGGGCCAGTGTTCCAGAGGGAAGGGTAGCTGTTTCTGACGTCAGTACCGTGAATGGTGCTCAGCTTCTGACTGCACCACGTTCTGGGAGGAACTGGCGTCAACCTGTCATCACTGGTCCTCTTCTACCTCCTTCAGGGACCCTGTACTTTATTTGGTTTCTTTTTGCTCTTTCCTTTTTTCTCTCCTCTCAACCCAATACTTTCTATAGAAAACTTCAGGTACTAATATGTATTCATCTCCTCTGACTTCGTAAATTGCTTCTGACTTTTGTAGCAGAGCTGGCTTCAGGCAAACTTATTCGGTGGACAATGCTTGTGTGCGGGTATTGGGTTGTCTTTGTCTTACCAGCAGATGCTGTTTTATACTCAGTGCCTAGCCCAGTGTTAAATGGGACTGAAGCAAAAAGTTAATCCAGATAGTTTGATGAACAACAGAAGATTAAACTGCTAAGTTAGAATGAAATGAATAATTCTTCCAGTCATAATATTTGGGATTTATACACATAGGCACAACATAAAAATTCTTTAGTGAAGTCCAAACATAGAGAGGCGCAAATTATATAATAAACAATTTGGAGTTCTTGAAGGTTGTGTCTAAATGTTGCCCGAGAATATAGGGAAATCATTGAGAAAGGAGATGTGATAAGACAAGTACATGGCCAAGTGTCAAGTGAATTATGCAGACAGCAGTTACTTCAGGTTCAGGGATGAGATCATTTTGGACTGCATTTAAGGGAAAGCATTGAAGCTGGATGAAGAAGCAGAGATAAAATTGGGGTAAGAAATGAGGCTGGTGACAAAAAGGTATCTGAGGCTAGAAGTAAGGAGAAGAGTTTTGTGCCACCTTTCCTTGGTGGCTCAAATGGTAAAGAATCCCCCTGCAATGCGGGAGACCTGGGTTTGATCCCTGGGTTGGGAAGGATTGCCTGGGGAAGGATTGCCTGGAGAAGGAAATGGCAACCCACTCCAGTATTCTGGTCTGGAGAATCCTATGGACTGAAGTGCCTGGTGGGCTGCAGTTTCAGTTCAGTTCAGTCACTCAGTCATGTCTGACTCTTTACGACCCCATGAATTGCAGCACGCCAGGCCTCCCTGTTCATCAACATCTCCCAGAGTTCACTCAAACTCACGTCCATTGAGTCGGTGATGCCATCCAGCCATCTCATCCTCTGTTGTCCCCTTCTCCTCCTGCCCCCAATCGCTCCCAGCATCAGAGTCTTTTCCAATAAGTCAACTCTTCGCATGAGGTGGCCAAAGTACTGCAGTTTCAGCTTTAGCATCATTCCTTCCAAAGAAATCCCAGGGCTGATCTCCTTCAGAATGGATTGGTTGGATCTCCTTGCAGTCCAAGGGACTCTCAAGAGTCTTCTGCAACACCACAGTTCAAAAGCATCAATTCTTTGGTGCTCAGCTTTCTTCACAGTCCAACTCTCACATCCATATATGACCACTGGAAAAACCATAGCCTTGACTAGATGGACCTTTGTTGACAAAGTAATGTCTCTGCTTTTGAATATGCTATCTAGGTTGGTCCTAACTTTCCTTCCAAGGAGTAAGCGTCTTTTAATTTCATGGCTGCAATCACCATCTGTAGTGATTTTGGAGCCCCAAAAAATACAGTTTAGAGGGTCGCAAAGAGTCGGACACGACTGAGCGACTAACAACAACAAACAGAGGATAAGAGGTCTAAGCAGTTAATACATTCTCAGGTTAATTCTCTTTTTCTGTCTAGTCAGTGATTCTTTGTTAGGAGCTGAAGTATATTAATTCAGGTGACAATTTTGCTATTTGACAGAAGCAATTCTGTATTTTACGCTGCATGTACTTATTATTTATCGTCTTCATTATACCTTAAATTTTTTTTTTTTTTTCTGGAAGTAATCTTACTTAGTAGAGAGAAATACCTGTGAGTTCTAAAAGTAAGGGAGTGGATCAGATTTTGTGCGTCAGGGCCTGGTTCTTGTGGCAGTTAGGGTTGGAATGGCAGCGGGGCCTCTTTCTGAGCTGTGAGGATTCAGCTTGTGTACTTGCAGGATTCAACTTGTGCGGTGCAGATGTGATGCAGAAGACCCCGAGAAATTGTTTATTTCTGTCCTTTATGGCCCCATGTTGCCCCTTGACACAGCTCCTGTCAACTTAGAGCCAAAAAACACAAGTGTTCTCAATGTCCCTTCAGAAGGGGACAAAGCAAAATTAGCAGTCTCTGCTGTTTCTGAAGTCTTTCCTTTTCACCCTTTATATTTCACACCAACAGTATCAACAGTCATTGTTTTTTAAAGCCTCCCCTTTCCAAAAGCAGAGCCATTACTCATTCTTCCCCAGGAACGGAGGTCTGCGAGATGCCTACCATCACAGTGACTGTTTACCTCCTTACCAGAATCCTACATTATCTTTTCTCATGTCCAAAATCTCCACTGGGAAGTCGCCCAGCTCTCTCAACACACAAGTTAACAATAGGCATTCTATCCCTGGTTATAGAATTGTTCTCTGAGAGGAGTTTTCTAAACACCCCCAAGTCAAATTCATAGCATTTGGTTCTGTGATAAGACGAGCCACTTAGCAAAATCGAAGTCTGTTGCTCTCAAGTTTTAGTGAGCATCAAAGTCCGGTGCAAATGGGGTGTGTTAAAAGAGATGGCTGGTTCTACCTCCTTAAAGTGGAATGCAGTGGGTCTGGGGTGGGGCCAGAGAGTCTGCCTTTCTAACTAGTTTCCAGATGCTGCTGCTGTTCTGGGCATCTGACTATGAGACTCAGTGATCTGATACGCAGATCTCTGTCACAGAGACAAGTTCAGAGTGGTTTATGATGTTTCACTAAATTTAAGAATTGACCCATTCCAGGAATGTATGTTGATGTTGTCTTCAAGTTCAAAAGATCCTAAAGTTTTACATCATCTGTGTGAGCGTTCATGGATAAAGACCATGTCTGGGACCCTGCTATAAAATCTTGAATAACTGGAGGAATTCTTGGCAGTATTTCTGAGAGTCTCCCAGAAAAAGGCACCAACACAAGGTTATGTTCCCTGCTAGTCTTGAGTAAAAACTAGAGTCTGTATTTATGTGGGCTCATCAGTAATACGTGGAAGCAAAGCCCTTCCAAAGAATGTGCGAAACCTGCAAAAAAGTAATCTCTGAAAACTGAGGAAAAACAATGTCCAAAGCATGTGGACTTGACTTCCAGGAATGGGCTGCTTCTGGCTTTAGGTCCCCCAGCTGCAACCCGCTGAGGGAGCATTGCGTGTGAATGTGAGGTTTGATCAAGCTAACTTGGTAATGGCAGACAACAGGATGGGACTGCTTAAGCTTACGTGTAACGGTTTGTAGTGATCAAAGGACCAAAACGGCCAAATATCTACCAGAGTCGTGTTATGTGATGACCGAAGACCTGCAACTTGGAAATTGTTGTGGCTAAAGTGGGATTGGGAAGGGAATTGACTTACAAAACCAAAAGAACCGACAAAACTGTAGATCTAGTAAATTGATTACTAACTCTTTATATTGAAATATTATCTAAAGCTAACAAGTGATATTTTAAATATAATTAGAGATGTTTTAAAGCAGTTGTCTCCAACCTTTTTGGACTGGGGACTGGTTTCATGGAAGATGATTTTCCCAGGGACTGGAGTCTTCTGGATGGTTTTGGGATGATTCAAGTACATTACATTTTTTGTGCATTCTATTTCTATTATTATTAGATCAGATCCACCCCAGAACATCAGGCATTAGATCTTGGACGTTGGAGACCTCTGTTTTAAAGGGTCTTGAATAATTTTTTAATTAAAAAAGTAAAATGTATATTCTAATATGTGAAAAATAAAAATGAAGTCCTCAGGCCCTCCTTGGAGAAGGAAATGGCAACCCACTCCAGTATTCTTGCCTGGAGAATCCCATGGACAGAGGAGCCTGGCTGGCAACAGCCTATGGGGTTCCAAAGAATTGGACATGACTGAGCGACGAACACAGACACGTACACACAGCCCCTCCTGATCCCAAATACTATATCTAGGGAAGTAATGTATCTGTTAAAAATTTTTTTTATTGGAGTATATTTGATTTACATTGTTGTCAGTTTCAGGCATACAGCAAAGTGAATCAGTTTATACACATATCCACTTAAAAAAATATATTCTTTTGTTTGGCATCTTTGAAAAGCTGTAATTCCCTGAATGAATGTAAGGAGTCAGGTTTTTCTCTAATGTCAGAGTGAAGATTTATGCAGTCTCATTTCAGGAGTAGCCTCCTGGGAAGGCATTCCCTTCCTAGCAACAGGGCAGGAGACCACGCCCCTGGAGACTGTGAGTAGAGGGGCGGGTGTCCCCAAGTAGACACAAGGGGCCTACTTGTGAGGGACTGCGGACAAGGATTTACCCTACCTTATTATTATGAAGAAAATAGTGCTAACAAGGGCTTCCCTGGTGGCCCAGTGGTAAAGAATCTGCCTGCAATGCAGGAGAGCTGGGTTCAGTCCCTGGGTGGGGAAGATCCCCTTGGAGGGAGGGCATGGCAACCCACTTTAGTACTCTTGTTTGGAGAATCCCATGGACAGAGGAGTCTGGCAGGCCACAGTCCATAAGGTCAGGTAGAATCAGACATGACTGAAGCGACCAAGCAGCAGCAGCAGTGTTAACAAGGTGTAAAATGTTACCTGCCTTTGCACCTGTCTTCTTTGCTCTCCTCCTGTCACAAGTCAGCCATGGACTTTTGCCCTACATCCCGGCCCCTCTTCATCTTCAAGGGTTTTGCTGCTTGGGTTGTCCTCGTGGTCCACTGCCGGGTTGCTGCACCATTTCTCTCCTCCCTTCCTCCCGAGCTGGACTTCTCAAGAGAAATGTCTACTTTCTCTGCATTTTCATCTCTCTTGGCACACTGACCCATTTCTAACCTGGCTTCCACCTTTCTGTTTCATATGCAACTCTTTGCAACATTTGACATAATTTATCACTCCTGCCTTCCTGTAGCATCCTTGTGTCTTTAATCTTCTGCTGCATAACCAATTAGCCCAATTTAGTGGTTTCAAATCATAGACACATTTATTGTCTAACATGGTTTCTGAGGGTCAGGAGTCTAGGAGTGGCTTTGCTGGTAAATCTGGCTTAGGTTCTCTGTTGGCTTAGGAGCCTGTTGACTGGGGTGAGAGGACTCACTTTCAAGATGGCTCACTTACATTGCTATTGCCTGGAGGCAACAGATTTTTACCATGTAGGTCTCTCCACACTTTGTTATATTATGTTTGAGTGTCATTTTTAGCTTGCTATTAAAAAGCCAACACAGAGTATGTTTTGTTTTATTTGCTTTGCCTAAACTTGTGTTGTTTATTTACTTGATTCTAATTTGCATTATTAATGCAAGGTATATACCATTTTTAACCCTTGGAATCCTTATGAATAGACTTTGATATTGAGGGTACCTGTGAGATGTACTGTTTATTTGTCCTAGAAAATTTTCACTTTTCAGAGGGTGAACTTTTAGAAACTCATTTCATCCATTTTTTCCTAAGGAGCAAGGTATCACCAGAGGATTGCTTTCTTAAAATGTCTGTAAAAAGAATTACTTCCAGGGCTCCATAGTTTTCAATAAATCACAGACCTTACTAAGTTTTCCTAATATTAACTTAGTATTTTTTCTGCTGCAATATCACCTCTTAAATGATTATCAGTAAAAATAATCATGTTCATGTCACTCTTATATTAGCCTTTGTCTATTTAAAGGAAATTACTAAGTTTCCCTTGAGCCTTTTCTTTTCTAGGTTAAATAAGTGCCATTTCTTTATATTTTCCTCATGGGTGAATGTTTCCTAATCATTTCACTGTTCTTTCCTGAATCCCCTCCAGATTTTCAGTATCACACTTTAGTTGCTGAGCCCAAAACTGGGCATTTAGTAAAAGCTTGACCAGTGCTGAGTGGGAAGGGAGGCTGATCCATGTTTCTTACATGACTAATTATAGATCCTCTGCTATCAGCCAGAGCCTATCTCCAGTGAGGAATAATCAGTTCCAAGCATACACAATTTTTTATTACTTCCTCAATTCAGTTCAGTTGCTCAGTCATATCCAACTCTTTGCCACCCCATAGACTGCAGCACGCCAGGCTTCCCTGTCTATCACCAACTCCCGGAGCTTGCTCAAACTCATGTCCATCACGTCGGTGGTGACATTCAACCATCTCATCCTCTGTGGTCCCCTTCTCCTCCTGCCTTTGATCTTTTCCAGCATCAGGGTCTTTTCAAATGAGTCACCTCTTCGCATCAGGTGGCCAAAGTATTGGAGTTTCAGCTTCAGCATCAGTTCTTCCAAAGAATATTCAGGACTGATTTCCTTTAGGATGGACTGGTTGGATCTCCTTGTTGTCTAAGGGACTCTCTAGAGTCTTCTCCAACATGACAGTTCAAAAGCATTAAGTCTTTGGTGCTCAGCTTTCTTTATAGTCCAACTTTCACATCCATACATGACCACTGGAAAAACGATAAGATTTGACAAGATGAAACTTTGTAGGCAAAGTAATGTCTCTGTTTTTTAGTATGCTATCTAGGTTGGTCATAGCTTTTCTTCCAAGGAGTAAGCATCTTTTAATTTCATGGCTGCAGTCACCATCTGCAGTGATTTTGGAGCCCCCTAAAATACAGTCTCTCACTGTTTCCATTGTTTCCCCATCTATTTGCCATGAAGTTATGGTACCGGATGCCATGATCTTAGTTTTCTGAATGTTGAGTTTTAAGCCAACTGTTTTACTCTCTCTTTCACTTTCATCAAGAGGCTCTTTAGTTCTTCTTCACTTTTTGCCATAAGGGTGGTGTCGTCTGCATATCTGAAGCCATTGTTACGTTTCCCAGCATTCTTGATTCCAGCTTGTGCTTCATCCAGCCCAGCATTTCACATGATGTACTCTGCATATAAGTTAAATAAGCAGGGTGAAAATATACAGCCTTGACGTACTCCTTTCCCTATTTGGAACCAGTCTGTTGTTCCATGTCCAGTTCTAATTGTTGCTTCCTGACCTGCATACAGGTTTCTCAGGAGTCAGGTCAGGTGGTCTGGTATTCTCATCTCTTTCAGAATTTTCCAGTTTGTTGTGATCCACACAGTCAAAGGCTTTGGCATAGTCAATAAAGCAGAAGTAGATGTTTTTCTGGAACTCTCTTCCTTTTTGATGATCCAATGGATGTTGGCAATTTGATCTCTGGTTCCTCTGCCTTTTCTAAAATAAGCTTGAACATCTGGAAGTTCATGGTTCATGTATTGCTGAAGCCTGGCTTAGAGAATTTTGAGCATTACTTTACTAGCATGTGAGATGAGAGCAATTGTGTGGTAGTTTGAACATTCTTTGGCATTGCCTTTCTTTGGGATTGGAATGAAAACTGACCTTTTCCAGTCCTGTGGTCACTGCTGAGTTTTCCAATTTGCTGACGTATTGAGTGCAGCACTTTCACAGCATCATCTCTCAGAATTTGAAATAGCTCCACTGGAATTCCATCACCTCCACTAGCGTTGTTCATAGTGATGCTTCCTAAGGCCCACTTGACTGCACATTCCAGGATGTCTGGCTCTAAGTGAGGGATCACACCATCATGATTATCTGGGTCATGAAGATCTTTTTTGTATGATTCTTCTGTGTATTCTTGCCACCTCTTCTTAATATCTTTTGCTTCTGTTAGGTCCATACCGTTTCTGTCCTTTTTTGAGCCCATCTTTGCATGAAATGTTCCCTTGGCAGCTCTAATTTTCTTGGAGAGATCTCTAGTCTTTCCCATTCTGATGTTTTCCTCTATTTCTTTGCACTGATCACTGAGGAAGGCTTTCTTATCTCTCCTTGCTATTCTTTGAAACTCTGAATTCAGATGCTTATATTTTCCTTTTTCTCCTTTGCCTTTCACTTCTCTTCTTTTCTCAACTATTTGTAAGGCCTCCTCAGACAACCATTTTGCCTTTTTGCATTTCTTTTTCTTGAGGATGGTTTTGATCCCTGTCTCCTGTACAATGTCACAAACCTCTGTCCATAGTTCTTCAGGCATGCTATCAGATCTAATCCCTTGAATCTATTTGTCACTTCCACTGTATAATCATAAGGGATTTGATTTAGGTCATACCTGAATGGTCTAGTGGTTTTCCCTACTTTCTTCAGTTTAAGTCTGAATTTGGCAATAAGGAGTTCATGATCTGAGCCATAGTCAGCTCCCAGTCTTGTTTTTGCTGACTGTATAGAGCTTCTCCATCTTTGGCTGCAAAGAAGATGATCAGTCTGATTTCAGTGTTGACCATCTGGTGATGTCCATGTGTTGAGTCGTCTCTTGTGTTGTTGGAAGAGGGTGTTTGCTATGACCAGTGCATTCTCTTGGCAAAACTCTGTTAGCCTTTGACCTGCTTTGTTTTGTACTCCAAGACCAAATTTACCTATTATTCCAGGTATCTCTTGATTTCCTACTTTTGCATTCCAATTCCGTACAATGAAAAGGACATCTTTTTTGGGTATTAGTTCTAGAAGGTCTGGTAGATCTTCATAGAACTGTTCAACTTCAGCTTCTTCAGCATTGCTGTTTGGGGCATAGACTTGGATTACTCTGATATTGAATGGTTGCCTTGGAAATGAACAGAGATCATTCTGTCAATTTTGAGATTGCATCCAAGTGCTGCATTTCAGACTCTTTTGTTTACCATGATGGCTACTCCATTTCTTCTAAGGGATTCTTGCTCATAGTAGAAATGGTCATCTGAGTTAAACTCACCCATTTCAGTCCATTTTAGTTCGCCGATTCCTAAAATGTTGATGTTCACTCTTGCAATCTCCTGTTTGATCACTTTCAATTTACCTGATTCATGAAGCTAACATTCCAGGTTCCTATGCAATATTGCTCTTTCTAGCATCAGACTTTACTTCCATTACCAGTCACAACCACAACTGGGCGTTGTTTTTGCTTTGGCTCCATCTCTTTCATTCTTTCTGGAGTTACTTCTCCACTAATCTCCAGTAGCATACTGGGCACCTACCGACCTGGGGAGTTCATCTTTCAGTATCCTATCTTTTTGCCTTTTCACACTATTCATGGGGTTCTCAAGGCAACAATACTGAAGTGGTTTGCTATTCCCTCCTCCAGTGGACCACGTTTTGTCCAAACTCTCCACCATGACTCGTCTATCTTGGGTTGCCTACATGGCATGGCTTGTAGTTTCATTGAGTTAGACTATGTGATTTCATTGAGTTAGGTCCATGTGATTAAACTGATTAGTTTTCTGTTTCATTGAGTTAGGTCCATGTGATTAAATTGATTAGTTTTCTGTGATTGTGGTTTTCATTCTGTCTTCAGCGTCTTAAAACACCCCTGGTGGATCAGCTCAATAACTCAGCTTTGAAGCAATGACTGTATCTGATAGGAAGACTGAGAGGTTTTTCCAATGCAAGTGAGCACCTTATTTTGGGTTGCTTTTCTAGGTCGTCCTTGCAGTATTGCATTGCTCTAACTGAACTTTTATGTACATCTAAACTACTTAGGTGTGTTTTTGTTTATTTGTTTTAGCTCCTGTGTATCCTGTTTTTGTTTTGATTAAGTCAAAAAAGAGAAAAGGGTATGACCTCCTTTATGCCTTTTGCTTGTCCAGGACTCACAGGGCATCCCCATGGTCTCAGTGACACGCAGGCTACTGGGGGCTTTGCAGAGCATAACATGCCTATGTTTATTTGTAAATTAAAAATGAATGTATTTATGGCTGTGCTGGGTCTTCACTGCTGCATGGCTTTTCTCTAGTGTGGAGAGTGGGGCTGCTCTCTGGTTATGGTGCCTGAGTTTCTCACTGTGGTGGCTTCTCTTGCGTAGGATGGGCATTAGGGCCTAGGCTTCAGTAGTTGTGGCTCCCAGACTCTAGTGCACAGGCTTAGTAGTTGTGGCACAAGGGCGTAGCTGCTCTGAGGCATGTGGGATCTTCCCGGATCAGGGATTGAACCCGTGTCTCCTGCACTGGCAGGTGGATTCTTGCCCACTAAGCTGCCAGGGAAGCCCCTAAATTTTTTATTGATGTATAGTTGATTTGCAGTGCTGTGTTGCAGAGCAGTAGATTATTTCATTGTTGACTAGCCTGATTAATGGATCTGGGGAAACCTGGGGTTTTCCTTGAAGAGGGGGCTCCTGGACAGCCAGGACACTGGAACACTCTGTAGCACCCTTTGCTCAGAAGAGAGTTTTGAAACGGCTGGGTTAATGCTGCTCCCTGTATACTCAGCGTGTTCTCCATGGAACATTAGTCAGTTCAGTTCCTACAGGGTGCTAAGAATTGAACATGGATATAATTTCATTGGCCCTGACTAATCAGTGCAGTCTCTATATTGGTGACTTAAAATAAAACCATATGTTAATCGAAGCAGATGTAAGCACTGGTCACTAGATTTATTAGGAAAAAAATATTCACCCTGTTAGCTGAAGTTTAAAACTGATTTTGCACCCCCTATATCCAGCGGTGGTATAGCCCTCCATGTCCACTAATGGTTAATTTTCTTGCTTGAATCTCTGCTCTGCGTTACTGCTGTTTTAGCATCTTTGTATTTCTGGAACTCCATGTCTGACACTGCTGGTGAGATTATCTGCAAACAGCTGGGAAAGAACATCTGCTTCATAATTTAAATGACTTTCTTTTTTTGATGAGCTAAAGCTCCTCATTTTAGATAAAAAGCATGGTTATTGATCTTTGGAATAATTCCTCTCTTAGCAAAATTTCATTGTTGTTGAAGGAGAAGCAAGGGACAGTGTATATGCATTACGATAGGATTTAATTTCTTTATCCCTTTTTAAAAAAGATAGACTTGATTTCTTAGAGTAGTTTTAAGTTCACAGCAAAATTGAGGGGAAAGTAGAGAGATTTCTCATATAGCCCTTTCTCCACACATGCATGTCCTCCTCCACTCTCAGCGTCCCCTATCAGAGTAGCTATTTGTTATAATTGATAAACCTACATCACCATCACCCAAAGTCCATACTTTACATTATGGTTTGCTCTCAGCGTTGTATGTTGTATGGGTTTGAACAAATATACAATGACATGTTTCTGAAGCTTCCCTGGTGGCTCGCTGGTAAGGAATCCGCCTGCCAATGCAGGAGACATGGGTTCAATTACTGGGTCGGGAAGATCCCCTGGAGAAGGAATTGACAACCTACTTCAGTATTCTTGCTTGGGAAATCCCGTGGATAGGGGAGCCTGACAGGCTACAGTCCATGGGGTGGCAAAAGAGCTGAATATGACTCTAGCAACTAAAACAACAACAACATATGTATCTACCATCATAGTGGCATTCAAGTTATTTTCCCTGTCCTAAAAATCTTCGGTGTTCCACCTATCCATCCCTCCTTTCCCCTTAACTCCTGGTCTTTTTACTGTCTCCCTAGTTTTGCTTTTTCCAGAATATCACGTAGTTAGAATCCCTCATAGCTCAGTTGGTAAAGAATCCGCCTGCATTATAGGAGACCTGGGTTCAATCCCTGGGTTGGGAAGATCCTCTGGAGAAGGGAAAAGAAAGTTACCCACTCCAGTATTCTGGCCTGGAAAGTTCCATGGACCGTATAGTCCATGGGGTTGCAAAGAGTCGGACATGACTGAGTGACTTTCACTTTCAGAATCATGCGGTGTGTAGACTTTCCAAATTGACTTTCACTGAGATGCATTTGTTTCTTTTGTGACTTGGTAGCTTATATTTATCCATTCATTTACTAAAGAACATCTTGGTTGCTTTTTAAATTCTGGCAATTATGAATAAAGTTGCTATAAACATTTCTGTGCATTGTTTATATGGACATAAGATTTTTCAACTTCTTTGAGTAAATCCCAAGGAATGTGGATTCCAATTTGATTTATCCCTTTATGTGTTGTATCTTCTTCTATCATAGAGAGCTGGCATGTTTTGAGGACCTACTCAGTGTCAGAATTTTTAATAAATCATATGACTTTAGCCTCATTACTCCTGTGAAAACTTTTTTTTTAAATACACAAAGAAACTGATACTTAGAAAATTTAAGTACTTTGTTCATTTGAACAAATTGAAGATTGAAACAGAGAAACCTCTAGTTCCAATGTTCATTTATTTTCTCTGAAATAAGTTAGAGCTGGAAGGGACCTTAGGAATGATCTGGACAGGTATACCTTTAACATATGTGGGGCTTACAACAAGAATACAAAGGGAGATCCACATATATTGATTGTTTAAATGTTTAAAGGTAATAAATCAGGCTGAAACACTGTGAGTAAGATGCTCTGTCCTCCCACCTTGATAAGACCACCTTCACAACAACCCGGAAGACCAATTTTGAGTCTGGAATTCACATGCTCAGAGTCTAATAACGGAATGGGGCAGCACAGGAGACATCCCCACAGCACTGCTGCTCCTCCTCTTCCCCCTTCCTTAGGGGCCTTGCATGGACATCTGTGGATTCACCAATCCACATGTACAAACCCCGTCCATGCTGCCTGCCCGCAGCTGTCCCTTGGCCCCACCTCAGGTCGAAGATGTACACAATGGGGTGTGTTCCTTTTTGAGAGGGTAGGCCCAGGGAAGAAGTCTACCCAGAGTTACGGTCCCTGGACAGGAATTCAGGGATTCCAGGGGTCCAGAGTATGACTAGCTAGTGCAGAATTTAGGCTTCAGGCAGGCAGATTTTTTTGACCCTGTGGTCTCCCCACCCCACTGAAGGCAGGAGAACAGACGGTGTGGCCAATGAGATCCACAGTCAGGCCCAGAGCAAGGCCCTTCTTGCTCAGGTCTGAGGATGGAACTGGATCCAGATACCCCAGTTGATAAATGAGAAAACAGAGGCCAAAGTCACATGGCTGCTTAGTGGCTGCACAGGGATGTCCTGATTTCCAGCATTTTTCGTAAGGCTGCTCCCTTAGGAGCCTGGGTTGTTCTATATGTGTATTTATATAAACTCATTCCAGGGATCACTTCATAATCACTTTTACCAAAGAACTAAAAAAAATCTGCCCAAGGACATCATTTCTACTCATAGTCCCAACTAGGTGCTCTTGAATGAACCAACTGTCAGTTAGATGACATTACAAAGCAATCAATACCTCAGGCGATTTCTAAAGGCTAATTAGAAACCTTTGGGAACATCAATCACAGAACGTTCCCAAATAATTTCCAAATTACTTCCTATATAGGTCAGTTTATTGATGTGCTTGATGAGTCAACCAGCTCACCAAGAAACCACAATTAGAAATGTGATCAACATAAACTTGGTTGAAACCACTGGCAGATGTTTTCAGTGATTTGCATATAAATGAGTCACCAGCTTTAGAAATCCGGCTTATCAAGGGTTGAGATTATTTCATACATTTTTTCTTTTGTTGGAATGTGCTGAAAGAAGATGTGTGTTTATTAAAAGGTCATGTCTTAAGTGTCTTCTAGTGTTTAGGTTTTTCCTCTGCATAGTTAATTCCTAATATAATTTTCTCACACATTGATAAATGTCTTTAAAGATACCTTAACGTTTGAACAGCACTTTATTTCTTATGTATGTTTGAGATGCTATTCTATGTTGATTCTTAGTAATATTCTATGAGATAATTTGGGCAAAGATGCTGTCACTCCAATATTTCTTCAGATGGGGACACTGAGGTGCTTAGGGCTCACGCAGTGGCTCGGGGCAGAGCTGAAGTTTGACTCTTCCACACTTTCCATGATGCCAAGGTGTTCTTTACAAGTGGAGGGCCCTCAGCCTGTTTTAAACTCCCAAGTGGCTTTGCTTTCTAACCATTCTTGTGAATGCCCCTGAACCACCTGGATGCAGAGACCCGTGTTGTACTGGGAGGGCTCCCCATCCCAGTCTCCAATCTGGAACATACTCTTTTCATAACTAAAGAAAGTCTAGGTTCGATGCACGATACTGGATGCTTGGGGCTGGTGCACTGGGACGACCCAGAGGGAGGGTATGGGGAGGGAAGAGGGAGGAGGGTTCAGGATGGGGAACACAGGTATACCTGTGGCGGATTCATTTCAATATTTGGCAAAACTAATACAATATTGTAAAGTTTAAAAAAAAAAAAAAGAATCCAAATGGATTCTGGAAGGTATAAAGATATCACGAGTCATTTAATAATGGAATAAAATGTGACCTATACTAATGATACTTGCTGTTATTTCAAAGAATACGTTTATTATTATACATTTTCTCTCTCACTATATAATCAGTGAATCAAATTTTTATGTTGCCTTTTTAATTTTTTAAATAGAGCAAACTCTATGAACTTATCCAAACTTGATGTGAGATTGGATCCCTTCAATGCTAATCTAATCCACACTGCCCCGAAACTAGTGATAAGGAGCAGTGGGGAAGATGCTCAGAAGCGTCACTCTGTGGGGTATATTCCTCACCAGTTTTCATCATTTCAGGTATTTCTTTCCTTGAAACACACCAAGTTGTTTATACCGTGAGGTTATCATGACACTGTAAAGATAGTAAACAAAGAAAGGGCACAGTTCAAAGCGAGCCCACGTTGAAGGTGTGATCTCTCTTCTTATAGGAAATATTTTCTGATGTACACTTAGGAAAATATTGTGTTAAAAAAAATCCGTTATTTGGCCCCTTCTGTCAAAGTATAGGGCAAGATACTAAATAGTTTAAGGCCCGTGGAGCACTCTGTGTCTGTCGTAACTACTCAACTCTGTTGCTGTGGTGCTAAAGTGTGCATAGACAATGTGAGCAAAAGAGCATGGCTATTTTTCAATAAAACTTTATTTATAGGAAGATGCAATGGGTAATATTTGGCTCACAGGGTATAGTTTGCCACCTGTTAGTTTGTATATATGAACACACTTCAAACATTTAATTAAAAAAACTTTTAATTTTGTATTGGGGTACAGCCGATTATCAATGTTGTGATAGTTTCAGATGAACAGTGAAGGGACTCAGCCATACATGTACATGTATCCATTCTCCCCCAAGCTCCCGTCCCCCATCCAGGCTGCCACATAATATTGAGCAGAGTTCCATGTGACATGCACCAGGTCCTTGTTGGTTACCCATATATAGCAGAGTGTACCTGTCCCTCCCAAACTCCCTAACTATCCCTCCCCCTCCTCCTTCGCCCCCAGCAAGCATAAGCTCATTCTTGAAGTTTGTGAGTCTGTTTCTGCTTTGTAAGTAAGTTCATTTGTATCATTTCCTTTAGATTCCGCTTATAAGGAATCTCACAGGATATCTTTCCTTCTCTGTCTGGCTCACTTCACTCAGTATGACAATCTTCCTGTCCATCCATTTTGCTGCAAATGGCATTTAAAATTTATTTTTAATTGGATGATAATTGCTTTACAATGTGGTATTGTAAATTGGTTTCTGCTGTGCAAAAAAGTGAATCAGCCATAAGTATACATACATCCCCTCTTGAGTCACAGAGCACCATGAATCCCCTTCTTGAGCCTATTTGTCAACAGTCTAAAAGGATGCTGTCCAAGGGTGGAATTCAGGGTCCGACACCCCTGTTCATTACAATGACTGTCCTAGACACAAACCTTTCTGACTTTACCCATGCATTCTAGTGTCAGCATCTTTATCTGGCAACCACTCCAAGCCACGTTGTCCTGCGTCTTTTTCTCTTAGCTGTCACTATGTCAGTTACCCACAGCATGTTTGTTGTTCTTTAGTCTATCTGACTAAAGTCCTGTTCGACTCTTTGCGACTTCATGGACTGTAGCCAGCCAGGATCCTCTGTCCATGGAATTTTTCCAGGCAAAAATATTGGAGTGGGTTGCCATTTCCTTTTCCAGGGTATCCTCCTGACCTAGGGATCAAAGCCGTGTCTACTGCATTGGCAGCAGGTTCTTTACCCTTGAACCATTGGGGAAGCCCATATCCACAATCAGTTCAGTTCAGCTCAGTCATGTCTGACTCTTTGGAACCCATGAATTGCAGCACACCAGGCCTCCCTGTCCATCACCAACTCCCGGAGTTTACCTAAACTCATGTCCATCGAGTCGGTGATGCCATCCAGCCATCTCATCCTCTGTCGTCCCCTTCTCCTCCTGCCCCCAATCCCTCCCAGCATCAGGGTCTTTTCCAATGAGTCAACTCTTTGCATGAGGTGGCCAAAGTACTGGAGTTTCATCTTTAGCATCAGTCCTTCCAATGAACACCCAGGACTGATCTCCTTTAGGATGGACTGGTTGGATCTCCTTGCAGGCCAAGGGACTCTCAAGAGTTTTCTCCAACACCACAGTTCAAAAGCATCAATTCTTGGGCACTCAGCTTTCTTCACAGTCCAACTCTCACATCCATACATGACCACTGGAAAAACCATAGCTTGACTAGATGGACCTTTGTTGGCAAAGTAATGTCTCTGCTTTTGAATATGCTATCTAGGTTGGTCATAACTTTCCTTCCAAGGAGTAAGCGTCTTTTAATTTCATGGCTGCAATCACCATCTGCAGTGATTTTGGAGCCCCCCAAAATAAAATCTGACACTGTTTCCACTGTTTCCCCATCTATTTTCCATGCAGTGATGGGACTGGATGCCATGATCTTCGTTTTCTGAATATTTAGCTTTAAGCCAACTTTTTCACTCTCCTCTTTCCCTTTCATCAAGAGGCTTTTTAGTTCCTCTTCACTTTCTGCCATAAAGGTGGTGTCATCTGCATATCTGAGGTTATTGATATTTCTCCCAGCAATCTTGATTCCAGCTTGTGCTTCTTCCAGCCCAGCATTTCACATGATGTACTCTGCATATAAGTTAAATAAGCAGGGTGACAATGTACAGCCTTGACGTACTCCTTTCCCTATTTGGAACCAGTCTGTTGTTCCATGTCCAGTTCTAACTGTTGCTTTCTGACCTGCATACAGGTTTCTCAGGAGTCAGATCAGGTGGTCTGGTATTCCCATCTCTTTCAGAATTTTCCACAGTTTATTGTGATCCACACAGTCACAGGCTTTGGCATAGTCAGTAAAGCAGAAATGGATGTTTTTCTGGAACTCTCTTGCTTTTTCGATGATCCAGCGGATGTTGGTAATTTGGTCTCTGGTTCCTCTGCCTTTTCTAAAACCAGTTTGAACATCAGGAAGTTCACAGTTCACGTATTACTGAAGCCTGGCTTGGAGAATTTTGAGCATTACTTTACTAGCATGTGAGATGAGAGCAGTTTTGCAGTAGTTTGAACATTCTTTGGCATTGCCTTTCTTTGGGATTGGAATGAAAACTGACCTTTTCCAGTCCTGTGGCCACTGCTGGGTTTTCCTAATTTGCTGGCATATTGAGCGCAGCACTTTCACAGCATCATCTGTCAGGATTTGAAAGAGCTCAATTGGAATTCCATCACCTCCACTAGCTTTGTTCGTAGTGATGCTTTCTAAGGCCCACTTGACTTCATATTCCAGGATGTCTGGCTCTAGGTGAGTGATTACACTATCATGATTATCTGGGTCATGAAGATCTCTTTTGTACAGTTCTTCTGTGTATTCTTGCCACCTCTTCTTAATATCTTCTGCTTCTGTTAGGTCCATACCATTTCTTTCCTTTATCGAGTCCATCTTTGCATGAAATGTCCCCTTGGTATCTCTAATTTTCTTGAAGAGATCTCTAGTCTTTCCCATTCTGTTGTTTTCCTCTATTTCTTTGCACTGATCACTGAGGAAGGCTTTCTTATCTCTTGCTATTCTTTGGAACTCTGCATTCAGATGCTTATATCTTTCCTTTTCTCCTTTGCTTTTTACTTCTCTTCTTTTCACAGCTATTTGTAGGGCCTCCTTAGACAGCCATTTTGCTTTTTTGCATTTCTTTTCCATGGGGATGCTCTTGATCCCTGTCTTCTGTATGATGTCATGAACCTCCATCCATAGTTGATCAGGAACTGTGTCTATCAGATACAGTCCCTTAAATCTATTTCTCACTTCCACTGTATAGTCATAAGGGATTTGATTTAGGTCATACCTGAATGGTCTAGTTGTTTTCCCTACTTTCTTCAATTTAAGTCTGAATTTGTCAATAAGGAGTTCATGATCTGAGCCACAGTCAGCTCCTGGTCTTGTTTTTGCTGACTGTATAGAGCTTCTCCATCTTTGGCTGCAAAGAATATAATCAGTCTGATTTCAGTGTTGACCATCTGGTGATGTCCATGTGTAGAGTCTTCTCTTGTGTTGTTGGAAGAGTGTGTTTGCTATGACCAGTGCGTTCTTTTGGCAAGACTCTATTAGCCTTTGCCCTGCTTCATTCCATATTCCAAGGCCAAATTTGCCTGTTACTCCAGGTGTTTCTTGACTTCCTACTTTTGCATTCCAGTCCCCTATAATGAAAAGGACATCTTTTTTTGGGTGTTAGTTCTAAAAGGTCTTGTAGGTCTTCATAGAACCGTTCAACTTCAGCTTATTCAGTGTTACTGGTTGGGCATAGGCTTGGATTACCATGATACTGAATGGTTTGCCTTGGAAATGAACAGAGATCATTCTGTCTTTTTTGAGTTTGCATCCAAGTACTGCATTTCGGACTCTTTTGTTGACCATCGTGGCTACTCCATTTCTTCTGAGGGATTCCTGCCCGCAGTAGTAGATATAATGGTCATCTGAGTTAAATTCACCCATTCCAGTCCATTTTAGTTCGCTGATTCCTAGAATGTCGGCGTTCACTCTTGCCATCTCCTGTTTGACCACTTCCAATTTGCCTTGATTCATGGACCTGACATTCCAGGTTCCTATGCAATATTGCTCTTTACAGCATCGGACCTTGCTTTTATCACCAGTCCCATCCACAGCTGGGTATTGTTTTTGCTTTGACTCCATCCCTTCATTCTTTCTGGAGTTATTTCTCCACTGATCTCCAGTAGCATATTGTGTACTTACCCACCTGGGGAGTTCCCCTTTCAGTATCCTATCATTTTGCCTTTTCATACTGTTCATGGGATTCTCAAGGCAAGAATACTGAAGCAGTTTGCCATTCCCTTCTCTAGTGAACCACATTTTGTCAGACCTCTCCACCGTGACCTGTCCGTCTTGGGTGGCCCCGCATGGCATGGCTTAATTTCATGGAGTTAGACAAGGCTTTGGTCCATGTGATCAGATTGTATATCCACAATATACAACCACAAAAACTTGGTAGCACACAGTCTTTAGTTCCTTGCTCTTAAGTCGAGGGTTAGGTGGGACAGCCTAGAGATGGCTCTACCAATCTTGGTTGGACTCATTTAGCAGCCTGGGGCTGTGCTGACTGAGGGGCCAGATGGCTCAGCTCCAGCTGACTATGTTTTCAGGACAAAGGCAAAGGTACAGAGCATTCGTAGAAACCTGCATGACTTCTAGGAGCCTGGGATAAAACAAACCTTCACCCCTCTGCCTCCTGCCATTGCATAAGTCCAGATTCAAAAGGTAAGATGACCCCACCTTTTTAGTGGGACTGACTGCAAATCACATAGTTTTTCATGTGGTTACAGGGAGGAGTGAAGAACTGGGCCCGTTGGCCTCAAGTCCAGTAGGTTCTACCTCCTTTCTGCCTCTCCATGTCATCTCCCTGGATTCCTGTTGCCTGTTCTTCGGTTCCACATCTCACTTGAAATGGATGTGTGACAGTTCTCCTTACTTGCCTTCTCTAGCTCTCAAAACCACCACGCACTTCTCTCTTAATGGCTGAGCCCCGGTCCCATCAGGTCCACGATTAAGAACGCTTAGTGCCTAGCCACCAAATTCTCTGGGGTTGATTTTCTAAGAGCTTCACCTTTTAGCTCCATTGTACCTGTTATCTGGGTTCCCCTACGGTTAGAGGAGAAGGCAATGGCAACCCACTCCAGTACTCATACCTGGGAAATCCCATGGACGGAGGAGCCTGGTAGGCTACAGTCCATGGGGTCGAGAAGAGTCGGACTCGACTGAGCGATATCACTTTCACTTTTCACTTTCATGCACTGGAGAAGAAAATGGCAACCCACGCAAGTATTGTTGCCTGGAGAATCCCAGGGATGGGAGCCTGGTGGGCTGCTGTCTATGGGGTCGCACAGAGTTGGACATGACTGACTTGACTTAGCAGCTATGGTTAGAGCAAATTACTCCCCCCTCTAATCACTCCTCAGTTTTTCTCATCTTGAGTCTTTGTTCAGGCCCTGTTTCTTTTCAGGATGCTCTTTGATGCTGTCTTTGTTTGCAGGAATTGTAGTCCTCCTTGAAGATATGACTCAGAAGTCTCTCCCTTTCAGTAACTGGCTCAGGTTCTCCTCCCCCACTGACTGCCTCTCCTCCTTGGCAAGCCGGGATTCTTTCTATTTTTTCATCAGCATTTGGCACATTGCACCTGGAGCTATAGGGCACGTATTTGGATGATGACTCAACACTTCCAGCACATGTAAGTTCCTTCAGGACCAGAGGTGGCTGTTTGATGTCTCCGTGTCTCTGGTGTTGGAGCTGTTCCAGGGTAGGCATTCCAAACAGGTCTGTGGCAGAAATTAATGCTGGAATGAATATGACTAAGGAAGAGGCCTTAGGACAACACTTTGAAGTTCTAGAATTGCTGCTGTTTTCATCTTTTCAGAATCCAGTGGAAAAGAAAAACCCAGTTCCATTTATTTCCTAAGGGCTAAAGCAAGCAAACAGCTGAAACTGGCCTGTCCTTCACCTGATGCTAAAAATGCTCTCTTTTCTTTTCAACAACCGCCCCCCCCCCGCCCCCCACTGCCTTTTTTTTTTTTTTTTTTGCCTAGTTATCATCTTGTCTATTTTATTTTTTGGCCACACATGCAACATGTGGGATCTTAGTTTCCCCATTAGGGATTGAACCCATGACCCCAGCCTTGGAAGCCTGGAGCCTTACCCACTGGAGCACCAGGGAAGTCCCCTGTCTTCTCTTTTCTAAAAGGACTCCTGGCCTGGGTGAGGAGGACAGGATACCTGGTGGCTGCCTGTACTGTGCTGGAAAGATTTTCATCCTCCCAGGCTTATGATGCAGAACCAAGCTTGGAATCTAGCACGAACCTTCTACCCACCCTGACTTCCTTGCCTATTGGATCTCTGAATATCAGATGGATTCTTCTCTCTACCCAACGCTCTGGCTACTAGTATGCCCCTGTCCTAATTCTTCCTACCCCGTGGCTAAGTGTGGACTTCACCTCTTCTGAGTACATTCACCTCTATGAACCTTCAGACTGAGTTCAGTATTGTTTCAGTGTTTTCTGAGCGTATCCAGTGAGGTTGTGGCAATAGGCCAATTGTACCTGACTATCATCCTTTCCTTTGATTCTGGCCCTGTCTGCTTTCATTGTTGTGTGTGTTATCTCCCTCTGTGTGTTGGACCATGACAGGGCCTGAGGCCCTGGAGCTCTTCAGCCTCTTTCTACCATTTGTTAAGAGTCTTGATTACATGTGCTGATAGCTGATTGGTCTTTGGCCCATTTTCATCTCTTCATGAGTTGGAACCATTGGGCTAATATTTATTTTATGATTAATTTGTCTCTCCATCGACGATGTGAATGCTTTCTAAGACTTGCTATCTCTAATTTGAGCTTGTGGCCTATTTTAGCACTTATTTTTTTCAAGAGCAATTTTAATTCAAATCAGCTAGAAATTATGGCCATCATTTTCTATTTAGTTTTCTTCATTGCCTGCTTTACAAGAAAGATAAGACCAGAGGAGGTGGTCATGTTCGTGCGATGCAAACTTTTGATATTATATTATTCTTTTGAATATATTTTGTGTGCTAAGCTGGAAGAAGCTTTTACTGGTTAGCTCTCAGGGGTTTATGTTTTTGTTTAATTTTGGAGATATTATTTCTAAAGGTAAACCAGTGTTTGTCCGTCAATGAATAGATTTCAAATGGCCACTGAGGATGGTGACCTAGAATTACAGAGTGAAATTAGATTTACTTCCTGGCTAATTTCTCTTATGTTCTTGGGTGGGTGGATTTGTAAGAAGATCAAACATTTGTTTTTCCCAACACCCTCTCTCCTCTCTTTCTTACTAAAATTATTAGGCACTGTACTATAGAATTAGCAGTGTGCATGCTGAGGCCAGAGTTTCCTCAGTTTAAACCCCAGAGTAATTGTTTACTAAGTGTAAGACCTTGAGGAATATATCTAAACCTATGACTCAGTTTTCTCATCTCTAAAATAGGGGCTGGTATGTGAATCAAGTGTGGTAGGATATATGAAGCTGTGGGCATAGTTCATGGACATATTAAAGTAATATGAATACTGTTATTATTATTATTGCCAATATTGTTTGAATCCTTGCTTCAATTTTGCTCAAATTCTCACTTGAGCAAAAATTATAGCTAGAACTTGATCATGTCATAAAATAGGCAAATGGAAGGATAGAGTGGAAATGCTATTGATAAAACTAGGTAGAAGCATCCACAGAAAACTGGCGGTTTACTGGGATAGCACTGTAGAGGGAAGTGGAGTCGCTCAGTCGTGTCCGACTCTTTGCGACCCCATCAACTGTAGCCCACCAAGCTTCTCCATCCGTGGGATTTTCCAGGCAAAAATACTGGAGTGGGGTGTCATTTCCTTCTCCAAGCACTGTATAGTAGTTGGATTTTTTTTTTCTTACACTTACAATTTTATTCACAAAATAATGAGCGGGGGTATAGTAGATATCTATCTTCACAAAGCAAATAATTATTAAATTCTAGGAAGCTATTCATCAGGAATGCACTTTTCAAGGACAACAGAAGGCATGATATGTTTCAAGAATCTTTACAAGGTTTCTGCATGAGTCATTGAGGAATGGCAAACCTATTGTTTTCAAGCTTAAATTATAAGACAAAAATTCAATATACTTATGACTAGAAATTTTTAAAAGTTCCAGTGAGTAGGCTTCCCTGGTGGCTCAAACAGTAAAGAACCTGCCTGTAGGGCAGGAGACCCAGGTTCAATCCCTGGGTTGGGAAGATCCTCTGGAGGAGGGCATGGCTTTCCACTCCAGTTTTCTTGCCTGGAGAATTCCATGGACAGAGGAGCCTGGGGGGCTGCAGTCCATGGGGTTGCAGAGAGTTGGACATGCCTGAGCGACCAATACTTCACAATAATTCTTTGGAAATATGATTTTTAAAATGGCCAAATAATTTTCCATTTTACAGAAGAAGCATAGTTTTATCTATAGCTGGCCAATTGCCCAACTTATGCTTTTTCTCCCAACTCAAGTCTCTCTCCCCAAAGAAGATATTATTATCAGTCAGATGCTGTTAAGCCATTAGGACAACTGTTCTCCGTACAGGGAAGGAAAAATCAGGTCCTTATCCTTGGTCCTTATCCTTATTCTTGCAGAGCATCCTGGAAAATGGAGCACTCCTGTTCATTCTATTTATGTTTTTTTTTTTTAAGGCTACTTCCAATAATTCTGACAGGAAGAGAGAACACTGAGAAATGGAAATAAGTAGAGAGAAAGCCCTTGCATGTCAGGGTTTTGGTCTTAGGGGAGAAACAAAGTGCTTAGATGGAGTATTTGGATAAAGCATGTACACATCTTGGTGAAACAAACCCGATTTCTTATTAAATGGTAAATTTTTGATGGAGTTCTACTTAGAGAATATTACCGAAGACTCACCTCCCCCAACTTCAATGCTTTAAAACTGATCAAGTGGAAAAATCATCTGATTTGGTTTTCATCTCTAGAGGAGAGTGGATTTTCCAAAAATAACCATTGGCTGCGTGATGCCATTTTTCACTGGCAAGCAGCTGAAATGGGTTTTAAGCCTACTGTCTTCTCTATTTTGGGTGAAGAACTCAGAAAAAGCACAAATGTAAGCACAACTTGGGATGTAGAGGAAGGATTAGGGGCTTTGGGGCTTGAAGTAATGAGTATGGGAGTTGGTTCTGTTTTCTTTAAGGGATTATGTCTATAATAACATGCTGCTTTTCTCTTTTAGATTCTCTGAAACATTTGTCTGGTGTCCCAGCAGTTACCATGCCCCTCCTCACAGCATTTAGAAAAGCCTGCTTTATTTTCAGATTCTCTTCCCTGAGAAATCTCAGCTCTTTCTTAGTCAATACGGTCATCAGTAACTTGTGGTACTGTAGTAAATCTGAAGAAAGCAAGCAAAAAAAAAAAAAATGTTTGTTGTACTCTCAGTGACCTTTGAAAATAGCCACAAGTAAGGGGAAACCTCCTTACTTGTGGAGCTGAAAGGAAAATACCTGTGCACCAAACCCTACCTTCCCCTTTTCCATAGCAGGTGGTCTGTGCTGCATAACCCACTGGTCATGTGACCAAGCCCTCATACCGGGGCTGAGAATGAGAGCAGAATGTGATGTGGACCACCTCCAGGCCTGGCCCATGAAACAAACCTGTGACATTGTTAGGATAATCCTCCTTTAAGTAAAAACTACATTCCTATCACAGCTATTTGCTAATCTTTATTTCTTTTATGAAGTACATATGATCAGCCTACCCTTTCTTCCATTTGCCTTTTCTAAGTCTAAGAACCTGTGATTTCATAACTAAGCTCAGCATGCCCTTTCAAAATGACTCAGTGACTAGAATTGAGGGCATCTAGTTGATTTTAGGGACTTCCCTATAGCTCAGATGGTAAAGAATCTGCCTGCAATGCAGGAGACCTGGGTTCGATCCCTGGATCAGGATGATCCCCTGGAGGAGGGCATGGCAGCGCACTCCAGTGTTCTTGCCCAGCCCATGGACAGAGGAGCCTGGTGAGCTACAGTCCGTGGGGTTGAAAGAGTCAGACATGACTAATAAACACACAGGTTGATATTTACAGATAATTGATTATATATCTGTGAGAGGTAGGTGAGTATAGGGGTTAAGAGTTCAGGCTCTGGGGTTTTAATTCTTGCAGAACCAGCATCTGGCTATGTGACATTGGGCAAACTGTTTTAGCTTTTTGAGTCTCAATTTCCACATCAGTAAAATGGGGATAGTAATAGTACTTTATAGGGTTGCTGTGAGGATTCAAAGAATTATTATGTGGAAAGACTTAAGAGAATACCCTCAATAAATGCACCCGATGAATGTTAATTGTGTTCATCACTTAGTCATGAATGGCTCTTTGTGACCCCATGGACTATAGCCCACCAGGCGCCTTTGTCCATGGGATTCTCCAGGCAAGAATACTGGAGTGGGTTACCATATCCTCCTCCAGGGGATCTTCCCAACCCAGGGATCAAATACAGGTCTCCTACATTGTGGGCAGATTCTTTACTGTCTGAACTACCAGCTATCACTATTAATACTTGTAATAAAACAGGTCAGCAAAGCAGGACGTCAAGTATTAAATCTACCACTGCTCCACATACCTATACTCAGTTTATCATATGTAACGATAGCTTCTCTCTCCCTGCATGTTCCTTTTCTGTCTGGAGAAAAGTCTGTGTCATTTCTGATTGTTTGACTTAACTCATTGCCTGCCAGCTCTGACATGAACAGAATGAAATGATGAAGGAGCACTGGAAGATGATAAATGGATTTCTAGAGAGTGAAATTTGGCCAAAGGAAATCTGCTTCAAAGGAATTATGTTTCTAGCCTCATTAGTGCCCATCAATTGCCAGGCTTTGTCCTTCTGCAGTTTGGGCCTGGGACCTGCTGTCTCTTTGGAGCTCCTCTCCCTCCCTGGCTCATGGCCCCCATGTGTTCTCCACAGGGGGTTATTTGGAAAAGTGTCCCAGTGCACACATTTCCTGGCTACAGGAATTCAGCTGTCCTCAGCCTATCATTTTCAATCCCTCTGGAAAAGGGAAGAATACTTCTAAATAAAGTTCTAAAGATACACATACTAGAGCATCCCTCAGGATTTGTGCAGTGTGAGACATAAGGTTTATATACCAGTGACTGAGGTAAATTGGAAAAAAGTACGGTCATGTCACCACAGAAGGTCCATTTTTGTGAGTAGACAGCATCAGCTCGGGGTTTAAGGCTGAAGTCTGGGGGCCTTTTGCATTCTTTGTGCACTGTCTCCTGTCATCGGAACTGAAGGGAGCCCTAGGGTCTCTCACTATCTTTGCATCACCTGCATCTTTGCAGGCCTGAGGAAGACTAGCAGAGAGATGCAGAGTGTGATTCTACTATGCACGCCCTTTATGGACTTGGATGTGTTGGCCAAGTGCTGAAGTCTTGGTTCCCTCATATATGAATGGAGAACTCTAGGTCCCTGTCCTTGGGTTGCTGTGAGAGCTTGTGAAGGGCTTAGTCTGGTGCCTGGCACAGAGTAAGAGTTTGGGAAATGGTTGTTTTTGGTGTATGAGCGAGGAGGTTGTGCTTTTTGTGTCTGGGTGCAGTGCCCTGATTTCCTCAGCATGTTAGTCTCACACTCCCAGAAAATTTCACAACTTGGAGACTTGAGAGTGGATTCTGAATGCTCTAATACTTGCTTACATGTAACAAAATACTAACTGGGGTTTTCATAAGTGATGCTCCGTGTACAATAAAAACAAATTGAAAACTTAGCCACACATCTCAAAGGTTGGGTGAAAAACTCTTCTTATAAAAGAACAGAGAGCAACAGCTAGGATTTGTAAGTTATTGGGCTCCTGCCACATGATGACTTTAATAGTTATGGAAATGGTACATCCACCCTTACAACTTCCTTACTTCATTCACTCATTCTTTTATTAATTCATCCTGCAAATGTCTAATTTAATTTTGAGTTGGTGTCAAGCATTGGTTCAGATGCTAGAAATACCATGATGAACAAGGCAAAAGTATGCCTACTTTCATGGAGTTAGCATTTGAATGGGAAATATAGGCAAACACTGAGAAATATCAATAACCTCAGATACACAGATGACACCACCCTGATGGCAGAAAGCGAAGATGAACTAGAGAGCCTCTGATGAAAGTGAAAGAGGTAAGTTAAAAAGTTGGCTTAAAACTCAACATTCAAAAAACTAAGATCATGGCATCCGGTCCTGTCACTTCATGGCAAATAGATGGGGAAACAATGGAAACTGAGAGACTGTATTTTGGGGGCTCCAAAATCACTGCAGATGGTGACTGCAGCCATGAAATTAAAAGATGCTTACTCCTTGGAAGAAAAGTTATGACCAACCTAGATAGCATATTCAAAAGCAGAGACATTACTTTGCCAACAAGGGTCCGTCTAGTCAAAGCTATGGTTTTTCCAGTCGTCATGTATGGATGTGAAAGTTGGACTATAAAAAAAGCTGAGCACCAAAGACTTAATGCTTTTGAACTGTGGTGTTGGAGAAGACTCTTGAAAGTCCCTTGGAATGCAAAGAGATCCAACCAGTCCATCTTAAAGGAGATCAGCTCTGAATATTCATTAGAAGGACTGATGCTGAAGCTGAAACTCCAATACTTTGGCCACCTGGTGCAAAGAGGTGACTCATTTGAAAAGACCCTGATGCTGGGAAAGATTGAGAGCAGGAGGAGAAGGGGACCACAGAGGATGAGATGGTTGGATGTCACCACTAACTCGATGGACCTGAGTTTGAGCAAGCTCTGGGAGTTGGTGATGGACATGGAAGCCTGGTGTGCTGCAGTCCATGGGGTCCTAAAGAGTCAGAAATGACTGAGCGACTAAGCTGCTGACTGAAGAAAACAGGTGCATTATTAAAAATAACTGTAAATTATAATAAGTACTATGAAGGAAACCAACTGGAAGTCATGGCAATAGAGTGGGGGAAAACTGCTTTATACTTGAGAAAGAGTAGAAGGAACTAGGCATGTAAAGAATAGAGGGGAAGGGCATTTCAGCTGGAGGGAACAGCATATACAAAGACAAGTGATGAAGTTCAAAATGGGTCAGGCCAGGCCATGCAGGGGCCTACAGGCAATGTTAAAGAGTTTAAATTTGTATCCCACAAAAGGGAAGCCATTAAAGGATTTGTTTGAGCAGGAGAAAAAATACATCACTTATATTTTAGGACTGCTCTGGTATCTGAGTGAAGAAAGTGGGGGAAAGGGAGGCTCAAGAATAGCAGCCTGGATGGGACTTCCCTAGTGATCCAGCGGGAAGACTCTGTGCTCCCAATTCAAGGGCCCTGGTCAGGAAACTAGATCCCACATGGCATAACTAAGACCTGGTACAATGAAAAATTTAAAAAGTAAATATTAAAAAAAAAGAATATAGAATGGAGACAGGAGACTATGGTTGTGGTTTCCTCTTAGCCTTGGTGTGACGGCAGTGGAGATGGAGAAAGAGGAATTGAGTCAAACAATCTGTGTCTCCATCTATGCATTAGAATAGATACGACTTGTGGAGGGATTAAACGTCCATTGGGCAGTTGGATATGTGAGTCTGGAGAGCAAAGGAGAGGTTGGAGGTAAAAATTTGAGAGTTTCTGACATATATATATATATATATATATATATATATATATAATAGTGTTGTAAGAAGGGAATGGCAACCCCCTCCAGTGTTCTTGCCTGGAGAATTCCATACACAGAGAAGCCTGGTGGTCTACAGTCCATGGGATTGCAAAGAGTTGGACAAGACTGAAGCAACTAACACTTTCATTTTCTTTCAAGCTACATTAAGGAGATCACCTAGGAAATGTGTGGGAAGAGAAGAGCCTGGAGAGAACCAATGCTTTAGAGCTCAGGTAAAGAGCTGCAAAGGAGATTGAAAAGGAGTGATTAACACGGCAAAGGAAATCCTGGCAACCATAGAAACCAGGAGATGAAAGAGTGTTTCAAGGAGGAGAGAATTATCAATGGAGCTGAATGCTGACATGAGGTCTAATAGGATGAAGAGGGTTTTGTTGGGCAACATGGAGAAGGAGTTGGTGACTGTGATAAGAGCCATCCAGCAGAATGGTGGGGTTGAATTGGGTGGTGCGATGTTGGAATTATGTTAGAATGGATTGAAAAGTGCATGGGAATGAGTAAATTGACATTGTATGTATAGACATCTCTTTGGATAATTAAGTTTTGATGAGGTCATGGAAAAAGGAGGACTTTTAAAAGTTGGATTTCAAGAGGGCATGTTTAAGTGTCATGGGACTATTCCTCCAGAGAGTTAATAAGGGAAGAAAAAGCCCTTGATCCAGAGCATAGGGGTAGGGATTGGTTTTGAGAGGAGGAGGAAAACCTCCTTTGTTAACAGAAAGGAAGAGAGACTTCAGTATATGATGAGGCCTGTGGCTGTTAATTTGCCTATTTTTTGTCAGTGAAGAATGACAAGATCATAAGGTGAGGATATGGATAGAACAGGGAGAATGGGTGGTTTGAAAGAAAGCAGAGGTATAAAATGATCAAATCACACAGTGGGAAAGCAGGCATACAAAAAAGTAATCATACAGTTGCTGACCTTTCATAAGAGCGCATTTGAGCTCATAAACTTCAAGCAAGTCATGTCGATTAGAATATAGGCTCCACGATTATACAGAGTGAAGTAAGCCAGAAAGAAAAACACCAATGCAGTATACTAATGCATATATATGGAATTTAGAAAGATGGTAATGATAATCCTGTATGCAAGACAGCAAAAGAGACACAGATGTATAGAACAGTCTTTTGGACTCGGTGGGAGAGGGAGAGGGTGGGATGATTTGGGAGAATGGCATTGAAACATGTATAATATCATACAAGAAACGAATTGCCAGTCCAGGTTCGATGCAGGATACAGAATGCTTGGGGCTGGTGCACTGGGACGACCCAGAGGGATGGTATGGGGAGGGAGGTGGGAGGAGGGTTCAGGATGGGGAACACGTGTATACCTGTGGCAGATTCATGCTGATGTATGGCAAAACCAATACAATATTGTAAAGTAATTAGCCTCCAATTAAAGTAAATAAATTAAAAAAAAAAAAAGAATATAGGCTCCAGAAAGCAAGTGCCTTGTCTATCTCCATGTTGTCTAAACAGCCTGGTAAATAGTAGATGCTAGAGAAATATTTAGTAAATGAATGAATGAGTGAATGAACTCAGTTATTAACTTAAGCTGGCACTTAACTTAAGCTCCTCAGTTAAAGACACTGAAAAGATAAAAGGTAACTTATAGAGGACTAGGGTTTTCCCAGGCAAGGATGACAGACAGAGAGCAGCCAGGGCATTGAGGGTGTTAGCAAGGAAGGGATTATTATGATGGGCCCTAGAATCAAGGATGGATTAGAACAAAAGGGAAGCTAATGGGTAATTAGCTAATGGACAGTGAAAAAGTGGTTTTGAGGTCATTAAGAAATCAGAAGGAGTTCTTGAGAAAATCTTCTGGACCAGTAAGGGTCATGGTTAGAGAGTGGCAGGTTTGAAACTGGGATTAGGGGGGAAGGGCAGATGCCAGTGATGACATAATTCAGGGCATAACCATGACAGGAGCCCAGATAGAGCAGAGGGAAAGATCGCCAACGTGGAGGTGGTCAAACAGCTGATTATCTGTAGTCATTTTCTCTTTAGTATCACTTAATACATCATGCTTATGATCCTGGCCCATGTGGAAAAACAGATGAAACTTGAGATGAATTCATGGAAATGTAAAGTTCCTACCTTTTAAACCCCTAACAAATACACATAACCAAGCCTGACATTCATGGATATAAGGATATTAACTTGGTATTCAGGGGAGCCAAAAAATATTATGCAGAGATTTGGTCACACATAATTGAATTATACTGAATATAAGATGTCAGAGGAAAGGCTTAACTAAGCATGAATATATTGTTAAGCCCGCTGAACTGTGGTTGGTGAATTGTAAAAGTTGAAAATCTGAATAGGATATTGTTTTGCCAAAAATGCAGTAATAATATTAGGGCTCAATTCCTCTAGGGTGGATTGTCACAGCAGTTATCAAAATTTTTTTTAAAAATTTGAAATATTAAAAATTGTTGGAGAAGGTGGTAAGAAAAAGATTAAGAAAGTTTATGAATTTAAGAATAGAAGGGGCTATGCCCGGCTTCCTTTTTCATTGCTATTATAGCATGCAAGAGCAGGGATCAGGCATCCACCTGGACTGCCGAGGCAGAGGGCCCTGAAGGACAACACTGGATGAGGCACCCTGGATGGGGTGTGGGAACAGTAAGATGTCCTTTTCCCACGTGGGTGCCAGTAATCTGCACATAGCTGAGAAAAGGCCAGTATACGTGGCAGAGCCTTACATGTATATGAACCTGTAAATAGATGTCCCATGAACTTCAGGACTAGAGAAATCTCAATATCTAGCCAACTTACAATTTGAAAAATGCCAGCATGTCTTTCTTGTGGCCAAGTTCACAAGTCCCTCTTCATATATAAAGACTCTCAGAGGACCAGGAGTGAAGAAAACCCTAAATTACTGGAGAAAAACTTGATTGGCTGAGAAAATTCTAATTTGATTGAGATGACTTTTTTTCATTATCAAATTAGATTGAGCTTGAAATAGAGGTTAAGTTGCCATAATGACTAATTAACTCACATTTCTTGCACATTTGAGTAAGTGGATTGAAAAATTCAGGCTTATTACATAAAGGATGATATTTTACTTATGATATTGGTACGGCTGCTAACAAAGGCCCAAATAATAGTAGCTTAAAGAAGATATAAATTCACCTTCTCTCATGAAGCCATCTGAGTATAAGCAGTACAGGCCTGATAGGGTGGCTTCACACTTTTGGGGATCCAGTCTCCCCCTGTCCTATTGCTCTGCCATCCTCAGTGCACTTTTTCCAAATTACAGTCCAAGATGGATACTGTGGTTCTCATCATTATAACCACATTCTGACCAGTGGAAAGGCGAATAATGTGGAACACACAGCCTGTAAGTTGCAAGTATCACTTTCTTGCTCATCCCATCAACCAGAACATAATCACTTGGCACAGATAGCTGCAAGAGAAGCTGAGAAATGTACACTTGAGCTGGTCAGCCATTTATTAAGCTAAAATTTGGGGAGAAATATTGAGTAAAGGACAAAAGAGAAAGCATATTTTGGGGAGACAGCTGGCCATGTCTGGCACTCAGTGTTATGATTACCTTGGGCAATTGGATGAGGTATTGAAAAAGAAGCATAGAGAGCATGAAATACCCCTGGGGAATGAGAGTTGAATTTCTGCTATTAACCCATGGGTGGGCCTTCCATCCCCTGGGCCATTTAATTTCTGACTTCCTGAATGAGCTCATGTCTGGCTCATCCTAATGGTTTCTTTGCGTTAGTGCTAAGTGCTAGAAGCACAACAAAGGCTGCTCTTGAGTTTACCTGCGTAAGCTATGTTTTGGTAGCATTCTGGATAATGGATATGCTTTATTCATATTGTTAATAATATTACAAAACAGTAACTTAAAACTGTAAACCCACGTGTATACCTTTGGTGGCTTGTTTACACCTGTGATCTGATTTGACTGTCACCGAGATGATAAATAAAAGCTAAAATACTAGGTGTTTAACACTCTCCCTGTCTTCTCAGATTTCAAATCTATAAGCACATTCCAGTTTTAGCTATTTCTCTAGTTATGACTTTTGGGGCTTCCTGTAGGTGCCTCTGTTCATTTCATCCGGGACACCTTTCCTTTCCCTACCTTCCAATTTTTCCCTTGGTTCTAGGCTATTTCCTTTGGGTCCCTTCTGTAGTCATAGGAACACATGAAGTTTATTTTCTGTGCTTTTTCCTTTTCTTGGTTTCCCCACCACTCTCTGTTTTCATCCTTTCCACCTTGATGCCTTTCAAACGCGGCCACTTCTCTGAAGCAGTTCCTACGCAAGTCCTTCCCTCTATAGCACATAGCTTCTCTCTTTGGTTCTGTACCTCTTGTTCACTGCGATCATTCTCTCTGTTTTTCTTGGCCTTTTCCCCAACTGTCCAAATCTAGTCTTTATTTATACCCATGTCTCCTTTCTCTTTTTAAATTATTTATTTATTTATTTCATTTTTGTCTGCTCTGAGTCTTCCCTGCTGCGTGGGCTTTTCTTTAGCTGTGGGGCACAGGCATTACTCTCTAGTTGCCGTACGTAGGGTTCTCATTGCAGTGGCTTATCTTATTGCGGAGCATGGGCACTAGGGCACAATGGGTTTCAGTAGTTGCAGCTCCTGGGCTCTGGAGCACAGGCTCAATAGTTGCGGTACACGAGTTTAGTTGCTCCATGGCATGTGGGATCCTCCTGGATCAGGGATCAAACCCATGTCTCCTGCATTGGCAGGAGGATTCTTTACCACTGAGCCACCAGGGAAGCCCTACATCTCCTTTACTGAAGCACAATTAACAGCCACTCTTTCAGTAACTAACTGGGAAGTGTCCCTCTATCTTTTGGGGCCATAGAAGTGTCCATAACCAGTTGCAGTTATTTGATTTATTCTTTCTTTCTTCCCTCTTGAGCGTGTCTCAGGGTGTACCTGCTTCTTAGCTGTAATCCGGGCTTGGTTTGGGACTCTGCCTGGCATAGTTTCTTAGCTTTCCTGCCAGAAGCTTTATTTTTCTCCTTTGACTGCCCCATGACTTCTGTTCACAACAGCCACCCACTGCCTTCCGCATCCAGAGCTGCTTTTCAGAGCTGGTGAAACTAAGCTGCCTGCTTCTCCTCTGACAATGCTCCCTCCAGTACTATTTCACTTCCAGCCTACTGGTCTGCTCACTGGCTCACCCTTTATCTGATAAGAGCAGCTTTCTTCTTCTTCTGGACCACTGTTTGCTTGGCTGTCTTCCTTCTCTGGGATAGACTATAATTTAAATATTCTGATTTTAGTGAGTCAGAAATTCCAAGCAACTGGGACCTGTACCAAGTGATGTCAAAGTACTCACGGCTCTGCCTCTGCCCACTGTCTGAACTATTCTGAGCCCCAGGACTGCTGGAGAGAGAGTTTGCAATGCTGAATGCTGAATGCTGAAATGTCTGCAGAGCTAACTGGGCTGTTCTTTCACACTGAGGATGGAGTGGGGTCCTGACTTTTTCATTCTTTTCCTCATGGCAGAAATGTGGATCCAGGGCTATCTTCTGTCACTTTGCACTTGAATGTTTTTGGATATTGTAGGACAGGTTTCTATTTATTCTTCTATAGAAATGTAAGAGTTCTATATAAAAATTTTAGAAGAAGAAATGAATTTCTTTTAGGAATTCAGAGACAGAGAAAAATGACAAGTAAGCAATATTTAGGCAATACTATTTCCTCCACTTGTTGAATATATGTGGTCCATTTTCTGGGAAAAGTTGTTGTGATTTTACTGACTGCTTAGAGAATAACAGCTAGTGATCAATCTGTTAATCATCTTTGTTTCCTATCAGAAGAAAGAGTGTCAGGATGGGTGGGATTTCTGGTAGGGAACTAACCAGAGAGCTCCCACTGTAGCCGTCATGTCACTTGTTCATATATTTGGCCAAATTTTTAAGTGTATCATCATTATCTGTTTACAACAGTTACCTCCTTCACTAGACTGTGAGTTGTTCAAAGGTAGTGTTATCATTTTATTATTGGTGAATGGCAATTATGGAACTCAGCAAAAGTTTATTTAACAAACAGAAATAAGTAAGTGAGGAAACTGGAATCAAAGGAGATGATAAGCTGTGTGGTCAAGGCCTGTGTGCTAACCTCTCTGGGCCTTGTTTATTTCACCTGTACATTGAAGATGTTGGCAAAGCAGAAGGGAGTAAAGAGGGCTGGATGTGGCATTGGGCGCCTTCCCTGGTGAAGGGCAGAGGTGTGAGAGAATGTGTGATCCAAGGTCTGGGAGGACCTGTCCTTCATACTGAGGGATCAGAAAAGACAACAAGTCAAAGAGTACCCAGCACCCCTCATTGTGTGGCAAGAGCAGGAGAATTGAAATGCTGACAGCTGAATCCAGACAGGCAGGGTCTGACAGAGCTATCAGGCTTCTTACAGTCTGAAATTGGCAGAGGAGAACTTCTAGACCTTTCCCACATACTTGCTGACAGGGCCAGAGGAAGAACTGAAGGAGGCCCCAGGATGTGAGGGAGCCTCTCATTGGAATGAGGAGAGTGCAGCCTGGCTGATGTGGCGATGGCGTTGGAGAGCGTGGCTGGCCAGGGACCACGCAGGCTGTGTGGGGCTCTGCACACGGCAGTGGGAGGCAGGCGCCGATCAGTGACCAGAGTGACCCAGGACGCTTCAGTAGATGTCCGTGCAGGCTGATGAGACGATGATGACGGTCATTTCCCAGGCTCTGATGCTAAGTACCACACAGTCTTTGCCCTTTCTTTGTGCTTGGAACTTAACTGCAACCCTGAGGATAAGAGTTACGAAAACCCTGACTTGATTGATTTTTACCCAGAAGTGTCAAATTCAAGTTTCTGCCAAAAGTGGGAATGGAAAGTTTGAGAAAGAAAGTCAGGTCATATATAGAAAATAAAGTTGCCTTTTGGCATAGCTGAGTTTTGTGGATTGAGATTCTGTGCCTCCTACATACATGAGATAATGCAGCCAGGAGCACTGAGCACTAACTGATGGTAGAGACTCCAGGTGGCGACTTAGAAATGCAGGGGCGAGAACGGGGATTTATATTGGCTGTGGTTCTCTAAGCATGGATTTTTGGGTTTCATTTCAGGATTCTGATAGTGTCCTTTCATCCAACCCGTAATCAGGATTTTATTTTTCTTTCTTGTTCTCATTTATAATGTCCATAATTTCCATATATTTGCATTTTAATTTTTCTAACTGAAAGAGTTGAATAAATATGCCATCTCTGCATACCACTGGAGCTGAAACGCATCAAACCCCAGTGATATGAATAAAAGTCCTGTTGATATGCTCCTTACTTTAGCCTCAACTTATTTTCTAAGTTATGGGTGCACTTTTCCTCTTTGGCACCTGAATCAAGCAATACTATTCTATTTTCATTTTTCCTTGCGTTGCTGAAAGATTCTAGACTAGCAGCCTAGGCCAGATCCTTCATTTTGCAAATGAGGAAATGAGACTGCAGAAGTGACTTCTCCAGGACTATGAGCAATGGTTAGTTAGAGATAGAGGTGGTTTTAGAACCCAGGTCCTGTGATGCCAGTGCTTTTCCTCTTCTGTTCTCATCTTCCCTAATTCTGCAGGCAGCTTCCTATCTTTTAGAAGCTAATTTTTGGAGCATCTCTATGGTGAAAGCATTAAAGCCTTGGCTTTTTATTATATTTCAAAAAATGTAAGAGTTAAACATTTTGATGATATTAAAGTACAAGTGCAGCTATGGAGGCTGGGGTATACCGAGGGTAAGAAAAAGTGGGAAATGGGTAAGAAGGCTCAAAGTGAAGCTCAAAGGCTAATGTCTAAAGTTAATGGAATAATAAGGTTTAAGTAAGATGTGCGATAGACTCTATCTACCTATCTACTGATTTATCAATCTCTGTATCTCTATATCTATCTATCTATCTTTCTATCTCTGTCTCTACCTGTATCTATATCTGTATATCCTTGCAGGCTATTTTTAAAAGTAGGAAAAATAATAAATGAGAAAAATTTCATTTTCTAAATTGTGTAGCTAATGAAAGTGAAAGTCACTCAGTCGTGTCTGACTCCATGCGGCCCCATGGACTATACAGTCCATGGAATTCTCCAGGCCAGAATAATGGAGTGGGTAGCCTTTCCCTTCTCTAGGGGATCTTCCCAACCCAGGGATAGAACCCAGGTCTCCCACATTGCAGGCAGATTCTTTACCAGCTGAGCCAAAAGAGAAGCCCAAGGACACTGGAATGGGTAGCTTATCCCTTCTCCAGCCGATCTTCCTGACCTAGGAATGGAACTGGGGTCTCCTGCATTGCAGGTGGATTCGTTACCAACTGAACATCAGGAAAGCCAATAGACAGTTTAATAATGTTGATAAATCAAGAAGAGTGGGATAGCTTATTGTCTAGAGTCATGGAAATAAAAATTATATGGGTAATGGAACTAAAAACAGCAACAATTAAGAGCTTGCTTAGGTCAGGATGGGATGTGGATAAAGTTGGGATTAGGATGGTGGGATTTTGGCTTTTCAGCACAAACACTGCCAAATGATTTTGTAGACTTCCATATGCATGTGTTCCTTTGACAAAAAGTATATGTAGTGTATATTTTGATTGGTATTTGCCAATATACCCTTTGAAAAGACTGAACAGGGGTGGTCCTAAGATGGCAGAGGTATAGGATGAGGAGACCACTTTCTCTCCCACAAAATCCATCAAAAGATCATTTGAATGCTGAGCAAATATCATAAAACAACTTCTGAACGCTGGTGGAGGACACCAGGAACCCAGAAAGGCAGCCCATTGTCTTCAAAAGGAGGTAGGACAATATATAAAAAATAAAAAGAGAGACAAAAGAGTTAGGGACGGAGACCCATCCTGGGGAGGGAGTCGTAAAAGAGAAGTTTCCAAACACCAGGAAACCCTCTCACTGGCGGATCTGTAGGGAGTTTTGGAATTTCAGAGGGCAACATAACTGGGAGGAAAAAATAAGTAAAACCCACAGATTAGGCACCTAACCGTAACTCCCAGCGAAGAAGTAGTCCAGACGCTTGCCTCCACCTCCAGCAAGCAGGGGCTGAACAGGGAGGCACGGGCTGCATTGCTTAGGGTAAGGACCAGGCCTGAATGCCCTGAGGGCAATCTGAGGGAGCTGATGTGAGATAGCAATCCAAATTGTGGGATAGCCAGAGAGAGAGAGAGAGAGAAAAAGAGAGAGAGGGAGAACTTTCCCGGGAAAAACTCTAACCTAAGGCACTGCCTGCCCGCTCACAGAACAAAGAACTGAGCAAATACCGGAGGAGAGCTAGCCGGTTGTGGACCGGCCCATCTCCAACTAGAGGCAGGGAGGCAGGCAGGCGACAGCCAGAGCCAGAAGGCAAAGGGCAAACTCGGCCCCAGAGACGGCATCCTCTACCAAACTGCCAGCAGGCTCCCAGTTGCTAACCAAGTCTTCCTGAGATCCTGGATAGTTGATATCCACCAGGAGGGTCACAGCCAGAGATCAGCGCCCCAGAAGAGACACATGGCACACCTGAGACGGTGCTCCCGCTGAGCACCCAGGAAACCAATCATCCGGGACCAGAGAGGTGACAAGACGCACCGCCCCACCCAGGGAGAGTGTGCTTGCCAAGCACCTGATCACCTGAGCTGCTGGGACCTGGGAAGGGCACAAAACGCAGGCCCAACTGAGTCTGTGCCTTTGTGGGGTACCCGAGAACCTGAACCTGAGTGGCTTAGACCTGGGAAGTGCATGCAACCCAGGGCCCACTTTAGACAGTTCCCCTGCAAAGCAGCCTGGAGCATGAGAAGTGTAGCCCATGAAAGCACAGACTCCGTGAGCAGGGGCAAACCCAGTGTGGCCCAGACACCGCGAGCACTCCTCACACACACCAGTGATATTTGTTTGCAGTGTTGCTCCCTCCCTGTAGCACTGTTGAACAAGTGAGCCTAAATAAATGACCAGATTCACCCCCTTGTGTCAGGGTGGAAGTTAGATACTGGAGACTTGAAAACAGAGGAAGCCAAAATAAATAAAGAAGAGGGAACTGCTTTGGAAGTGACAGGTACCACATATTAAAACCCTGTAGTCAGCATTGACTACATTGGAAGGGACCTATAGACCTTGAGAAGAAGTATAAGCTTGAACAAGGAACTATCTGAAACTGAAATGACCCCACATTGCCCTCAACAGCTCCAGAGAAATTCCTAGATATATTTTACTATTATCATTTTTTATTTTTTTTTAATTTTTAAGTTCTTTATTACTCCTTTAATTTTCATCTTAAAATCTACTATTACCTTGCAAAAACCCTATTTTTAAAGCAAATTTCATATATATTTTAAAATAAATTTTGCTTTTTTTTTTTTTCAGTTCAGTTCAGTTCATTGTATTTTTGAGAGTCTAACATCTACTCTAGATTTTTAACCTTTGTTTTTTGGTATTTGTTATCAATTTTGTACCTTTAAGAATCCAATCTTCAGAACCCATTTTTACTTAGGAGTGTGATTACCGGCTTGATTGCTCTTTCCCCTTTTGACTCTCCCTTTTCTCCCCCAGGTCAGCTCTATCTCCTCCCTCCCCCTTCTCTTTTCTGCTTAACCCTGTGAATCTCTTTGGGTATTCCAGGCTGTGGAGAACACTTAGGGAACTGATCACTGGCTAGATTGGTCTCTTTCCTTTTGACTTCCTCTCTTCTCCTCCTGGTCACCTCTATCTCTGTCCTCCCTCTTCTCTTCTCTGTGGAACTCCATGAACCTCTCTGAGTGTTCCAGATTGTGGAGAGCAAATAGGGAATTGATTACTGGCTAGATTCTCTCTCTCCTTTTGATTCCCCCTCTTCTCCTCCTGGTCAAGTCTATCTCCATCCTCCCTCTTCTCTTCTCCATGTAACTCTGTGAACCTCTCTGGGTGTCCCTCACTGTGGAGAATCTTTTCAACATTAACCTAGATGTTTTATCATTGGTGCTGTATGGATAGAAAAGTGTTGAGGCTACTGTAAGAATAAGACTGAAAGCCAGAGACAGGAGGCTTAAGTCCAAAACCTGAGAATACCAGCGAACCCCTGACTCCAGGGAACATTAATTGACAAGAGCTTATCCAAAAGCCTCCATACATACACTGATACCAAGCTCCATCCAAGAGCCAACAAGTTTCAGGGAAAGACATACCAAGCTAATTCTGCAACAATGCAGGAACATAAACCTGAGCGCAAAAATACAGGTGGCCAAAAGTCACACCAAACCCATGCTGCTAAGTCACTTCAGTCGTGTCCATCTCTGTGCGACCCCATAGACGGCAGCCCACAAGGCTCCCCAGTCCCTGGGATTCTCCAGGCAAGAACACTGGAGTGGGTTGCCATTTCCTTCACCAATGCATGAAAGTGAAAAGTGAAAAGTGAAAGTGAAGTCGCTCAGTCCTGTCTGACTCTTAGCGACCCCATGGACTGTAGCCTGCCAGGCTCCTCCATCCATGGGATTTTCCAGGCAAGAGTACTGGAGTGGGGTGCCATTGCCTTCTCCGACCAAACCCATAGACACCTCAAAACTCACTACTGGACAATTCATTGCACTCCAGAGAGAAGAGGTCCATCTCCACACACCAGAACACCTATGCAAGCTTCCCTAACTAGGAAACCTTGACAAGCCACTCGTCCAACCCCACCGACAGGGAGGAACCTCCACAATAAAGAGGAACCACAAACTTCCAGCATACAGAAAGGCCACCCCAAACAGCAACTTAAACAAGATGAAAAGGCAGAGAAATATACAGCAGGTAAAGGAACTTGATAAAAGCCCACCAAACCAAACAAAAGAGGGGGAGATAGGATGTCTACCTGAAAAAGAACTCAGAATAATGATAGTAAAAATTATCCAAAATCTTGAAAACAAAATGGATTTACAGATAAATAGTCTGGAGACAAGGACTGAGAAGATGCAAGGAAAGCTTAACAAGGACCTAGATGAAATAAAAAAGAGTAAATCAATAATGAATAATGTAATAACTGAGATCAAAAGCACTCTGGAGGAAACCAACAGTAGAATAACTGAGGTGGCAGATAGGATAAGTGAGGTGGAAGATAGAATAGTGGAAATAAATGAAGCAGAGAGGAAAAAAGAAAAAAAGATTTAAACGAAATGAGGACAATCTCAGAGACCTCTGGGACAATGTTAAATGCCCCAACATTTGAATCGTAGGAGTCCCAGAAGAAGAAGACAAAAAGAGAGGCCATGAGAAAATACTTGAGGAGATTATAGTTGGAAACTTCCCTAAAATGGGGAAGGAAATAGTTACCCAAGTCCAAGAAAACCAGAGAGTCCTAAACAGGATAAACTCAGTGTGAAACACCCCAAGACACATATTAATCAAATTAACAAAGATCAAACACTAAGAACAAATATTAAAAGCAGCAAGGGAAAAACAACAAATAACTCACAAGGGGATTCCCATAGGGATAATAGCTGATCTTTCGATAGAAACTCTTCAAGCTAGAAGGGAATGGCAAGACATACTTAAAGTGATGAAAGAGAAAAACCTACAACCCAGATTACTGGACCCAGCAAGGATCTCATTCAAATATGAAGGAGAAATCAGAAACTTTACAGACAAGCAAAAGCTGAGAGAATTCAGTTCAGTTCAGTTCAGATGCTCAGTCATGTCCAACTCTTTGCGACCCCATGAACCACAGCATGCCAGGACTCCCTGTACATCACCAACTCCCAGAGTTCCCCCAAATCCATGTCCATTGAGTTGGTGATGCCATCCAACAATCTCATCCTCTGTCGCCCCCTTCTCCTCCTGCCCACAATCTTTCCCAGCATCAGGATCTTATCAAATGAGTCACCTCTTTGCATCAGGTGGCCAAAGTATTGGAGTTTCAGCTTCAGCATCAGTCCTTTCAATGAATATTCAGGGCTGATTTCCTTAGGATGGACTGGTTGGATCTCCTTGCAGTCCAACGGACTCTCACGAGTCTTCTCCAACACCACAGTTCAAAAGCATCAATTCTTCAGTGCTCAGCTTTCTTTATAGTCCAACTCTCACATCCATACATGACCACTGGAAAAACCATAGCCTTGACTAGACGGACCTTTGTTGACAAAGTAATGTCTCTGCTTTTCAATATGCTGTCTAGGTTGGTCATAACTTTCCTTCCAAGGAGTAAGCCTCTTTTAATTTCATGGCTGCAGTCACCATCTGCAGTGATTTTGGAGCCCAGAAAAATAAAGTCAGCCATTGTTTCCACTATTTCCCCATCTACTTGCCATGAAGGGATGGGACCAGATGCCATGATCTTCGTTTTCTGAATGTCAACCTTTAAGCCAACTTTTTCACTCTCCTCTTTCACTTTCATCAAGAGGCTCTTTAGTACTTCTTCATCTTCTGCCATAAGGGTGGTGTCATCTGCATATCTGAGGTTATTGATATTTCTCCTGGCAATCTTGATTCCAGCCTGTGCTTCCTCCAGCCCAGCATTTCTCATGATGTACTCTGCATATAAGTTAAATAAGCAGGATGACAATATACAGCCTTGGCATACTCCTTTTCCTATTTGGAATCAGTCTGTTGTTCCATGTCCAGTTCTAACTGTTGCTTCCTGACCATATAGGTTTGTTAAGAGGCAGTACAGGTGGTCTGATATTCCCATCTCTTTCAGAGAATTCAGCCTCACCAAACCAGCTCTTCAACAAATGCTAAAGGATCTTCTCTAGACAGGAAACACAGAAAAGATTTATAAACTCAAACCCCAAACAACAAAGTAAAGGGTAATGGGATCATACTTATCAATAATTACCTTAAATGTAAATGGGTTGAATGCCTCAACCAAAAGACAAAGACTGACTGAATGGATACCAAAACAAGACCCCTATATATACTGTCTACAAGAGACCCACCTCAAACCTAGGGACACATACAGACTGAAAGTGAAGGGCTGGAAAAAGATATTTCACACAAATGGAGACCAAAAGAAAGCAGGAGTAGTAATACTCATATCAGATAAAATAGCCTTTGAAATAAAGGCCATGAAAAGAGACAAAGAAGGACACTACATAATGATCAAAGGATCAACTCAAGAAGATATAACAATTATAAATATATATGCACTCAACATAGGAGCACCACAATATGTAAGGCAAATGCCAACAAGTATGAAAGGGGAAATTAACAGTAACACAATAATAGTGGGAAACTTTAATACCCCACTCACACCTACGGATAGATCAACTAAACAGAAAATTAACAAGGAAACACAAACTTTAAATGATACAATGGACTAGTTAGACCTAATTGGTATCTATAGGACATTTCACCCTAAAACAATGAATTTCACCTTTTTCTCAAGTGCACATGGAACCTTCTCCAGGATAGATCACATCCTGGGCCATATCAAATCTAACCTTGGTAAATTAAAAAAAAAAAAATTGAAATTATCTCAAGCATCTTTTCTGATCACAATGCAGTAGGATTAGATGTCAACTACAGGCGTTCATGGGGTTCTCAAGGCGAGAATACTGAAATGATTTGCCATTCCCTTCCCCAGTGGACCACATTCTGTCAGACCTCTCCACCATGACTTCTACATCTTGGGTGGCCCCACACTGCATGGCTTAGTTTCATTGAGTTAAACAAGGCTGTGGTCCATGTGATCAGATTGGCTAGTTTTCTGTGATTATGATTTCAGTGTGTCTGCCTTCTGATGCCGTCTCGCAACACCTACCATCTTACTTGGGTTTCTCTTACCTTGGTCTTGGGGTATTTCTTCACGGCTGCTCCAGCAAAGTGCAGCCGCTGCTCCTTACATTGGATGAGGGGTATCACTGTTTCTGCTGTTTCTCCATCATTTCCCATGAAGTGATGGGACCAGATGCCATGATCTTAGTTTTCTGAATGTTCAGCTTTAGGCAAACTTTTTCACTCTCCTCTTTCACTTTCATCAAGAGGCTTTTTAGTTCCTCTTCACTTTCTGCCATAAGGGTAGTGTCATCTGCATATCTGAGGTTATTGATATTTCTCCTGGCAATCTTGATTCCAGCTTGTGATTCTTCCAGCCCAGCGTATCTCATGATGTACTCTGCATATAAGTTAAATAAACAGGGTGACAATATACAGCCTTGACGTACTCCTTTTCCTATTTGAAACCAGTCTGTTGTTCCATGTCCAGTTCTAACTGTTGCTTCCTAAGCTGCATATAGATTTCTCAAGAGGCCGGTCAGGTGGTCTGGTATTCCCATCTCTTGAAGAATTTTCCACAATTTATTGTGATCCACAGAGTCAAAGGCTTTGGCATAGTCAATAAAGCAGAAATAGATGTTTTTCTGGAACCCTCTTACTTTTTATATGATCCAGCAGATGTTGGCAATTTGATCTCTGGTTCCTCTGCCTTTTCTAAAACCAGCTTGAACATCTGGAAATTCATGGTTCACATATTGCTGAAGCCTGGCTTGGAGAATTTTGAGCATTACTTCACTAGAGTGTGAGATGAGTGCAATTGTGCAGTAGTTTGAGCATTCTCTGGCAATGCCTTTCTTTGGGATTGGAATGAAAACTGACCTTTTCCAGTCCTGTGGCCACTGCTGGGTTTTCCTAATTTGCTGGCATATTGAGTGCAGCACTTTCACAGCATCATCTTTCAGGATTTGAAAGAGCTTAACTGGAATTCCATCACCTCCACTAGCATTGTTCCTAGTGATGCTTTCTAAGGCCCACTTGACTTCACATTCCAGGATGTCTGGCTCTAGGTGAATGATCACATAATCATGATTATCTGGGTCATGAAGATCTTTTTTGTACAGTTCTTCTGTGTATTCTTGCCACCTCTTCTTAATATCTTCTGCTTCTGTTAGGTCCATACCGTTTCTGTCCTTTATCAAGCCCATCTTTGCATGAAATATTTCCTTGGTATCTCTAATTTTCTTGAAGAGATCTCTAGTCTTTCCCATTCTGTTGTTTTCCTCTATTTCTTTGCATTGACCACTAAGGAAGGCTTTCTTATCTTTCCTTGCTATTCTTTGGAACTCTGCATTCAGATGCTTATATCTTTCCTTTTCTCCTTTGCTTTTCACTTCTCTTCTTTTCACAGCTATTTGTAAGGCCTCCTCAGACAGCCATTTTGCTTTTTTGCATTTCTTTTTCTTGGGGATAATCTTTATCCCTGTCTCCTGTGCAGTCATGAGCCTTCCATAGTTCATCAGGAACTCTGTCTATCAGATATAGTCCCTTAAATCTATTTCTCACTTCCACTGTATAATCATAAGGGATTTGATTTAGGTCATACCTGAATGGTCTAGTGGTTTTCCATACTTTCTTCAATTTAATTCTAAATTTGGCAATAAGAAGTTCATGATCTAAGCTACAGTCATCTCCTGGTCTTGTTTTTGCTGACTGTATAGAGCTTCTCCATCTTTGGCTGCAAAGAATATAATCAGTCTGATTCGGTGTTGATCATCTGGTGATGTCCATGTGTAGAGTATTCTCTTGTGTTGTTGGAAAAGTGTGTTTGCTATGACTAGTACATTCTCTTGGCAAAACTCTATTAGTCTTTGCCCTGCTTCATTCTGTATTCCAAGGCCAAATTTGCCTGTTACTCCAGGTGTTTCTTGACTTCCTACTTTTGCATTCCAGTCCCCTATAATGAAAAGGACATCTTTTTTTTGGGTGTTAGTTGTAAACGGTCTTGTAGGTCTTCATAGAACCATTCAACTTCAGTTTTTTCAGCATTACTGGTTGAGGCATAGGCTTGGATTACCGTGATATTGAATGGTTTGCCTTGGAAATGAACAGAGATCATTCTGTCATTTCTGAGATTGCATCCAAGTACTGCATTTCAGACTCTTGTTGACCATGATGGCTACTCCATTTCTTCTAAGGGATTCTTGCCCACAGTAGTAGATATAATGGTCATCTGAGTAAAATTCACCCATTCAAGTCCATTTTAGTTCACTGATTCCTAGAATGTTGATGTTCACTCTTGCCATCTCCTGTTTGACCGCATCCAATTTGCCTTGATTCATGGACCTAACATTCCAGGTTCCTATGCAATATTGCTCTTTACAGCATCGGACCTTGCTTCTATCACCATTCACATCCACAACTGGGAATTGTTTTTGCTTTGGCTCCATCCCTTCATTCTTTCTGGAGTTATTTCTCCACTGATCTCCAGTAGCATATTGGGCACTTACCGACCTGGGGAGGTCTTCTTTCAGTATCCTATTGTTTTGCCTTTTCATACTGTTCATCCGGTTCTCAAAGACCGATGCTACAGCTGAAACTCCAATACTGATGCGAAGAGTTGACTCATTGGAAAAGACCCTGATTCTGGAATGGATTGTGGGTAGGAGGAGAAGGGGACAACAGAGGATGAGATGACTGGATGGCATCATCGACTTGATGGACATGAGCTTGAGTAAACTCCGGGAGCTGGTGATGGAGAGGGAGGCCTGGCATGCTGCAATTCATGGGGTCGCAAAGAGTCGGACACGACTGAGCAACTGAACTGAACTGAACTGGAAAAAAAACTATTAAAAATTCAAAAATCTATGAGGGCTAAATAATAAACTTCTGAATATCCAACAAATCACAGAAGAAATTGTAAAAGAAATTAAAATATAGATAGAAAATAATGAAAATGAAAACACAACAACCCAAAACCTATGGGATTCAGTAAAAGCAGTGCTAAGGGGAAGGTTCATAGCAATACAAGCCTACCTCAAGAAACAGAAGAAAAATCAAATAACCTAACTTTACACCTAAAGCAACTAGAAAAAGAAGAAATGAAGTACCCCAGGGTTAGTAGAAGGAAAGAAATCATAAAAATTAGGGCAAAAATAAATGAAAAAGAAACAAAGCAGAGCATAGCAAAAATGAACAAAGTTAAACCTTGTTCTTTGAGAAGATAAATAAAATAGACAAACCATTAGCCAAACTTATCAAGAAAAAAAGGGAGAAGAATCAAATCAGCAAAATTAGAAATGAAAATGGAGAAATCACAGCAGACAACACAGAAATACAAAGGATCATAAGAGACTACTATCAGCAACTATATACCCATAAAGTGGACAACTTGGAAGAAATGGAAAAATTCTTAGAAAAGTATAACTTTCCAAAACTGAATCAGGAATAAATAGAAAATCTTAATAGACCCATCACAAGCACAGAAATCGAAACTGAAATCAGAAATCTTCCAACAAACAAAAGCCCAGGACCAGACGGCTTCACAGCTGAATTCTACCAAAAATTTAGAGAAGAGCTAACACCTATCCTACTCAAAATTTCCAAACTCATTTTATGACGCCACCATCACCCTAATATCAAAACCAGACAAAGATGCCACACACAAAAAAAGAAAACTACAGGCCAATATCACTGATGAACATAGATGCAAAACCTTAACAAAATCCTAGCAAACAGAATCCAACAATATATTAAAAATATCATACATCATGACCAAGTGGGCTTTATCTCATTGATGCAAGGATTCTTCAATATCCACAAATCAATCAACGTGATACACCACATTAACAAATTGAAAGATAAAACCCATATGATTATCTCAACAGATGCAGAAAAAGCCTTTGATAAAATTCAACATCCATTTATGAAGAAAACCCTCCACAAAGAGGTATAGAAGGAACATCAGTTCAGTTCAGTCACTCAGTCATGCCCGACTCTTTGTGACCCCAGGTATTGCAGCACGTCAGGTCTCCCTGTCCATCACCAACTCCCGGAGTTCACTCAAACTCACATCCATCGAGTCGGTGATGCCATCCAGCCATCTCATCCTCTGTCGTCCCCTTCTCCTCCTGCCCTCAATCCCTCCCAGCATCAGAGTCTTTTCCAATGAATCAACTCTTAGTATGAGGTGGCCAAAGTACTGTAGTTTCAGCTGTAGCATCATTCCTTCCAAAGAACATCCAGGATTGATCTCCTTTAGGATGGACTGGTTGGATCTCCTTGTAGTCCAAGGAGACTGCAAGTCCAAGACTCTCAAGAGTCTTCTCCAACACCACAGTTCAAAAGCAAGGAACATACCTTCATAGAGGAACATACCTCAATATAATAGAAGCCATATATGATAAACCCACAGCAAACATTATCCTCAATGATGAAAAATTGAAAGCATTTCCCCTAGAGTCAGGAACAAGACAAGGATGCCCACTCTCACCACTACTATTCAACATAGTTTTGGAAGTTTTAGCCACAGCAATCAGAGAAGAAAAAGAAATAAAAGGAATCCAGATTGGAAAAGAAGAAGTAAAACTCACTGTTTGCAGATGACATGATCTTCTACATAGAAAACCCTAAAGACTCCACCAGAAAATTACTAAAGTTAATCAACGAATATAGTAAAGTTGCAGGATATAAAATTAACACACAGAAATCCCTTGCATTCCTATACACTCACAATGAGAAAACAAAAAGAGACATTAAAGAAACAATTCCACTCACCATTGCAACAAAAAGAATAAAATACTTAGGAATAAATCTACCTAAAGAAAAAAAAGACCTATATATAGAAAACTATAAAACACTGATGAAAGAAATCAAAGATGACACAAATAGATGGAGAAATATACCATGTTCATGGATTGGAGGAATCAATATAGTGAAAACGAGTATACTACCCAAAGCAATCTATAGATTCATTGCAATCCCTATCAAGCTGCTATTGCTGCTGCTAAGTCGCTTCAGTCGTGTCCGACTCTGTGCAACCCCATAGATGGCGGCCCACCAGGCTCCCCTGTCGCTGGGATTCTCCAGGCAAGAACACTGGAGTGGGTTGCCATTTCCTTCTCCAATGCATGAAAGTGAAAAGTGAAAGTGAAGTCGCTCAGTCATGTCTGACTCTTAGTGACCCCATGGACTGTAGCCCACTAGGCTCCTCCGTCCATGGGATTTTCCAGGCAAGAGTACTGGAGTGGGGTGCCGTTGCCTTCTCTGCCCTATCAAGCTACCAACAGTAATTTTCAGAGAACTAGAACAAATAATTTCACAATTTGTATGGAAATACAAAAAACCTCTAGTAGCCAAAGCAATCTTGAGAAAGAAGACTGGAAGTGGAGGAATCAACCTGCCTGACTTCAGGCTATACTACAAAGCAACAGTCATTAAGACAGTATGGTACTGGAACAAAGACAGAAACATAGATCAATGTAACAAAATAGAAAGCCCAGAGATAAATTCATGCACCAATGGACACCTTATCTTTGACAAAGGAGGCAAGAATATACAATGGAGAAAAGACAATCTCTTTAACAAGTGGTGCTGGGAAAACTGGTCAACTACTTATAAAAGAATGAAACTGAAACACTTTCTAACACCATACACAAAAATAAACTCAAAATGGATTAAAGATCTAAATTTAAGACCAGAAACTATAAAAATCCTAGAGGGAAACATAGGCAAAACACTCTCTGATGTAAATCACAGCAGGATCCTCTATGACCACCCCCCCCCCAGAATAATGGAAATAAAAGCAAAGTAAACAAATAGGACCAAATTGAACTTAAAAGCTTTTGCACAACGAAGGAAACTATAAGCAAGGCAAAAAGACAGCCCTTGGAATGGGAGAAAATAATCGCAAACGAAGCAACTGACAAAGAATTAATTTCAAAAATATACAAGCAACTCCTGCTGCTCAATTCCAGAAAAATAAGTGACCCAATCAAAAAATGGGCCAAAGAACTAAACAGACATTTCTCCAAAAAAGATGTACAGATGGCTAACAGCACATGAAAAGATGCTCAACATCACTCATTATCAGAGTAATGCAAATCAAAATCACGAGGTACCATGTCATGCCGGTCAGAATGGCTGCTGTCAAAAAGTCTACAAACAATAAATGCTGGAGAGGGTGCGAAGAAAAAGGAACCCTCTTACAGTGTTGGTGGGAATGCAAACTAGTACAGCCACTATGGAGAACAGTGTGGAGATTCCTTAAAAAACTGGAAATAGAACTGCCATACGACCTGACAAACCCACTGCTGGGCATACACACCAAAGAAACCAGAATTGAAAGAGACACTTGTACCCAGTGTTCATATTAGCACTGTTTACAATAGCCAGGACATGGAAGCAACCTAGATGTCCATCAGCGGATAAATGGATAAGAAAGCAGTGATACATATACACAATGGAATATTACTCAACTAACAAAAAGAATGTGTTTGAATCAGTTCTAATGAGGCGAATGAAACTGGAGCCTATTATACAGAGTGAAGTAAGTCAGAAAGAAAAACACCAATATAGTATATTAACACATATATATGGAATTTAGAAAAATGGTAACGATGACCCTATATGCGAGACAGCAAAAGAGACACAGATGTAAAGAACAAACTTTGGACTCTGTGGGAGAAGGCGAGGGTGGGATGATTTGAGAGAACAGCATTGAAACATGTATATTATCATGTGTGAAACAGATCGCCAGCCCAGGTTTGATGCATGAGACATGGTGCTCAGGGCCGGTGCACTGGGATGACCCGGAGGGATGGGATGGGGAGGGAGGTGGGAGGGGGGTTCAGGATGGGGAATACATGTACACCCAGGGCTGATTCATGTGAATGTATGGCAAAAACCACCACAATATTGTGAAGTAATTAGCCTCCATTTAACATTAAAAAAATATAAAAAAATAATAATTAAAAAAAAGAAAAGACTGAATAAATTACACTTCATAAATAGAGTGAAAGAGTAGTCTTTCCCATACATATTGCACTAAATACTTGTACCAAAAGTGCACATTGATTGTTTGCTATTCATTGATTCTTGCTACTAAACCCTTATTTTTTGTCTTTTCTGTGCACATAAAATAAATGAATCTTTTTTATTGCTTTGAGTTTGCTAATTATGATGTTTAATTCTCCTATATTTTTACTAATAGTATGTTTAATTAAACTATAAATCACTGAAAGAGATGTTAAAACATTGAACTCTCAATGTGAATTCATTAATGTCACCTACATCTGGCAGCAATTCCTTTGTATATTTAGATGTATGCTGTTAGGCAAATGCAAGTTTAAAATTATGATAATCTTCTTGTGACCTACTCGTTTTATCATTATATGGTGGCTATGAATACTTTCTTTGTAGTAAATCAGGATGCCTTTGGCTTAGATAGTTAAGAATCTACTACTACTTTATGTAGAAAAAAGTCCCCAGAAAAGAGGGGTAGAGGAATAAGGAATGATAGCCATAATAGTGTACCTTGCAGACTTCTAACTACAGAGAGTGTGACACTACAGTCTGTCTATAAAAACTCTGTAACCCCTTTGTTCGGGGCTCAGAGCTTGGAGGGTTAACTCCTCTGGGCCTACCAGAGTAATAAACCTGAGTTCTCCAACAAAAAAAGCAAAAGAAACTTAGCTGCTGTTCTCTGAGAACCATTGCTTCATGTTCATGGAAGCCATGCTTCCCACAGGCTGCTCCCCACCAATGACTGAGTGTGGCATTGAGGCTTAGGCAACCCGATTCTGGGAGACACTGGACTCCTCTCATAGCTGGCTTTGGCTTGTGGACCCCCAGACCGCCTTGCACACTTCCATCCAAACCTTCTTCTCTCAGGAGTCAGACTTGTATTGCAATTGGATGGCTCTTCCGGCCTTTCCCACCTCCTCCCTTTTCCTTAATAAAATCTTTGCACATTTAATCCTGTTTGGTATCTCCTTTTCAAGGACATATTTGAACACATTAAGGCTGTTTATTTGTTGAATTAACAGCTTGATGATTTCATCAACTTACCTGATTCCCTTCTTTTCTTGTTCTGTTATCCTCAATGTGTTCTGTTCCCAGGCCAGCTCCAACACTTTTCTGGCCTTTAAGGAAAGACTTGTTATCTAAAAAAAGTCTGCTACTGCTGCTAAGTCGCTTCAGTCGTGTCCGACTCTGTGTGACACCATAGACGGCAGCCCACTAGGCTCTTCTGTCCCTGGGATTCTCCAGGCAAGAATACTGGATGGGTTGCCATTTCCTTCTCCAAAAAAAGTCTAGTATATATAAAAGTAGGAAAATAGTATGATAAATTCCTATATATTCTCATACACATGTGGAAATGATCAGTTTTGCCACATATAATTTATTTAACCCTTCTCTCTCTTTTTTGTTTTAGAATTTTAAATGAAATCACAGATATCATGCTATTTCACCTTAAATATTTAAGTGTAACTGATTGAGTTCTCTTTATTTTCCATTTTCCCTGTAATTCTTTGAAATTACATTCATATCGTATTTGTCTTAAATATGCATAATTAGTCAAAATAGCTACTGTTTTCCCAAACAAAGCACAGGCTTTAGAATTAACTTCCCTCCTTATACATTACCCTTGTCTAGTAGTTTAGTTCCATCTTGATGTGTTAGTTAGGCTAGGCTCAGCTGTGTGATAAATAAATCCTGAAATGCCTGTTGTTTAAAGGTGTTTTATTGCTTACAGCCCAGGCTCATGTGGACTGGGAAACTACTACAGAGAGGACATCAGGGAAGCAGTCTGCTTCCACCTTGCAGCTATGACATCCAAATATGTGACTTCTGAAGTTCTGGTGAAAGAAAAAAGAGCTAAATAGACTCCAGGCTATTTAACATGGTCTCTAGGAAATGCAGTCTCTCTATTTTTAGAAAAAGTCTGTATAGCATATCAATTCTTACTTAAATGTAACTCTTTTTTCTTAAAATTGCTTCATTTTCTCACTACTTGTAATAGAATCTTGAGCTGTCATAAAAATATAACAGGCTGGGTGGCTTAAACAAACATTTATTTCTATTAGTTCTGGAGGCTGGGATGTCCAAGATCAGGGTGCCAATAAGGTAGGTTTTATCGTGATACCTCTTTTCTTGGCTTATAGGTGATTACCATCTGTTCATATGTCCTTTCTTTGGTTTGTGAGTGGAGAGAGAGGCATCCTGGTTTTTCTTCCTCATCTTTGACAGGTACTGGCCCTCTAAGATTGGGGTTCCACCACTAAATGGCCTCATTTAACTTTGATCACCTTCTGTTAGAACCTATCTCCAAATATAATCACATTGCAGGTTTGGACTTTAACATATGAATTTTGGGGTTCACAGTATAGTTCATAGGACCTCTGTTACTTGGGGCAAGAATTTGACCAAAGAAACAATCAGATCCTTTTTTTAAAAAAGAGATTTGTATAGATATTGATGGAGAAAGAGTGGTCTCTGCATCAGACATAAGAAATACATAAAATTACATCTGCTGGGGGAAGTGGTCATTGTTGTTACTATGTGAGTAAGGCCTGACTGAATGTATTCAACTGAATGGAAAATTGAATGGAAAGAAATGAAAAGATGGACAAAATCCTGACAACATCATTAGAAACTTTGAATTTAGCTGTAACCGAAGTTAAGATCTAATCCCTGTATTTCTCAGTTTTGTTAGCCAATATGTTTCATGTTTTTACTTTGAATTTCTGACACTTGCAATGGCAGAATCCTGAAAAGATGGTGGTGCCAAGTAGAGACCAGTGATACAAGTAAACATAAGCCCAGAGAGTGAGATAATTTACTGGATGACATTTTGTTGTGTCACATGACATGATGGGGCATTATTAACATATTGTTTGCTATTTATGCCTCAGAATTTCCTCTACAATAGTAAACCACAACTGAACTTGACTACAGCATTCTAGGCTGCCGTGGATTAGGTCCCTGTTGAAAAAGAGAATTAGAGAACTGGGCTTGGGAGAAAGATTGAAAACACTGTTTTCTTTTTGGCTGGATCCTGCATTCTCTATCTACTATGAGTGAGAAGCCTTTGACTGCTAGAATCAGAAAATCTTGGCTCAAAATGATTAATCAATAAGAAAATGTATTATCTCATATATTTGCTTCAGGTATAATACAAATCAGAGGCTCTATCATGCCACTAATATCCCAGGTTCTTCTGTCTCTCCATTTTGCTGGTTATCAGTCAGTCAGTCAGTTCAGTTGCTCAGTCATGTCCAACTCTTTGTGACCCCATGGACTGCAGCATGCCAGGCCTCCCTGTCCATCACCAACTCCCAGAATTTACTCAAACTCATGTCCATCGCATCAGTGGTGCCATCCAACCATCTCATCCTCTGTTGTCCCCTTCTTCTCCCACCTTCAATCTTTCCCAGCATTAGGATCTTTTCCAATGAGTTGATTCTTCACATCAGGTGGCCAAAGTATTGGAGTTTCAGCTTCAGCATCAGTCCTTTCAATGAATATTCAGGACTGATTTCCTTTAGGATGGACTGGTTGGATTTCCTTGCAGTCCAAGGGACTCTCAAGAGTCTTTTCCAACACCACAGTTATATTGTTGACTTAATCCAAGACTCATCCTGACATGACCTCAGAGTGGTCTTCTGTATTACTGGACTAACTACTTGCCTTTCCATGTCCAGCTGCCCACCTCTGGATCATTTAACAGTGGTCAGGGAAATACTGTTCTATTTTTGACTTAGATTAATCAGACGCTGAATTTAGTGTACCTGAGGGTATATCACTATTGGTCTCAGTGTTGTATCTTTGAGTCCCCCAACTCTCCCTTAAGGGACATGGTGGGAAGGAGTGGATAGTTGTATAAAACTAGGTTCTGTTATTAAGGAAAAAGAAGGCAATGAATGTTAGATTTGACATCAGCAGTGTCTACTACAAACTTTGTTGTAGCCGTGAAAGAGGAGAGTTGTATTTACTTATGAATTTAAAGGAGGAGCTTAATGTTACCTTGCTATCAAGGCCCTTTTCCTTGGTACATCACTCTGATAGTTCCCATGGCAACATGAAACTCATGTGAGTCATCGTAACTTGTATATAGCAGAGGAAGAACATAATGCCAGATTTGTTGTTAGTTAATGAATATCTTAAGTCTCAGATCTTAATCTGGGGATCCAGAATGGATTGCACAAGAGCTAATAATACTTTTCTAAGGGGGAACATTTAAGCCTGTCTTTGAATGACACTGGAAATGTGAGACAGCTTTGGAATTTATGAAATAGTGGGGGAGACATTGCAAGACACCCCGGTTGGATAGGCCTGGATATTAGTGGAGGAAATTTCCGCAAGTCACTGAAGGTAGTATAACAGTTGAACCGTATTTCTATTAATTGCACGAGTGGAAAAGTAAATCAGAAAAAGAAGTGCGGTGTTTACTGGATACCTGAACCACAATGTACTTGCTGTTGTGGGCATCCCGTCCCCCAGATTAGAGAAAGTGGTAGACTCATAATGAGTCTGAAGCAGCTGTTCCATCAAGCTGTTTTCCAAACGGGCTTTCACCATTATTGTTGTTGTTAGACAGAGAGAGAAGTGATTTCAGTGTGAATGTGAAAATGAATTAATGTTGCCTGTCAGGAAACAAAACCAATGCCAGGAGATCAGCTTCTGCACAGCTGAAATATTGAAAAAGAAAACTCTGGGAAATCAGAGAGCTAAAAAGACAGTGATCCCAAATTCACACTAGTCTTGAAACGTGGAAGGCAGTGCTCTATTCTGGAGATGAAAGCAGCTTCACAGACGGTGCTTTGGTCACCACACCTGGGCAAGCTGAGAAAGTACTGATGACAGTGATGCTAAGACTGTCTCACTCCCAAGCCGAACAGCACATAAAAATATCAATTCCTTGACCATCTGAGTTACTCTGGGAGAGGGTTGCCATACTTAGCAAATAAAAATGCAGAATATCTACCACAATGTTAATTAATTGGGGATTAAGTATGTCCTGAATATTGCATGGGGCATGGTTGACACTAAAAATTACTCATTGTTTTTCTGAAGTTTAAATTTAACTAGATGCCCTGTGGCAACTCTAATCTGGGATAATTGATAAAATCTTGATTCCCAGAATATGATGGTATGGTTGCCTTTGAGTTCTGCCCTGAAATGCCTTTGCTTACTAACCATTCATAGCAGATTTACACTATATATCCCAGCCCACACTGTCTTCTGACAATGTGACACTGACACTCCTCTTTTAAGAGGTGGGGTCTGGGTGGACTTTGTAACTGCCCTGACCAATCGAGTGGGCTGGAAGTAATACTATTTGATTCCTAAGCTTGAATTATTAAAGGTAGAATAACTTCCAGTAAGCTCTCTGATCTCTGAGCTGATACGTAAGAGTTTTGGCTAACCTAAAGCCACCGGGCTGCAGAAATCACATGGAGAGACCACACAGAGGCAGGGAAGATGCCTGAGGAGTAAAGGTGTTCAGTCTCCAGCTGTTCACATCTCTGCGCAGATAGCCCCAACTTTGAGCTGACCCCAGTTTCAACCACTATTTGATTGCAACCTCACTTAAGAATGAACTGAACTGCCAAGACAAGCCACTCTGACATTTTTGACCCATGGAAACATGAGGGTTAATAAATAATGGTTTTAATTCACTGTGTTTTGGGTTAAATAGTTACACAGCCATGGATAACTAATAAATATTGTTTTTTTCAAGGACAGGGAAGAGGAAAGACACCACTTTCTAGGTAAACATCTTTTATAATTGCCTTTTAAAATAAGTTGCCTTGTTTTAAGGGATGTGGGCATAAAAATATGCCCAAATCATTATTTAAGTCAGGTTTTTGAAGGTTTTATTGTTACTGTCTCTTCAGCTACCTTTTTTGAAAGTTAAATGGAGTTTAGTAAGTGCTACTGGAGAAGGCAATCGCACCCCACTCCAGTACTCTTGCCTGGAAAATCCCATGGACTGAGGAGCCTAGTGGGCTGCAGTCCATGGGGTCGCGAAGAGTCGGACAGACTGAGAGACTTCCCTTTCACTTTTCACTTTCATGCATTGGAGAAGGAAATGGCAACCCACTCCAGTGTTCTTGCCTGGAGAATCCCAGGGACAGGGGAGCCTGGTGGGCTGCTGTCTGTTGGGTCTCACAGAGTTGGACACAACTGAAGCGACTTAGCAGCAGCAGCAGCAGCAGCAGTAAGTGCTACTGGAAAATCGAATTGTCCATAGTGGGGGGAAAACCTCCAACCAAAAAACTTAGCCCCAGTATTGTAATGAAATAAGTTCCGTACTGATATGGGAGAACTTGTCATGGCTTTGACAATAAGTAGCTCCTGGACTTTGAGCAAATTGCTTATTTTCTAAAACTCAGTTCTTGTATCTGTAGTTGGGTTCAGTTCAGTCACTCATTTGTGTCCAACTCTTTGCAACCCCATGAATCGCAGCATACCAGGCCTCCCTGTGCTTCCCCAACTCCCAGAGTTCACTCAGACTCACGTCCATCGAGTCAGTGATGCCATCCAGCCATCTCATCCTCTGTCGTCCCCTTCTCCTCCTGCCCCCAATTCCTCCCAGCATCAGAGTCTTTTCCAGTGAGTCAACTCTTCACATCAGGTGGCCAAAGTACTGGAGTTTCAGCTTTAGCATCATTCCTTCCAAAGAAATCCCAGGGCTGATCTCCTTCAGAATGGACTGGTTGGATCTCCTTGCAATCCAAGGGACTAGCAAGAGTCTTCCCCAACACCACAGTTGAAAAGCATCAATTCTTCGGTGCTCAGCCTTCTTCACAGTTCAACTCTCACATCCATATATGACCACTGGAAAAACCATAGCCTTGACTAGACAGACCTTAGTTGGCAAAGTAATATCTCTGCTTTTGAATATGCTATCTAGGTTGGTCATAACTTTTCTTCTAAGGAGTAAGCGTCTTTTAATTTCATGGCTGCAGTCACCATCTGCAGTGATTTTGGAGCCCCCCAAAATAAAGTCTGACACTGTTTCCCCATCTATTTCCCATGAAGTGATGGGACCAGATGCCATGATCTTTGTTTTCTGAATGTTGAGCTTTAAGCCAACTTTTTCACTCTCCACTTTCACTTTCATCAAGAGGTTTGTGAGTTCCTCTTCACTTTCTGCCATAAGGGTGGTGTCATCTGCATGTCTGATGTTATTGATATTTCTCCCAGCAATGTTGATTCCAGCTTGTGCTTTTTCCAGCCCAGTGTTTCTCATGATGTACTCTGCATATAAGTTAAATAAGCAGGGTGACAATATACAGCCTTGACGTACTCCTTTTCCTACTTGGAACCAGTCTGTTGTTCCATGTCCAGTTCTTACTGTTGCTTCCTGACCTGCATATAGGTTTCTCAAGAGGCAGGTCAGGTGCTCTGGTATTCCCATCTCTTTCAGAATTTTCCACAGTTTATTGTGATCCACAGAGTCAAAGGCTTTGGCATAGTCAATAAAGCAGACATAGATGTTTTTCTGGAACTCTCTTGCTTTATTGATGATCCAGCAGATGTTGGCAATTTGGTCTCTGGTTCCTCTGCCTTTTCTAAAGCCAGCTTGAACATCAGGAAGTTCACGGTTCACATATTGCTGAAGCCTGGCTTGGAGAATTTTGAGCATTACTTTACTAGCATGTGAGATGAGTGCAATTGTGCAGTAGTTTGAGCATTCTTTGGCATTGCCTTTCTTTGGGATTGTAATGAAAACTGACCTTTTCCAGTCCTGTGGCCACTGCTGGGTTTTCCTAATTTGCTGGCATATTGAGTGCAGCACTTTCACAGCATCATCTTTCAGGATTTGAAATAGCTCAACTGGAATTCCATCACCTCCACTAGCTTTGTTCATAGTGATGCTTTCTAAGGCCCACTTGACTTCACATTCCAGGATGTCTGGCTCTAGGTGAGTGATCACACAATCGTGATTATCTGGGTCGTGAAGATCTTTTTTGTACAGTTCTTCTGTGTATTCTTGCCACCTCTTCTTAATATCTTCTGCTTCTGTTAGGTCCATACCATTTCTGTCCTTTATTGAGCTCATCTTTGCATGAAATGTTCCCTTGGTATCTCTAATTTTCTTGAAGAGATCCCTAGTCTTTCCCATTCTGTTGTTTTCCTGTATTTATTTGCAGTGATCACTGAGGAAGGCTTTCGTATCTCTTCTTGCTATTCTTTGGAACTCTGCATTCGGATGCTTATATCTTTCCTTTTCTCCTTTGCTTTTCGCTTCTCTTCCTTTCACAGCTATTTGTAAGGCCTCCCCAGTTATTCTAGATACAGTGATGGCAAATAGCTTGCAAGCTAACATTTCCCTACCAGGCATCCCTAAAGAATTGTAGCACTTTTCTCCCGGGAAATGACCTGAGAGTTCTGCTCAAAGCAGGACTCCAAGCCATCAGGAGCAGTTAATCACACTTGGAAATAATGACAAAATCACTTTTTGCCTTCCCAGACCTTGAACATGTCTACTGTTACTTCTAGTGTTAAAATTTAATATCTCTGTAATTTAAGTCTTTCAGGAGTTCCTAAGGTGATTGCAGAAGTCATGTGGGAAATATCTGAAGACTCAAAGAACAACATTAACTGACTATGCATTGAGTGACATAGCTATGTATGTACTGTGATGGATAGAGCAATGGAAAAGACAGTTTCTCAAAGAAAGAAAAGCAGACACACAAACAACTCTAATTAAGATAGTTTTATCATCCTGATTCAAGTTAGACTGATTTTGCCCAGATGGTTAGGTAAGACTACTCAACTGTGGCCTTGCGGATAATGTAAGAAAAGAGGTAGTTATGTGTCTCAGGAGTCCTTTGTTCACACTTTAAAAAAGAATTGAAATCGTGCCATTTGCAGCAACAAATGGACCTAGAGATTTTTCACACTGAGTGAAGTAAATCAGAGAAGGAGAAATATTTTATGTCATCCCTTATATGTGGAGTCTAAAAAGAAATGATACAAACAAATTTATTTACAAAACAGAAAGAGACTCACAGATTTAGAGAATGAACTTATGGTTGCTGGGGGAAGGATAGTTTAGAAATTTGGGATGGACATGTACACACTATTATATTTAAAATGGATAACCAATGCATGGAACATAGAACTCTGTTCTATGTAGTTATGTGGTAGCCTGGATGGGAGGGGAGCTTGGGGGAGAATGGATACATGTTTATGTATGGCAGAGTCACTTGCTGTTCACGTGAAACTATCACAGCATTGTTAATTGGCTATCAGTTCAGCTCAGTTCAGTCGCTCAGTTGTGTCTGACTCTTGGCAACCCCATGGACTGCAGCATGCCAGGCCTCCTTACTGGTTGGATCTCCTTGAAGTCCAAGGGACTTTGAAGAGTCTTCTCCAACACCACAGTTCAAAAGCATCAATTCTTCGGTGCTCAGCTTTCTTTATAGTCCAGCTCTCACATCCATACGTGACTACTGGAAAAACCATAGCCTTGACTAGACGGACCTTTGTTGGCAAAGTAATGTCTCTGATTTTCAATATGCTATCTAGGTTGGTCATAACTTTCATTCCAAAGAGCAAGCATCTAATTCTGTGGCTGCAGTCACCATCTGCAGTGATTTTGGAGCCCACAAAAATAAAGTCTGTCACTGTTTCCATTGTTTCCCCATCTATTTGCCATGAAGTGATGGGACCAGGTGCCATCATCTTAGTTTTTTGAATGTTGAATTTTAAGCTGACATTTTCACTCCCCTCTTTCACTTTCATCAAGAAGCTCTTTTAGTTCTTCTTCACTTTCTGCCATAAGCATGGTGTAATCTGCATATCTGAGGTTACTGATATTTCTCCCGACAATCTTGATTCCAGCTTGTGCTTCCTGCAGCCCAGCATTTCTCATGATGTACTCTGCATATAAGTTAAATAAGCAGGATGACAGTATACAGCCTTGATGTACTCCTTTTCCTATTTGGAACCAGTCTGTTGTTCCATGTCCAGTTCTAACTGTTGCTTCCTGATCTGCATACAGGTTTCTCAAGAGGCAGGTCAGGTGGTCTCGTATTCCCATCTCTTTCAGAATTTTCCACAGTTGCTTGGCTATACCCCAACACAAAAGAAAAAGTTGTTTTTTTTTTCTTTTAAAGAACAACATTATTTTCCCCTGTCCCTTCTTTCTAGTGTTTGAGAGGTAAACCTTTATGATCTTGATTTTTAATACAGTAGAAGAAATTTTTATTGACTGATCTATTTTCTGTCTTTTTATTTATTCCAGTTTTTATTGGAGTAGAGTTGATTTACAATGTTGAGTTGGTTTCTGATCTATAACAATGTGAATCAGTCATAGATACATATATCCGCTTTTTTATAGATTCTTTTCCCATAAAGGTCATTATAGAGTATTGAGTAGAGTTCTCTGTGCTATACAGTAGGTTCTTATCCTTTTTTTTTTTTTTAACAAAAAGTTATCCATTTTATGTACTTTGGTAGCTCAGTAAGTAAAGAATCCACCTGCAATGCAGGAGACCCTGCTTCAATTCCTGGGTTGGGAAGATCTGCTGGAGAAGGGATAGGCTACCCAATACAGTATTCTTGGGCTTCCCTTCTGGCTCAGCTGGTAAGGAACCCATCTGCAATGTGGGAGACCTGGGTTTGATCCCTGGGTTGGGAAGATCCCCTGGAGAAGGGAAAGGCTACCCACTCCAGTATTCTGGCCTAGAGAATTCCATGGACTGTATAGTCCAGGAGTTGCAAAGAGTCAGACACAACTGAGTGACTTTCACTTCAGGGTGTATATGTCAGTTTTGATCTAAGTGTATCTAAAAGATCCAGTTGTATAGCATCTCCAAATGCAACTCCAATTCTGGAAGAAGTCAAGAGTTAACTCCTCTCAGCTCCTTACACCCGGGCTTAATACCAAGAATTCATACTTCTCTGTAGCACTGCTGACAGCTCCCATCTCTCACTCCTTCCTTACATGGTTCTCTGCTTTTAATTTAGACCTTCTTTCAACTATATTGTTAGCTGCTTATTTTTCCACCCTAAGCTTGGAAATCTCCCTTAAAGGCTACTGCTGACCCCCCTTTCACATGCTTCTCATTTGATCATTAGCTGTTTGTTATCTTTTTCTATCCTGTACCAAGTTTTCAAAAATTTTCTCCAAAAATGTGGTTAGAATTTTTTTTCTAAATTAGATGAGGTTTCAATTTTTGTTTCTGTGTAACATGTTTATGACCATCATACGCATTTATAAATATATATATTGAGGTGCAAAACTTCAATATAATTTTTTGAACCTATGAACTATGTAATACAGGACTCCAATTTTAATATCATCCACACTGTCACATATTAAATACTGATCTCTTTGCATAGACAACCCCATATCAGAACCAAGTAATAAAGTAACTGATCTCAGAAGGTAGAAAAGAGAGAGGTGCATTTCCAGCTAGGAGAATTGGAGAAGGAATTCTAGAGGAGGTAGCATCCTTCATCTTGAAGGACAGATGGGAAATCAGAAGGCAGAAGTAGAATGGGATGGGGATGGGGGGACATTTCAGACTGAGGGAAAAGCAGGAGCAAGGCATGAAGATGGAAAGACGGGATAGTGAAGTGTAGATTTGCCTGCGGTACAGTTGTCATTAGAGTAGAAGGGAGACGGTGGAAAGACCATATGGCAGAGGCCCTTGGTATCTCTGGATTGGTTGCTTAAGTACTTGAAAGCTAGTCTTGCTTCACTTAATTTTGGGGAATAGGTGATATATTTGCACATGGTCTCTGGTGCTTAGTCTCTGTTCTATTTTTGAAAATTAAGGTTTGGCAAAGATGGCTCTCTTGTCTATGTCTCCAGCCTTTTCTGTGGGGAAGAAATGTGGCAAAGGCAGATATTCAAAGTGGTGAAAATTTACTGTGCATTTAAATGACCATTCTAACAATCTGCTTGGGATTCTTTCTTTTCCCACTATAGACATCCCCTAAGCCTCTAAGAGTTGATTATTCTTGCATACTCTTAAAGACAAATGTATCAGTTGGGCTTCCTAGGAGCCCCCAGAGAAGTAACACAGATTTCTTTCATAAAGGACTTTGTCTAGCAGTCATTCTCCCTTTATCCATCCATTAACGAAATGTTTAACATCTACTTGGAGAAGGCAATGGCACCCCACTCCAGTATTCTTGCCTGGAGGATCCCAGGGACAGAGGAGTCTAGTGGGCTGCTGTCTATGGGGTCGCACAGAGTCGGACACGACTGAAGCGACTTAGCAGCAGCAGCAGCAGGTATGAGGCAGTGAACTGGATATTGGATATAGAGTAGTATAAAACATAGAATATCCTTCACCTTTAGGGGATGAATTCCTGAGGACCAAGTGTTAGGCACAATGCAGCAGAAGAGACTGACAAGCAATAGTAACATCAGATGACAAGGAGGAAACTAATAGATTGTAAATATAAAGACTCACAGGGGGAAGAAATTGGGAGATTTGATCAAACTGATAATGCTCTAGCCAACTCCAACCTCAATCCTTAGAAATAATAAAGAGGCCTTTTTAGTCAATGTATGGGTAACATTAGCTGCCATAACAGATGAATCCCAAACTCTCAATGGTTTCACATAACAGAATTTTATTTATTTTTCATGTAAAATTTAAACCGAATGTTTATGATGAACTGATGGCTCTCCTCTAAGATATGATGTAGGCGTGACTCCTTTCTTGTGGTTTTGTCCCTTTTGACTTGTAAGGTCATTGTGTTTACCAGCTGAAGTCTTAAAAAAAAAGAAGCCCATGGATCAAAAGTAGAAAAGACTTGGAAGTGGACAGTTTACTTCTTCCCTCAGTCTTCAGCCATATCTGCCATGATGGGAGGCTGGGAAATGTAATATGTATAGAAAGAAAAGGAAGCAGTTTTGGTGACCACCATGTGTATATATATCCTCGTGTAAAACGTTATCAAACAGATCAAGTGTTAGGCCATGAAAGAAACCTAGACTGATGTAAAAAGGGGGAAAGAATCACACATTCTGTATTCACTGTTTATAACACAATTCAAGTAGATATTCTCAACAAAAATTAGTTTCTACCTCAAAAAATATGTACAAAAACCTTTTCAAATAATTTTGGCTTATTGAGATTATAAGAATAAAATGATACAGTACTTTAAAATGAACAACACTAAAAGCAGTACTTATAAAAATTTGTGCTTTGATATATGGTCAAAATGGTAGAAAAATGTGTAGCTTTAGATGCATATATTAGCAAATGAGAAAAATAGAAATGAATGGAACTGAGTGTTCAGTGTAAGAAGTTAGAAAAAGGACAAGTTAGAGAAAACTATAAAGACTAACAAAGATAAGGACACAAATAGAAGACAAAGACAAAATAGAAAACAAATGCAAAAACAAACTCATGAGAATAGATCAATAACAACAGTTTCTTTCATTAGTTTTTTTTTTTTAAATCTAGAAAACAGAAGACATTAATATAACAACAATAAGAATGTGAAGGGGACATCCTTATAGATATAACAAAAATTAAAACAACATAAATATGTATAAATATTACCAACATATTTGAACATTAAATACATTAACATCAAAAATATAAAATATTAAAATTGGATAAAATGTAGAAAAGTTAGAGTTTAAGCAGGAAACTTAAGGTCTAAAACCATAGAAAACAGCTAAACTGTATAATATCTTCTTAAGGCTAAGGAAACTTAATGAGTAAAGTCTTTCAAAATTTCAAGGGTGAGCTAGTCCTCATGTTCTAGAACAGAGGAAAATACAGCATGGAAATACTCAACTTATTTGAGGAAGTTAATATTTTGTTTTGCATGGGTCCAAAAAATGAATTCTTTGCAAATGTAATTTAGCAGGGGATATAATATGATCAACATATTACTGTAATGGAAGAAGGATCTACTTAAAAAAAAATCCATTGATATAATCACTATTTTAAAGAACTTGTGAAGACATGTCAATTGATTATCTTACTTATCATCTCACTGAATGTGGAAAAGCATTTGGTAAGAATAAATACTGACTTTAAAGAAAAACCCTAAGAAACTAGGAATAAATGAAACTTCTTTACACTGATGCAGGCATCAGCATCCCACATCATTCTTGAGGGTAAACTAGGGCTCTGGCAAGTGCTTACATCTGTATCCTGATACCTTCCAAAACCCAGTATAGAACAACCAGAGCACATCATATCATGCTTTCAGTATAAGTAAAGGGCAAAAGGTACCGAATTTCAAATTAACTGTTAATAAAAAATGAAAAGTTACCAAATCTCAGTGCGTGATTGCTTATGCTTCTGATACAAGTTTGGGGCAAGTAAGGGCAGCCACAGTAAGGGCAGAAAAACGGAGTGGAAGAGAGAAGTAGAGAGCCACAGGTACACTTGAAACTGCTTCAAAGCAACCTCTGAAAGAGAAAGTTCATTTGAAATAAAAAAAATGGTAACAAAGTGTCCTGTTGGATTAGAGCACTGGCCATAGAGAGGGTCTTAAAATTATGCATGATATGTAGTGGCAGTCTTTCAAAAGCATACCCTCCGGGTGAAGAAGGCAAAAAAGGCTGATAAAGGGGAGTTAAGGGCAAATTTTAGAATCCTTTGAGACAAAAAAAGAAGGAAAAAAAAAAAAAACCCAAAGGACCATAATTGCTTCTCCAAAACCAAAACCAAAACCAAAAACAAAAACCTCCCCCCAAAGCAAACAAACACAGTACTAGGAAGTGAGAGGTTTCTCAAAAAGTAAAAGGATGGAGGCGTGTCAAAGGGACACCGGACCCAAACTGAAATAATTACCAGTGGTCAAAGTTGGAATATTTTGAGGAACAAAATACTGAATTATAAGCCAAAATATTAAATAAATATAGACAAGTCCATACTGTTATAAACAAATGATCAAATCAACACATAAATGGGGAGGAATAGACTACTATTTCTATAGAAGAATTCTAAATAATATATATGTTGATATTCCCCTCTCCAGGAGGTAAAGCCTAGCTTTTCTTCTTTTGATTCCAGGCTGGATTCTATAACTTGCTTCCAAAAACTAGAGTGTGGAAAAGAAAAAATAGAAACTTTACAGTGGAGAAAACTGGCAAACACCTTTTACCAAGAAATCAAATTTAACATCACTAGTGAAGACATGAGAATATCCTGTATCCTGTGCTGTGCTGCGTTGTGGTGAGAAAGTCACCTTACCTCTGTGGTGTTCTTTCCAAGCCCTGTAAGTCGTCCAAGCTGAACCTGAGGGACAGTCTATAAGGTATCTGACCAGTACTTCTAAAAGCTGTCAATGTCATGAAAAATTAAGGAAGACTGGAAAGATTTCATAGAGCAGAGGAAAAATGGCACCTAGATACCATGTGTTAAGTTGGATTGGGTCTTGGGACAGAAAAACATATTAGCCAAAAAACTGGTGAAATCCAAATAAAGTTGAGTACAGTTAATAATAATATGGCAAAGTTACTTTTTTCTAGTGAACTCTAGGGTAAACTGAAATTGGCTGATGGGTATACACATGTTCTCTATACTTTTTACAACTTTTCTATAAATCTAAAATTATTCCAAAATAAAAAGAATGTTTTCTTATTATTATTCTAATTTTAAAAAATCCCAAATATTCACTGAAAGGACTGATGCTAAAGCTGAAGCTCCAATACTCCGGCCACTAATACTCCAGCCACCTGATGCGAAGAGCTGCCTCACTGGAAAAGACCCTAATGCTGGGAAAGATTGAAGGCAAAAGCAGAAGAGGGCAGCAGAAGATGAAATGGTTAGACAGCATCACCGAATCAATGGACATGAACTTGAGCAAACTTTGGGAGATAGTGGAGGACAAGGAAGCGTGACATGCTATAGTCCATGGGATCACAAAGAGTCAGCAACTGGACAACATCACCAAAAAGAATGTAGAAACAAACATGCAAACAAAAACATTGACCTCATCCACTAAAGAAACTGCACTTTGCTCACTGATAGAGACGGTGCCTTTGAACTAAGAATCTAGAAACCACTCAGATTTGCAAAATGAATAGAAAAAAAGTCAGATAAATCTATATAAAATTACTGTATTAGAAAATGAGAAGTAGTCTAACTCAGCTGATGACTGTTTCCCTGTTCAAACAAACAAAGCAACCAAGAAGTACTGGAAAACGGTCAGGCATCTCTCCAAACTGATGAAATGTACTTTAGCAGCATATGGGGATATGATAGCCTGTCTTGAGTCACAAATACAAAAATTAAGAACAGAAATAGAGTCAAAGAAAGAAATGAAGAGAGTTGATTAAACTCATGAAAGAAATAGAAAAGAGATCAAATCATCTCACAAATGAAGGCTAAATTACAAGTTGCCAAAGGGAGAAGAGACTCAAAAGGAAATTTAATGAGGAGCCTTTGAGAAAGACAGAAAATAACCAAGAGAATAAAAATAGGATGAAGAGAGAAGTAAAAAGAGTCAGGGAGGAAGTGGTTGAAATGGAAGAAAAAGAAGAAATAAATGTTTGATTAAAGCCCTTGAAGAAACAAAATACAAGTATCATTTAAAACTTTAATTCAAGAAAACTTTTTAGAAATAAAAAGGATCTAGATTTATGTATTTAAAAATCTCAGTGGATGCATGTAGAAATTAACCCAGAAAAATTAACTTTAAGACATATCTGAGAAAAATAATTAGACTTAAAAGATAAAAAATTCTCAAGGCCTCCAGGTGTAAGCACCAAATAACAAAAACCAAGGGGTCAGATGGCTATCAGATTTCTCAAAAACATCATATGGAGCTGCATTTTCAACAAAGTGTGAAAGTGTGAACTAAAAATGTATTTCGAGTCAAGCTCTCCTTCAAGTACCAAACGTATCAGTAAATCACTTTAAACACAGAGTAACTTATGGAAGTGGAAGCCATTATTTCCACTACTATTCAACATTATACTGGAGGTATTGACCAATTCAATTAGACTAGCAAATCAGCTAGGGAATAAGAATTGATAAAGAAGTAAAACTATTTCGGTTTGCAAATGATATTTTCCCATACCCAGAAAACCCTAAAGAGTCAATGATAAAATTAACTCAAACAATAAAAAGTAAAGTACCAGATTATAAAATTAATATACAGAAATAGTTTTCATATCCACACATACAGAAAAATGAGTTACAGATTACAAAGTTAGAGAACACCCAACATGCAATAGGAAAAATGAAGGCTAAATGTGCAGAAATAAACTTAAGAAATGTGCAAACCTTATTTGAGGGAACTGTAACATACTTTTGGAAAGCATAAAAGTTTACTTGAACGTATGGAAAGACACACCCTTCTCTTGGATGGGGTGATTTGCTAAATTCATGTGTGAGTTTAATACAATCCTTATAAAAATATCAGTAAGTTTTTTTTTTTTTTTTTTTTTAGCTAGACAGGTTGTTTCTAAATATCATTTGGAAAAACAAACATGTGTGAACACCCAGGAAAGCAGCAAAAAAAAAAAAAAAAAAAGAAAACCACGAGAAAGACTAATCTTATCAGACATTAAAACATAACATGAAGCCTCTATAATTAAGGCAATATGATACTGGCACATGAGTGAACAGAGTAGTGAAATAACGTAAAAAGTTGAGAAAAAACTCAAGTATGTAAGGAAATTAAGCATATGATAAAGTTGTATCTCAAACCACCAAGTCAAAGATCCAGTTTTTAATAGTGCTTAAAAATTTGTTTACTCCTTTGGAAAAAAGTAAAATTGCATCATTAACTCACACCACACACAGAAATAAATCCCCAATGCATGCAGATTTTAAACATAAAATAGAGTAGTAGAAAAAAATTGAGTGAATTCCTCTATAACCTGGATATAAGGGAAGGTTTTTAAACTGTCTCAAAATCAAGAGGCTATAAAGACAAAAATGGACAAATTTCACTAGAGAAAAATAAAAATTTCACGTCAAAAAACACTATAAACAGAGTTAAAAGACAAATGACAAACTGAAAGAAAATATTTCAGTCAAAGGATAATATCTCTATTTTAAAATATAGTATTCTTAAAAATTGAGAAAGTAAAAATCTAAAAGCTTGACAGGAAAGTGAACCAATGATATAAACTGATTTTTAAAAAGATGAAAATCACCTTTAAATTAATGAAAAGCTCTTCAACCTTACTCATAATTACAGAAATGCAAATTAAAATTGTACTGTGATACCATTTCTCACCTATCCTATTGGTGAAAATTAAAAACCGGATGACTAAAAATGCTGTTGATGAGGCTGGGAAAACAGCCATTTTCATATAACATTGGTGAAAATGCAAACCAGTACATCCCATTTGGAATGGAATCTGGCAAAATCTAACAAAATTATATATGCAGTTACATTTTGACTCAGCAACCCACTTCCAGAATTCACCTGAAGATATACCTTCCCAAATCTCAAAATACATATATGCCCATGGCTAATTATAGAAGCTTTAAAAAATTTTCAAAATAGAGCTTAAGGAAACAAATACCCATGTATAGGAGGGTGATTGAATAAACCAAAAAACACCACCTAATTGAGGGTTAATGGAAAGAATCTCTATGAATAAAAAAAGTATGAATGATTTCTGGGAGTATGTTGTTAAGTGAAAAATATAAAATGCAGGAGAGTATCTGCAACATGCTATCTTTCATGTAAGAAAGAAGAGGAAATAAGACAATGTTGCTCATTTGTGCAACCCCCTCAGCTCTCCAAATAGAAAAACAACTTAGGAAGAACTGGTGAAACGGAATAGTATGGTGGATGGGAATGGGGTGGAAGGGATGGAGAGAGTGACCTTCTCTGAGTATACCTCTTGCTCTATTTCTGACTTTTAGAATCGTGTTAATGTTTCTTGTTGTTGTTCAGCCGCTCAGTCGTGTCTGACTCCTGGCGATCCCATGGACTGCAGCATGTCAGGCTTCCCACTCCTGTCCTTCACCATCTCCTGGAGCTTGCCCAAACTCATGTCCATTGAATCAGTGATGCCATCCAACCATCTCATCCTCTGTTGTCCCCTTCTCCTCCTGCCTTCAATCTTTCCCAGCATCAGGGTATCTTCCAATGAGTTGGCTCTTCACATCAGGTGGATAAAGTATTGGAGCTTTAGCATCAAGTCCTTCCAATGAATATTTAAGGTTGATTTTCCTTTAGGATTGACTGGTTTAATCTCCTTGCAGTCCAAGTGACTCTCAAGAGTCTTCTCTAATACCACAGTTCAAAAGCATCAATTCTTTGTCACTCAGCCTTCTTTATGGGCCAACTGTCATATCCATATGTGACTATTGGAAAAACCATAGCTTTGACTATGTGGACCTTCATTGGCAAAGTAATGTCTCTGCTTTTTAACATGCTCTCTAGGTTTATCATAGCTTTTCTTCCAAGGAGCAAGAATCTTTTAGTGTCATGGCTGCAGTCACCATCTGCAGTGATTTTGGAGCCCCCAAAAGTAAAGTCTGTCTCTGTTTCCATTGTTTCCCCATCTATTTGCCATGAAGTGATGGGACCGGATGCCATGATCTTAGTTTTTAGAATGTTGAGTTTTAAGCCAGCTTTTGCACTTTCCTCTTTCATGTTCATCAAGAGGCTCTTTAGTTCCTCTTCACTTTCAACCATTAGAGTGGTGTCATCTGCACATCTGAGGTTATTGATATTTCTCCTGGCAATCTTGATTCCAGGTTGTGCTTCATCCGGCCTGGCATTTGACATGATGTACTCTGCATATGATGTGTCTTACTATATATATATATCTCCACATATGTATTTTTTGTAACTTAAAAAATCTGAAATTATTTCAAAATAAACATAAAGTTCACACAAGAATCATTTTCTTCCTAGTCAGAAATAAGTTGGTGGTGCTTGCTCTCATTGCTTTCTTTGCTGCCATTCTACTTTGTACTAGGAATCTTAATGAATTCAATATAGAGAGCAAATGCATAATATGCATTAATGTTAGAAGAAAAATCACATATATATGCAGATGTCATGCTGATCTACTTGAAAATGGAAACAGAATCTGGTGACATATGAATTGTATTTCTAAGAGAGTAAATAAAAATGAAGGTATAAAAGTCCACAGCTTTCCTGTGGATCAGTAAACAATTAGAACATAGAAGGCAGATGCTATAAAATGCCAGGTTGAAGGGAATTGAGGAGGGAATGGAAGCAGGTTATAGAGACTATGTGTGCAGTCAAGTTTTTTGAGAATTTTGTATACGAAGAGAAGCAATGGCTGGCAGGCTATGTGAAAGAGCGTAGCTTTCTTCTTCTTCCTCCTCTTCCTTGTTCTTGAGGAGAAATGTTAGAGCATTTTGGTGTACTATTGGAAATTATCAGTGGAGGGAGAAAGATTGATATTGCTGGACAATGGTGGTGACCAAAGGTCCTGTGAAAACATTGGGATAATCTTAAGGAAGAATGGCTTCCCTGGTGGCTCAGATAGTAAAGAATCCACCTACAATACAGGAGACCCAGGAGACACAGGTTCAGTCCCTGGGTTGGGAAGATCCCCCGGAGAAGGAAATGGCTAATCACTCCAGTATTCTTGCCTAGAGAATTCCATGGACAGAGGAGCTGGGAGGGCTACAGTCAATGGGGTCCCAAAACAGTTGCACACAACCGAGCAACTAACATAACACTTAGGGAAGACTAGGGCACTTCCTTAATTGAAGCAGAGGAATTTGTAGCCCATATACGCACATGGCCAAGTTGTAGGTCTGGTGATGTAATGATAAGTAAGCATTGTCAAGTCTGAGGCAAGGTCAACATCTGAGACTGAGAGGGAGTGGGAAATTTAGGGAGACAAGTGAACATGTGAAAGAACAATCATAGAGGACCGAAAGTCAAATTTACTATAGAAGGAAGTAGAATTGCTGGGTGGTTGAGGTTCTATTTGCCATGCACAAACATGAACTGAAAGTGAAACTGTTCTTCCTGGTTGTTTCCTTGAATTTTTCTAGCCATATTAAGCTGCTCTGGGTGAAGCCATAGAAAGGCAAATGGTTGCTTTGTATCCAACGTGGGATTTTTTTCAGCTGAGTATGATGGGGGGAGAGAGGGGACAAGGAAATGGATGATGTTTGCCAACACCAGTTATGGCGTGATTATCATGATGGAGCATGTCATCTAAGCTGAACAAGCAGGGAAATAAATGGAAGACCAGGCTTCGGATGGAGAGAAAAATTATTGGGCCAATGAACTGGAAGGTCCTGATGGAGTAGAAGCGTTTTAAAATGTTGGTACTTAAGCAAGTGGGCTTGCAGGGGAGGAGACTGTTCAGAGAGTGAAATGTTTGCATTCAAGATGCCGAAGTTATATAGTTTTTGGTAATGATAAGATCCAATCTTGGTTTGCCCTTGAGAATACAGAGTAAAGTAAAATTACATCACAGAATAATGAGGTCAAGAACTTGAGTCCCGGGTTGTCAGTAAGGTCTTCTATATGTATGTTGGTATTATTAAAAATGATAAAAGGAATTGGGGTACAAGGGAAAGTTATAAGCCAGGCACACGGTGATATAGCCAGATGGCAAGCCTCACAACTGGTGGATTTGTAAGAGTGTGAGGGTGCAATGGAATGGGCATGCCAGTGAGAAAGGGAAGATGACCCACTCACTGCTACATGAGACTGAATACAAAAATAGCTTGTATAGGGAAGTCTCCCAGGAATGCTTTGTTCTCAGGAGATGACCAGATTTCAATTAAATGAAGAGGTGGAGGAACTATTCCAAGAAGTTGAGTATGTAGGATTGTCTGCTAATCATGGACATGAGTGAAAGGCATTAGGAGAAAAGGGATCAAATAGAGATTGGTTCAGATGGGACAGAGTAGTGTGGGTGGAAGGGTTTCAGCAAAAGTAACCAGGGAGGCTTGTACTATGATTTGAATCATGACAGGATTCATCCTGATCATTTTCTAAAGGGGCAGGAATGTACTTCACTATATTTTGGTTCAAGAAGTGTAATTTATTTTTCCCTGTTAAATCATACTGGGCTCTGAGTCTTTGCCTGTTTGATAAGAAATGAAATGTTTGGCATGTTCGGTGGTCCCTTTCTGCTCTCTGGGGTTATATAAGCATGGGAGGTTTCTTACACTGTGCAGAAAGCTGGGGAGGCCCTTCTGGGCTCCATGTTGTGGTTGGTGCTGGTAAACTGCTTATTGTCCGAATTATGTTTCCCTCGAAGTCAGGCAATTATTCTGCTTGAAAGGGTCTGTTTGTTTCACTCCAGTTTTGCCCATGAGGTTTGACCATGGACTACTGGGCTGTGTCTCCAGGTCTGGTCCCTGGGAATCCACATTTATATCAGGGTCTTAGTGTCTCCTGGGACATATGGTGGGATCAGGGCACTGATTTCTGCTTCTGGAGGAATCTGCTTTACTTTCTGTCCTTATCTTCACAAAATCCTCTGTGCCCTGAGGTTGAAGGAAATGGCATTTTAACTGTTTGTTCTCCTGTGCAAAGACTTTTGCAACAAATAGTTCTATTCTTTCCAAGAGGCAGGTCTGCGAGATTAAAAACAAACAGACAAACAACACTATTTGCCCACAGTGTAGCAGGAAGGGAGAAAGACTGAATTTTATTTTTCATTTTGAGGCTATAAGGACATTTCTCTTTTCTTTGGGAATGGCAGCCCACTCCAGTATCCTTGCCTGGAGAATCCCATGGACGGAAGAGCCTGGTGGGCCATAGTCCATGGGGTCACAAAGAGTTGGATATGACTGAGCGACTAACACTTCCACTTTTGTTTTAAACAGCACAAGTTTACTATCTTACGGTTCTGGTCAGAAGTCTGAAATGGGTCAAAATCAAAGTGTGGGCAGAACTGCATTTCCTTCTGTATTTGGGTATAAGAAATGGCAATCCATTCTAGTATTCTTGCCTGGAGAATTCCCTGGACAAAGGAGCCTGGAGGGCTGCAGTCCATGGGGTCACAAGGAGTTGGATACAACTAAGCGACTAAGACACACACACAATGTAATATTTATTTTAGTTTTCTCTATTAAATGGTACTGGACTCTGTGTCTTTGCAGTTCCCAGAGAGAATCAGTTCCTTGCCTTTTCTGGCTTCTCCAGGCTGCCCCCATCCCTTGGCTCATAGCCCCTTCACCACTCCAACCTCTTTCTGACTGATACTTCTGCTTCCTCACGTGAGGACCTTTGTGCTTAGATTGGGCTCACATGGACAACCCAGAATAATGTCCCCATATCAACATCTTCAACTGAATCATATTCGTAAAGTCCCTTTTGCCATACAACATGATGTTCAGAGGTTTGGGGATTAGAACAAAGACATCTTTCTGCCTTTACTCTACCTACCATCCTGCCACTATGTGGTCAGCTGTATCTCTTCTCTTCTCAAACCAATGGCTCTTTTCAGGTCCTCATTGTGCCTCTTCTGGAAGAGTCCATCAGCCACCTGACTGGCCTCCCTTTGCTCATCTGGCACTCTGCAATCCCTGGCTGCTGTGGCCAGGATGTTTCACCCAGAATACAGGGTCATTTAAAAAATCATATTATTCTCATCTGCCTCTTAGATTTAAGCGGGCACTCGGATCTTGTCCTGGGGTCTGAATATATTACCCACAGCATGGAAACTTCTAGGGCAGCAAGTTTTTCTGCTTGTAAGGGCTCTTGTGACTAAACTGAGGTGGTTTAGGGTGACGGGAGGCACTGCTTCCTTACACAGGCGGGGTGACAGGGCTTCACTCTCTGGCTCCCCGTCCCATAGAAACTAACACTACATGTGGAGCTGCAGAAACAGGAGAGACTTCCCCAAACAGGACTCCGGGAGTTCTCCACCATTATGCAAATCACTTAACACCAAACAGTTGCTTTCACAGTCACACAGTCATGGTGCCCAGAGTAATCGCTTCCGTTGCCACCATCGGGTGGGTGTGAGAGCTGGGCTCGTGTTAAAGCATATGACTAATGAGCATGCATCCGGTGGTCCATCTGGTATATTGATGGGGCTGATCTGAAATGATGGCAGTGTAGCTGAGACCTGGGAACACAGTTTATGGGTAACTGACTGAGCTCATGGGGGGATTGGTGGTGGGAAGGGAAGAGTTTGTGTCTCCTATTTCACTCAGAATATCTTCCCTTTGAGAGCATTTAGTTGAAAGGGATCAAGACCAATCAATTACTGAATGAATTTGTCACCATTGAAAATACAAATAAGGAAACATTTAAACAGTTTTGTGCAGGACCAGCTTCTGGTCACTTTGATTGGCACTGCTTGCCCTTGGGTTTGATCTCACTTAGGAGGAGCATCCGCTTGTTTTCACAAATTGAGGGCGCCATTCATAGGGAGAAATGTAAGTTCAATCATCCATGTGAATAATTAAGAAGAGGAAACACAGGGTAGATCTGATAAACGCAACATGTAGCACAAATGTATTTTAATTAACCACTACATATTAGTTAAGTAAAAGAGGTTAGTTAAATAAAAGAGATTAGTTAAGTAAAAGAGGATGGATAGAATGTAATATAGATAAAGGCAGGAAGCAGAGACAGCTAGAGAATGGAAAAGTGAGAGAAAAAGTAATAAATTATATTTAGCATCAAATACTCATTATCATAGAACTTTATTTTTTTCCATTTTTATCTTTCAGTTGGGTTCCAGTTACACTTGCTGCATCAGTTTAAACTGTACAGCAAAATGAATAGCTATACGTATACATGTATCTCCCTTTTGGATTTCCTTCCCATTGTGGTCACCGTAGAATTCCAAGTGAAGTTCCCTGTGTTATACAGTAGGTTCTCATTAGTTGTCTATTTTATACATAGCAGTGTGTATATGTCAATCCCGAATTCCCAATTCATCCACCCTTCCTTCCCCCTTGATATCCATGTTTGTTCTCTACATCTGTCTCTCTATTTCTGCTCTTCAGGCAAGTTCATCTGTACCATTTTTCTAGATTCCACATATATGCGTTCATATGCAATACTTGTTTTTGTCTTTCTAACTTACTGTGTATGATAGTCTCTAAGCCCATCCACATCTCTGCAAATGACACAATTTCATTTCTTTTCATGGCTGAGTAATATTCCATTGTATATATGTACCACATGTTTATACATCATGAAATCTTATTTATGTTTTTCCTTTGATTTTCACTTTCTTTTTGACCTATTTCTTTATTTCTTTTTGACTTAAAGACCTAAATTTGACCAAAAGCAAGTTTTTATAGTGTCAATTGAATTGATTATTATCCATTTTATTTACTAGATTTGGGTTTATGTGACTTTTAGTTTATATTCTGATCTCTAGTGTTACCTGGGTGTTTTCTGGTAAAGGGCTAAAACCTGTATCTTATACCTCTATTTTCTGTTGCTACCTTAACAACTTAATACAAACTGATTATACCATCTTATACTTCTGAAGGTCAGAAGTCCAGTACAGGCCTTTTAGGCTAACATCTTGGTACCTGAACTAAAGTCAAGGTGTTAGCAGGTCTGCATTTTTTTCTGGAGTCTGTAAGGAAAAATCCCTTCTTTTGCCTATCCCAGCTTTTAGGGGCCGCTCACCTTCCTTTGCACATTCCCCTACACTGCAGAATCTACCTGCAATGCAGAAGACCCTGGTTCGATTTCTGGGTTGAAAATCAAAGGAAAAACCACTGGAGAAGGGATAGGCTCCCCCCTCCAGTATTTTTGGGCTTCCCTTGTGGCTCAGAGGGTAAAGAATCCTCCTGTAATGTGGGAGACCTGGGTTTGATCCCTGGGCTGGGAAGATTCCCTGGAGAAGGGAAAGGCTACCCCCTCCAGTATTCTAGCCTGGAGAATTCCATGTACTGTACAGTCCATGGGGTTGCAAAGAGTCGGACATGACTGGGCAACTTTCACTTCACATTCCTTGGCTTGTGGCCCCTTCTTCTATCTTCAAAGCTGCAACACTGCATCTTTCTGACCCTTCTTTCATCCTCACATCTCACTCTCATCACAGCCAGGGAAGGTGCTCCACTTTCAAGGGCTGTGTGATTAGATTGGGCCTGCCTGAATAATTCAGGATAATCTTCCCCTCTCAGGGTCAGCTGATTAGCAACCTTACTTGCTTCTGCAAACTTAATTCCCCTGTCATGTATCAGTAACATAACACCTTCAAGGGTTCCAGGAATTAAGATGTGGATATTTTTTGGAGTTATTATTAAGGGTAGGCCATTGATATGCCTATCACAATTTCTTTTGTTTTATAATAATTAGATAATTTCCCTTTTAGATCTACCAGAAGTTATTTCAGTGTGCCAATAGGATTAATCTGTAAGGAATATTGAATAAGGATACTGTGGTCCTAGAAGTGGTTCATTTTTTAAAATTTTATGGAGAATTCACTTCTCCCAGTCAAATTCCATACATATATTTTAAAGATTGTTCTAGAAATTTTGATCTACTTGAGCCACAGAATATGTGACTTATATTTAATTTTATTGTGTCCCATAATATTGATATTTGTCATCTAATAATATTTGGAATTAGTTTTTATGTGTATAGATAGCAGCAGGGAAAGGGGAAATCCATTATGAGGACATAGATTTAATCTACTTTTCTAACTCTGGACTCCTGAGTGTCCAGTGTCTCATTCCTCTTGGGAGGGAAAAGTCTTGAAGTGCTTACATTGAATATCAACTGATCTTTCAAAATAAAAATGGCAATATCAGTGATTTTGCTGACATTGTCTCTGGTTCAAATTTTACCTAAAATGTTTGAGTCTTTTGACTGTGGTCATGCCAAAAGGCATGAGTAAATTGAGGTGAATGGAAATCACCTTGTCATTTTTCTCTTTCCCCATTTCCTTCTACATCACATAAATTCCTTCCACCCTCAGAGAATCAGGGATGGCTGCCATGGGGAAGCCAGTTTTTTTGTAATAAAACTCTGAAAAACTGTTTGGTTTTTGCCCTTTTACTTCCACCTCAGTACTCACAAAGAGCATTCTCCACACAATGGAAATTAGATATCAGACAGGGTAATTAATTGTGCCCAAGAACTGATGTTAATATTCGTCTCTGGCTCAGCCAACTGTGAAGAGCATAATTATTCTTCCCGCTTCATGCACATTATAACCTGGTCTCTACGATGCTGGAAAATGTACTCCTCTCATCTGTCCTGTAGGAAATGGCCCATGTCAGAGACACACTCTGAGACTGCTGTTTGACCGGCTAGTGTATCAACAAAGAGGTAAAAGACAGTTGATCCTTTTAATGCCAGAATTCTTGCATGACAACTCCTGAAAGTCTTGATGCTCTATAATCAGTTTTTTTGAAAAGATTGGACACAAAAGAATGCACTTAGGAAATCACTTACTTTTTCTGTCTGATTCCTGCCTTTAAGCCTATCTTCCTTCTGTTCCTAAACAGTATTTTGGGTGCCTTCCAGAGTTTTGAATTTTAAAATAAATTTATTTTTATACAGTTTTAAAGGTTACTTTCTACTTAGTTATTGAAAACTATTGGTTACATTTCCATGTCATATAATACATCCTTGAGCTTATTTTACATCCAGCAGTTTGTACCCCCCACTCCTCGACACTTATATTGCAATATAGCCGCTTTTAAATTGTCTCATAGGAAATGAACATCAGAATGTCACCTGATCAAAAGCTCCTTCCCTCTGTCCAGCATGGACCCTCGACCCAGGCTTTTCCCAACCAGCCCAAGAAAAAGAGCACCTAAAGTGTGTCCATTTTCTCTCTTGACTCTACTTTTCTTGTGTTTGTGGTTGGCAGCTGTAAAGGGAAAGTAGAATAGGGGGAGAATGCAGCCTTCATTGTCTTGTCCAAATGCTGGTTCTCCCTGTGGGCGCTTTAGTTGACTATTTTGACACCTTCCTACTGTGGACTCCTATGTTAGTAGCCTCTCTTTGGTAGTTGACAGCTCTTGCTCCCTGGAGAATACTTCTGGCCGTATTGACGTTCAGCCAGTATAGATCTGTACTGGATTATCATCTGCTGGAGTCTATCCTCATTGTTTGGTGCTGGTGTCTTATTGTGATTCCCTCCTAGCTCAGTTGGTAAATAATCTGCCTGCAATGCAGGAGACCCAGGTTCTATGCTTGGGGTGGGGAGATTCCCTGGAGAAGGAAATAACAACCCACTCCAGTATTCTTGCCTGGGAAATCCCATGGAAAGAGGAGCCTGATAGTCTACAGTGTCTTACTAGTAGTAGGTATTTAAAATATCACCCCTACTTCTAGTCTTTCTTCTTCTGGGAACACTTTCCAGCATGTGGTCCTCCTGAGTGATCTCCTCTTAAGATGACTCAAGCCCAGTTACATTCTACTTAGTCTAAGGCAATGACGTTAGCAACACAATCAGGCTTTTCAGCAGTCTTTCATGAGCATAGCCAGGCACCAGTCTCCACTGTACCACCCACTCCTCAAATCCAGGCAACAGGTATCAAGTTTCCCAGGGAACTCTACCCTCATCCTTCTCTAGCTGTCTGGCAACATCAGAGCCAGCAAATTTCCTTATTTGAAAGGAAAAGGGAAAGAACCATTTTCTGCTCTTGGGAATTCCTGTAAAGACAATCTTCTGATTTAACAATATTCACTATTAAATTCAAGTCTCAAAGTTCATTGAGTCCCACATCGAGTGTCCACTGTAAACAGGAAGATGCTGGATTAAGTGGTGCTGGAAAAGCCAAGAGGATTTTGTTTTTCAATCATGCAGTCAATGCACTTGGAGGCTAGAAGATAGCAAAGATATAACCTTGACACCAGTAACCCCAAATCTGATCATCATAATAACAAAGGTATAACAAATATGCTATGAAAATTCAGAAAAGAGAAGCTGTTTTTTTTTGCTCAGAGACCAATGAAAATGTCACAGAGGAGAGAAGATATTTTTACCCAGTAAGACTGGATGAACTAAAATTAAGAACTGGGCTCTTAATCTGAAAATCAGCAGCAAACACTGGCAAAAATTAATTCATTAGTAAAACACTCAACATTTTTGAGTCCTCACTGTGTGTTAGGCTCTGTGTTGTTATTTATAAGCATAGAATTTAATTTGCACAATGACCTTTTGAAAAATTTGCCATGATTATCTCCATTTAACTGTCAGGAAAATTGAGACATTGATTAAATCAACTTGACCAAGGTCACATAGCTAGTAAGTAATGGAGCTGGAATCTGAGTCCAGGGTCTTTCTGACTTTAAAGCCCAGAAGTTAGAATCTCTCTAAAAGGCAAAAATGCACACAAAGGTGTGAGTTTATAAATGAAGGAAAATGCCCACTAATGAAGACCAGACGGATGTATACAAATGTTGTTCAATTGCTAAGTTGTGTCCGACTCTGTGACTCCATGGACTGCAGCACACCAGGCTACTCTGTCTTCCACTGTCTCCTAGAGTTTGCTCAAATTCTTGCCCATTGAGTCAGTGATGCCATCTAACCATCTCATCCTCTGCCACTCCTTTTTCCTTTTGCCTTTGATCTTTCCCAGCATCAGGGTCTTTTCCAATGAATCAGCTTTTCATATCAGGTGGCCAAAATATTGGAGCTTCAGCTTCAGCACCTATCCTTCCAATGAATATTCAGGATTGATTTCCTTTAGGACTGACTGGCTTGATCTTGCTGTCCAAGGGACTCTCAAGAGTCTTCTCCAGTGCCACAATTTGAAAGCGTCTATTATTGGGTGCTCAGCCATCTTTATGATCCAACTCTCACATCCGTATATGACTAATGGAAAAATCATAGCTTTGACTCTATGGTCACAAATGTTACAGTACTTAGTTTGGCTGATCTCTTAGTTCTCCCAGGATGATGCCCTGCTTCTGAGTTTCGGTTCTCATAGTCTCAGATGTTCTTCCTATCTTCTTTGTTCAGTCCCTTCCCATGTCTCTTCAAGGCCTAAAAAAGACTTGTTACTATGAAGGCAGTTCTGGTCCAGCATTCCCATAGGCCCAGGATTCTGCACTTTTTCATCAGCAGTTGTAATCCTAGCTCACATCACTAAATACTAAATGACATATTTTATTATTTCTTATTTACCTCTTCAGATAAACTATAAATTCTTAGAAGATGAAGCTATATGTTCCTTTTGTATTTCTCACAGTGCTTGTGAGTTCTGCTGATTGATTATAGGCTTAGGGACTACTTTTAGAGTAGAATTAATTGCTGGTATATAAGGTTCTGCAGGAAAGATTTGACCTTCCATTTGTCAAAACTCTTTGCAGGATAAAACTACAGGGTTGAGAAACTTTTTGTGAGTTTCCAAGGTGCTGGAGTATAAAGAAATCGAGAGGATGCTTGTAGTGCTGAAGAGTCATTAAAGATGCCTCCATAAGCAAGGGTGTTGGGTTTGGTAAGAGCCAAAGCAGCAGCAGGGAGAATCCAAAGATTTATAAGATCAGTCTGCACAGAGTAGTGTGTGAAACATGAAGGGCCGTTGTTTTTGTCTCAAGTGTTTCCCTTCACAGCAAACGATCCAAAGGGAATATGTGGTTTCAGAGATTGCCTTCTGTTCTCCAGCTTTTGTGACACCCCAGCAAATGCAAAGTATTGTGCATGCATGAATTTCTTCCTTGAACAGGAAGAACTCGGGAGGCAGTGACAAATATTTCACAGTAACTCCCTGGCATCTGAGATGGTTTTCTGAGAGAACACAAACTCCTATTTAGTGGATTCTCAGGGGACATCTGTGGGAGGAGCTTTCCATAGCAAATATGTACAGTCTCACCATCTCCGCAGGGCAAATGCCACGAGACTTCTAAAATCTGGTGCAAACCGAGAACAACTGAGGGAGAGTTAAGGAAATCTTAAGGAAAATGTCTGACCACACACTTTGTCCAGAACACTGCATGGTTATTACGTAAATCATACATGTTGTTTTCAAGAAGTCACAGAGTGGATGCAGTGGCAGGAAGCTTAGGAAGGCAGCAGCTTGGGGTAAAACAAACCTTTATGAGAAAGAAGCACCTTTTGAGAATTGGTTATCTTGAACAATATGACAATGTCGGTCTTTAGAAAAAAGTGACAATCCAAAATACATCAATCTTCAAGTAGCAGTAGAAACCTGGATATGGCTTTATTGAGAGTCTCCCCACCCCCAAACGAAACCACAGTCACATGTCTTAACAGCTAAAGAGCTATGGCTGCTTATCTTCTTGGCTGATATATTTAGATTTTGTTCAGCACATGCTTGGTGAAGTTATACTTGCCAAATGAATTCAAGTTGGCTTGAATAAGAGCTTAGTCATGTGGATCTCAAACTGGATGAAGCTGATTAATAATAAATGTCAGAATTTTAAATAATGAGTGAAATGCAAGAAATGTAGAAGAGAAGGCAGCCTTTTGACACAACCTCTTTCCTTTCAGAGCAGTGTCTGTTTGCTCCACCCTCACCAAAGGCAGGCTGCCAGGAGAGAGGTAGCTAGAGAATGATAATTACTTTGTGAGTTCACCTTGCCCCTTTGTATGTGTGCGCATGGGTAGGAATCATTTAGTTGCCTTGGGTGCTTTAGTTTCCTGAGTTCTGTGACTGCCCCTGGACTCGTCTGAGTATTGTGTAGTACAGGGCAAGTATCCAAGGTGGGATCCTGCCAAGCTCCTCTTGCCCCAGAACTTGCCAGAGGTCTCCAGGATGCTCTGAAGATGGGCTAAAATAAGGCTATGGTTAGCCTGGCATCATGGAACCAGAAAAGGAAAAGCCCCGTTTGTTTGGCTTATTTTGGCCACGCTTGTTCAGCTTCTGAGCTTGTTGCTTCAAGTACAGGAATTTCAATCATAATTTAATGAGTTAGCAAAGATATATTTTTCTGACATCTAGAAGACACAAAGAAAAATGAGACCAGAAGGTCACAGTCTAGAGGAGCAGGACAACAGTTCTGCACAGGATGCCATGGGCACGCAGCGGGGGACTTTCTCCAGCCAGGAGAGCATACAGGAGTCATGATGGCTTTCTCAAGGGGGTGACGCAGAAAGTGGAGGTCGGATGAAAAGCGACAAAAGCGCGTTTTATTCATCCATTCATCAAATATCTCCTCAGCATCTACTAAACACCTGGCATTTGACCAGTTGCTGGGGAAATATCAGTAAACAAGAGCAAATGGAGCAGGACCAACCCAGACATGCAAGCAAGCAAACAAACGAGAAAGAAAGTCCTTTAAATTCTAACATGAACCTTGCTCTAAACACCCTATTCTCTACCAACAGGGGTAGAGGGTGGGAGGAGACTTGCCATTTCAAGGTTGCTGTGTCTTTGGGTTCGGAACAGTCTCTTGTGGGTACAGTCAGTTTCTTTGGGGCACCTGGTTGGCCTTTCGGAGCTTTCTTCCTCTCTCTTTTTCTTTCTTATTGTGACGCATCTGGAAACAGGTGGAATTGATTTAACCTACTGGAGTTGGGGTGGGGTGGAGGGTGGCTAAGTGAGTTTGATCCTAGGGGCATCCTTCTCTGTTGGCACCTACTGATCTCAGCTTGTCTCACCAGTTCCTGGGAACTGACTTCTGTCATCCCTTCATCTGCTCTGTATACTGTAGGTAGTATTTGATCTTGGCACAGGGTATATGAAATGATCATGGCTTAGCAGCTTGAGTATTTCACTCTGCTGTATAGGCACTACCTCAGCTCTTACTTCCCAGGAGGCACTAGTGGTAAAGAACCTGCCTGCCAATGCAGGAGTCATAAGAGATGTGGGTTCAGTCCCTGGGTCAGGAAGATCCCCTGGAGGAGGGTGTAGCTACCCCCTCCAGTATTCCTGCCTGGAGAATCCCATGGACAGAGGAGCCTGGCAGGCTATGGTTCATAGTATTGCAGAGTCAGACATGACTGAAGCAACTTAGCACGCATGCAGCTCTTGCTAGGAACATGTAACCTCTAAGGTCTAAATATGACTCCTCCTCCAAACCTTGACTCCTCTAGATTATTACTCCTGCGCCCCTTGGGATGTGGACATTTCAACCTTCACCTCAACAAGCTCTCGGTTTCTACCCTCAGCCTTCTTCCTTACCCTTTTCCGTCTCTTCTTCTGTTTAGTACATAACATGGAAGCCAGGGAAGACTGGGGGCACCATTTTCCTTTCTACTCTGCTGTGCTGCCTTCCCACAATTCCCAGTGGAAATTGGGGCTGAGACTCTTACTGATTTGACTTCTCTTTCAGCCTAAGAGTTCTATCTTCTTGACCCACTAAAGTTAGAGAATCCAAGCATCATTTCTACCCTAGGTCCATCCTGGCTCCTTCCTTCAACAGGAAGAGTATTTCTTCCATGGACAATTGAGAGCTGCCTTTGTGTCATATCCTGAACTCTCTCTATGGCTTGTGGTAAATTCTGTTATATCTCTAAGTTTTGTTCTTGGTATGTAAAATGACACTTCTGAAAATTATAAAAAAATTTTTTTACAGGAGCTAAAGTCTGGCTTTTCAACTCTTTGTGTTATGTTGACCTCAGAAGTTTGTTTTAGGGGAAAAAATCTGAACATTTTTTAATTTGATTGCATTTCTACTCTATCAATTCTAATGATTCCTCAAGTATCATTTGTCTTAGAAGTAACAGAGGTGAGTTTTATATAAGAAAGAACAACAGAGGAGTTAATAAAATACTCTGCGAATTATTTTCCTGCAAACCAGATGAGTTACAATATCTGCTTTCATTGAGTTTATATTTAGCGTCAGGAAACTAAACATATAAGATGTTTCCTGATATTGGTAAAAGCATTTCAGATAAAACAAGAAGTAACGTAATGGAGTATGACTTTATGTAGGGTTGGGATGAGTGTTCCCTTTAGGCTGCCCAACCATCACCTTCTAGATAGCATCCATAGGTGATGGTTTCCCAGTGGCTTGTAGACTGGCTTCCTGATGAGTCCACAGTGCAAGTGGCAGGAAGGATGTCTCTCTAATGCTCTACAAGAGTTTTATCTGCCACTCTCCCAATCTTGTTCCTCTCCCCAATTATAGAGTATCTGAGCTGCAGGAGAAAGCTGAGTCTTTGTGCCAGCACTTGGCACAGCTGGGGAAGCCAAGTGCTCACTCACCTGCTCTCCTTTCCTTCCTTGCAGGAGAAATTACAGAGCAAGAAGGTTTTGCTTAGTACTAAGCCATCATGCCTTGGGGGAGGGGTGATACATGCACAGTCAAGCTGTTTCTCTAATCTGCTCTAAACTCGGTATTTCGTTCCTCCAGTGGAGCGCTAGAACTTCTCTGAAAATCTAGACTTGAACAAAGTCTCTCTGGTTTTTGGATGACTATCCAAGTCAATGTTCTCTGCTTCCCATACAGTGGCCAAGAGGGGCTGGAACCAGCTCACAGGCCACTGCAGGGACCCCAGCCATGGAGGTCTCTCTGCCTGTTATTTGATATACAAGTGGGTAAGACTCCTCCAGGGTTCCTTGGTGTATGGGGCCACAGTTCCCACACAGAAACTTTTACTAATGGATAAATCTCAAATTTTGTCATTGTAGGGGTGAGCAAAAAGAGGGACAGCCTATGTCACCATAATACTGACCTTTGTTCTCTTTCTTCCTTTTTTTTTTTTTTCTTAATAGTGACCATTTAATAGGTGAAAGGTAATGTCTTATAATTTTAATTTGAGTTTCTCTAATGAATAGTATTGGAGCTTCCTGGGTGGCACAGTAGTAAAGAATCTGCCTGCCAGTGCAGGGGATGAAGGTTTGATCCCTGGGTTGGGAAGATCCACTGGAGGAGGAAATGGCAACCCACTCCAGTAATTTTGCCTGGAAAATTCCAGAATAGAGGAGCCGGGCAGGCTCCAGCCCTTGGGGTCACAAAGAGTCAGATACGACTGAGCAGTTGCGCACACACGCACAATGATTAGTATTGCTTAGCATCTTTTTCAAATGTTTGTTGGCAACTTGTATTTCTTTATTTTAAGAAATGTCCATTCAAATCCTTTGCCTATAGTTTTAATTAGATTATTTTTTTCTTTTTGTTGTTGAATTGTAGGAGTCTTTAAGTATGCTGGATATTAACCCTATATTAGATATATGGTTTACAAATATTTTCTCACACTTCCTAAGTTGCCTTTTAACTGTTGGTTGTCTTCTGGGATATGTAGGAGCTTTAACGTCTGACACAGTTCCACTTGGTTGTCTTTACTTTGGTTGCCTGTGCCACTGTAGCCTTTGTGAAGGCCAAGTGCACGATTCTCCATTCAGCTACAGTAAAAGAACTGGAACTAAACACACAGACTTCATGTCTGTGCTCCATCTTCTAAAGGGCACCATTTTGTAAGGTCTGGCCAAGGCGATCCTCTTCACCTTCATTTCACTGAAATGCCATTGACTTACTCAGCCGTTTTTATAAGATGAAAACAATTACTTTCAAATCGCAGTGACAGATGTTGGAGCAGTTTTGCTGAAATTCCATGAGAATAGAAAAGTTTTGGAAATGTGTGAAGGATATATAAGCCTTTCTTTCCCTTTCTCCTGGAGAAGGGAAAGGCTACCCACTCCAGTATTCTGGCCTGGAGAATTCCATGGACTGTATAGTCCACGAGGTTGCAAAAAGTCAGACATGACTTTCACACTTTCACTTCTTTTATAATGTCCTGAAATACTTTCTTTCATTATCTGTAAGTGTGTGTACACATGGTTTGAAAACATGTCTAAACCTTCAGTCAGATGAATTATTGCTGTTTCTCTAAAGTTGCTAATTAAATTGAGGGCTGATTTTCATCTAGCCATAGTTCTTCAAGCTTCATTTGTATCATATTTAGGTACCATATAAGATTTCCCCAATTTAATATTGAATTAAATTTTAAAAATATTTTTAAAATATTTAATTAAAAATTGATTTTAAATGAAGCCATAAAATTCTACTTAACAGTTCTAAAATAGTGTTGCAACACATTAGATTAAACATTCAACAATAGAAATAAAATTATGTATGGTCTAAAGTGACCTTATGTGGCATGCACACCAGACTTCTCCATTTGCTCACCATTATCTCCTAGTTGCTGAAAAGGCACCTCAAACTTAGGTTCAAAGTCAGGCTGCACAAATTCTAATCATCCTTATCAAACTCTTCCAGCATCTTTTAGTGGAAAGGACTGCCCTCTATCCAGTTGCTTGAGCAGGAAACCTAGGAATCATTCTACCCCTGCCTGAGCCTCCACTATCCACCTTACTTCTGCCTTCCCCACCAATTCACTATATGTAATCCATCATCAAGTCTTGTTAATTTTACCTCCTAAAAATTTGCCTCTTGGATCCATCCTGGTCTGAAACACATTGTCTCAGTCCTAGGCTGCTACAATGCCTCCTGACTGGTGTTGCATGATGCTTCAGTCACCCTGCACTCGGCCCCAAACACTGCAACAGATTGCTCATTTCAAAGAACAAACTTCTTAACAAGACTCTCTAGCCTAATTTCACATGGCGTTCCTTACCAGCCTCTTTCACAACTACTGGCCTCTCTCAACCTCTTTTGTGCCTTACACTCTGGTTATGGGGTGTTTTCACATACGGACTCCCCTCCCTTCAAAACCTTTCTCTCTTTTAATATTCTTTAGCCCAGTTTCTTCCTATTCCTCTTTCAGGTTTCAGCTCAATCACTACCTCCTCAGGGAAACTTCTTTTGACTTTAGTTACTAGGTCAAATTCACTTATTTTCAGTCCTCCTGGTTGATCAGTTCAGTTCAGTTCAGTCGCTCAGTCATGTCCAACTCTTTGCAAACCCGTGAACCACAGCATGCCAGCCCTCCCTGTCCATCACCAACTCCTGGAGTCCACCCAAACCCATGTCCATTGAGTCGGTGATGCCATCCAGCCATCTTATCCTCTGTCATCCTCTTCTCCTCCTGCCCTCAATCTTTCCCAGCAGCAGGGTCTTTTCAAGTGAGTCAGCTCTTCACATCAGGTGGCCAAAGTATTGGAGTTTCAGTGGTAAAGAGTCCATCTGCCAGTGCAGGAGACGTGGGTTTGATTTCTGGGTCGAGAAGATCCCTTGGAGAAGGAATGGCAACCCACTCCAGTATTCTTGCCTGAGAAATCCCATGGACAGAAGAGCCTGGCAGGCCACAGTCAAGAGTCAGACATGACTTAGAGACTAAACAACAACTGCTTCAACTCTACTTCATTCCACTTACCAAAGTTACAATTTTACATGCATTTATGTGATAATTTGGTTAAACATTTGACTCCTTCATTAAACTGTGGGCACCATCTGTGCCTATTTTGCTTTATCTTGTAAAACCATGTGCCTGTCATGGTTTCTGACACATAGAATGACCTCCCTAAATATTTTCTGAAAAAAGTAAATGGATTCATAAAGGGTTGTTAGACTGGAACATGAGAAAGAGATATAAGCTTCAGGATTTGCCAAGAAGAGAAATGCAGAGAAAACCAAGTTTAAAATTTCCCTCAAGAACAGGTTACACAGGCAAAGACCTTGTTGAAAAGCTTCTCATGGTAACTCTTTAAAGACTGATTAAAACATAATCAAACATTGAATTTGACAGATGTTTCAGAGGGAAGAGGAATGAAAACAGAAATAAAAAGACAAGATATTGTGAAGTAATTATCCTCCAATTAAAAATAAATAAATTAAAAAAAAGACAGATAATGATCAAAGAGACCAAGGCTGAGAAATTGGAGAGTTGAAAAATAGGTTAGAGGCAGAGTCTGGGAGAAAGAGCTGAAATGCTGGACTTATTTAATCTGAGGAATCAATGACTAAGGTGTTGTTTAACAAATGCCCTTAATATGCTATGATGCGAGCCCGAGCCCGAGACTGTAGGGAGAGACTGCACACACAGAATTGTGTTTGATGAAGGAGGGTCTTCTCGTCTTCATGGGTGACTATACCACAGCACAGATTAATGGGGAGGCCTGATGAATCTTCCTTGGAGATCCTTTAGGAATGAAAGAGACAACCATTTATCTGGAGTAAATGCTGTTGATAAACTAGTCTCACTCTTCACTCCTTTGTGCTTTCGGAATGGATCTTCTGAGGAATCTTTTTTTCCCCCCCTTTTCTGCTCAGATCTACTCATAGAGGCGAGAGTTTTATCTGAGAATACGTTACAGTGAAGGACAGGCTCAGCTACCTTACAAAGAAAATGAAAGTCTTTCCATCGCCGGGTCCCTTTGAGCTGCCATCCTGTCTTCTCTTTCCAGGCAAAGTTCTTTAAAGACGTGTCTGTATTTGTTGACCTCACTTCCCCATTTATTCTTCTATCGCTGCATCCTGATGTCTTGTCTCCCTTCCTCCCCCCTCAACACTACGAATGCACTCTCGTTGGTGTGCTCTAAGGTGTACTTTTATTCCTTCTCTTGCTAAAACTTTTTTTTTTTTTAGTTTTTTTTTAAAATTTTCTTTTCTTTTTTTTTTAAATTTTATTTTATTTTTAAACTTTACAATATTGGATTAGTTTTGCCAAACATCAAAATGAATCTGCCACAGGTATACACGTGCTCCCCATCCTGAACCCTCCTCCCTCCTCCCTCCCCATACCCTCCCTCAGGGTCGTCCCAGTGCACCAGCCCCAAGCATACAGTATCGTGCATTGAACCTGGACTGGCGACTTGTTTCATACATGATATTATACATGTTTCAATGCCATTCTCCCAAATCTCCCCACCCTCTCCCTCTCCCACAGAGTCCATAAGACTGATCAATACATCAGTGTACTAATAACACTTGACCGGTCTCCTTCTTGAAACACTTTTCCTCAGATGTTTCATTTTTTTTTTGATTGTAGGAAAATATGTTAAACAGAAAATTTTCCATTTAAACTATTTTCAAGAGTATAATCCCATGACATTAAGTACATTTGCAATGTTATTAAACCATCACCACTATCTTTTTCCAAATCTTCTCCTCACTACTCACAGAAGCTCTGGACCCATTGAACAAGAGGTCGCCATCTTTTCTTGGATTCACTGACACCGTACTCTTCCAGGTCTCTCTCTGACTCATTCCCTCCCTTCCTCCCACCCTCTTTTCCTTTTTGGGCTTCTCTGTCAGTGTCATTTCCTTTGCCCATTGCTTAGTCTGCACTTCTTGGATACTCTCCTTGACCCTCGTCTCTTTTTACTATATTCATTTTTTTTGGAAGGATAAATCTCAATCTATCCTGAAGCTTCAATGAACATCCAAGCTCAGATCTCTTCTTGGGTCCTTTGATTTAATTTCTTACTTATCCCTTGCCACTCACCAGTCCTATCAGCATTTTTGTCCCTGTGTTTTGCATTATTTTTATGTTTTTCCTTTTATTATTCGTTATTTTTTCTTTAGCAGGATCCATGAATAGTGAGTAACTAAACAAATAAAAAATGCTTGGTTTTATTATCAGTCTTTATTACAAAACTGTAAAATATCTGAAGCCTGGGAAGTATGTCCTGTTCAGTGTATTATTGCAGGAGCACCCCCAGTGGGGCCTGTTGAGGCCTTTTATATACCTATGAAAGGAGCTAAGCATGCTGGACCATAAGTACATGAAACAGGAGTTTTAACTCATGTGGTCCAATTCCAAGGTTGTGGTTTCCCTTTATCAAAAATCAATTATTATTAGCTGAATTTGAAAAGCATTGGAATATATGCCATTCATAAAAAACCTTCCTTTTCTTTGAGAGTGTTACATAGATGATGACCTGTGAGTGAATTACTGATTGATATAACTGGATTGCTCATTTTGTTTTTCCAGTGGGACTATAAGCTCCTCGGGGTAAGGAAAGTGACGTTTTTTTCCATCTCGTTTTATTGAGATACTATTGAAAAAACTTTAGTTTTTTATTTTCCTCACTTCTGCAGTTGCATTTCCCTATACTTGGAATTTATTTCTCCCTTTGTTCAGTTCAGTTCAGTTCAGTTCAGTTCAGTCGCTTAGTCGTGTCCGACTCTTTGCGACCCCATGAATCACAGCACGCCAGGCCTCCCTGTCCATCACCAACTCCCAGAGTTCACACAGACTTACATCCATCGAGTCAGTGATGCCATCCAGCCATCTCATCCTCTGTCGTCCCCTTCTCCTCCTGCCCCCAATCCCTCTCAGCATCAGGGTCTTTTCCAATGAGTCAACTCTTCGTATGAGGTGGCCAAATACCCAGGACTGATTTCCTTTAGGATGGATTGGTTGGATCTCCTTGCAGTCCAAGGGACTCGCAAGCACCACAGTTCAAAAGCATCAATTCTTCAGCGCTCAGCTTTCTTCACAGTCCAACCCTCACATCCATACATGACCACTGGAAAAACCATAGCCTTGACTAGATGGATCTTTGTTGGCAAAGTAATATCTCTGCTTTTTAATATGCTATCTAGGTTGGTCATAACTTTCCTTCTAAGGAGTAAGTCTCTTTTAATTTCATGGCTGCAGTCACCATCTGCAGTGATTTTGGAGCCCCCCAAAATAAAGTCTGACACTGTTTCCACTGTTTCCCCATCTATTTCCCATGAAGTGATGGGACCAGATACCATGATCTTCATTTTCTGAATGTTGAGCTTTAAGCCAACTTTTTCACTCTCCACTTTCACTTTCATCAAGAGGCTTTTTAGTTCCTCTTCACTTTCTGCCATAAGGGTGGTGTCATCTGCATATCTGAGGTGATTGATATTTACCCTGGCAATCTTGATTCCAGCTTGTGCTTCTTCCAGCCCAGCGTTTCTCATGATGTACTCTGCATAGAAGTTAAATAAGCAGGGTAACAATATAGCGCCTTGACGTACTCCTTTTCCTATTTGGAACCAGTCTGTTGTTCCATGTCCAGTTCTAACTGTTGCTTCCTGACCTGCATATAGGTTTCTCAAGAGGCAGGTCAGGTGGTCTGGTATTCCCATCCCTTTGCTTACTTTTCTTCATATTCCTAAGGTTTCAACTTGGAGGTTCTGTCTCCAGGGAGCAGTTTGGAAACTTCTCTTCTCTTACTATGCTGTCATTGCCAGTCTTCCCTGCTAGTCTCTACATTCCATGAATGATATATTTAGATAAGAACTACCATATCTATTGTGTATTTCCAGTCTCAGCATACAGTAGGCAATCATTAAATATCGATTCAAAGTAATGACTTTTATTGAGTGAAGTTATAAAGAAGTATGGAGGACATCTAAGTATCTTTATGCTGATAAATCTAGAGGCTGGAAATAATTGATCCTTTCTGACCTTAGATTGTTGTGTGTGTGATGTAAAAACACTTTACGTCTTATTGAGGAACAGTTAAAAGTAACGATAGGGCTTTTATGGACAATTAACTAGAAGCTTCAAAACCTTATTTGAGACTTAGCTTGATGAATACATTAGCTTAATTGATATTTGTTGATTTAAGATAGTCTTATCTATAATTGTTTAAATTGAGGTTCTTTCTTTTTTTAATTAAAAAATAAGGAAACAGCTCCTATGAAGGAGAGATGCCTCTGTTCTGATTTATATAGAGCATGCAAATTTCTGGATGCTCTTGCTCTGTGGACTACCAGAAGGAGTCTGTAATGGCCTGTTTTGATGCTGTCTGTGTTCTAGGCACTTTGGAGGATGTGGATTTGCTTTGAAATAGAAAGCCTTGTGGCATTTCAGGTGGAGAGGGGTCTTGCTGAAGAAGATCCAGTTGCACTGAATGGGGTATGAAAGGACAGTGTGATATCATACATCCTGCAACATCCCGTAATTGTGAAATGCATGTTTCTAAATCCTTGTTGATAGGAGTTCTATAAAAAGGGCTTGGAGGCATTTTCTAACAAAATTTCCATTATATATGTATTTTTTTTTTAGATTTTATTTTATAGTCATAAACTTAGCCTAAAGTTTCATTATGTTTAAAATGACCTTAAGAAGTGTCCAAGTGGGTTGCAAAGACTTGGACATGACTGAGTGACTAACACTTTAAGAAGTAAGTCAGAATGAGAAAGACAGATACCATATGTGGAATCTAAAATATGGCACAAAAGAACCTGTCTATGGAACAGAAACCAACCCACAGACATAGGACTCAGACTTGCGGTTGCCAAGGGGAAAGACAAGAGCGAAAGGGAGGGCCTGGGGATTTGTGGTTGATAGATGGGAACTATGACATCAGGATGGACAACAGCAAGATCTTACTTTGTAGCACAGGGAACTACATCTTATCTCCTGCGGTGAACCATAATGGAAAGAATATTTTAAAAAGAATATATTTGTGTAAAGTTGAGTCACTTTGCTGTACATCAGAGGTTGGCACAATATTGTGAATCAACTATACTTCAATGAAAAAAAAAATAGAAAAAAAAAAAATGGACCTAAAGATCTCAGAGTCTTAAAATAGCTTCAAGTAGCTTTCATGATTGAAAAAAAAAATGTATTTTAAAAATTCTTTTTCATGAGATGATACTTTAAAAAATAATTTAAAAAAATCGTAAAAGTCAAGCTTAGGAAAATACATGCAAATCAGTAGTTAAAAAAACACAGCAAGTGAGGAAAATGGACAATGGAAATGAATAGTTCCAAATAGAAAAATAATAAATGGATAATACATATGAAACAATTCAATTATAAAGAAATGCAAATTGACAGTAATAAAGTGAGAAAGCTCAGAGTTGTAAAGATATAAAAATTAAAGATAACTTCCTTTGTTGGCAATGATAATGATTTTCAGTTATTGAGAGCTTACTTCATGCTAGATATAACACTTAGTTTTTTGCCTTTGCTAATGCACTAAGCCATTATGAAAAATATTTTTGGTAGATGTTATGGTCAACTCATTTTTATAGATGAGGAAACTATGGCAGAATGATGATGAAAAATTGCCAAAGGATATGCAACTAGTAAGGAATGAGTCAGAAAGTTTGAGATGACGACCATTATACCACACTGCTTCATGAACTGTTAGGGGAATTGGTGCTGCCAGGAATGACTAATTGGGATGACTGTTGATAGGAATATTCTGGAAATCAGTGTTGGTCTCATTTGGGCTACAGAATATGTGGTTTAATTCTGCAGTAAACGATCACCTCTGCTTCTCTTTCTGAAGAAATTTCTTTGTATCTTTTTCCAGTATCCTATATGCTTTTGTTCCCATAAATATTATCACTATGATTGCATCTTACAATTTTATATCCCATGTCAACACTCATCTGCCCAAGAATTCACTTACCTAGGTATTCATCTTTGTTAACTATCATATTTCAAATCAGTTTTATCTTAGAACATCTTCTGTCTTAAGCTGAACCATACATCAGTGCAGGAAGACAAGGG